>NC_070605.1:50749803-51374803 GCF_027172205.1 Podarcis raffonei | reverse complement strand
GAAAAGAAATGAAACAGATCCCTGAACTGGTAGAGCAGCAGGTGAGAACTAAAATATTCAGAGACAATAGTATATTGGTTTATCCAGAACCAGAAGTAAGTCCTACTGAGTTCAGTGGGGCTTATTCCCAGATGAGTAAGCATTAGATTGCGGTCTAAGGCTGCAACCCACATAGGATGTCTGCCAAATCAAGTCATAGTTCATGTAACTCAAATGTATCAGCTACAGAAATTTGATTTTGAAAGTTCAGGGAGAGAGTTCAATGAATTACAGCCTGATCCTGTGCAGGTTTACTATGAAGTAAGAGCCAGTGTGGTCTTTGGGGCTTTTGACAAAGGAAGCGTGCATAGAATTGCAAACTTAGAATGGCTTCTGGTCTAAGAGGGGAGCCATGTGGATCCCTGAGTCCTGCCAGTTCCTAGAAGGACAGAGAGAAGTTTATAGTGTGTCAGTGGGCCTCATATGGCCTGTGGGAGCCCAGTAAGGAATAGCACAATTTTCATTCCTTCCAACATTTCACAGGGAAAAACTGAATCACCCTACAATAAGTTATTCAACAGTTTGGAAGACATTTCAATAGCCACAGCTTAGGCACCAACTTGAACAAAATATTGAGGGATCCACTCCCACCCCCTTGACCACACTTCCCCCTCTCCCCACACTTCTCCTGAGCGCACGTTCGTCCACCATGCACAACTGGATGCAGGTCTCTCTCCCCCCCATGCCTGCTCGCTTCTCACCCCACACCTGCACAGAAGAAGTTTCTGCCTGTGGGTCTACTCTTTTCATTCTTGGGGTCAAGATTGTGGAATCCCCCAAACAAATGAAGGCAGTACAGCGGTACCTCGGGTTAAGAACTTAATTCATTCTGGAGGTCTGTTCTTAACCTGAAACTGTTCTTAACCTGAAGCACCACTTTAGCTAATGGGGCCTCCTGCTGCTGCTGCGCCACTGCTGCATGATTTCTGTTCTACCCTGAAGCAAAGTTCTTAACCCGAGGTAATATTTCTGGGTTAGCGGAGTCTGTAACCTGAAGCGTATGTAACCTGAAGCATATGTAACCCGAGGTACCACTGTATTTTCCACTGAAGAGTTATGTTCTTAATGCTGTCAGGTAGCAGTGAATGGATTTGGGTTAGCTGCACTATACTGCAGTGTGCATATAAGACTTCAGACTATATCTTTTTTTAAAAAAACAACATTGTGCCACAGATCTAGGGAACAGTCTAAAATGAAGCAATACTATCCATAAAACTAGCCTAGTATTTAAATAGAAACCTCCCACTATACCTCTAATCTCAAATGAGCCCTACCTGAATGACAAATGCATTTATCTTTTACTGGCGCAATAAAACCCCTTCCAACACGGTGCCAAAAATATCTCAGGGGAGCTATCTCCTTTTGGGTAACAATGCTTTATTATTATTGTTATTATCATTATTTTTATTTTGGCAATCATGTCACCATGGAATGATGCTTTATCGTCAAGGCTACACGACTTGCTAGGATTTCTGCCCACCGGAACTGTGATTGTCATAACATGGTAGGTTTTATTTACTGCTCTAACTAAAGAAAATGATTTCTTAGTCCGCTGATATCAGACAAATATCAAGAACATAAAACTAAGCATAAACAAGTTGAGGTTCAAAGGTTTTCTAATCCATACTCCATATTCAGCCTTGGAAGTTTATTTTTCCACAGCATATATCAAGTTGTAGTTTATGGAACTGAAAAAACTGGGACGATTACAAGCTACATTAGAATTTTTCCTGATCAGAATGAGAAGTCAGATCTTTTTTTCTGACAGTATCCATGAATATATGAAATCTCTGTATACTGTCAGCCCATTGGCAATCCAGCAGAGTATCTAGTCAGTCTTGTCACTTCTGCAACAGTTTATAAAATTTGAAAGAGACTACATATATTCTTCATCTAGGCTTTGATCTGTCAGCCATTTCAAAACCCTATGCATACGCTACTCATTTAAGGCATAATCATAATGAAGTGGGGCCATGCTTAAAGCCTCAGCACTGATGCCAGGTCTTCGTTTTTTAACAAGCATGTGTATCTATAAGGAAAGCCCAATTTGTGAACTGATCAGGGCACCATGTTGTATGGGTGTCCCAACTGTACAGAGCACACATATTGGGTTTTCTCTTCCGATAACATCATGCAACATAACATGATTAAAAGGAGAGGACCAGTTGTCAGAGATGGGGCTGAAATGTGCCCCAGTTTTGTGTAGGCATGTTGATGCCCTGTGCATAAGTGAAACGTAGATAGGACTTAGGTAGTTGGAGTTCAACGGATGCAATTTCAAACCAGAGAAAAATGAACCTTCAGCTAGAAGGTGAAACTGTCAATCATCCTTTCATTTAGAATCTCTCTTAGCACATAGAGGAAGCCATAGAAGACAAAAAATTGGAAGCCTTTTTCGTTACCTGAATGCTATACCTTTAGAATATACACTAAAAGGGTGAATGTTGGTCCACATCTTATGACTTCAGTGCCTTATAGTACAAGTTTTAACCATTATAGTACACTTGTTTTTATCATTTCCCTATATTGCCTTATAGTTACTCCACTGAAAGTTAAACCAAATTCATTTGAATGTTATGATATGAGAATGTTGGCCGTCTATATATGTTAGAGTAAAAACTAAATATATGAACGTTGTTACTATTTATTTATTACTTGCCCTTCACCCTAAGGTCCCAGGGTGGGTTACAACATTAAAACACAATATTAGAAACAATTTAAAAGAAATTAACAATAAAAAAAACCAAGGTGGGTCCTAAAAATGTTGCAGATGCACATCGCCAATGGTAACTGACATTTCCTTCGCAGATGATTATCAACATTCACCCACAAAAGCTAAAAAAAGTGTCAATTCCCAGTTTCTGACATTTTTAAATAACATATATAGTTGCTATCTTGCCACTCCATTTATATTCCTGATGAATTGATCTATTGTTTATATAAATACATATGCCACAATTAACCTGTTGAACTGTAGCAGTTTCTGCCCTTTTTTGGTGACAAAACAATACTAGAATGTAGGCATGGTGGAAATTGCATTTGCAAATATTATGTGAAGAAAATGTTCATGAAACTACCCTGAAGCAGACTAGGAAAGGAAAATGTGATGTGATATATATCCCATAAAAATATTGTGCTCATGGCTGGTCTAGTATAGCAATAAACTGCTTCTTAACCTGGCCATGCTTCATTTTCCTTGTTGCAACTTGCCTCCTTTTTTTGTTGGTTCTTCAAAACCTGTTGATTTATTTATCAGTTGTAAAAGGCTATTGTTCATTGAGGAGGGGACAATTTATAAACACAATCCCATTAAATTAATGCAAATCACTGGTGTCAGGTCTCATCTAGCATATGAGTAGACTTGACTATGGCTCTTTTATGGCACAGTAAAAGCTGAGTCACAAGAAAAGCATGAGTTTATGGAGCTTCCTCTATAAAACCAAAAATGTAGGGTTTTTATTGGTCTTTAGGCACAGATTATTAATGCCATAATGACATTAAAGAGTATTAAATGCAAATTTGCAAAGCTCCAAAGAGCTTTATTAGGATAAGCAACACTTTTATTGAGTCACTCTTTTAATGAAAATCTGGCAAAGTAAATCTAGATGGAGGCCTCCACAGATGTTGTTCCATGCTTTACCAACGAGAAAACTGCTTAATGGTAGGGAGTGGTGGGCAGGCTTGGATGCACTTCAACTTCAGCGTTTACTCCCCCTCATTTATAAAATGTAAAGTCTAAAAGAGTTCCATATTTCAGACTGTACTTGCAAAGTTAACGGCATAACTATGTCATATACTGGCAGTCAAAGATCACTCAGTTGAGAATTTCCCCAAATACGACAGGTGAATGTGATTTGGGCTTAGTCTTCACTGATTTGAAATCTCTCAACAAGGGCTGGATTGAATGGGGCTTTCCCCATTAGTCATGAAAATAGGAATGTGTGGATGTTTTAATGAATATTCACATGCGGTAGCCTTTCCTTTGGAGAGCGTGTGGCTCGGAAGACTTTATCTCCTTAATTTGCCCTACCTTTCCCCCACTACTGTGCTTAATTTCCTGTTGCTCAATAAAAGTATCACTCTGGTGAACCTCTCCCCAGAAGAAAACAAAAAATGAACTTTGCATAGTTTATACTCAGATAATGACACCTGAAAATCCAAGTAGATTTAAGCCATTTGTTGTTTCTCTCCAATTCAGGAGAGATAATTATGAAATTCAGTTCCTGTGGACACTAAGCAGACCTACATCTTCTTCATGGTCTTTGGTGCTTGAAATGTGGTAGTGGCTCTCAGGTTTCTTATGCTGAGGCCTGGCCAAGTTTAACTATTATTATGTTTTAATTTATTTCTGTACGGGATATTTACAACATAATCTTATTCATGTCTGTGCAGAAGCAAGTCCCATTAAATTCAGTGGCACTTAATTCCCAGGTAAGTGGGGTTAGGATTGCAGCCTTAGAATTGTTATGAATTGAATGATTTGTCAGGCATAGGCAAACTCGGCCCTCCAGATGTTTTGGGACTACAACTCCCACCATCCCTAGCTAACAGGGATGATGGAAGTTGTAGTCCCAAAACATCTGGAGGGCTGAGTTTGCCTATGCCTGATTTAAGTGGTTTTATATTGTCTTACATTTAGACATTGATTTGTGTTTTATATACGTTGCAAGCTGTTTATATAATCCACAGTTCTTAAAAGTGGATTATAAATCCTAGAAATAGATAACTGATTTCCAATTCTGGCCAGGGAAGACACACAGGCATCAGAGCATTAAATATTTTTTTTAAAAAAACAAACAAACACCAAACCATCCAAAACAAAACAGGTTCCAAAAAATATTAGGTTATTGCTGGGGAGGAAGGGGGCAACTTCCCTGACACTAATAATTCAAATTGACTCTTCCGTTATGGAACAATGGCTATACAACTGTGCATCTGGGGACTAAGAAGTAGATGTTTTGTTTTCTATTATTTCCCCTATTTCACAAAAGGAGACTACAGGCATGAGCAATGCGACTTGAGAACAGAAGAAACCACAGCAGCAATTTATTTCAGCAGGGAAGTGTACATTGGAGCTCTGCTCCATTGATCACAGATGCTACTGCCCCCCCCCCCCGCCTCAGACATTTGCTCTCTCACACACAAGAATACACTTGGCTGTTAGTAACATGAGAACTTATATTCGTATATATTCTGAGCATAAGAATATAAAGTTTTCATCAGATAATCTTTTGGAATCTTTTTGTTCTGGAGAACCTGGCCTCATGAGCTCTCATTGGAGCAGTCTTGTACATATGAAGGGATCACTCTTATAGTATAGGGGCTAGAGACTTATTTTTTTTTTAATAAGGAAGCTTAGAAGCTGTGTCCACAACTGGCTTTGAACCCAGTACAGAACAGTGAAGTAAAAAAAAAAGGCATTAAATGGGCTGAGGTGTTTGGCTGATCTGTTGTCAGATATTGCGTTTACTATGGTTGAACTGGAAAGGCCCCATCATTTTACAGCCCTGTTTGTGGGTCCTATTGGTGATGCATTTGGAAGGCCATAACTATGATGTAGCATGGAAGGTGAGAGATGGGGATGCTGAATTTTGGCGTTGCCCAGGGTGCCGCTACAATTTGAGACCCAAGACCTGCCACTGTTGTTGGAAGGGAATGTATGCTGCCTTCGAAACCAAGTAATGCATATTTCTTTCCTCAGTACTGCTCTGTGACAGCAGGCAATTACACAGTCACAGTGCAGTACGGGAAGACAGAAAGAGTTGCCTGGATGCCTAGGCAACAAGGAGATGAGTTGCCTGTCTTATTGTACAGTGTTGCAGTGGTTTCGTTGCCTACCCTTGCAGTGGCAATTGGTGTATCCAGTCTTCCGATGCCGCACTGAGAGGACAAGCAGTGCAATGTAGGAAGACAGGAAAAGTTGCCTTTGAAAATTGTATTCATTAGGGCAGGGGGAGCTAATATGGTTCCTCCAGTTGTTGTTAGACTCAGCCCCAGGCAACAAGGCGAATGGCCAGGGGTGATATGAGCTGTAATATAGCAACATCTGGAGGCCACTACATTGGATACATCTGCATTAGGACAATGTTACTTCATTTGCCCCTAGTGATGATTACATTCCAGTTGGCTATATAGCAGTGCCATGCCATCTCACTCACTGATTGGCTAAGAAAGAAAAATGGTAACAGGGGAGCAGCAAATAATGGGGTTTCTCAGGGGGTGTTTGTGCTTCCAAATCCCCTCCGTCTATGAACTGTACAAGCTGAAGCCCATGACCTGATTGGTACTCCTACATAGACTTTTGTATTCGACTACTGTTTTTATTTTAATTGTTGTTGTTTAGTCATTTAATTGTGTCCGAATCTTTGTGACCCCATGGACCAGAGCATGCCAGGCATTCCTCTCTTCCACTGCCTCCTGCAGTTTGGTCAAACTCATGTTAGTAGCTTCGAGAACACAGCCCAACCATCTCATCCTCTGTTGTCCCCTTCTCCTTGTGCCCTCAATCCTTCCCAACATCAGGGTCTTTTCCAGGGAGTCTTCTCTTCTCATGAGGTGGCCAAAGTATTGGAGCCTCAGCTTCAGGATCTGTCCTTCCAGTGAGCACTCAGGGCTGATTTCCTTAAGAATGGATAGGTTTGATCTTCTTGCAGTCCATGGGACTCTCAAGTTTCTCCTCCAGCACCATATTTGAATTACTTGTATGTATAAATATGTGTATATATATATATAGAGAGAGAGAGAGAGTGAGTGAGTTTTAATCCCATCAATATTTAATTGTTTTTTAATATTAAATTGATTTCCCCCTATGTTTTTAGCTGTTCTGATTTTTATCGGTTAGCTGCTTTTAGTTCCTGTCAGGGAAAACGACAAGGTATAATAATAACAACAACAACAACAACAACAATAATAATAATAATTATTATTATTATTTTCCCAGTACATGATTTGCATGAATGAATTTTTTCCCCCATGAGGAGCACATTTCCTAGTCACCAAAGTAGCACACACACACACCTCCAAGAAACCCAATTGGGACTGTGCAGCCACATTTAATAGGGAAGAAAGCTGAGACTCTGCAAAAAACTGTACTGCATTCTAGATTGCCCCATTTGCTCTCTATAGAGAAGGACCAGACTGTTCAATAATTATTGTGATATGCTATTCTTGTGTAGAACAGCAACGGTTGTATCAAAGCTTATTTTCCTGACATTTATTTAGGATGAGATTAAAAATGGCCTTTTCTTCCACATAACAGAGAAAATTGATGGGTTTTGCAGTGAGCTCTGAAGGTCAATTTAATGCAATCTTGACTGTTCTGAACATTTTCCTGTTTAGAGGTTTAACAATGCTTTTAAGCATCTTCACAGAGCTTCAAGCCCTTTGAACTGATGTGCTTTTCTTGCCATTTTTTAAATCACACACAGAGAGAGATTCAAAATGTAACATCTAATCTGTATATATTATTTATGGAACAGCCTACTTGTTTGTTACAAAATGATATACTGCTGCACACAATTGCTTTGCCATTTCTGTGCAGATAGAATGTTGAGTTTTTGGCTCTCTAAAATAGTATAGCAAATACAATCAGAAGGCTTTAATAAGATATACAAAGGTCCAGGTTTTGAAATGTGCATGCAAACATGTGATGTGAGCTTGAAAGTACTTGGGGCATACCAATTTGTACAGTGCCCATCCAAGACATTTTGCTGCTTGACATGAAGGACAAGGTGATCCTCGCCCCTTCCACATGTTATAGCTAAACAGACTAACCATTAGACCTTACTTTAACCTGGTGATGAGAGAATGCCTGGAAAGTCTCTTCTCAAAAGATCTTAGAAGTCCCCTCTGCAGAAACAGCATTCCTGCTGTGATACAATAGGCATCTGCTACCTGAACTTTCCGGAAAGTATTCAAGACATTTTGTTCTGATGGGCCTTCCCAGCTGGATTAGTCGGTGTTTACCATGAGTTCCCACTTGTTAGGGTTTTAGTCTTTTTTTAAAAACAGCAACAACAACATTTTGGGGGTGTTATTATCTGTTTTATATGTAAATTGCCTTAAACAAGGCTTTTTTCAGCCAGAATTCGCCAGAACTCAGTTCCAGCACCTCTCACGTGGGTGCCATTGCCATTCTAAGAGATTGAGGAAGGTGTTCATGGTGAGTTCTGGCAACTGTCTCCCCCCCCCCTAGAAAAATAGCTAATAATAATACATTGTTTTCTTTTTGTCAGTTGTTGAGCATATGTTTAACCAGGAACTTAATACCCACCCCTTGAAAATCCTAATAATTCGGGTGGGTAAAACACACGGCCCACTCAGTCGCAGAGCAGTAAGCACCATTTGAATGATGCCAAAATAACTTGTCACTCTTCTATGCTACAACCAACCCCATGCAAGTCTCTTCCTGAGCTTCATGACGTGGCGTTAAGGGGAATATTATCTCCTTGCTAGATTGTTTCATATGTTTTGTTCACAATGCATATAAATGCAGCAACAGGAGGGAGGACTAGAATATGTTTCTTCTTGTAATTAACAACAGCATTCATTGTTCACGTGGACCTAATCACTGTAGTCCTTCAGATTTCTTTTTTTTTTTTACAGCACATCACTGTATGTAAAAATGGGTCTCATTCATGAAGGTTTCAAATCATTATGTAGGAAGCCACATTTTGCTCAGTAGCAAAATAGTCTTTTAATATTTAACTTTGCATAGCGAACAAATCAGGCAGAAAAGGGGCTGAATTATTTAAGCTAATTTATCTAACAGGGAGGAAAAAAAAACTCCACTGCAGGACTTCCATCTGTCTACAGTGGTAAACAGCCACCACCTGCTTCCTGTAAATGGTGGTGTAAGATTATTACTCAGTAAATGTCACAATTTCCATTTCAAAACCCCTTTTCAGCTGTCTGCTTCTCCAGCAACAAAATAATAAATCACCTGCTAGCATGGTCAGAATAAATCCCCTATCTGTGTATTAATAATTGGGGGAAAGAGAGCCAGGAGAAACATTCATTTATCGCATTGCTTCCTTTTATGCAGTACTGAGTCTAGATGATACAAAAGGCAACAGATACCATTGCACATGGTAGCTAAGAGACTATTCTTTAGAAACCTTAGGCTGTAACCCTTTGCTTACTTACATTTGAGTAAGCCCCACTAAACTCAGTGGAGTTTTCTCCTTAGTAGACAGGATTGTACTGGCAGCTTCTTTCTGTCAGAGAGTACTCTGTGTCAAAATAAAGCATTATGATTTGTGTTATTGACTACTTTCCACTAATTTCTGTGTACATTGTCATGCATGAACCAGAGACCTATGTGGGCTCTGATGTGCTCCAAAACCAATTCCAGGTAAGGAGAGCCCCAGTGTTTGATATTGTTGACCTTAGGTTTGCCATGTGTCCTACTTTACAGAAGACATTCCTCTCCAGGGTTGCTAGACAGCAGTCCTCTAGTTCAAGGGCTTTCCTGTCCAAGTCTAGTTAAGATAAATAACCATAAGGGGGGGGAGTTATCTTGATGTTGCCCATCCATGGTTAGCTGTGGACAGCAGACTAGCCACAACAGCTTCAGCAGACATAATGGGCAGTTTCAGCAGACCTAGTGGGCACCAGCTGCCTCTGAAAAACTTCACAAAATATCACAATAAAACATTACAAATGAAAATCAAACGCAAAATACAATCTAGATCTACATTTAAAGCAGAAGAATTCACAGGAAAACAAAATATTTACAACAGCCTCATTTACTCACCTCCACTTAGGGCAATATATTACCATACAGATAGCACCATGTAGGGCCTTCTTGTATATCGGGTCTCTGAGAGGTATTAAATAACTTTGCAACACACAAAACTTTACGACCCAGTCTCTTATTTCTTTTAGCTTTCCATTGATGGCAGGCCAATGTTTACTTGTGCTGTCATTTATTATGCATGGTTACTTTGCATAAAGGCTCCAAGCTGGATTTGAGATGTAAAAATAGTGCCATAGTGAGAAAGACATTAAAAAAAAGAATATAATCCAGGGCTTCAAGATAAAACCAATGTTGTGGCAATGGTCAACAGCTGAGCACTGAGCAGCGAAGTACGGTCTGACTCAACATGCTCCATTACTTTTTGGCTTCACCCCAGGAATCATTGCAGTACAGAACAGCAAACCAGGGCTAATTTGTAGACTGCATCCCATTTTAATGTTCGAAGAACACTGGCAAAGTGTGACATATATTTGAGAGTGCTTTTTAGGACATTTATTGAAACAAGTCTCCACACAGACACATAAGGACATGACATAGAAACAGGAAGGTATTTCCTAAATCCGAAGCATGGATAGGAATAGTCCTCCCTGGGCTCTTGAACAGCACTGGAAACAGACTTGAACAGCCTTTTTGTGCTAGGCAGAAAAGAAAATTTAGGAGAGAAGGTTTGAGAAGTTTTGCCCCATTCATGGTCAGGTAACATGGCTAATTTAACAGAGTCATAGACCTGGGAGAATGAAACACTGTGGTCTAATTCCTGAAGCAAAGTAGGACTATAAAAGTAATATAATAATAATTTATTATTTATACCCTACCCATCTGGCTGGGTTTCCCCAGCCACTCTGGGTGGCTTCCAACAGAATATTAAAATACAATAACCTATTAAACATTAAAAGCTTCCCTAAACAGGGCTGCCTTCAGATGTCTTCTAAAAGTCTGGTAGTTGTTTTTCTCTTTGACATCTGGTGGGAGGGCGTTCCACAGGGTGGGTGCCACTACCGAGAAGGCCCTCTGCCTGGTTTCTTGCAGTGAGCTAACTGCTAGAAGCCCCTCAGCGCTGGACCTCAATGTCTGGGCAGAACAATGGGGGTGGAGATGCTCCTTCAGGTATACTGGACCAAGGCCTTTTAGGGCTTTAAAGGTCAGCACCAACACTTTGAATTGTGCTCGCATCTACAAAAATCAAAATAGCAAAGTTATGGAAATCTTCAGCCACAAACGTTTGAGGACTTTCTTGAAAAGCAAACATGGCAGACAGTTAAAATTGTTAAATAAACAAATATTTGAATGTAGGAGGGTCAACAGCTTACTCTATCACCACAGCTTCCTCAACTCAGAACTAACCAGCTGTTCTTCAGTTGGGTGAAGAGATATCATTGCATGCAACTCTCTGCCTGCATTCTGGGTGCTAACTGCATACTAAAGAAAAAGAGAATATCCCTGACTCCTTCCTCAAACCACACATAGAGAAACATCATTAGAACAAGGCAGCAATCATTCCTATCTTACTTTCTTTTTACAACTTAGTAGCCATCAGTGGTTTTAATGTTTTATTAAATGTATTGCTTTTAACCAGTGCTATTTTTTTTTCTAGAAAAAGAGGTGCTGGAACTCACCATGAATGCTTCCCTTGTTTTCTTGTAATGGCAATGGTGCCCACCTGAGAGGTGCCTGAACTGAGTTCCAGTGAGTTCCAGCTGAAAAAAGCCCTGCTTTTCACACCTGCTTATACTATTTGCTTGTTGCACTTTAACATATTGTTGGTAATCACTGAGGGATCATGTAGATGGAATGAAAGGTGGTCTACAAATTTGGAGAAATAGATTCAGGCAAGTCGGTGAGAATATGTGCAGTCAATGCAGAAGATCTAAGAATATTTTTGGGTACATACTCAATTTATGCAGGGTGTGACCAGTCCTGTTAAGACTCACCTTTGCCCCAAATGAACTAAGAAACATCCTGGGTTATCCTGAGCATCTCCCCTGTAGCTCTGTGGTTCAGGAGAAAAATGAGGTGGCGAACAACCTGACTTTCCGGGAAGCTCATCTGTAATAACTTATCACTGGATCCAGAGTCAACCATACTTAAAGTAGACCCACTGAAACCAATAATACTTAAGTTCCCATCCTCACTAACTTAAGTCCCATTGATTTCAGTGGGTCTGTTCTAAGCATTCAGCCTACAGTCAACCCATAGACAATTGTCTGTTAGACTGTTTTATAATTCTCTATATAGATCTTTTAAGAAACAAACTGAGGGAGAGAGCTTTCACAAACCAATACAATAATGTGTTCTGGATATTTGTTTTAGTGATGAATGATAACTACAATTATGTATTTCCATAAATATAATCTTCTGTCTTTTTCAGTGAAGAAAAAAAAAAGTTTAAACAACAAATGGAATCTTCTGAGTGTATGTTATATCATGCTACAATGGAGTAATTATCTAAATTATTTTACAGTATAAAATACAGCTGAAGATTTCTTTTAAAGTTTCCCCCAAGCAAAAAAGTGTTTTGTCACAGATTGCTTTGAAATGGAATTTTATCAGCCTATTTTTAAAACGATATTTAACTACTTCAAGGAGTCGAGGAGGAATCCTAAATATTGCTTGGCATACTTTTAGTGCTTTCTAGCCTCTATCAACTTATGGAAAAATCATTTTTATTTGCAGTTCAAAATAATTAAAATGAAATGTAGTGGTAATATAATTGCATAATGGAAGAAAATGACTTAATCTATTTCTAAAAGTGGCTATATCAGGCATGTTTGATCATTTTAATTTCATAAAGATAAATCATGAATTTCAATAATTGAAGTACAAACCAAATTAACTTAATGATACAATGTAATTAGAGATTCAATACATGCAGTAATGTTACAATTTGATTAAATACGTCTATAAAGACTTTTCTAGAAAATTTATTTATTAAAGATTGGTAGTGTATCACTGACCATAGTGTAGGAGCTTCTCCTGTTGCTTCCTTTCTGAGGCCATTATATAGTTAGTTGCTGATTTTATTAGTATTTAAGGCAGGCACAGGCAAACTTGGCCCTGCAGATGTTTTGGGACTACAACTCCCATGATCCCTGACCACTGGTCCTGTTAGCTAGGGATGATGGGAGTTTTAGTCCCAAAACATCTGGAGGGCCGAGTTTGCCTATGCCTGGTTTAAGGGAAAGCAAAGTAAAGCAAAGAGGGACTGTCTAATATGACTGATAGCTAGTAGTGGTTAGTAGGGCAGCAGGACTCACCTGACCTTCTGTTGCCCATATCCCAAGTCTGGAAACCTCTGGGTTAATGGGAGGAGTGAAGCAATGGCAAGTTTGGTATGGGACGAATGCACCAATCTAGTGCTTCCGCTGGTGTGTTTGTACCACACTGACTTTGCCTCCCTCTACTTTCTGGTTAGCAAGAGTGATGCAGGCAACAGAAGGTCAGGTGCATGTCATCTCCCAGCAGCTGCTGGTGATAGCACAAGATATGGCGATAATCACCAACTTGGATGGCTTTACAGGGGAATTAGACAAATCCATGGAGTATCAGGTCACCAATGATTACTAGTCATGATAGTTACATACTGCTTCCAGGATCAGAAGCATTCATTTGCAGGGAAATGACTATGGGACAGGGCTATTGTACTCATGCAGTGAGCAAGGAAATATGCATACATACGCCAGACACTGTCTTGAGGACATGAGTCCTTGCAGATCAGATCCAAGACCATCACAATAACATTGGTGCAAAACAACAGCAACATGGCACTATATAGCATGCTTGTTTCAAAGGAGTGAAAATAGCATGCAATAATAGCATTGGATTAAAACCAACACACAAGCTCTTTGATGAATTCTGGTGGGTGACCAGATGACATGGACCTATCAACTACAGCCAATATCAAGGCTGCAATCCCAATTACTTTTATCTCCATGGATGCCCTAGTATATATAGGATCAGAGAATTAGGCTCAGAAAACGCATGCCTGAACATTATATTTATCCATGTAATTTAACTTTCCTTCTTCCCTGGCTCTTCAAACATTAGGAACTGTGAGGTTTCGGTCTTGTCAAGTTTACAGATGATCTTTGATCTCTGTCGCAGTGAATAATCATAATAATTACATTATAAAATGTAAAAGCTTGAATTAAGCAAATAATGTGTGCATTTTAGACTGGATATCTTCAGTCTTGACATGTTCTGTTTGAATAATAATGTAATGATTTAATAATCAATTATTAAAAATATAAGCAAAATCTGCTGGCTGTTTAGGTACCAGATTTTCCTAGGGAAGAAAACAAAATAACTCTCCTCACAGTTCAGTGCAGAGCCATTTTTCAATTTATTTAGTATTATATTCTGTGCCATACCAAGATTCATTATACCAAAGATGGCATGCCCACTGTTCACAGCAGCTGCAGTGCATTAACCTAATGGATTGGAATTATGGGTTGCCGTAGGAATTGTCTGTTTTCTGCCAAATCCAAATGTAAACCCTACTGTGAAAAGTCTTGACACTATTAAATGAGATAAAATACAATGTGTGTAGAATGAGACAGAGGAAGAATATGGAAATGGAGGAAAGGGACGGCATATGGCTAATTTTAAAAAATAGTATAGGGTTACTCAAAGGAAGCTTTATACTTATCTGTAAATGGCAGGCTAAAATAAACACCAGCAGCTGAACTTATTGGACCAGGGAAGATTGTGACCAGAGAGGTTCATACGAGAGGTGTAAAGACAAAAATGTCCAGAGATGTCAATGACGATAAAATAAAACTATGGGCAGAATGAAAAGACAGGAGGAACAGTGTAATGTAATATGTGGTCGAGCATTTGGAAGATAAAAGCTGATTGACCATGAACTGCTTGACCAAGTAGCAATAGCATAACAGGACTACAAAAATATACATGGTTTAAAAAGGAAGTGTGGGTAGGGGAATAGGGGACAGTATAGCAAATTTGTGTTTTAAAAGAAAGAAAACCTGTTGAAGATTTCTGGACAGAGGTTGAGGTCTCTAAGCCATCTTCTGAGAAAGAGTGGTGATATAACCTGAAGCTGTTGGATCAATTCCATTCCTCAGTAAAAATCGTTTATAATGTTGGGAATTATATCTGTGTGACTGGGTAGATAATGGCTTCTACATTCACAGGCTCATAGATTTTTAAAGCCAGAAAGAGACATGATCGTCTGGTCTGACCTGTATAGCACTGGCCTGGGAATTATATTCTGATTATTACCTCAAGTCCAATTATACTAGAGTAGTGCAGCTAACAAAACAGAAAGAAAGAGATACTTTTTCATTTAAAGATATTTACTACTGGAGTGTTTATTGGCTACACTTTTGGCTCTTCTTAATGTCACATGGCTGATCTACCCACCCACCCAAAATATGGTGGCTCCTAGAAGTGAATTCTTTTGACCAGTAGAGGAAGCCACTTACCCCCAGTAATGTCTCAAGAAACAGCTCTACACCAACTTAGAGAGCTATAAAATTGAATTAGACAAATTCACGAAGGGTGTAGCAATTGATGGCTTCTAGTCATGATAGCTATATACTACTTCCAGGATCAGGGGTGGCATGTCTTTATATATCAGTCACTGGTCAACAACAGCAACAGAGGACTACAGTGCTTGTGGGCTTCCCATGGGCACATGCTTGGTCACTTTGGGGAAATGGATGCTGGACTAGGCAAAACTTTGGTTTGATCCAGCAATTTTCTTCTGTATACCTGAAGAAACGTCTCCACCTCTGTTGTCCAGCCTGGGTACTGAGATCCAGTTCCAAAGGCCTTCTGGCAGTTCCCTCACTGCGAGGTGTGAAGCTACAGGGAACTAGGCAGAGGACTTTATTGGTAGTGGTGCCCATCCTGTGGAGTGCACTCTCAGCAGTTGTCAAACAAATAAACAACTATTTGACTTTTAGCAGACATCTGAAAAGCAGCCCTGTTCAGGGAAGTTTTGAATGGTTGATGTTTTATTGTGTTTATAATATTTTGTTGGGAGCTGCCCAGAGTGGTTGGGGCAACCCAGTCAGGTGAGCAGATAATAATAATAATAATAATAATAATAATAATAATAATAATGTAGTAGAAGTACAGTGGAACCTTGGGTTGCAGACATAATCCATGACGGAGGCACGTCCTGAAGCGCCGCGCCTGCACAGGCACTGGCACAATTTGGTGCTTCTGTGCAGGGGCAAAGCACGATTTAGTGCTTCTGCGTGCGCGAGCAGTGAAACCCGGAAGTAACACTTTCCGGTACTTCCAGGTTTCCCGCGGTCTGTAACCTGAAAACACGTAACCTGAAGCGTCCATAACATGAGGTATGATTGTAGTAGCTACCTTGCTGTTGCTTGAAAGGGCAGCAAAGTGTTTGCATTGTGAGAGGTGGGGAAGCAACCTTTGGCCACTTCATCAGTAGTAGTAAATAAAGGAAAGGTTTGTTTTAATGTCTAAGATTGCCCTAGCTGCTTGAATAGGGAGGTAATTTATCTCCTACATGCTGCAATACAGCCTTCACCAGCCTGGTGCCCTCCAGATGTTGTAGATGTCATCCCAGCAATTTCTGAAGAGCACTAGGTTGGCAAATGCATCTGCTGAAGATCCCTTCTGGCATAATAGTTGAGCCTGGAATCAGATGCCCCTTCAGACCTCCTGGCAGATGAGCAGCATAGACTTCAGGAAAAATTACTGGCTAACTCAATTTCTGCATAGGATATGGTTGAACATTTCTAGGGTTTTTTTGGGTTTTTTTGCTGTGAAATTGTCACAGTGGTCTGATCTGCTTCTGGATATTAGACGGATTGAAATAAAGATCAACTGTGATTGCACCATGACCGTTGCCAACCTCAGAAGGAACAAACACAGGGAGGAACATTGGAATCTTTCTGATACATGGGCATGCAGGAGTTGAAGGTATTATGGGGACTGGTGTCTTCCAAGCAAGCAATATTGTCATGTAAAGCAGTTGTTGATTTTCAGTGTGCAAACTAGGCTATTTTGAGATGCCTGAGCTTTATTGCAGGGCAGATTATTTGCCTTTGAATTTGAAATTCAGTGCACTCCAGGAGGGTAGGGAGCTCTGCGGTGCCATTTTATTTGAGTCAAGATGATGATAGCTATTTCATTCTTTTGGGTACATTTTCCTTCTATTTTCACTACATATCTTTCAGCATCAGAAGCACAGATGCTTGCAAATGCTTTTGAGAAGCCTGCAGATCTGCTTTGTAGAAAAGGGGCTGGATGTGCTCTGCAGAGTCTGAAATCACAGCAATGTGACTTTATGTTATTGGTTTTATGGGTGGCACAGAAGGTGGTGAAATGATCAAAGTTGGTAGGTAATTCATATTTAGCTCCTCATCTATTTTCTTAGAGGGCTTCTGCAGCCAACAATGAAATCATCAGTAATTGTGCTTTCACACATCACAAAATCAGCCAAGTATGCAAAGGATACACTACGGAAAAAGCAAAAGTTCAATATACATGCTACAAGTATGTTTTGCATTCACTGTGAACCTGTTGCAGCTTTTTGGGCACTTTTTCATTCCAAAGGGCCAGGAGAACAGGTAGGGCTCTTGAAAAACTGGCAGCTGAATTCAGCCAGCTCCACATATAAATTAGCACAAAAGGAAGAAAAACATTTACTTTCCTTTTTATACAACCAGGTGTTGTTGTGTTTTTTTTTTTAAAAAAAGTTAAAATTTTGAACAGCCCATATATTCACCCACCCACAACTCCTGCCCCCCAGCCTCACTCAATGCCTGTCCCCAAGCATCAGACCAAAGCTCCTTGTGTTTGGGATTTTACTTATAAGTAAAGTTGGTTTATTCTGAGTTACATAGGTAGTAGTTACAATAACCCACTTGCTCCTCCCCTCCAAAGACTAGAAGGTTTGGCTTTGTTATTAGAGCAAGCCAAGTTGGTTTGGAGTTTTCAATTGTTTGGAGTTATTTTAGAGTTACTTATGTGGTGCCTCCAGTCTCTCCTTGGGTGTGGAGCAGCGTTTCCCAAAGAAGTTGTTATTGACCCCTTGGGGTTGATGGGACACTCCCCTGTAACACATGAAGCATTTGTTGAACAAATACACTTCTTTAGCCACCTGAATGCAATCTTTAGATCTTGAGTTGGAAAAAAACAAAACAAAACAACCTTACAAACAAGCATTGCCATTCGAACTCTTAGCCCGAAGTAGGAAAAGAGCAGCTTCTATTGGTTGTTTCACCCGCCCTTTTGTCTCCATCTGAAATTACCTTATTTCTATGCCTATATCCTATTTAGTCCCTTGAAGTTAAACCTAGTAGTTTGGAGTGCTAGAATTGAGTGAATGATGATAACTTTTCTACTGAGCTTTTAGCAGCTATAAAATGCAATTTATGTTGTAGAACGATGAAAGAAAACACTCAGGAATATCGACTTTTAATTATATTTGCCCCTACACCTCATTTTCCCCCATTTTCATGTAATTACTATAAATACAGTAGGCATCAATTATCAATCGAAACATCTTTACCACTTGCACCATAATTACAATGCAATTTCATGTATTTATATTGTATCAGTACATATATTAAAATAAAATTAGATGTGTTTTCTTCTCTCCCTCTAAAATGAATGTTCAACCAACCACAATGTATTGTAGACACAAACGGGTTTGCCTCTTACATCTAGTTTATAGTATATTGAGGCCACAACAGAGCAGCCTAATGGCTTCTTCAGGATTGTGGCCCTAGTGTGAAAAAAAACAATTAGATTATTGTATGAAGAGTAAACAGTATGAAATCCTATTTTCTGGCATGAATTCCTCATTCATATATTTGTAATACAAACTACCCTGATCCTATCTGTTTAATTTGGAAATGCCTAATCTAGGGCCCATTATTTATTCTGCCTTTGATATCATTAAAGAAACTTTCTAACTGCTGGTGGATCAAATAAACCTAATTGATTAAATGTTCACTTGAATTTATGAGTCTGATTAGGGAACAAATGTTTTGCATACAAATCATTTTGTACTGCTTGGGTTCATTTAGGAAGTCTCAGCGTGGCTTAGAAATGAACATGACATTTCAATATTGCACCACTTTCCTTGCATGTAGACAGCAAAAAGAATAAATAAATGAGTTTAGAAAATAGATTGAACTTTAATTCGGAAAATGTAAGCAACTCTATTCTGCTGCACTGTGCAATTTATCCACACTTTCTTTGGAGCTTCCAAAGGAATCTCAAAAGAGATCTAAGCTTCAGCTTAGCTGTATTGCAATAATGGTGGCAGTTGCTGGGGTTTGCATTCCTGCAGCAGGAGGACAATAGCCACCACCTACAGCAGATGACAAGTGGGAAACAGTATAGGATCAGGTTAAGGACAAACCCAAATGGGACCTGCAAAAAATGCTGCCATGTAGAATGAATTGCAGGTGGGAACAATGCAAATCACAGGTGCAGGAAGTCTGCTCTCAATGGGGACCAGAGCAGAGGCCAGATAGTTTAATCCAAGGGTTGGCAACCTGTGGCCCATGGGGTGCAAGCAGCCCACGGGGGCAGTTTAACTGGCACACGAGCCGCCCCCAAACCAAGCCGCCTGCTTGGTGAGTCCCTGTGCGCTGCGCTAAACCAGCGCGGCATGGGGACTTGCTTCTGCAACGCCGGAAATCACATCTGCGCATGCCCAGATGCCGGAAATTGTGTGTGCACACGATCTGGCCCACGGAGAGATCTCCACAGGACTTGATCGGCTAAGGCAGGTAAAACCTTGCTGACCCTTGGTTTAATCCCTTCTACCTCACATACCTGGGTCCTAATCCAGACTGCCCCTAGATCAGGGAAATATTGAGCACAAAGTCAAAGCTGTGTGATACACATTGTTGCTTGGTCCTCGAGCTTGAATGATATACCGGGGTTCTTCTGAATTAGATTGCAATCTGCACCTCACACCTTATCCCTCTGACATGTAATGCATCCTCCTCTAATGTCTGCCTCCACACTGGAGAAAGGAATAGCCTGATCCTGTTATTAATTCCCTTTGTTGCATTTAGAACATGCTTATGGAAACATTAGGAAACACGTAATGCAGTTAGAATGGTTAGCATTTCCAAAAAGTTGCATGGAAATCTTCAAAGCCACACATTGTCTCATTCCCTCCTCATCTCTTTGCTTCTATATGTGATACATCCCTGCCTTTGCTCCTGCAGGTCCCCTAAGTTCAGCCATCAAAGACTCTCCTGCTCAGAAGATGTGGTCTTTTCTACCTCGTTAGTCTATTAGTTTGGAAGAGCCTCCCAAAACACCCATGCTACTTCTTTAAAATCCCTCAAAGCCCTCACATACACTGTCATGTACATTTTTCTGTCTTAGAACTCTATTGTTTGATTTGTTTGATTTGCCACTCACGGTTGGAAACCTCATAATATGTTGTTCACCTTCAGGAACAAGCTCCTGTGGCTTGTACCCTTTGAAAGGCCAGAGGCTTGTATACATATTTACATTTTCCAAGCTTATCTATATTCATTGGCATCAATGTTGACAATACAACTACTGTAGTCTAATGGCTAATAGAGGGAACTGTATGAACCAGCAAATCTATGGTACACATATTAAGTCTGCCAGAATTAGGTGGCCTTAGTCCAAACGTCCCACCTGGAATACAAGGACAATATTACAGGACTATCATGTTGAGCTGCTGTTAGGATTACTGTGATAATATATGTGAAGTAAAGAAATCTGAACATGTTAAAAAACTACATAAATAACAAATATACAAATAACAAATAACAAATATCACTGTATAATAATAGCTAAGGAACAGGATGGAAACAGCTAACCATGCCAAACCTGAGTAGGAGTGGAGAACCTGCAGTTGCCCAGATATTGCTGGACTATAAGCCTTGCTGGGTGGGGCTGATGGAAACTGGAGTCCAGCAACACCTAGAGTGCCACAGGTTCCTCATCCCTGCTACATAAGTAATGAGAGGTCAAAGTCCATAACTAGTTATGGGATTAATATACTCACTTGAATCTAAACTGGGATCCAGAGAACCACAAATCTAATTCCGTATGCATGTGAGGGCTTTGGCCTACTATTATTCAGTAGCATCCTACATTTGAAAATAAGCCTTCGATACTGCACAGGCAGAGTGTCTGACTCCTATCTAAAAAAGAACCACAAAATTAAATGAGTATAATGCATTCAAATGTACTTCACACACATTTCCTCGGAAATCTTTGAAATAGCTCTGGTGGGGGAAGAAAATAATGTTTTGCTCACATTTGCTTCGGGAAAAACTAGATGTTTACACAATTACTTAGCATGCAGCTATGCGTCTTGTTTTTCCTTAAATAATTACAAGCCAGGCTAGATTTTATTCTAAGGCTCTTAGTCATACAAGGTGCTGATGGTGGGGACAATCTCAGTCATGATGAAGGAGTGAAGAGCTAAGCCTGCATGTGGTCTTGCCATTAAGAACCAGGCTTCCCTGTGCCTAAAATTGCTTAAAGGAAAAACAAGACATGTAGCTGGATGCTGCAAACTTCTAGTTTGTCCTTTAGTGTTATTATTGTAAAAGTGATATTTGAACCTCGGTTCGAGCAGGAGATACACAGAGCCATCAGTGTCTACCAGCCTTTGGGAGGGCACTGGAAACAGAGCTGGGCTGGAGCTGTTTGTGAAGAACCCCCATCCCACAGCTGAAAAGAAGCCCCACCAGCAGCAGTGATGTCAAGAACCTGATCATGAAGAAGCCATTTGGAGAAATGGCAAGATGCCAAAGAGTCATGGCCAACATTTAGTTACCTTCCTCTCAGCCTCCAGATCTCATTTGGCAACACTTGCCATTCTTTCATTAACCTGTGGTGTGTTTTACTCCGGAGCCCTTGCAACTACCTAATAAACTAGAGAGCCTCTCATTTTCTGCACAGAAAAATAACTCAGCAATCTATCTGGTACTCTCCTCGGTATTGACTCGTTCCATTAGAATTTCCGCCTCAGATCCACTTCGCTGGCTATACACAGGCCTGTTGTCAAAGGGTGGCTCCATCGTATATGAACCACTGCGTGGGGCCTTGTGTAAATTGGACTGTCCTGACTGCTGATACTGGTCTGTCTCAATTCTTGAGAGTGTAAGACAAAGTTTGGAAAAAAGAACATTTAGCCAATAGGCCAATAGCTTGAAAGAAATATATCCAATTTCTTTTCAGACTTTCCACAAAATAGTCTTGTTCCTTCCCTCCATGCCACAGGCAGTGTAGCAAGGAATGAATGACAAAGCATTTTCTGTCAGGAAAAGGATAAGCTATGTGATGCATTCAGACCACAAAGGGATCCCTGAAAGTAGCTTTCACTCCAGCTCTGAAATAACTACCCCAATTAGTCTTTAAAATATATGTTTTTAAAATGTTGCTGTAAGATGCAATATGGTTCAGAATCAGACAATTATTTGTTAATCTCTTTGCTTTCTGCAGTCTTTTTTTCTTTTGACTTTCTTGCTGATTTAATATACCGTACGTGTTTTGTTTTGTTCTAAAACCAAGACCCAGTAGGTGTTGTAGGTCTACTCTCATTAGTTGCTGTTACGACAGCAACAAGGAATAGCTTTATTGCCAGGGAAGGAAAGTGTGGCAGTTTCCAAATGCAACCTTTAATTATTTTTGTCAGTTCATATTGTATTTTACTCTGGGATTGGGAAGCATTTACTTCTCTCGCAGCTCATAATTAAGGAAGAAATGGCTTCTCTATTCCAGAAACAATGATAACAGACTAGAAACAGCATCCGTGCCATATTATAATTGTAATCTTGGGGAAAACAGTGTTTGTAAGTCCAGAAAATTATCTTTCCACACAAGCCAGTGTGTTTATTTTCTGAATATGAACCTTTTGGCAGTTTTTAATCTTCAGCAGTGAAGCAGAACAAGAATAAAAATCTGATATAAAACCTTTTCTTTAAAAAAAAACCCCTCTACCTTTCCACCTCTCTTTTGAATAGAACAATCCCCCTTAAGTGACTTTCCAAGCATTTTATTTGTAAATTTAATAACAATATAAGGCTAAAATCCTATACACATTTACCTGAGAGTAAGTCCTGCATAACTCAGTGGGGCATACTGTAAATATGCAAAAATAGCTCACATTTTTTAGCTCTGGGCTGGAGCATGGATTATATTTACCATAATCTTTCACAGTGGTCTCGACATGGTGAGCAATCCCTATCCTAGTTCTAGTGCATGGAATTATAAATCAGGTTGCTGCTTTCATATTATGAAACTCGATCCTCCATGGCTTTTCCGCAAGGAAAGTGATGCTACACAGTTTGGACAGGATTTGCCACAGGGAATCTATTTTTAGTGATATCCCCATGATGAATGCAATCTGTGTTCTGGATTTCATTCTTTCTCCATGAGGTAGATCCATAATGTTCTCTTTTTTTGCAGATCGGAGACTGAAATTGTGAGAAAATTGCTCTCTAGCCTCCAGGGGAGCCTGGACAGGGATTCCACTGAATGCCCTCCTGATTCTGATATGTCAGAACATTCAGACATGCCTGATACAAGGAAACTGAATTGAGTACATGGGAAAATCAGTATTCAAAACTAATGTCCAGTGGCAGGCAAATGGTTTTTCTGCTTAGATACATATGGGAGGGACTTCACTGCCATAGCTAGACTTTTGGATTGCCCAGAGAACAGGAGAAAGACAAAAATGATTCTGTAATTCAAGAAAGTGTACAATCTTCGTAGGACCAAAAAGAGTGTGTGGCTTTGAGATTTTGAGGAGATTTTGTTTTTTAATTGCTTGACATTTTCAATGGCAAAACTGTGCCCTAGTGGACCAGCCTCCACTGACCATGGGCCTGTTCCAGCTCTGAATAAGCTAGAATGCATGTGAGAGATCACTGTCTGAATGTGTCTTCACAAAAAAATAATTCCCACTTGACTTGAGGCTCTTTCTCCCTGGTGTGCAGGATAATTCTCACTACTTGGTGTTGCAGAT
Source organism: Podarcis raffonei (assembly GCF_027172205.1). Classification (NCBI taxonomy): domain Eukaryota; kingdom Metazoa; phylum Chordata; class Lepidosauria; order Squamata; family Lacertidae; genus Podarcis; species Podarcis raffonei. The sequence continues at coordinate 51,351,029 of NC_070605.1, read as the reverse complement.
TACTGCCTGTCAGTTTCTGCTCCTCATCAATATAGAAAATAATAAAGCAACCTACCTCATAAAAATGTGATGAGCACAAGCAAGCTAAAGGTTTGAAAGGACTATACATGAACATGTTTGAAAAGCGAAAGATTAATAATAAAACAGTACCCTTATTATAGTCAAACAAGAGCCCAATTAAATCTATTTGAGGAGACTTTGTTTCTCTTACATAATGGTATGCTTATAACTCTAAAATGATGGATGCCTTTTTCAGCTAGTCTCACTTTTATGCTAATTGATGGATGCTGCAAGTAGAAGGGAAATCTTAATCAGGTCAAACACTTTTTTTTTTTACAAAAAAACAAAAACAAAAAAACACACAACAACAAACCCAACCGAAGTGGCAAATAATAGCCTTGAAGCAATTTCCACAGGGAACACAGTGACTTCCTATTGTAAAGATACACACACATTGTTAATGTGTGAACATATGCCTCTGAAACTGCAAAAGCCTTGCATTTTTGGCAGTAGCAGTTGTTCTATTGAAGGCCTTTAAAAAGAGGATTTGCCAAATGCTCTGTTCTTGAGGATTTATTACATTTTTAATTTTCAGAGAAAATAATTCAACATAGGCAAGGCACATCTGATTTATTATAGTTTGCCAATAGATTAGCTGCTGAAAACCCTGAATATGTGCAATACCTAAAACCAAATAGAAAATATCAACTGAAAGGAAAATCTTCCAACAGAACCAGAAGATTTGAAGACCTCGCCGTGGCTCAAGGATTGCTGTCCATGGTACTGACCAACCGCACTTGTTCCAGTAATACCACAGCCTGATTTTAAATGAGATGCTGCTAGGTACTCATGTAAACACATCATATTTCTGAGCCTTATCTGAAATGTCACAAAATTTCACATTCATCCTTCAAAGTCCTGTGTTATGAGCTCAGAGTGACTGAACTGATTCATTAGCTTTTGGATGCCCTGGGGCAAAAGTTGGTTAGTGTCACTTTATCCTGATTGAAGGCATATGCCCTCTTAAGAATAAAATGTAAGATGTGGAACAATACAGCAAATACAAAATATAACCAAGCTGAAATAACTGTTTAAATATTCACATAATACAGGCGTACTGTGGGATTTTCCTTTAGCTCCCTACCTAATTAGTACTATGGGGGAACTGAGGTGAAGAGGCGATACTGGAGATGGTTCTGCTTCAGAACTTCAGCTTCTTTTAATGGATACATTGCAATGTTTTCCTGTGGTTTCCCTTAGGTATGTATATTATAACACATGACTGCACTGGCAAATACCCTCTAGCCACAGTGCCAGTTCTTCTGTGCATTCTAGAGACCAGATGCCTAACTCATTTACTCACATATTTTCTGGGGCCTATAAATCATATGAGCAGTACCAACTCTCACTGTATCTGGGATCTCTCAGTGTTCCTAACTTTTACGGTGCTGGTCCATTGGCCTGCTGTTGGCTCTTCCTGTTTCTGCACAGGAAATGCCAGCAGGAACCAAGGAATTCTGGGACATGTTGCTGTTGAGAGTTCATGTCACATAGTTTGGCACACTTTCCCCTCTCTCCTCCTCTTTGCACCTGCTAAATCTGTCCTAGGGATTCCCTCAGCCTTCTGGAGCAGGGGGAGGGAAATTCCCATTGCACAGGCATAAGCCCTTGCACTGATAAGACCCTGACTTAGTGCTACATTGCATACAAACCAAATGTCAACAAATTCCTTATCACATAGGTAGCAATCCCTGACTTCCTCTAATAAGTTATTCCTCTAATAAATCATCACCACCACCATCCTGGATTTGCTGCAACAGAAATCCCAAAAATGTAATCCCCAAAATGTGTGTATGCTCATATAAACTGCTGTATTGTTTATCATGAAATCTATCCTTTTGTCTCTAGATTTTATAAGGTTCAGAGTTTCCTGAATTAGCCTCCTCATGCATGCTTTCAAATGATTATCATAACCTGGAGGCTGGCTTAGTTTTACATCTGCCATTAGAACCCTGCTGCACAAAACCGATTATTTCCACTGCTGAACTTGTAGGAACCAAGGAAGCTCTTGTTGTAGTGCCAGCTTTTTATTATAACCTTCTGATCACAATTCCTGCCTCATGAACTGGGTTTGATTTTCCATGCATTTTATATACTGGAAGCTTGAATGAGAAGGGTGAGGAGATGGGCTGTTAAGCACTGTCATTTTGCTATTTGTATGTCATAATAAAATTGACTTTAGACATATTTCTCTCAGAAGATGTTGCCCTCCAAAGCATTTAAAGAGCACATCTACAGATGAAATATAGCAGAAGAAAAAGAACGGCATCCCAGTAATAAACTGCTGGATCTACCATCTGTCAAATACATAGAGATAATGGACTTTATTGCTAATGTAGGCCCTGGCCTTAATTTGCTTTTTATGGATGTCAAAAAAGGCATTCGGAAGAAGTAGGCATTGATGAGAGAGTGGCTAAACATCATGGTTGTCATGGCAGTTTGCATGCATAAGGCAAATTCCTTGCATACACCCTCAGATATATGGTGTATAGAGATGGGTGGCTCACGCTATTTCCAGGCCATGTCACTGTCACTTGTGTCTATTTCATAATTTTAAAGTGCGGTGAAAACTATTATAAAGGTAAAGGCTAAAGAAAATATATTTTGATTGTGGATTTGTGTTCTCTGGGGATCTCCTTTATACTGCAGGTTTATCAAGACAAAAGAGATGTAGCATATTTATCCAGCATGCATAGGTGGGGCACCCTGGGTGTGATGGACCAGACCCATGGTTGTCTAGGATTCTGAACAATGGAAGGGATGTAAGCAGTAGGGTCTTGCCTGATGCACTTGACTATTAAGCTAAGTTAGGCACAGTGTGCTTCATGCCCAGTTCTCTATAGATGCCAGGCCTAGGAACTGGGGTTCTTATGGGCTAGCTTTCCTTGGTGGAACTGGTGGAAGCAGGACACTCCAGCCGGAGTACTTGGCTTTGTCCCATTAGTTTTCAGGTTTCTTGCTGTAATAATATGTATGCATATCTGCAGATGATAATCAGACTAAGTTAATTAGTTTATGCAAGCTTATTGTGAAATGTATTCTTTAATATACTTTATAAAGGTTTAGCTCTGTGCTTGATGCTCAGAAGCAGGCTAGTTAGGAGTGTTGATTCTTGCTGCACATGAATAAAATGTGTGGTTTCCTTCACTCAAAAGTGTGCTTTTTGCCTCCTAGTAAAGAACAGCTGCCTTTTGGCAGAACACATGCCTAGAACTAAACTGAAAATGTTGGGGTTGTGTTGGCATGAAATGTTTTAATTTACAGTACTTATAGTCTGATCTTTGGGGATGAAGAAGAGTAAGAGGGTGGGCTCTCTTACTCACTGGAGTAGAGATCTTTTCCTGTTTGACCTAATGTCATATTGGGCTGCATAGTCCTCTGAGATTCATGCTGTCTATTAAGAAAATTCTTCTGAGTATACCTGTATAGAACTACACTTGTAAGTAATAAAAAAGGTTATAATTGCCCTAGATACATGGGAACACAGCCCAAATCTCACATTCAGTAATTTATCAGTAATTTATTTATCTTCAGTCTATCTTTACAAAGCAGGGAACTGCTCATTTGCCATTACATTGCCATTAGATGTGAATAAGGCGTGCAGAAGGCAACATTCCAAGGAATCTAAGCGTGAGTGCCAGAGAATTCAGTAGAGAGAAATATTAAGCTGTGCAATCTGTTCATCTTAAAATGTGAAGATCTGGATAGGGTTGAACCTTTCGAGCTTCAGGCATAGCATCCTAACACACTCTATAGTTTGTTCAGAACAAATTGTAATGGGGACACAAATTGTCAAATCAGACTTGATTAATGGTACTCATACAATGGTTGTATATTTGCTTCTGTGATAACAGAGCAATGTGTAGACCATAAATTGCCACTGGTAATGAACTATTTGCTCTGTACACAAGGGGGAAGGGAATCATTATTTTCTTGTTTAATGCTTTATTAATTGAGACAAAAAATTAAAGTAAATGTGAGAAACTAAGGAACAAGAGAGGCAACAGCTTATACGCTCTTTTAAGAGAAAATAAAAATAAAATAAAATATTTGGTATCTTACTTAATTTATTTTATTTGCGGTACTTCAGTTACTCAGCGAATTGCAGTTCAGCTTGTTTGGTTTTATAGAGTCACACAACAGGCTAGACTAAGTTGAATAGACACAGCCAAGATTAATTTTATTTGTGTAGAAAACAAAGAGAGGACTTAGATTGTGACTTAGATTGCAAGATAAGGATGATGAAGGAAGGAAAGTTACCATCTCATTGTCTCCCACCTCCTATCCTCATGGAAAGCCTCTCTGTAGGGATGAGGGGCTCTCTTTAGAAATGTGGGTGTCACAACTCCCCGGCTAGCTGTCTAGTGAAATCAGAGACGTAGAGAGATTCTGCTAGTTATTTTATTTAAATTAACAGAATACACAGAAAGACCATGGATTATGCTCCCCTAAGTCTTGAGACATTGCTCAGAGTGCCTGCTCCACTCCCCTTGCTGCATTTCCTAGTTTCCAAATCCCTCCTTACAGCCCATGGTGGCCGGCAACAGAATCTTTCTGTCTCTGTTTGGCCTTATGCTCTAAGACAGGGGTAGGCAAACTAAGCCCCAGGGGCAGATGCGGCCCAATCGCCTTCTCAATCCGGCCTGCAGATGGTCCAGGAATCAGTGTGTTTTTACATGAGTAGAAAGTGTCCTTTTATTTGCTGACCGCTGATCTAAGATGTGAAGGGATCGCCTGGTTCTTGTCGAAGGAGGAGGTTCTACCAGGCTTTCAAATGATGTAGTTTCCACTTCTGAGTCCTGCCTCTGTTCAGGACTAGAACACCTGCTAGCTTGCTCCTGTTCCTCATCCTTCATCATTTCCCAGCTCTTTGCTTCTTCTTCTGGGATGTATCCTGTTCACCACCACCATGAATCTGTGTCCATACTATTGTCATCTTCCTCCTGCCCTGGCACATCTTGAAGTGGAGGTCTTTACCACTCCTCCCCATCTGCCCCCTCACTGACATCAGGATTAATGTCAGGGTATTTCTGGAAAAGATGAGAAACTTTCTTTCTGGGAATGTCCTTTAACTTATAAGGTCCAATTTTGGACAATTTATCCATTCCCTAGAAGCCCTCTCTTACACATACACATGACAAAATAATCATGGAGGTCTTCCAGAGAGGCTTTTCAGAGAGTGTGGGATGCTGAGGATAGAAGAAGGGATGAAAAACTTTCCTTCTTGAACTTCTTTATTCTAGGCTCTATTCTAGGTAATATCAGCAAATGTGCCTTAGGCTATGTTCAAACACATCCTTACTTGGGAATAGCCCTAATTGAACTAGCCTGCACCTGCATCTGAGTAAAGATGCACAGAATATAGCTGAATGTCACCTATAAATGATTTACACTGAATAGTTGAGTGTCAGTGGACCTCAACAAGGCTAGAATGGATAAAAGAAACAAAATTGGCTGAAAACCAACAATTTGGCCATAACTGATTTGTGGTCCAGAGACAGTCACAAAAACTCTGCATTCGGTGATTATGTCACATAATATGATATATGCCATGACGTGAAACATACTCATGCAGCACAACCAGCCTGTGTGACATGCTTTTAGTCGCTGGAATCATCCTGAGTTGTTGAAGTTCAGAGGCTCCATTAAAAACCAGTCTACCCTTCTACTCAATTATGATTAGTTATTTTATACCACTTTCAACAGAGCTATTGCTCTTTATTATACCATACCTGAGAGCTAGGTCAAATCCACACCATACAGTCAAGCACTCTTAAACCACTTTGGCTGTCATATCTTCCCCCAAAGAACCCTGGGAACTGTAGTGTTGTCAACTGTGTTGACAATTTTTGGCACCTTTAAAAAACTACAGTTGCCAGGATTCTCCATGACTGTTAAAGCAGTACAGTACAAGAATCCTTTAAAAGTATGGAGTGGGTGGGACTTTAATCTACACATTACACAGTGTCTTTGGAGACATATGGATGCCAACACAGAATGAGGTGATAAAGACAGATGGTGGTTGAATTCTGGCCATTTCAGTCTGCAGGAGGAGACTGCATTTTAAAAATGTAAGATATCAACAAACCTCTCTCAAATATCAACAACACTCTGTCTGCAATAAGAACACAAGAGAAAAGCATTTAGCATACACCTCTCCTGAGGTGCTACTTTGCTACATCTGAGGAGCTTTTTACATCAGATAATATCCAGGAGTATAAGCTCCATCTGTAGTCTGAAAAGATACAGTCCAGAATTCTACCACCTCATGCTGTACAATATATAGATTGGCTCCAGGATTCACAGACTATAATGTGCATTCAAATCCCAAAGCAATCACACCTATATAGTAATACATGGTTTGGAGGAATTGAAGGAGGAAGGTGTCCCTTGACTTCAGGGATGAAAATTGTCTAGTGTTAATTAATGTATAAACATAGCCTTACAACTTTGAGAGCTTTCAGTGTAAACCTGTGATAACATTTCTTGAACTCTGGTGTTTTCATGCTGATCAAGATCGTACACCTAATCTGAACAAATTGCTCAGTGTGTGCTTTATTTATGCCCCTGCAAAATTGTTAAGTGAGGTGCTGATGTCTAATGCGTACCATAAACCAAGCTAAAATGTCAAATCCATTCCAGCTGCCAGAAGTGGATTCCTGCTGCTTGATGACAGATTATACTACACTCTCTAGACTTCCACAAAATTAAAAGCGTTTTTCTACTATCCAAACGCACCTGGCCATTACCATAAAAATGATGCTTTCAGAGTGTGAAACCAAGAGAAACTTTGATTTGGCACAGCAGCAGCTTTTTTGATACACAAAGGAACTCTCCTGCTCAAATATCACGAATGTTAGAGTCCCTTATACAAACCAGCAGATTGGTTTAACTTTTGCTGTGATCGTTCAGCTGCTGGTTCAGTTCCACGTGCTTGTGTCCAGGCTGCCACAGTAAAGCAGAACCTACGAGGCAACCAGATTTTCTGTTTATGAGACAGGTGGCTCTAGAAGTTTTCATCTGAAATAAAGGGGTAAATATATTGAGTGAGTAACTGATCATTGTACATTTAGATTGCTTCTTACTGTATTTCACCCTCTCTGTTTTATCCATTCCAGCATCTTAGTAGGACTCAACAGCTGCTGCTGAACAAATGCTAGGAGAAACTTGGAGCCGGCTGTTGTTTTATCTACTGCTTTTTCTGAATGGTTTGTTTTATTCACTCCCTGTCTCTTCAGATTCCTCTGCCTTTTCTCCCTCTCTGTCTCCAAATCTCCACTCTCCTGCTTTGAATATCTAGAGCCAAAACCCCATGTCAGGCATTTCCCCAGATGTAACTAACAAGTAGGTAAAGTGGAGAGCAGGACTCCTTGTCCCTCCCCTCTTGGTGAACTTATAGGTGGGAGGATGGGATTGAATCCTGCAGGAACATGCAGCCAAGTAAGTAGGCTTTCACCCTCCATCAGTTAATGTGTGGTTCTTCAATCCTTCTCAGTTTGGCATGCACCAGCCCCCACCCCCTTCTTAAAATGAACATTTTCTTCCTCATTTTAGCAAGGGATGCCAGCACAAACCCCTGCCTGATTCAGGATGGGATTTGTATAGGAATATTGTTAAAACAGAGTGTTTCCAATCAACCCAAAGCTGCTCTTTGAACCTCTGAAAACCAAAAGTTAACAGTAGCACATGGCTGCTTGAAAGCCCTTTGCAAATCTGGATATGACTTCAGCCTCATCTCATAATCACAGCTCCTACATATGGGCCTTCTGACTCTGCTAAGTCCCAAGGTGTTTGTTACCTCTTCTCTCTCCTAGTGTGAAAGTCCTCGCTGCTGGAAAAACAACAAAACCCTCTTGCTTCACCCAACTATAAGACTGATCAGATTTTTGGGTGATCCTAATCTTAGAAGACTGCATTTTGCTTTACTACTTCAGGAAATAAGAGCAGAGATTTGTCACATTTTTAGTATTTGTATATGTTCTGTTTAGAGACTTTGGCTTGAATCTTAAGCAATGCCCCACAAGCAGGTGGGCACCTTTTGTCTGTGGAGGAAACTGAGATCCAGTGAAGGCTTTGGATGAAATACAGGGGCAGGGCATCAATTTTTTTGCTGATTTCCCAAATCCTGTGCTGCCTCTCATGCTGCTTGGAGTTCTGCTAAAGGGATGCTTCTGCCAGTGAAAAGAGGAGTTGTGCCAATTTCCCCCCCTCACCCCTTGCAGGCTCTGTGCCCTTTGATATCTGCTCAGGACATTTGAGGGGCTCGGGAGGGCTGAGGGACCCTTCACTCACAGAACATTCTTGCCAACTAAACCACAGTGAGGATCCTGAGCCTTCAGATCCAAACTCATACACACTTACCTGGAAGTAAGTCCTCTTGAACTCAGTGAGTCTTACTCTTGAGTAGCACTGGCTGAGGAAGGGGAGGCGGGGGAGCGCACTGCCCCTGGCACCACGATCCCAGTGGGGTGCCATCGTGGCTGGGCCCCCCCCCGTGCTGGGCGCCATGCCCCCACGGGTGGCGTGCCACCCCCCCGAGATGCCCGTCTGCCACACCCCCGCATGCTCTTCACCCCTGGTGCCGGAGCATGAAGCTCTGCCACTGCTGAGTAGGCATAGCTAGAATGATGCTGTAAAAGAGAAATAGGAAATGTGGGCAGTCATGACTTCTGGGAGCCCTGGAATATTTTCCGACCGTTTGCTTTTTAAAACAGACTTTGGCAAATGCTTTCGCAGAGTTCCAAGAGGTGCAGGTCTCATCGCCTATCACATTCAAGACATGCACTTGATTTATTTCATTATCTGATATAATTGATATGTAAAAATAAAAGCTCCATATGAGTCCAAGTAGTGAGAAGTAATATGACTAAACTTCCATTTATATAAAACTTGATTGCATCATTTATCTAATATTTGCTCGAGTTCCTACACTAATATAGTCACTTTTGTGCCAACACTTATTATGGTCTCATTTTTCAGATATGTTGTCAGGAGGAAATTAAAAAGGGTCTTTTCTAAAGGTTAGTTAATTACAGGCAGTAAATTCTGTTATGCAGACATAGACTCCCAAATGATTTAATTTTCAAATAAAGCACACCAGGCTAGTATATTAAAGCTTACCTTTTGTTTTCAGTGTTAAATTACCAGTGAAATTAAAGGTGACAGAACAAGAAAGGAAGCCTTCAAATGCATTGATGTGTTCGGATGAAAATGTAATGGAGTGTACTATATCTTGCTTCCTTACATATAAGATCTAGGCATTCAAGAGTGCAAAGAAAGCTAATGTTGTGTAACGTGTTTATCATTTCATGTTATATGCACCACAAATTGACCATTACTTTATAATGCACTGAAATTAAGATGAGTTTATAGGATGACAGTCATTCACCCCTGGTGTATTTCCATGGTCATTTGTCTTTGGCAAAACTTTCTTCTGTCAGTATAGCAGAAGATTTGTATTGAATAGCATTTTGGAGTAATACTCAAAACAAAACAAAAAACCCTCCAAAGGACCCCTTTGACTAAATATATATTTGACCATTGGCAAGTTCATTCACCATTCAGAATGTCATTCCATAGGTGAATGCAACTTTTTAATGTCACTCCCAACCATTAAGAAGGAAGCCTTAGGTTGCTTTCTTCTTCGGAGGGAGAAGTAACTGCTCCCAATCATGTAAAATTTCATGGCCAATGGGCTCAGGGCCCATTACAAAATATGGTCCCAACCCAAAGTTTGATGAGGCCCTAAGCTACTGAAGGTAATGGGGCCCTTTATATGTCCAGCCATCCTTTGTCAACAACAAATTGTCACTGTTTTTGTGTTGAATATATGCTATATGGCAATTTATGGACCTAATAGATAGCTAAGGCCTCATAACAAAATATGTATTTTATCAAAGTAATTGCTGAACTGAAATACAATTAAGAATAAGTATATTAATAGTGAATTTTTTGGGCCCCCCCCAAGAGAGTGGGGCCCTAAGCTATAGCTTGTTTAGCTTATACATAACTCCGGCACTGCTCCTACAGCATGTAAAACTGGCGGACTACTGCTAAGCTACGGTTTCTCTCCTGCAGTCCCAAACCACAGTGCTTGTGTGCACAAAATGTAACTGTCATATAAAACAACAGCAGTGGCAGCCTTGGCATAAAACTCCTAACTAGGACAAAGAATGTTTACATTTCATAATATTTGTGCATAGCACATTCTAACCACAGTGCTTCTGCAACTTGTCTCACACATCACATCTGTGCCATATCTCATTTATATGGTGTCATGCCCTCAATTTCCTTTCTCTAAAAATGTATCTTTAGTTTGAATTTGCCAATGATGTTGGATCATAATAGGGATACATCATGATTAGCAAAGAAAAAATTGAATTTATTAAAAGCTTAATTAAATTTAAATGACACAGGCCTTTCTTTACAATCCTGAGGTTTGAACAATGACTGCCAAGTATGACAGATTCATGAAATGTCAGGAAACAAAGAGAGCAGTTTCATATTCTGTTACAATATTCAGGGTTACTTTTATTTTTATGAATAACTTGGCAAAAGAAATTCTATTAAAAACTCATTTACAAACAGGATGTTTGCTTGATTTAATCAATTAACCAAAGGGGAGAATTAGCCTTCAAGATTATCCTCTGGTAGGTATTGCTCATTTTAAATATTCCTGGTGCTAGTTTTTATGCAAAGCCTTAAGTTGTTGTTGTTGTTGGTTTTTTAAGTATGCTATGTGGAATGTTTGAATGTCAGTGCATTGCAATCATTTATAAACAAGCAGATCTTATTCCACTAGTGAATGAAAGTGGAGGGCAGGTAACAGGTCAAGCAAAACTAAATGGGAATCTGGACAAAGCTGTGAGAGCTTGTGCCTTTCCTTCAGCTGTTAGAAATCAAGAACAGAAAATAGTTAAGTCCACATTGCTTCAATTTTTTGGGTTAGTAGACCCAATTTGAGTCGCATGACTCGAAACCTATAAGGCACAGGGAAATTTTATTCACACCAGTGACTTTGACATGTGAGATAATCCAGTACAGCAATTTTAATCAAAATCTGAGATGTAGTTTTTTGTTTTTCTAATGTGGTGATCTGTCATGAAACAACCCCATCAAAGAAGATGACAGTGGTTGCAAAGGGGGCCCCATAACAGTTCAAACTTCAGGGCCCCCAAAATTTAGGTCTGCTACTGCTATACATGTTATGGCTAGAGAACTGCAATGCAACATTGGAATGCCACCATTTATCAGCCATCTTCCGACTCCCTGTGATGGAAAGGACAGTGTTTTTTGACCCACCAGAAAGTACAGCTGAAATAAAATAAATGGCCCTTTGTACAGCATTCCTGATTTGGTTCAAGGCCCGATCTGGTGATCCTGAATAGGCCTTGATCTGACCTGAAACAATCTGGGTTCAAGTCAGGCTTTGCATAGTCCTAATATTTAATTGGGGTTTAAAACCAAACCTAAACATGTGGTTGGCGGTGGTGGGGGAGAGTGGGGAGATATGCTAGCAGATATTTCTGCTTACACAATCTTCTTCTCCTTGTTGCCCAAGTGCCCCTCTCTTTTGACAACTCCACATTGCTCCAGGTGGACCTGAACCAATCTCGGGGGTGGGGGTGGGAGCAGATCTGGGAGTGCCTCAACTGGCTCCATACAAATCCTGGATTGACTTGAATCCCACTAATTTGGTTTAGGATCTGGGATTTGTCAGGACCAGATGCACAGTCCTACTATCCACCAGAAAACATTTATTCGGCTTAAGCAGAATGTGTTTAGTGCAATTTTTTTACAAACAGAAGGCGTAGAAGACAATTCATTTTTTCAGTCCAGGAAGTTTTCTAGATTTCAGATTTGGTAAACTTAGCCACTTATATCTTCCCCTGAGGCCAAACTTAAGCTATGTTTGCTGAAGTAAAATAAAGACTAAATGTTCTGCAGGGAAATTGTTTATGAATGTAAGGGAACAGGGGGGAAGAGAGAGAATTTATTAGGTTCTGAAGGCAGAGCAAAACAACAGCAGCAGTGGCAGCAATACCCAGCAGAGCTGCAGATGCAATGGAGTCATTTGCATGCATATATTATATTACTGTCATTATATTTTCCATCAACTTTACTATAAGGGTAAATGTGTTTGATTTCATTCTGAGAGGCTTGTCTGCATGTAATGGAAAAGATATGACAGTATTTGGATAATAACAAAGTTGAAATGATCCCACACTCCTGCTTTCGTTGTGCCTAATGGAGTGCTGCATCTGATCAGCATAAGGGGCTGCCCAGGATCACTGACCCAGGCCTACAAACCACAAACCTGGGGGAAATACACTAACCAAATAGAAAAAAGATTCCTGCGCAGGAAGATCAAAGCAAGGAAGGGAGAAAGCAGTGGAAGGTACAAGGATGCACTTGTCCGTACCCTCCCTCCATCCTATCCCAAGTTTCATGCAAGATGCCCTCTCTCACAGCAGCAGCAGCCCCCATTTTACGACTCTGCTCTTGTTGGACATTGATGGGGTGGGGCCAGGTGGCAGGAAGGTCAGGGTAGCTCTACTATCGCCATCTTGGCAAGTAAAGTACCACTACCAGGTGGGTACTGCTGCTGTTCTGCTCCCTCACATGCCACTATGGTTGACAACATATGGGTTTGGTATGTTTGGTGTTGCCAAAATTCAGCCTATGACCTAGTGAGTTTACACTACACATGAGCATGTACTACTTTCCTTAGCTGCGATGATGTACTTGATCGAGTGGAAGATGTGTCTAGCCGTAGTCAGAGGCGTAGGAAGGTTGGTGCGGTGGGGGAGGACCGCCCCGGATGTCATCACTGAGGGTGGGTGACATTTGGCACGCCACCTGCCCGCAACTCCCAAGTCCACCTTGAGCCACCAGGGGAAAGGGGGAGCTGCTCTGCTTTACTGGCACCCCCCCTTCCTCCTTCATTTTGACAGCTCGGGGGAGGCTTGGGAGTCATGGGTGGGCGACGCGCCATTGCCCCACATTCCCGGGCTGCTGGAGGAGGCAGGCAGGCAGGGAGAGGACAGGTAGGAGACAGGCGAGCAAACAAGCATAGGGGGGAAGGGAAGGAGAGAAGCAAAAGCTCCCTCAACTCAGGACCCAAACCCTGGAACGCACAGGAGGAGAGGTGGGGTGTGAGAACAAAGTCAGGAAAAAAAGTTTTAAGTGCTTATGCTCACAATGTTAAGTAAATAAACCAGAAAATAACACTTGCAACTGTAAGTATCTTATTCTTCCTTCTTTTAATAATTTCAATGGGGGGGGGTGACAAAAAACTTTCCTCACCACCTGACCTTGCTACGCCTCTGACCGAAGTTGACTAAATGCAGTTTGGAAGCATAATCAGGAACACTGCACCATCAAGGTTCCTGATCTTGAGGAAACTCCTAAGTGTGTTCAGTTGAATCATGGATTCATAGCTGGAATGGGCCACGAGGAACATCTAGTCCAACCCCCTGCAATGCAGGAATCTTTCATACAATGTGGGCCTCAAACCCACAGCACTGAGATTAAAAGTCCAATACTCTATCGAGTGAGCTATCTGAAGCTAAACATCCAAAGGTTGGGGGTGGAGGAAGTGCATGGCAAATTGGGACATGGCCAGTGTATCTACACTTGGCATCCTACGCACATTTAGCACATGGGATCAGACTGAATGCCTCAATATGGCTCATGAAGCACTAGCATGGATCCATTTTATTCAAGTTGGCACCCCTGAGCCTGAGGAACATTCAGCTGCAAACACTTGTTCATTCCATTGTCTTATGTTATTGCTTTTGCATGTTATGAAATAGCCCCTGTTGGAATGGGCAGTGTGACAGAGATGGACTTTGTCTTCGCATGTCCCCTTCAGTGACCTTTGCTCTCCCCTTCAGAGACCTTACCTCAGAGTCTCTTCTTGACTTTAACAATAGACTTGGGACAGGAAATGCAAAGTCTTCATCGCAGGTACAGGAAATTTTGTTTAAATCAGATACCCGATAAGCAAGAGCAGTATAAAGTGTGTGACGATTTCAAAAGAGAAAAAAATGGGATAGCAGGTGGGGTTGCCCCAAACACAAAGAAGCAAAGAAGAGGCAAAGAGCCTGATAATGATATGGGACTGATAAGGATATGGGAAATGTAATAAAATAGTAAAATACTCAACGTGTTTTGGTGAAGACGTTCTTTAAGGGAACAAGAGTACAGTTTTCCTAGTAAGGCAACATATTTTAAGTCTTTGCTGGGAGAAGAAAGTCTTCATCCTACCACTCTACTATTATTATTTTCAGCACCATTTGCTTCTTTCCCTCTTCTTTCCCTTTCTTCTTTTTTATTTTCAGATTGTTTTCCAATCCCATCATTTTGCTAAAACTTGTGAAAAAGAGAGAACAACTGTTTCCCTACTGCCCTAAGTTTCAGTAGAGCTACTCATTATTTTACCAGCATGTAGCAGTCAAGAGTGACTATGAGGAGGTGATTCTCAAGCTGTTATTTCATGCACAGCTGTAAGATTTTTCTTTGTGGAGAGTGGACTTGCTGTCAACTGGTAATTGTATTACTGCATTCATATGTGTTACTCTGTGGGATCACTGTAGACTTCTCTGTTAAAGGAGTTCCACATATTCAGTGCCTTAGGTCTCAAATTTCGTCTTGTGTTCCTGGTATATTTTTGAAAGAAAGCTTGTTATAAATAAGTTGCTATTGAATAATGGATGCCTTTTTTCATTTGTCCCTAGAGATAGTTTAAATAGTGTTAAATCTTAGCATTTTATCATTCTTATGTGTTGCAGTCATGAGGTATTTGTATATACCTCAGAATATAAAATATTCCCCCCAAAAGCATGCATTATGGGAGCTGTTGGGAATTAGATTGTTGCCTTATTTATACAATCTCTTTTACATATAAAAAAAGAAAATGGTGCACTTTCTCTTTCATAGAATAATTCAAATAATTTTCCAATTAAACTCTTACAGAAAAGAGCAGAAGTGTTCTATCCATGTCCAGTTTTCACAATTTTAAGCAAATCAAGATACTATTTGTTCTTAATGATACACTTTTAATAATCTATATAATTGATACATGATCTATGTATCAAAGTATTGAGTACCCTTTCTAATCTACAGACAACCCAGAGAACAAGTCAATGGGCTGGCCTACCGTTAGGCAGAGTGAGGTGGCCATCTAAGGATGTCATGAAAAGGCAGAAAAATATGTGCATTTGCATACACACTTCACCCCAGGCTATGGATTTTTTAACACATTAATTGGCTGAGGAGATGCACTGCAAAATTTGGAGATGTATGGATTTTGAAGTATGGCTGTGTTTCAGTTCATATAGGTATGAATTTGGTATGTTTTCTTGAAATATAAACAGAATTGATGTTCTCCCCCATCCCTAATCATGGGCTTAACCTCCAAGGTCCCATCTGTGCATAAGGCTGTATCATACTACTTTGAACAGCCTTGGCTTTTCCCAAAGAATTCTGGGAACTGTAGATTGTAAAAGGTCCTGAAAACTGTTATGAAAGCCTGCTTATTCCTCTCCCTGAGTGCTACAATTCTCGATTTCCTGGGAGAGAGGGGTTGAGTGTATTGACCATTAGAACACTCTGAGAATTGCCGCGCCAAGTCTCTCTAACCTTAACAGCCAAACCTTTCATCAAGATTTCTGAAAGAGTGCCATGCAGAAAACAAAGCATCTCTTCGCAAGCCGTTATTCCAAACTCTTGTGTCATCACATCTCATTCTCAGCTGTAACTGATAGGCAATGTAATGAGGATAGACACACACCATATGTCATGGAGTGGCAGGGGCACCAGCATGGGCAGGATGAAGATAACCTGTAGGAGGGCACCACTGGCTACTGGAGGTTCTCAAGACTTGTATCAGGAGACCTCAGCATCCCCGTGCAACATGGAGAGGTCCCAGAGGGTCTGGGGAATGAGGGGCCAGTGGAGGAGTAGAAATACAACCTGGAATACCAGAAACACAGGGAAGAAGAGACCACACAGCCCTCAATACAGAGGAGGCTAGGACCCTGTAGGAACATGACTCCCCATCCCCACTGTTTCCAAGAGCCAGTAGGAAGTTTAGGCGGGCAGGACAGCTGGGACAGCCAGCCAGTAGGCAGAAGTACAAGACTGAGAGCACATGACTCACCACTTGAAGTCAATTAACAGTCAGGCCAGCACCTGAAACCAATGGACTCCTCCCAGCAAGTAAGGACTATATAAGAAAATAGGTAACAAGCACTCAGGGTCACCACAACTTTCTCGAGTGGATTCTTGCTTGAACCAAGAGTTGAATTAGAAGGGGATATTGGAGACCAGCAGAGGCAACAACGACAGAAGGAAGTGAGGAAAGCATTGTCTGAACAGTGAATGAGTGTGTGTGTTGTGCCAGGCAGCTGCTGTGACACCGGATAGTGGAAGGAAGCAAAGGCAAAGGGGCCTTTCAGGAGAAACACCATTGCCATACACCTAGGGGATGGAGGACTGCAGTGTTGCTAGGAGGTGTATAGGAGCCACCAATTCTATTTTGAGACTGAAAACACCCTGGGATCAGCACAGCATGTGAGCTGCTGACCTTGAATCCGAGTGCCCACAGGACCCCATACAGGATGCTGCTGTCATTACATGCTGTCATAGGTGCTATAACAGCAATGTTTGGAGTGCATACAGTTACTTCTGTTGAGAGACTGTTTGTTGCTAATGCAGAACACCCCCTCCAACACATATGCATGCAGAGATCACCAGCCCTAAGGGCTTCCTCTTTCATATTAATGGAAGTGACAGCTCTATGTGCTCAAAAATAGGGAGATGAGCTTGCTTAAAGTCAATGGGGACATGATGGCAGGCAAAGGAGTGTGTCACAGCATATCCACAATACTGGCTGGGGACAGAATGCTGGGTCTTTGGTCTGATCCAGCAGGACTCTAATGTTTTTATGCTGGATTGAGGATGGGTATACTAAGCAGCAACCGACATCATTTCATTTCAAATATATGTTTACCATATTTGAATGTTATAGCCTAAGATGCCCAAACTGCTTATCTATCCATTATCTCACCCTTCCATTGTTGAATTCATAGAGCTACTTCAGTCTGAGCCAAATGGAATCTTACTTCATTGATTTCATTATTTGATTCTTGTGCAACTCTCTTAAATAAGAAGCGAAAACATGATGGTGATGAATTATGTGGAGGTTTTTACATTTTCTGCTGCATACTACCAACAATGATGTATTACATAGTTCTGACTCACAGTGGTGTATACAAACAAATTTGTTAAATATGGATAAAAATAAAATAAAAGGAAACTGGGCATGTACCACTGTTTGAAAAAGAAGCCCGGAATAACCTAGTTTTATTCCTTTATCTGTTTTGCTTAGAAGATGCAGTGTTTCTTTTCTTAAGCATTCATCTCTTTCCTAGCAAGTCTGCCAATTCTAAGATATCTGCAACAGAATTCATCACATTGTTAGTTTGTGATGTGTTTACCCTCCTCCCTTTGAAGCCAGGCCTGATGTTATATCCCTGCAACTCAGGCATCTTCCTTACAAAAGGATTATATGACACACATTTCACTGTGATTACAGATAATTCCTTTAAGACTTTTTTTTGTTATCAGTAGCCACTAGCTCAGGATAGACCAGCACATTCTTAATATTATAATATTATCTTCTGAAAATAAACATAATTAATAGTGAATTATCAAAACCACACCAGTTTTAAAACTCATTTGATAATATGTAAACTGCACTACATCTGGCATTTGTTAGTCCCACTCAACAGCATCACCTGGCCCACACAAGGAGATTAAATTACCTTAAAATAAGAAATGGTGGCAAATCACACTTACCGTTATAAGGTCAGCATCAAATAGTAAAACCAGAAGCTTAGTCTGCCAGAGATTACTGTCTGTTTGTAGAGTTGACAAAGCCAAAAGCCTCATGCTAAACCTTTGGAAATGAAAGCGTTTTAGCAAAGTCTAATATGCTTTTTGGTTTAGGTGGCAGGATAATCTTTCCTATTCTTGCACTAACAGCAGAAAATGTGAGACAGCTATTCAGCCTGACATATGACACCGAAAGGGTAAATACAACCAAATTGCTCTTTGGGGGTGCTGGTAAAAAGGAACAAAGTACTGGGGTTAGAACATTTTCCTTGTCCATAGCCAGTTACAATATCTCCACACTTTAGAATAGATAGCCTTAATATTGCAGTTTCTCTTTGAGATCAAGTACCTTGGTGCCATCCAGTCTCAGGTAACATATTTTGGAAATGTGGTGGTGTCTCCATTGATGGATACTGACTCTATTCCTTCCTCCACATGACCAGAGTTCATTGGCTTCATAGAGTCTCTAATCTGTATTCATGGGGCTGTTCTCAAAGTTCTTTCTTGCCTGACATGTGGAGTATCTCTTATTATGTATTGAAATATGGCATTTGATAAGATAAATGGAGATGAGAACGTTAAGTGGCACCCAGGAACAAATGAAGCTGGAAAAGAAAATTACATTTGTCATAGTCCAAGCAAATTTCTGATGTTTGTGGGTTTGTTAATGGCTTGTTAAACTTAGGAGAATTTTATTTGATGCTTCCATTCTCCTATATCTTTTGATTCCAAATTGCTCTGTTCTAAGTTCCAATTTACACATGTAAACCCCCCACATTCCCCCCCCCCACATGACCACTCATAAAGAAATCCTTTGTCAGAATTGTCATCACATTGTATTTTTTATGCAAATACGCACCAACTCTATGGGGCCCTGGTCCATTCCCCCCCCCATAAAATATTTAGGAAGGATGCTGCCCCAATATTTTCTACAAGTTGGTGCCTCCCTCCCTTGGGTAGCCCCAACCCCTCAGCTGGGTGCCACCTACTTTCCCTGGCTTTCCTTCCAGCTTTTGGTGCCATTTCCAAGCGTGTCTGAGCTGGGGCAGATGAGGAGAGGCAGACAGCAGGCCAAGCCAGTAGGAGATGTGAGTAAGCGAGTGGTTTAGGGCAAGAGACAGGTAAGTGGATAGAAACTTCTTGTGTTGGGCAAGAGGGGAATGGGCAGGGAGGAAAGGGAGACCTGCACCCAGTTGTGTGCATTGGAGGAAGGTGTACTCCACAGAAGCAGAGAAGTGAGGGAAATTTTTTTTTGTTATTTATAATTTAACCCACAGCTGCGCTAAAGCTTCTTTGCCAACCGTAAGCCAAAATTCTGCAAGTATGGCTACATTCAGGCGGCAAACGTTTCCTTATCTGTGGGTTTTGGGGGGTTTTTTTGCATTCTATGTGATCTTTCACATGACATAAAAGCCAATTCTGGAAATCCAGTGGAAGTTTAGCACTCATTTCCATGCTATCCCCCACCCCCCAAAAAATCTATTTGCAACCTTATTAGTTTGGGAAATCATGTGAGTTTTGCATTTTTGTAATTTTCACAAGGTTCTCATTATGCCACTGCTGCTCATGTGACAAAATTAGGGGTGGTAGCCCAACATACAGTTCTTTTCTGCCATTTAAAATTCAGCATGATATGGTGGTATAGTTCAAGAACGCAACAGGCACTGAAAAGTAAAAAGAACATTAGAAATCAGGACAAAAGTGCTAGCACTATAAACGGTAAAACTAGCACAATAAACCCCATGTCTACCCTGAATCTCCCAATTTCCAGTTTTATTGGATCTAGTACTACGAGGGAGAAAAGGCTTCTCTCCATCCACTCTCTCCACATCCTGCATAATTTTATATAATTCTTTATCCTTACCCTCATTTTTTTGAAAACTAACACTCCCCCCTTCAAACATTGCAATATTGTCTCACAGGGGAGTTGTTCCAGCCCCTTGATAATTTCGGATTTCCTTTTCTGCACATCTTTTCTGCACATCTTCATTGTGTATATACTTCTTAAAGTCATAGTACTCTAGATGAAGTCCCATTGGTACAGGATATTTAACAACTATCTGAAAAAGAGGAGCAATGCTTTGTTTTGGCACTTTCCACCCCGATATGCAGTCATGGTCTTTAACATTCTCAGCTTAATTAGCCAGCTTCCAGACTCCATTTTCTATAATCTGATTTATATATGTGAATTTTATATTCCACATTTCATAATCCTATGGTTTTGGGGATTAGATTTTTAAAAGTTTTTAAAAGCTATAACCTGGTTGCTATCCTTGGGCTGTAGCCATCAGTTCTTTGGGCTTGATGCACTATCCAAAATATTGGGGACAGCTGGATGATCTGACTTAAATGAAACATAATTCTGGGCTTTGTCCAGGGGTTTTGAAAAGAGATTTTGGATGCTAAACACTAAACAAGATTAACTATAGATTTGTTGCCACCTCATCAATGTAAGTGGCATGAATAAAAATGCAGTTGTAGGCTTGTAGAGATATTTTTTTTAATGCTTTGCATGAAATATTGTCTAATGCCAAACACTACTGCATAAGAACTACTACACTCTGGTTATGTGTGGAAAGCAGGAGAAAGGGAGTATATCTTGCTTATTTCTCTCTCTGCTTTCTATTAAGTACAAGGGAAATTTTTGAATTCCCACTTCCTAATTTGGTAGCATAATGTCAGGAACCAGGAGAGGAATCTGAAGGAGCACAGGTATACCTACTTCTCCCCAACATCCTCTGACATCGCTCTCTTTTGGCCCCCTTCACCGGCAGAGGTGCATAAGTGTAATGATCTCAGGCAGACACACTGCACACCTCAATTAATGACTCTCTGGCAGTTTTATGGTATGTTTATTTATAAATCACATCCAGCATGTGACTCCCAGCCTGCCACTCTTGAAACGAGTTGGTCAGTCTGAGTCTCCGCTCTTCTCACAGCATGAAGGATGGCAAAGTCTTCCCTTTCCCCTTTTGTACTTCCATTCCATTCCAACCTTATCAGCTCTCTGAGAATGGAGGCTAGGAGGGTTAAAATCCCCCCCCCCACTTTCAAAAGAAGAACTCTCTGTCTGTTGTCTCTCTGCTGGTTGCCTAGCAACTCTCCCACTGCTGTCTATCTCTTCCCCTTCTTGTGAGCTGTTTGTGTCTGCTCTAGCTGAGTCAGGGAACTCTATGTGAAAGGGGGTCAAGCCCACCCCCTCTTGCTCTGGCTGTGATCTTTCGTCTCCAGAGTTGGACTCTGTGTCTCTTTGTTCATCTCCTGAGCCTGACTCTTCTCTGGCATTCGATTCAGCCACGTCCCTGACAAAAAGTACTAGGGATACACAAGTGTAAAGTTCCTCCACTGTATCTCTGACATCAGTGGCTACCAGCCAGGATGGCTGTGTACTACAACCAATGTTTGAAGCAGTATGCCTCCAAATACCAGTTGCTGGGACTCACAAGTGGAGAGAGCACTGTTGTGCTCCTGTTCTGCTTGCAAGCTTCTCATGAGCATCTGGTTGGCCACTGTGAGAACAGGATGCTGGAACAGAAAGGCCTTTGGTCAGATCCAAGAGGGCTCTCTTTTTGTCCATCAGAGGGCCAGTTGTGGAGGTGTGTCTAGAGAGATACTAGTATGGGGGATCCCCATCAAATTATTAAAATCTTCAGCTGCCATATTGGGAACTTAGGGTTGTTCTGTAAGTTACCTAATGATACTTACATGTTGGCCTTCCTTTGCATTCATACTACACATCTCCAAGTACCTAAAAGCCACTTCAGGTAATCCCGTAATTGTGAAGAGGAGACAACTTCCAAAAGAGATGCAATCAGCAAGTAAATAATGATAGCTACAAAGTATTTCATGGTGTGTAACATTTATAAATGATGGATATGGATTAATAGGTGGAAGATTGTGGTGAAGTATATAAATATGCTCTTTCAGAATCTGAAGGGGGGGATATATATTATGCATTTATCATTGTTCCTGTTCAGCTGAAACGAAAGCATTTTTAAAAAGAGCATTACAAAGTTAGCATATTCGTGATTCCATTTGAAACACATATTACCTATTTACATTCGAAGCTGAACTCCACTACCTGGGGTGGTTGCTGCTTCTTGATTTCTATAGGGATAGCTTGAAACTAAATCACTTGTTTTTACTAGCAGGATTCAGTTGCTAAGTGCCCAAGAGAGAAACAGGAGAAAATGGGATGTTATTTAAAAATGTGGTTTACTGAAATGTTAGAAAATTGGACCGAGTCTAGGAAGAAGAAATACAATTCTTTAAAAGGAATTTCTTTGCTTGCTCCTCCTGAAATGGAACTATATTTATCTGAATTCAGAAATCTCTCCCAGTAAACAGCACTTGAGGCTCATATTTGTAAGCTCTGAGGCATTGGCATTGCATGCTACACTCCACTTACATGGGAGTAAACCCCACTGAACTCAATGTTTTTCCCCCTTAGTAGGTATGTATATGGTGCTGGAGGAGACTCTTGAGAGTCCCATGGACTGCAAGAAGATCAAACCTATCCATTCTGAAGGAAATCAGCCCTGAGTGCTCACTGGAAGGACAGATCATGAAGCTGAGGCTCCAATACTTTGGCCACCTCATGAGAAGAGAAGACTCCCTGGAAAAGACCCTGATGTTGGGAAAGATAGAGGGCACAAGGAGAAGGGGACGACAGAGGATGAGATGGTTGGATAGTGTTCTCGAAGCTACCAGCATGAGTTTGACCAAACTGCGGGAGGCAGTGGAAGACAGAAGTGCCTGGCGTGCTCCGGTCCATGGGGTCACGAAGAGTCGGACACGACTAAACGACTAAACAACAACAACAAGGTATGTATAAAATTGCACTGGAACTCTTCCTTCCTGAACCTAAAATTGCTATAAATTTGGACATACAGTGGTACCTCAGGTTACATACACTTCAGGTTACATATTCTTCAGGTTACAGACTCCACTAACCCAGAAATAGTACCTCGGGTTAAGAACTTTGCTTCAGGATGAGAACAGAAATTGAGTAGCGGCGGCAGCAAGAGGCCCCATTAGCTAAAGTGGTGCTTCAGGTTAAGAACAGTTTCAGGTTAAGAACGGACCTCCGGAATGAATTAAGTTCTTAACCTGACGTACCACTGTACAAGGGGGGGGGGAACCCCTATACTGCCCCAAAGTGACTAGAAATTGTGCACTGGAACTGAAGATCACCTTGGTAAGTGTGAAAAGGCCTAACAGGCCTATTGGGGTGCATTGTAAGCATATATATTCTGCTGCCATGGCTCTTGAGGCAGACCCCCAAAGTGTGCATCCATGCCCTGGTGTCCCCTGTGTCTTCTCTTCCCCCAGTTTGTCAAAATGGTGCCCCCCTGGCCACAGTTTTGTGCAGCTGAAGGGTGCAGAACAGCACACCAAGCAACCCTCAGTGGCCCAGCTGACATGTCTAGATGGTGTACACTTGACTGGGTTATGCCCGTGGTTCGTTTACAAATAATGAATGTCATGGAATTTTAGATTTGACCGTGATTTCCTTCCTCCTCCCACCCCTTCACCATACCATATCTGAACACTGTTGCACAGAATGTACATATTTTACAGTATCTCTGCCAAACAGGAAACAAAATTAGTATTTAAATTGTATGTAAACAGCATGCTTGCAGTTCTTCCCACTGTTTAATTATGTCAATAGTATTAAGAAGGTTTTAAAGATTAAATCAAGAGTAAATTTTCTCCCTGAGTAGCTTGACAATAAGCTGCATGCACTTTCAGACCTCTCTAATTCTTTGCATACTGAATAATGATTATGATAATAACACTCTGCAGTTTGGTGGTGAAAACTAAGGGTCAATGAGATCAGAACAAACTCTGTATAGTCAATGTGGGGTAGAAGCCTGGAAACCCAGCCAGATGGGCGGGGTATAAATAATAAATTTATTATATTATTATTATTATTCTTACTCATTTTGACCTTTACAACAGCCTAGTCAGGTCCAACCAGAAGGGGGCCTTTCACACAATTCTTGGTCTATTTACTATAGGATTGTTTTCAGCAACACTGCCCCCACACTTAAAATATTCCCAGATCAGAAAGGCTATTTTTATTAAAATCTTGTAAAGAATTACATATTAGACAACACACTATGGAATACTTTTAAACCTCTGAACTGATTGGTTATTGTGGGCATAGTGTTCCTGGTGTCTACTAGAATGGGGAAAAGTCTTGCCTTCACAGTAGAGCTGCTTTGCCCTGGATTTTGGGCAAGTCAATCGAAAAATCGTGTCATTTTGGCGTTTTTGTAAAACAACAACAACAACTTTTGAGTTTTTGAAATATGGCAACCCTACTTTACAGAGGCCTCCATAAAAGTGTGGGAGTTACTGAATGTACATTGGGGTTTTGGATTGGAGTTTATGGCTTGGATCCAGAGATGCGTACTTCCCAGATCAATACACAAATTGGGTTTTATTGAGCCATTTTTCTTTTCAGCAGCATCCTGAATGCTTAACCTGTTCTTTTTTAAAAAAGAAAGTTCTGCCTGTGTGAATGTAAATCACTTTGTTAGATTGGGGCCTATCCATACTTGTAAAAGAATATCCCGAGTAATGCATAAATCAGCCCCATAATTGCATTGCAAAGCATTGGCAAAGCTCTTCTTGGCAAAACTCAGAGGACTGATTCCCTGTTCTTCTAGAGTAGTGTTTCAATGCATAGACTTGTGCAGATACTGATGACAACACAGATTCTAAGGTGTTAGAGAATTAGATGCTAGATTTACAGTTCCCCCTCCATTCCTTTGTGACCCCATTGTGTTCCACATTCTGGCAGGAGCCTTTGTGTAGTATCATTAAAGCCACATGCTGCTTAACTGTAACAGATAAATAAACCCTTAACAAATGTACTGATTTTTTTATTTGCGACATTTCAAGTTCAATACTCTAAGTGAGCTTTTTACTTATGCTATGGTACGCTATAATTTCCCCAAGCAGGGAGAGCATGGAAAAATATATTGCAAGAAAATTTGGCTCTGATCCAGCAGCCAGACAGAGTTAGTTGTGCTAATATCCCACTGAAATCAATGGAACAGTGTAGTCATTTACTAATTTAAACTGCAATTATTTTACTGGGATTTAGGTTTGACTAGCTGTAGATGGATTGGGCTAATGTTTATGAAACTATGTCTTGTTTTGTCTTTAAGGGATGTTCCCTTGAATGTAATTAGATATCTATTTGCCTCAACTGTACTTTTCTACCTTACTTTTAGTTTTAGCTTTTTAAATAGATTTAATATTTGCCTTCCACTTTTCTATTGCGATACTTAGAGTATCTTACAACAGCAAACAACAAAGATACAGTCACAGAGTACTAAAACAATACATTCAATATAACAATAATAACAGCAACAGGGGACTCTGCTATACAGCTGCAAACAAAACATTTTAAGTGTGTTGTAAAGCGCAATATACAAATGTGAAACTAGATGGCGATGGTGAGCTATGGCAAATTCAATATATTTTTCAAAACATTTTTTAAAAAAAAGCATTTCCACAAAAGCATTTTATATGTGTATAGATTCCACCACAGTCCAATTTCCTTCTTTCAGTTTTCTCTGGCAGAGCTGAGTTTCAGGGGCTCTGACTCAGATTGCCCTTACCCACCAAGACATGCTCTCCCTTTTGCAGCCTCCAGAAAATAATTACGATATTAATAATCTGATTGTTTATGTAGAGTCAAATTGTGACCCAGAAAAATAAAGAGTCTGGTTTCAAATGCATATGCCAATGGGCTGGATCAGAAGATATGTTTATCTGATCACATGGCAGAGAAGGAAGATGTCCTTATTGAGGTGTAACATTATAACAGGGCATACAGGTCTAAAATCCAGTACTTAAATCTAGGGCATATAGGTCTAAAATCCAGCACTGTAGAACATTTTATTGGGATTTCATTTGTGCAATGTAAACATATGCATGTTGAATGTTATGCACATGATACTATATTCAAACGTTATGCTCATGCATGTGCTGCCTAGGCAGTAGGGTGGATGTGTACCTGGTGGATACAAGGGGAAAGTTTGTTTTTGCTTAATATTTGATTTTCTATGCATATTATCCAACAGGGCCCCAAACAATGTAGTTTCCCACCCCCCCAAGCTAGAATATAAATGAGCAAGCGAATTATTAGTATAGAACAAACTATCTTGAAAAAGAGAATGACATGATTTTAAATGATAGAAAAATGCTCATGATGAACTGACAAAGAAGAAAACTTGGGGATGAATGAGCCTGCTGGTATCTCTTATATCTTGCAGGTATTCTGGAAGGTGGCATGGCTGGCTCGCAGGCAGGCTGGCTGGCTGCTACCCTAAACAGGAGCACTCCTGTTATGGGATGAAGATACATGGCAACATTTTGCTGTAGCTTCTAGTTGCTCATGTTTTCAGGACCTCCCAGTTAATATAGGGATTATTTTGCATTAGATTCAAAAGATGGAAGGACAAAATAGGTAGATAAAGAGAGAAAAAAGCTGGTGTGAATATTTGTAACAATAATAAACCCAAGCCATGACCTAAGAGTACCAGAAGTGCACCACTGCCATAGCACAAAGACTGGCTGACATGCGCTGATCTAGTTTGAGCATAGAAGGCTATAGTGTCTTATTTTCTCCCTCCCTCCTTAGCCACGGCTGAAGAGCAGTTCCACATCCTCAAGGGCCATGGCAATGGCTTACAAAGCTAAAGGCACACCCATATTACTTTTCTGGAGACTGGGCGTGCAGCTCTGAAAGCTTTCATTTCACCCAGCAAACAGCTGAATGGCGTTAGGACTGGCAGTCCATTGTGCATGGCTGGCTTAGCAGAGTGATCACAGGGGCAAGGCATCTAGCTGTCCCTCCCCGGAAGTCTCTAGTTGAGAGCTACAACATCCAGTGAGGAATGCGAAAATGTGCTTTCTGGATCAGCTGTCAGTCTTCAGTCCCTTTGCAGTCTCTTTGCAGAGAACAATGCTCCCTTACTGAATATCAGCATACTGAACATGGGCCTTTTAGTGTGTGCAGAGATGCCATTTAAGGACATTTCATAATTCTTTAAGAAAGTAAAAGGAACACAGTTGCTTGAATGGCTGCTCAATGCTTCCAGCAGTGAAAAGAAAGGATGTCTGGCATGCAGCTGACAGAGGCCACTGTACCCCATTTAATAGTGCTGGCTTCATATTCCTTTTTGGAATGTATTATGCAGCATACAGAGTGATATCATTTTTCAAGGAGACAGTTGGCTCAACTTCATTTTATCGGCACCAATTTTTGTAACAATTTGAATAATAGCCTTCAACCTTAATGAAATATTGCCCAAGCTGCCCCCATCCTTTTCCCAGCTTTTGACGCTGCTAAATAAACTATGGTTGGGTGGTGTCATTTCAAAGAGAAAAAGACAACCCGCCTGCCACACATGCTGTGGGAAGGAACACAGGCTTTCAAAGTGGGAAATAAGTATATATCTTTTTGGATATTGGCAGCAGGGAGCTATCATTTTATAATTGCCCCATCATGTCATCATGTTGCTTAATATCCTATAATGACCACCTGGCACAGAGAAATAATGAAATGTTGACTCTGCTGAATATTTAAAGAGGGGTATACTTATCAGTGAGGAAGGTTCTTATTAGCTCATATAGTAGTTCTTCATGGTGAAGTGAAGATGCAAATCATCATTATTTTAATATGGCGTAGGGGGAGAAAAATGTTCCTGTTTGTGAAAGCCGCTCTTTCAGAAACAGCTCATTGACTCTCTAGCCCTTATCGTGCATTCCCCAAAGGCATGCAAATAGCCAGCCTTCCAAAAGTGTTAAGCAAGCTCTAGGTCTTGTTAAGAGAGAGAGCAGAACAAGGGATAGAAACTTTTGCCATTAAGAGTTTGGGGTTCCCTTTTGCCCCTTTTAAAATGATATATTTGCTTATGTTTACAGTATGGGTATATGTGGGGTGTTATGGGAGGGGTGTACCTCTGGTGAGAACCACTTCGTGCTCCTTGGGGGATAGTTTGTCCACCTTTGGTCCCCACCTTGCACTCAGCTCTCACCTGTGGGTTCTAGAAGCTGTCAGCATGCAACAGCGGCCGCACCCTGGGAACCGGCTAAACCAGGTGAGGGTAGTCAATGGGTAGTCAATGGGTCTCAAACCTGCAGTGATTTAGGGGCTTCTCCTGCATGCAAAAACAGACTCTGGTGGATTGAGCAGTCAAGACCAATAGTGGGGCCCAAGGTCAAGAAGGGAAGTGAGGGGCAGATGAGGCTCATCAACATGGGAAGGTAGCCTATCTATGAGAAGGAAAATTCTGATCCTCAAACTCTGCAGCCTTGCAGCTATACTCATCTGTGAGAAAGGTTTCAGGAGTCAACTCTGAGGACAAATCCATACCCACTGCCTTGCAGGACATATTGAGAAGAATAAAAGGCTAAAGAGTGAATTCTATACAAATCCAGAGTGCAGTCCCTAAAACAGTTGGATGATGCCTTATATGCTTCCTTCTGGCAACTCCTGCAGCCAAGCTGGTGCCAAATGTATTACCCTGCTTTCCTTTGGACCATGCCAGTGAAGCTGAGAGTAGAGTCTTGTCATCCATACACAATGCTCAGACTTGTTCCCTGGAGAAGTCACTTTGGTGCTGCCAATGCAGCAGAAACAACATGGGAGACAGTAGTTATGAGTTATCAGTCTCTAGCCACAGCAGGCACTGTGATTCTCTAGCAGATTGACTTCACTCCCAGAGTCTCACACCATTGTCCCTTGAGACAGATGGTTGCCAACGACTATGTAAAATGAATTACATAAGAGGTGCTTCTAATGTTACTAGAGTGTCATGGCTGCTGATTGTCTGTCGTTTCATACTATAATGACATTTACGTAGTGCCATGGGAAGAACCAACAACGCAGGGTGCTATCCAATGTTTGTCATACGGAGTAAACCCAATGAAATCAATGGGTTTGTTTCCTCTGATTTCAGTGGATCTACTTTGACTTTGTTTCATTAGCATAGTTCCTGTATATGTCAGTATCATCTCACCTCTTTTTTGTATAATAATTTTTATTAATTTTTAATTACAATGATCCAAAAGAGCCACATTATCACAATACCGAATTACAATACAATTAAATAGCCAATTATTCAAATACCAAATTAAACAATTTTGGGTGACTTCCCGTGTGCTGGATTTCAAGGTACAAAGTTCTTATTTCTTTCTGTTTCCATAATCTTGATTATTTCAATTGCAAAAGCTCTGATCTTGATCCTTTATTTGTACCATCCCACCTCTCACTTGTGATGGTCTAAGGGCATAACAACACTGGCAGGCGGCCACTGTGATCTTTCTGTTTTAACATTACTGGAACAGCATGAGGGGCAAGCAGAAACCATTTTGCTTCCTTAATGTAAGACCTGGTCTTCAACAGTTATCCAAATAACCAGATGACAAGTTTTGTCCCTAAATCCCTAGGCTTACCTGACCTCTGAGACCATGGTATAAGCACCCTAGACCCTCGTTTGTTTGTTTTTTAATACTAAAATCTTGTTAATTTCAAATACTCTAATTGCATTGTGTATTCAGTTGAGAATAGTTCAGATTCTTGACCACAACCATTTAGTGCCTGTCCTATAACAGAAATGGGGTTATGTGACCCTCTAGTTGTTGGTGAACTACAATTCCCACCATCCCTGACTATGTTGGCTGGGACAAACAGGAGCTAGAGTTCAACAGCAGCTAGAGGGCCAGAGGTTTCCCCATCCCTGACTTAAAACTATTTAAGAAGCTGATTTGCCATTTGAATCTGGACTCCTCTGGGGCCATGCAGATATTCTTACATCACAGCCATTCATAAAGGTCTGTCATCCCTGAATGACAGTTATAGCTATCGCCTTCCATGATAATTCTCCACCACTGAGCAGGTGAATGGGAAGCCCCACTATGGGTTTATTGTACTGTATGTTACGTACAGAAGGCAAATAGAAGGGGAAGAAATGGAGGCAGTGAGACATTTTACTTTCTTGGGCTCCATGATCACTGCAGATGGTGACAGCAGCCACAAAATTAAAAGACGCTTGCTTCTTGGGAGAAAAGCAATGACAAACCTAGACAGCATCTTAAAAAGCAGAGACATCACCTTGCCAACAAATGTCCGTATAGTAAAAGGTATGGTTTTCCCAGTAGTGATGTATGGAAGTGAGAGCTGGACCATAAAGAAGGCTGATCACCAAAGAATTTATGCTTTTGAATTATGGTGCTGGAGGAGACTCTTGAGAGTCCCATGGACTGCAAGAAGATCAAACCTATCCATTCTTAAGGAAATCAGCCCTGGGTGCTCACTGGAAGGACAGATCGTGAAGCTGAGGCTCCAATACTTTGGCCACCTCATGAGAAGAGAAGACTCCCTGGAAAAGACCCTGATGTTGGGAAAGATGGAGGGCACAAGGAGAAGGGGATGACAGAGGACAAGATGGTTGGATAGTGTTCTCGAAGCTACTAACATGAGTTTGACCAAACTGCGGGAGGCAGTGGAAGATAGGAGTGCCTGGCGTGCTCTGGTCCATGGGGTCACGAACAGTCGGACACGACTAAATGACTAAACGACTAAACAACAACATTTTACATTGTTATTTCACCTTACCCCCCACCTCCCCCAAAATCAGTTAATGAGCATACCAGGGACCTTCCATGATAAAAATAAATAAATCATTTTCATATATTTGAAAATCTCAATTAAACTGTTGCTTCTTAACAGACTATTGACTAATCTTAGGTCTCCTTCCCTCTCTTTCTGGCTGATCTAACTCACTAACACAGAGGTGTGAGGATAAAACTGAGAGAACAAACCTGTGCTCCTAGAAAGAAGAGTGAGATTAAAAAACCCACTATCTTCCTTGTGTCTAATCTCAACTCTCCAGAACATTCTGCTGAATATGCTACAGAACATGGGTGGGGAAACTTGTGTACTGCCAGATGATGTTGAACTTCAACTCCTATAATGACCATTGGCTATGCTATCTGATGCTGATGGGCATTGGACTAACACCTGGAGGGCCACACAGTCCTCATTTCTGCTATAAAATAAAAGGAAACTAAATCTGTTGCAAGAAAAAGAACCACTCCCATTTAGCTCAAAGACAGCTCAAAATGACTCCATTAAATGGTAAACAGCTTACTGGTGTGGATAATAGACATAACCTTAACTTCCTCAAGTTTTATGTATATGTATGCACACACACACACACACTCCAGGCAATTAATCATATAGCAGTATCTTAAATATATAGTTTCCTGGAAATGTGTTTCGCTACTTATAAGTGCTCAGAATATGTCACCATGACTTCAAAAAGCTTTGGGTTGGAACAGATTGCATGTCTATATTCTCAGCATGTGGGGCTCTTAGTCATGTCATCGAAGCCTGAACAGTGTTAAGTATTTATTGAAGCAACACAGACAGAAGATGGCAGTGT
Source organism: Podarcis raffonei (assembly GCF_027172205.1). Taxonomy (NCBI): domain Eukaryota; kingdom Metazoa; phylum Chordata; class Lepidosauria; order Squamata; family Lacertidae; genus Podarcis; species Podarcis raffonei. Next base: position 51,319,602 of record NC_070605.1, on the reverse strand, counting down.
TTATTCATTGTTGAAGAATAAAACTACAGTTTTTACTTGGGGGTGAAAATATGATTTTGGAAAGGAAGGGTATTGAAAAAGGAGCGTTAGCAATTAATTGTAATCAGCCATTCACTAAAGTGCCCATCTAAGGCTGCAGTCATCCAAAGAGGTACACACAGGTTTGTCTTACACATCTGGGAATCAGCTTGAATTGAAATAATGTGTGGGAAGCCTTACTGACTCACAGTTTAAAGCTGTGTAGGCAGGAAAGGAAAATGCTTCATTTTCATTAAGTAGGATTAAACATCAAAAATTGAAACATCCTGTTTATGATAAAATATTTACTGTGCAATTTCAACAGTTATAGCTCCATGTACAGTAAGGAAGATTTTCAGTGGCAGGTAGAGCTGGTTAGCCATCCAGCATCTATGTAAAGCCAGTGGGTGTTGTCATCTAACTGTAATTTATGCTTTTGTGAAGGATTTTCTCCTCTAGCCATGGGAAATTTAATTTAGCCCAATGGCTAAAGGGGCACCTGAAAGACTATGCTATGCCTTCTGATTTGAAGCTCTATTTGAGTTGGAAAAACAAGCATTTAATGACAGGATAAATGCAGTAAAGAAATAACAGTATTGGGGACTGGAGGACTCCAGTGTCATTTAAGCATTTACCAGATATTTAAAGGCATCTACCATTTTTCATAAAGAATGCCTGTCTGTCACCAAATGGGGTCAACAAAATAAATAGTAGCGGAAACTGTATTGTTAAATTTGATTTCAATATTGCTGTGATTTGTTAGCTTCCTGGGGTGTTGTTTTATCAAAGAACGTCAAGATATAATTTTTTAAGTAAATGAATAATTCAGATAAAAGAGATGTAAGCAAGTATTCCATGTTGAAGACAAAAGCTGGGACTAATATTGATGATTGTCCAAGTGAAAAATGAAGCCAGTGTCTGGGTACTGCCAAAGGGTAGAGATATGCATGATATGGTAGTCTTCTTGATTGCTGCATAGTGAGCCACCCATTCAAATTACACACCCTCTCTAGGAGTGGGTACGTAGCTTGAGATTACTGCTAGATCCTTTGCTGTCACTTGAGGCTCAGGTGGTCTCAGTGGCACTGAGGGCCTTCCATCAGCTTCAGTTGGTGGCCCAGCTGTGGCCCTATGTGGACTGGGATAGGATAACTACTATGGTCTATGCTCTAGGTTACATTACTGCCACATGTTATACGCAAAGCTGCCTCTGAAGATGGTTTGGAAACTTCAGTTGGTGCAGAATTTGGCAGCCATGTTGCTCACCAGGCAAGACGGTTTGAGCACATTACACCAATGCTGGTCTGACTGCACTGGTTTCCAATTAGTTTCTCGACCCAATTCAAAGTGCTGGTTTTGACCAATAAAGTCTTAAACGTCTCAGGACTGCAATACCTCAAGGACCACGTCTCCCTATATGAACCGACCTGGACCCTGCAATCATCCTCTGAGACCCTTCTTCATGTACCTCCTCCTCGAGAGGTCTGAAGAGTGGCAACATGAGAACGGGCCTTTTCTGCAGTGGCCCCCCATTTGTGGAATGCTCTCCAAGGGAGGCTCGCCTGGCATCTTCATTATACACCTTTCGGTCCCAGATGAAAATGTTCCACTTTAACCAGGCCTTTGGCTGATTAACAGCCAATACCCTTTTAAATGTGTTTCTGTGAGGGTGGGTTATTGTTTTATTTTGTTCTTGTTTTTATTATATATTTTGGTGTTTTTTTTAATCTTGTATTTTTATGCTGAGAACCACCCTGAGGTCTATGGATGAAGGGTGGTATACAAATTTAAACAACAACAACAGTTTTTTTATTTGTATGCCGCCCATCTGAGTGGGTTGCCCTAGTAATAATAATAAGTTGCCCAGCAGTCTGCAGGCAATGATGTGGATGACATTGTGCTTGTTTCTCCTTCTTGTGCTGCCAGGCCTTGGTCGAAGTGATGGATATATTTTGAAAAGGAATGGCAATTAAGTGAGGTTAATCCCCTCTCTCCCTAAATCAATCAGTACAGGTGAATAAAAGAGCTATGGTTGCTGCTTCCTTAAGGAGTATTCTATTTTAAGAACAGATTAATTTCTCCTCCTAACACAATCAATCAATATATGTGAATAAGGATTTTCTATGAATGATCCATAAATTAGTATGTATGCTAGCTGTCTTTACTCTGAGATATAAAATACCATCCTAGGGTTCTGTTAATATAAGATCCGTTCAGTCCACTATGTTGCTATTGTTGTTATATTATTTTAATCAAATACAAGCATATTCTTCTCAGAAAGTCTCTGTCTAAAGCTGGCTTTGAATGTCACATAATGTATAAGCTTGTTCTGAAAATTCTATAAAAATGTAAAGGACCCCAATGTTGCATCTCTTGCCTTTTTTGATCATGCTGAAGTGTTTGTGGCAATCAGAAACAGGGCATACATTTCTGATTTTACTATGGGATTAACAAAATTTTCATTATTTTGAACTCACTGCACCCTTAAGAACCTACTTATGCCTTAAAACCAGCCTCATGGACCTACTTTTAGACCAATTAAACTGGCAGGAACTAGAGACAGAGTCTTTTCTGTGGTAACCTCCATGTCTATGGAACAACCCATCCCATCTCAGCGATATATTTCCGAGCTTTAATCATTTATATTGCTGCTGTTTTTGAATTGTCCCTGCTAAAACTATTTGAGCTAGCTTTATATGAGTGTTTTTCTAGATTGTGAAATGTTTTAATCTGCCATTTTAATTTACTATGTTTTGTTGGTGCTGTAGTGTTGTGTTTGATGTTCTCTATGTAAGCTGTCTCGGAGGACATCTTACCTGAAAAGGTGGCATAAAAAAGTGTTCAATATATAAATAAAATAAATACATCAATGTGGCAGACAAGACTGAGGTAGACCTGTGAAATGCAAGCTCTTTTCCAGGATACAATAGTTATTTTCTTTTCTTTTTTGCTGTGCATTGTGCCCCTTGCAAGAGATCTGTTGGTAGGGATGTAAGAAGGCGTCTCTTTCCATTCCACTGTAGTCAGTGCATGCAGCAGTGTTCCCATTCTGCTGCAGTTCATCTTCTTCCATAAACTAAGTTGTTTGTCTTGCTGCCTGCTGTGGTGAAATTATGTCACTGGGTGTCATTTATGGAATCAGGTATGCAAATTAAGTAAGATACATTGTCATTATGTTATTCTACCCTATTCACTTCGATGCAAAGGAAATACAGTGCAAATGGAGGGCGGGAAGAAGTAATCAATTACATACCTTTTGCAGGCCAAAACCAACAGCACCAGTGAGTGCCTATTGTTTTTACTGGATTGATTTCCATCCTGGACATGGGATGACTAAGAAAGCACTGGTAATTTCTGTTCCTGTTTCTGTTGTCATTGGAATTCTCTGATTTCTCTACAATGGTGAAGGCTGCACCACTGCATTCAATGAGAATGAGAGAGAGATAAACATAATACTCCAACTATCTCCCCTCAAAATCAATGGCATATAAAGCTTGTTAACTCTGACTGAATTGCACCCATTTATATTACAATCGGGAATGTATTTATGTGTCATCACAGCCGAACAAGTATCAGGATCTAGTGCAGTGCTTAGAGCCTATGCTATGGATGTGTAAGATGGCCTTGTTAGCATAAGAAATATAAAGGTGATTTGCTTTATTATTTAAACAATCACTGTCTTTTTGAACCATGCATATGGAGGAACAGACACCTCCTGTGGTGCAAATAAACCTCAAGGCTCTGTGCCAAGGTGTTTAATGGCAGAAGGAGAGAGGCTGAATGAGAACAATGCATAGTTTCCCTGATTTGTAGTACCTATCAATAGAAAACATTTGAAATCACTTAATTCCCCCCTAGTTTTTTCTTTGTTGTGCCTTCCTGAACACATTGACTTATTTCTGACTAAGAACCCACAGGATTGGATTACAGCACATTTGCTCAGAAATGTCCCACCAGGAAAAATGGGGCTTATTCCCTTGTGAAAATACTTAGGATAACAGCTTAAAGCAACACACAAGTGATGGGTTGATCAAATAATGACTGATTTGTTTACTATCCTTGTGTCATTGAGATCACATCTGCACCATACATTTAAAACATTATTATGGCTCCCCTCAAAGTATCCTAGGAACTGTAGTTTGTTAAGGGTGTTGAAAGTTCAAAGAATCATAGCATCAGAGAATTGTAGAGTTGACAGATGATCACCCAACCTCTGCTTTAAAATATCCAATGAAGAAGAGTCCACCACCTCTCCTCTTCCCCTCCCAGACCTGCAATTCTCAGAGGGCAGCAGGGGTCTCTTAGCACCTCATTTTTGTCCCCACAATAAGGGCAAGAGGGGAAGATTAATGCACTATTTTGTCCCTACTGAGAACTTGACAGTATGAGGCCTTTCCTTCTCCACAAGTGAGGCACAGGTGAAGTTGATGGAAGAAGAAAAATGTCTCATCCCCTTGTCCTTTCTGCTGTTACCTGTGACCCACAAATAGCTTTGCTAGAAGGTTGGGGCTTCTGAACAAGGTTGGACAGGTATAGTGGACTTTTGAGAGGAGGTGGGTAGAAGAAGCTCCCTGTGGTTCAGTGGTAGAGTTTGTCTTTTGCATGCAAAGGGGCCCAGGTTCAATTCCCAGCATCTCCTGATAGGGCTTGGGGAACCTCCTGTCTGACACCCCAGAGAACTGCTCCTATGTCCCATCAGTGTTAGCAGCAAGATGGGCTAATGGTTTGACTCAGTGTAAGGCAGCATCCTGTGTTCCTGTTTCTGGACTTTCAGGGCTTCCCTGAACTTTCTTCAGTTAACTCATCTTGGGATGCAAGCCTACATATTTGAGCGCCAGCATTATTTTTTGTATCAACCAAGTTTCAGCAAATGAAGCAGTCCTTGCTTGCATTCTAAAATTGCTGTTTGTAGTGGTTGACTAGACAGTCCTTAATTTTAAACACAAGCATGCTGAACTGCATATGATGAACACAACTTTTTGAGTGGTTAATCTAAATTAATGGAACTTGTCACCAAACACATAGAATAGAGCAAAATATTCTTAGACAGTATGACATATGAATCCTAGTAACTACAAGTCTATATGCAGGAAAACATTTTCAATTCTCTCTTCTGCATTGCTCGATCAATTCAATATATGATAAGCTTTCAAATTAGAAAGTGCATGCTGCCACTCCACAAGCCTTTCTTGCTATTTATAATTTTTGCTTGCAGCACAGAATTCTGTGTGAGGCACCAAAATCTATTCTCCCCACATATGGAAAATTCAAGAGTCATGCAACACCTCGTTTTCGCTTTCTGGGATCCTGTTTTCTTTTCTTTCTCTTTCCACACAAAAGAACCACCTCCAGCTCAACCCCTTGCTTTCTTCCTTTTTCCTTTTTAAATATAAAGCTTTCTTAGTTATAAAGGATAGATGCTTTCATCTGAGGAGTAAGCAAGCAAGAAAAAGCCAGGCTTCTTTTGAAGCACATATGAGTTCTGTAATCTTGTGTTTCAAAAAGTGCACATTTGAATATTTATTTTAAAACATATCACGGGCTGAGCAGGCAAGGTTTCTCTCCACTGCTCCAAAGAAAAATATAATTATTCTTTATGTTGGCAGAATTGATTGTTGGGCTAGAATTGCACAGATACTTTGGGTTTTAAAAAATGGCGTATGCTGTTGGCATTTGTCATGAACTTCAGGGCTTATGCTGACTACATATTTGGCTGTGTATTTATATCATTATGATAGTTAACATATCAAATGAGTACAGTGGAGCAACCAGCATTAATTACATTGGTTGTATAGGCTTGAATCCAGTGCAGCATCCCTTCAAAACAATTATTTCTGCTTGCACTATGGGACTTCCCCCATTATCTCAACTTCCCATGGGTTTCCCAAATCTGCTCTGGTGGGTAGATAAGAAACCCACAACAGATTTAGGGGACACACAGGGAGATAGGTGATGTCCCATTGATAAAGTGGAAATCCTTGAACTGGTGGGGCACTTACTGAGTGCTACACCAGATACAAGACATTGTTTTAATGAGTAGAAAGTACAACAGAGGCCCTGTCACTGCTGGTTTAGAACAACTTAATCCCAGGATATCTTAAGCACTGCCTTCTCTCATAGCAGTCTGTTGGTTTCCTGACGATCTGGTGGAGAAGCCTTTCCCTATGTCCTACCCATGGTGGAGGCATGGCCGGGGTAAGAGGAAGGACCTTCTTGGTAGATCTGTTCAAGCATTCATTCCCAACAGGACTTGGATCATGGGAGGAGGAGGAAGAATTGGAGAGTAGGGCACACTAGTTAGTCCTATCCATTCCATCTCATTCTGGGTTTTAAAACACAGTGAGTTTTTACAAATACAGCCTATCCCCTGCTGCAGAAATTACATCTTCAACACATGGGGGTGATAGGGACATTGCAAAGGGTGTGGCACAATTGAGTGCATCTCCACTCTCTCCCTCACACAATTCTTATTGTGGGGGGGGGGTGAATATCGGAACCTGGCCTGCAGACTGCATTCACACCATGGAGCAGCTTCTCCTATGAAGCTCAAATGACCCCCTCCCTTGCCATCTTCCACCAGCTGGTAAAGCTGGTAAAGACTTTTCTATTCAGGCAGGCTTTTGCCTTGCCAGACAGATGTTTTGATGTGGTGGATGTTCTTGTCATTTTCTGCACCTGTTTCTATCTTATATGTTTATTTTGTCTTGGTGTTTTAGTGTAAAGTTGTGATCTGAACTGTAGTATGCTTAATTAATTCCTTAAGGGTTAATTCCTTTCATACACCAAATCACCACATGTATGGGATAAAGCCAAGAGGTGCAAGGTCAGCCAAGCCAGTTGCTATGGCAGTGGTCCAGTGTCATTAGTCGGTCAGTGAGTGCTGTCCATGAGTCGGAGTCTGTGTTACAGCTTGGAAATGCTGGAGCAACAGAAATACTTTGGACTTGTACATATCTGTACCTATATCCTCAAAGCCAACAAGCTGCATATATATCAACATCAGGAACTATATTACTGAAGCCTAATCTGCTACAGCAGTAAAGTGTTTTGGACCTTAAGCTGCCTCTGTGTGGTGACTGGAACAGGGGGCATCTTCCGCTACATGGTATCTCACTGCAGATTCCCAACATCATCTGAACGCAGAATATAAAACTCACTGTACTTTCCCTATGATTTTTTTTAAAGTAAAAGACAGCATTTTGAATCGTCTTTATTTTTCCTATGCTTAAAATCAAGTTTCATTCTGCTAGCCTGACAGTACACGAAAAGTAGGATTCATTAGTAATTACAGTGTAGTTCATTGAAGGCCCCGGTGCAATCTCTAAGTCAACACAAGCGGCAAATTGTTTCTGCCCCTTCATCCAAAGATGTAAGTCTATTAGATCTGCCAGCTCAAGAGCCTGATACTGAACCTCTGGATGTCAGGCAAGATAACAGCTGCCATGCCTGCTCCTGAGCTTAGTGCAAGCCAGAAAAGCAATGCAGTGGCCTCAACAATTACAGCAGCAAAAGAATGTCTTATTTGGCTTACTAATTGTTCACATTTATGACATTTGTTATAGCTTTTGCTGAGAATGCAGTTGCACTCCTTTAAATCTTAAAATAATAATAATATAATAAAGGAGAGAAGTCATGCTTTGACATGAAAGATTATTGGTATCCTAGGTGCATTTAGCATGACCAGGCTGCTTTATTGGAGTTTGCATAAAAAAGACACACATCATTGTTCATTTGCAAAATGACAAATGAATGCAAGGGCTTACAACTGTGGATGTGACAGTACAGATAGTTCTCTTGTCAAATTCTAACAACTGTACTGAATGCCAAATAAAACTGCTCTCATCACCCCCCCACTCCCCCACACACCATGCTGTATTGTTATGTGATGTGAATTTCAAATAATTTCCTATGGTATTGCCAGATGAGAATGATTTAATAATAATGGAGGGTCGGTTCATCTGTGTTATGGTTTGCCTCAACCAATTTCTGCTCAGAATCACACCTTGAGAAAATCTGCACTCAGCAATGATTTGATTTATTTTATTTTGATAATTTATAGATCACTTCATTAGGGAGAAGGAACACAGCTCAATAGCGGTGTACCTGCTTTGCATGCAAAAGCTTCCGGGTTCAGCCCCTGGCATCTGCAGACAGGACTGGGAATGTTCCTTGTTTGAAACCCTACAGAACAGCTGCCAGCCAGTCTGCCGACAATACTTTTGATAGCTTCCCACGTTCTGGCATGTTCTGACTGTACCTTCCACTACCTCTGGGGGCAACAGACTAGCTTAGGACATGCAAGGCAAGGCACATGACAAGCGCAGCTCTGTCCTTCCATCACAATCAGAAACCGTTCAAGGCAGACAAATAGGTTGGAGTTGCATGGATGTCCACTCAGCCTTAACTTCACCACTGCCCTGCCCTCCTGTAGCAAACAGGTGTCAGAAGGGCAGCTCTGTCCCCATCACACCACACGGTTACTGACCGTTGCACAAATTCTACTTTGGCACACTTTGGGTGATAGCCAACTAAATCAGAGTAGACCCATTGAAATCAATGAACTTGAGTTACCTAAATCTGTTCGTTTCAATGGGTCTACTTGAAGCATGACTAATATCAGGGGTATATAAAAATGGGAGAATGTTTGAAGAGAACAACAGTACGATTCCTGAGTAGTGCCTGTTTGGTTTCTCTGTCAGATATAACTTGCTGTTTCATTCATCACAGAAGAAGGCTGAACCAGGAAAGGTGAAGAACAGATCATCTTTAAAGAAACAGTACTGAAGGGTAATTGTTTCCCTTATCAAAAGTTCATATATTTTTTTTTATGTGAAAGAGATATCAAGCTTATTGGCTAAAAATCTCTGTTCCTGAAAGCAGTCCCAGTTTTACTGAGAAGCTGAGAGATTTTCAGAGAGCAAAAATCTGTAAATCTATAAAAATCTAGGGGTTCAAAGTAATCCAAACCAATTGTGAGTTAGTCCAATATCCTCATGTCTGTATAAACCAAGTTTGTGTTTTTCAGGGCACTTAGCCCATTTGTACTTCTGCTTTTTTGTCTGCAAATAATATAATGGAAGTGAGGTAAATCTCATAGGCAGATAAAATGATGCTTAATTTGGTTTTGTGGGGGATTATCTGGACTTCAACTAACATCTTAAAAGTTCAGGGGACTCCACGGATGCAATAAAAGGAGTGTGTAATTATTCCCCTTAGATAATGACTTGTGCTTAAAATGAAATATAACTTTTTTTTCCACGGTGCACTCTGTTGCAAGCTTTCCTTCTGAGATGCAGTTTCTGAGCTACATGGGTCATTGGTGCTTAGTTACAGTGAAATCTAATTAACCAGCGCACATTCTTCCATACAAAAAAGAGCTGCCATCCATGAAAGGTGCTCCAGACTATATATATGGCAAATGAACATCAGTACAAGAAACTACATATTATATGTACTCTCTACAAGTTTAATCTTTTATAGAAGAAAAGACCAGAATCCCAAAACTCATCTGCCTGGATAAAGTAATCTCATACGGATCATAACACACAAGTGGAAAGATGCTTGTAAATTTTCTGGAGCCATTTGTGACTCTAACATATGCTGGTATGTACATCCAGACTCCTCGGAATCACGTTCTGTATGACGTGCGGTGTTTGTGTTGTGGATATAAAATGGAAATTCAGTCAAAGTTGTCAGAGGTGTTGAGAGTGGAAAATGGTAGATGGAAATAATGCCATATCTCAAGACTTAGTTGTGGTTCTGCTGCTAGCCTCTAAAACCTCCAAATGAAGAAACACATTGTGTGGTAGTCAGCTAAGTTGTACCCAGAATAGACACATCAGAGGTGATGAAGCTAAGTTACCCGTATCAATTAACTTCAATGGTTTTACTGAACAGGACTAGCATTGAAGATTACCCATTAAAGTCATGGCCAGCCCAAGATATTTTGCTACTTAAAGTAAGTGACAATATCTCCCTCACTCTGCATTACAGGTACAGAAGTCAACCAGCATGACAGTTTAATCTCATCCCAACGCTAGCACTGGGACAGCATCTTCCACCACACCAGGCTAGCTTGGAGAGTGCAGAGAAGGTTGCCAACATCATACCATAGATCACTCTCCACTCTGCTTGGAGCAGTCTGCATTATGCCATGGTGTGTGATTTAGATCAGGCTTCCTCAACCTCGGCCCTCCAGATGTTTTGAGACTACAATTCCCATCATCCCGGACCACTGGTCCTGCTAGCTAGGGATCATGGGAGTTGTAGGCCAAAAACATCTGGAGGGCCGAGGTTGAGGAAGCCTGATTTAGATGCTGAACTTTCTTATACCACACCTTCATAAATGTGGCTGAAGAGCTTGGAATTGTGGGTTTGGGAAGACACAGTCTCTACTTGAGCATGCTTTCCACTGCAAGCATCCATTCCCCAACACTTGACAGGCGGCAAGCACAGCAATGGAGAGTTGCAGGGTGGGACAGACCAGTGGACTTGCCTTTGCTCTCCCCTTCATGCAGCGGTAATCACATGAGAAAGGAGGAAAATGAATAAATAGGGCTGGTGCTACAGAACACCACTTGCTTGTTCTGTGATGGTATTCACCCAATGATATTGCTCAGATCATACCTTTGACACATTTAATCAGCACATCTGAGTCACAGATTCCTTGAAATAAGTGCTTCTGCCTCCTGCCCTTCATTGAAAAAAGGAAAGTATTTCTATCACCCTTCTATGCCCCCCCAAATCCCTAGAGATCTCTGTATGCATGTATTATTTTTTTACAAATTTATTGAAAAAGGTAATTACAAGCATAAAGTGTTATTGTCCAGAACAAATGCATGTGCAGAGGATAAGTCTTGCATGCAGTCATCCACATGGCATCAAAACAGACCTGGAAAATTTTTTACATTACAAATTAACCTTAGAGCCACAGGGTATGAGTCACCATAAAGTGTTAAGATAATTTCTCCATAGTGGCTGCTGTGAATGGGACAGAAGGGAGATTACTGTGCCATTGTTAATAAATGATATAAATTGAGACCATACAGCATCGTGCATGTGTGATGTGTTTGTGTAGATTGAACTATGTTCAGATCTATGATCAGAAGCAGAGGCATTTTCTTTTCCTACAGTAAATTGACAAATTCTTAGGTAAAGCATCATTTTTATTTTAAACATAATTCAACACAGGTTCAGAGATCATGCTCTCCCTTAGATCATATTACTAAAAGCAGCTGTTCTTGGACTTTCCCCTTTGAAAAATTTCCTACATACATTGAAAGAAAGAATTATTACGTTCAGGACACTTCTACTGTTTTTAATCAGTCCCATTACCAAAAAAGTCATGAATATCTTCAAAGTAATAAATGATTCTGAGTTCTGGAGATATCTATATGAGCTCATTAATCCACACAATTCCTTCTGTGATATTTGTCAAGATCAGGATCGTACCAGCAACTGAATTACAATTATTCTGGGAGGGATTCAAACTTGACACTCTAAAAACTGTAGCACAGTTCAAAAGGAGAAAGCAATAGTCTATACAAGTGAACATGGATAGTTTGATGCCATCCAATAAAATACTGTGGTATACCATGATGACTAAAAATGACAAACGGAACAGCTGTATGGGACCTTTCATTCAGGATGCCACTGAAATCAGTTGTAGAGGAGCAGCAATAGCAGATGGTTGTTGTTTTCACTTCCTACTTGTTGGTTCCCCCAACACATTTGGTTGACCACTGTAGGAGACGGGAGGCAGGGCTAGGGAGGGAGAACCTATCTCCCTTCAGATGTTGTTGGCCAATGATCAGGGATGACATGAGTTGTAATCCAACAACATCTGAAGGACCATAGATTTCTTCATCCCTGATATAAACATTGGTTCCCATTCAGGAGGGCTTATGGACTAACATTTAAAGGGTGGAATTCAACATTGTGCAGTATAACATTATGTATGTGTAAGCTTTGTTTCTTCTGCTCCTCAGCCTGTGTGCTGTTCTGAGGGTTCTCCTGACCCTCCTAGAGCCAATATGGGGGGCCACATGTGGAGAGGAGAGGGGAGAAAGTTCTGTTGTACAAGCCCTTGCACAGAGAATCGACTTATGGGGCTCATTAGGTGAATCCCACCCCTCAAAATTTTATCTCATGGATTTAACAACCCTTTCCCCTTTAAAAGTGCCAGATATTTAAGTATCCTTATGACCTCTCTTGAACTAGCTTCTTATTGCACTTGGGCAAAATTCAAAGCACTGGTTTTAGTCTATAAACTTTAAACTACATAGCATAGAAACACAATCCATTCCTATTCCTACTGGGATACCTAAATCTGACTTTTCAACAAGTACAAATTACAAATTAAATACATAGTTTGCACTGAAATTAGGTGAAGAGTATGCAGGATGTAAGTTGTGGCGTGGGATGTCTTATGCCTGTTTTAAAATGAAAAAAGACCCGACCATTTTCAAAATAGAGTATTTAGTTATAGGTGTTCATTTGCAGTTCTAAGCCAACTTCGACACTGTTGCCCTTGGTAAATTTGGTAAGAAATGGTTTAGAAACCCCAAAATGGTGTCCCTTTCCCCACCAAGGAGAATGCATGAGGGGAAAAAAAATGTACATCAGGAACAAGGAGGGAAGAAATATAGACATTGGGATCTGCTGCCCTGCTGGATTCTGCCACGCGAGGCAGTCACCTCGCCTTGGTTGATGGGCCAGCCCTGGATTTCCTCCACGGCTGGAGGCCGTATGCTTCTGAATACTGATTATGCTTCTGAATACCAGTTGATAAAGGCAGTGAGAGAGGAAGTGCCATTCCACTCAAGTCCTGCTTGTGGGCTTTCCATAGACATCTGGTGGCCACTGTGACAACAGGATGGTGAACTAGATGGACCACTGGGCTGATCCAGCAGGTTCTTCTCGTGTTCATGTTTTAAAATAAAAGCATGTTATTTAACAATAAATAAAATAAATATTTTGTTGACAGTCCCAAAAAACTGCCAGAAGCTGAAGACTGCTTATTTGTGCAAGTCCCCTTAGGCCATTGGTAGATAGAATTCCCTGCAATGAATCCCCTCCAGCAAATTTGGTGAAGTCATATGGAAAGTATGACATGTCCCATTGAGACATTTTTGTCATAATTCCATTCGGTTTCTGGACTGCAGAATTCTGTAATTTGACAACAATTCCCGGTGTGTTGAAAGTATGAAGTACCTAACCTGCTGTTCGTATGGCTTCTCTTTGATTCGCAGGAAGTGCTGATTGCCTGCTAAAGGTATCAACTGATTATCATGAGTCCAAAGCAAAGTTCACTGAGCCTCTTATATTGAATCATCAGGGTAATCAAAGTCTTCCTCCATGTTATAGTGTCAACCTATAATTGCATCAGAATTAATGTTATGCATATTAGAGTTGGCTTTTTAAAAGGTCACTTACCAGTTAAAAATCCTCTTGGTTAGAAATGTAGTGAAGGAGGCCTTGGCAAATTTAGAGGTTAAAAAAAAAGTCATTGGAGAGATTACCGAAACTCAGCTTTCTAGTGCGATGGCTTGGCTTTTGGTCATCACATTAGGGAATTGATTACTGAGTAAGTGACAACTGGAGCATAAAACATGAGCCTTTATTGTATGAGTTATGTAACTTTTAGCTCCTCCAAATAGGAGGCTCATTAACCTCTAGGTAACCTCACACTGCTTTTCTATCCAAAGGAAGAAATCGGGACAGAGGCAGTCAATTTGAATATGAACACTGCTCCTTAATTTCCTTCTATTGCATGGATGCTCCTATTTGTTGGCCTGGGCAGAACATGCAGTTTTGCGCACTAAAGTGTGACCATGGGAAACTGCAGATTCTGTTGAATGAATCACATGCTCCCTTATCTTTAACAGTAAGCCCCGAAGGAGGAAAGAAAAAGGAGAGGCATAAATACATGTCCTGATTCACAGTTAAAAGTGCAATTTACACTGAGCATGTTTACACAGAAGTAATTCCTATTCAGTTCCATGGAATTCATTTCCATGTCTGGATAGTGGAGAAATTAAAGGAGTTTGCATTTAAAGGCAAAACTACCTAATTCTCACTTTCTAAAATAAATTGAATTGATAGGCAGCCATCCTTGAAAATTCACACTTCTCCAAATCTTGCAGTGCAGTTCTCCAGCCATGTAACGTGTAAGAAAAAAATGTATACCCTAGGATAAAGTACACATATTAGTGAAAATAACATTTAAAATGCATCTTATTAGGGGATTCTGCTTTGCAATATTGGGTATATTCAGCAAATTTGTAGATGAATGGGTTTATTAGGAGATTTGTATTAAAATGCAGATTAATTTTCATAAGGTCTTGAGTAAAAAAATCGCAAACTGATTTGGGGGACAGAACTTAAGACTAGGGAAATGAGAAATTGAGATAAATTGAAATGGACAGATGCACACTTCCTTATTTTTAAGTGAGAATAGGATTGCAGCCTTAGTGTCATATAATAATTTGTAAGCCAATAACAACTGTTTCAGTGCTGTGTTATAGAAATAGAAGTTGACCTAGTCTGAACTTTTGCAGTAGTTATTTTACGAACAAATGAAGTTGCTTTATGATGAACTAGCAGGCCAGCATTGCTTGACAATTCTGAGAAAACAAAAACTCAGTGCAGTTTTGAAATCACCAGTTAGTATCAGTGCAGTTTTCAGAGGTCTAGTCCATCATCTTGATTCAATTGTATGCAAATGTAAGATGAGAACTTGCCCAGTGTCAGGTACCATCATGCAAACTTAGGCTAAGATACCTTAAGAGGTGTCCAAACACACAGCAAGCAAACAATTTTACAAAATATATAGCAGATTGGACCATTGGTTTATCAAACCCAGAATTCACTGTTGGCTGGTACCCATTGGAAGGGCAGGGAGACCGCAGGAAGTGGAGCCAGAGCCAATGACAGGCAGAGGCAACTAATTTTAGGTTTGTCCTCCCCTCCCTCAAATTCTATAGTTATATTGAAGAAGAAGAATCTTACAGCCAGTGTCATCCCCTGCACTGCTTGTAAGGAAGAAGTCAGGCTGGTGGGGGCTGACTGAGGTTGATGGGCCAGCATCCACAGTTAGTATGGTCTGACAATAAGTAAGTTTCTGAGGTCTCAGGCAGATATCTTTCACAGCCCTGCTACCTGAGAGACTAGCTCCCTAGCTTCAGAAATCCATTTACCTTCCCGCTGGAGTGGTACCTATTTATCTACTTGCACTTTGACGTGCTTTCGAACTGCTAGGTGGGCAGGAGCTGGGACCAAACAACGGGAGCTCACCCCGTTGCAGAGATTCGAACCGCTGACTTAGGCTCAGTCGTTTAGACCACAGTGCCGACCATGTCTCTTCTCGTTGCATTACATAATCATAAATTAGATACAGTTCTAGCTCATAATGGAGTTTGATACTATTGCTGACCAGTCAGCCAATCTCCGAGCAAACTTACCCTAATTATTAATATGTATTTTCAAAGTATTAATACTCTCAAATATAACCCAACATTTATGATTTGATAACTTTGTGTTCAAAAACAAGTACCGGAACTGAAATGGCAAATTAATATAGGTACTGCTGCAATTTCAATATTTAATGAAAATATTTGGTGTGGAAAAGAATGACACATTTGTAGCAAAGTGCAAAGGTTGCAATCCTCTGCACTTTTAGCTGAGAATAAGTCCCTTTGAACAGAATGCTGCTTACTTTCAGGTTGCATGATTATTTAAGGAAGCCATCAAAGCCTAACAAATCTGGAGCTAGAGACAATTAAAGGTGTCAATGGGCTTATAAAACAATGATGGTAGCATACTCATTTCATCAAAAAGCTATTAAGTGAGGATTCCAATTTTAATAAACCTCATCAAAAAATACAGGAGCCTTGGGAAATCAAGGATTTTTTGTAGGATGACTGATGTAAATGGAATTAAAGTTGAATGCCTGTCTTACCATCTTTGATGAAGACATCAAAATTATGCAGCTTTATCAGATCGAGGAAGCAAAATAACATTAAAAATATATAGATTGCAGGTATTTTTTTTAAATATCCCAAAGCTATGGCATTGGTCAAACACTTGATCCTTTGTGCTGGAAGGGGTTTGGATGAGGTGAGGTGTCCTTTCTCCAGTTCTGCTTAGATCTGCCAGAAGTGAGGCTACGCTTCCATAGAAGTCACTGCTCTGCAGGCTGAAAGCAGGACAGGTGGAAGCTAAAGCTGGCAGGATACTTGCCTATGTTAGCAAGCATATAGCCCTGAAACAGGGTGTTTTGCAAGTGAAGAGAGGACAGAAAAGGAGTCCAAGGATCTGCTAAATCCTAAGCTAGCCCAGTGAGATACAAATTGAGTTAGGGCCCCAATACAGGTCTATTTGCTATGCCAACCCTGTAGCAAAACAATTTTGGCAAGTGTTGACTTAAAAGTGTGATCTGGGGAGTAGTTTTAATATTCCTTGATAGTGTGGATTTTCCAGAACAGGGTAAAGGTTAGTGTTATGTATTCAGTGGCCTGTATTTGCCTGAGCTTGAGTCTAGACTAAGAATTCTGAGCCCCTGTGTTCTGAATCCATACATGATATCCGATCGCAGAATATTTCAGTATTTGGGCCACTCCATTGGCCCTTAAACTCTGAATTATGATTCACAGCTTGGAAGTTTAGACAGCCAATCACTTTGGGAGTGGGAGTGGGAGTGGTCCAGGTCTTCAGAAATGTATATAAGAAGCTGCTTTGCCCCTTTGTCTAGTTCTGTTAGTTCAATAAAGGTTCTTGTTGCTATCACTGTGTCTTGCTTTGTGTGAACCTACACTTCAGTTAGCTATAGTCATGTATAATAGACAGAGTTTGGGAGGGGTATTCCATCTTAGTTTCTCTCTCCCCCCGCCCCCCGAGGAATTTGGAATAGGAATAAATTATACTGGCATAATTTATCGTGGCATAAATTATGCTGGCTTCCTATAGTTTGCATTGCTTTGTTCATGTTCTACTTTTGTTCAGACAAGAACCCTCACTAGTGTGGCAAAATCACCATGCTGCTGTATCTATCTGCAACAAC
Organism: Podarcis raffonei; assembly: GCF_027172205.1. Lineage (NCBI taxonomy): Eukaryota > Metazoa > Chordata > Lepidosauria > Squamata > Lacertidae > Podarcis > Podarcis raffonei. Next base: position 51,302,525 of record NC_070605.1, on the reverse strand, counting down.
CTTAGCTGACATACAGTTGCAATAGATTAGGGAATGTGCAGTACTGTCTGCAAGTGAAAGTGGGGTGTGTTTGTGTGTGGATCTAGCTCATGTTGTGAATTCTCAATGGTGTCTCACATTCCAAGCTGGCTAGAAGCTCCCTGGCTGTTCTATTGTACATACATAGCCACCAGTCCTTCAATTTCATCCTATACGCTTCTTTGTTTGTACTATAGTTCACAGAATAAGCCAGGGGTTGGCAACGTGCGGCCCATGGGCAGGATGCAGCCCACGAAGACCGTTTTACTGGCCCATGAGCCACCCTCAAACTGAGCTGCCCGATCGGTGAGTCCCCTGTGCTATATCAGCGCAGCATGGTGCGGGGACTTGTCGAACGGCGCCAGAAATCGTGTCTGCACACGTGCAGATACCGGAAATCATGTCTGCGCTTGTCCACATGCTGAAAATTGCTTCTGCACAGGTGCGATTTTCGGCGTCTGGGCACGCGCAGAAGCGATTTCTGGCATCACGCTGTGCCAGTCCAGCCCACAGACAATCTCCATGGGAGTGATCCGGCCCATGGCCAGTAAACCTTGCTGACCCCTGGAATAAGCAGTTGGCTTTATTTGAGAGAACATGACAACTATTAGAGTGTTCAGAATTATAATTTTATAAATCAATGAGATAAAAAGATCTTTCCAGTACTCTGCTGCATTAGAGCAATCAAAGCTTAATACATCCCAATGCTCTGATGCCATTTAATAATGCAATAACTATGTCTCCCTTGTCACCGAATGCAGTGTCCACGACTTCTGGGAAATGTAATATTTAGCCATGATTGCTAATCTTTTTGTTTGCCTGCTCACAGCTGTCTAGGACAGAAATATTTCAGGATCTTCGTGGAATAATAAAGAGCGTAGAGTCCTAGCAGTGAAGCACCAATCACTGCATATTTTGAATAGAAAATGGATGGCTGGTTTAAATGGCACGGCAATGAAAAAAGACTGCATGTTTAGCACAACAACCCAAACTTGAAAACCAATTAATAAACATAGCAAGCCTTTGTTCAAAGATTGTGAAGAAGGGGGAAATAATCAAGTTCTGGTGGGTTGGATTTCCACCCTAAATAAACTTTTCTAAGTATTTGCAATATTAGAATTCCATACTTAGAAGACATTTAATATGCCCAACTCAACTTTACGTTCAACAAAGTCAAAAGTCCTTTTCAGGTATTCTTCTGCATGGGAGGGGCACTGTAATGGTTGTTTCTATCCCTGACATACATACAGTTGTTTCAGCCTCTGAAATGTTCTTACTGCTTACATGCTGGAAGTAGTTTCAGAAGCCGAAAAGAACATATGTAGGGTGGGGTCTGCCACCACAAAGAAACTTAAATATTGATGGTGATCATGATGATGCAACTTCCACCATTGTGTGCTAATTTTTCCACAGAAGTAAGCTGAAAAGGGCTATAATTTAGGGTCTTTTGAGCTCACTATTTATAGTGGTCTATTTGCTGGGGGTTTCTTTCTGGATTTTTTATTTATTTATTTGCCATTCAGCCGCACAGTGTCATCATTATTCAGCTCGTATTCTGGAATAACACACTCCAAAAGCACTTTTTCCTCAACAACAACAGCAACAATCTAACTTTTGTGAAGGATCTGGAATGGATCCTCACTATTTTCATGTGTGTGGCATGTGTACGATCATTGTACCAGTTTCTGTGTGGAGGGGTTGGGGCTGGTGGGCGTAGTTTGGGAGTCATCTGTTACATGCCATTTCCCTCTGACCACTGCAAGCTGTCTGCAAGATTGGTTCAGAGAAGAAATGTGGCAGCTGCATACAAAATTTCATCACAATAGCCAGGTCCACCATAGCTCAGTTGGGACACATAGTTTCTCTCCTAGTTTTCTATACTCCCACAAGATTAGAATTCAAAAAAACTAGGCATTAAAGAATATTTTTTCATGCTATGAGCTCTATGCACTTGCTCATAACTCTGACATTTACTAGCGGGAGGGACACAAGGGTACCTAAAGGATGTGATTGTAGCAACGGAACTTTTCTCAATTCAGGCACAATCTGCCATTAGTGTGAATAGAAAAATCCCACACCCTCTCTCATATAAGTGACATGTGACAGGTGCAAACAGCTACAAAATCAGTGTTAAAAATGTCATATCAAGCATCATCTATTCCATTATAAATTGTAAGTGTGGAATGGCCCTTAGTCTCTTTTACCAAATTTGTAGCTCATTAGCTGGGTGAAGGCTATTTGCGCAATTGAGGTGGCCCAAAAAAGGGCTGCTGCCATCAACAAGCCACAGTGACTGTGCAGGTACTGCTAGATGAAGGTGCAACTTTTCATGCATGTTGCATCTTGTTCTTTGAGCTCAGTAGTAGACCCTGCAGGCTTTCAAAGAGCAAAAGCTCTTGATCATTCTGGAAAATGAAATATCGTTGGAGGGAGATAAACCACTACAAATATAAACTGGGACCCCCACAGCAAAAAGGCAACACTGCTTTTATTTCACAGTTCTAATAGCATTTGAATTTAAAAGATTAATGTCTGTGCTACCTTCTACTTTTGGGTTATTTACATCCTTTTTTCTTTTAAAGTGTTAATGTCATTCTTCTCTAAAACACAGCCTTGGCATTGCTTGCAACACCATCCGAAATGGAGTGCACTGTCTTCTCTTTATGATTGGCCAATATAACACCCATAAAAATGTCTCAAATTAAAATGAAAATCTCTTTTAAAAATAGACTTAATAATTACCAAAGAACACATAATCCATTCTCATTCATATTGGAGCAATTAAATATTTGCTTTGAGTGATCACTGCAATACAATTTGTGTCACCCATTTTTAATCAAAATACCGCCATATCACCAACGTAAATTAGAATGTAAATTTCAGCTTGGCCTTGTTTAGAAAGGAAAATACAGCAATAAAACTTGTGCCACAGATATATGAGCAGGTTTGTGTGTGGGGAAATGATCACTTATTTAAATAATTCTCATCTGTTTAAAAAAATGCATATTGATAATCCAACTTCTAAGTACAGGAGCAAACTATACACAGGAGAAGAAGTGTCTAAGGATATGAAAAGAATTTGGGTATGGTTGAATAAATATTGACATTTTAAAGTATGTAAGGATTTTGTAGATTGTGTTTTTATCCCTTTCAATATGCTTGTGTGTAGTGAGGTGGAGATTCAATTCTTGTAGAGCCTATCCTGGACAGTTTGTTTTGAAATATGACATATGCAAAAGATGCCTTTCCTGCTCTCCAGTACATTTAAAAGCACTTATGTGGAAATCTAGAAATGTGGTGTTTAATATTGTAATATCTGCTTTTTTAATAGTAAAATAAGCACACTAACTAGAGAACAAATTCTATTGAATTTAGTGGAATGAATGTCTGGGTAAAGATATTTAGGAATGCATTGTAAATTTATTATTTATATTTTAATGAATAGCTGCTATGAATATTAGTTTTCACAGAATGAGCAGGAATTTGTGATTATTTGTTCTACTAAGGTTAGTTAATACAGTGATTGATGCATCACTAAAGCTCTTTTAATGCATTCCAAGGCTTCCTTCAGTGTGTCCCATATTGACCTTGTGAGCGAAGTATAGTTTCATATATGCATTTAACATATCAAGGCTACTTGTTTAGGGAAAGCCTGCTAGAAGGCTATATGCTGTGACTTAATTGTTACTTCCTGGTGGGACTATTTTACCTAATACAAGCCAATACTGAATTGCAGATCATGGTGTGTTGATATCTACTAGCAGTCTCAACTCAAGCCTATGTGACCATATGTAAAAATCTAGCTGTTCATGAAGTTGATTTCTCTTTCCCCTATGGGACAGTAGGGAAAATGGCTAATGGGCTCATTCCTCTTTGGTCATTTCTCTGCCCAGTCTCCCTCTCCTTCTGTTTCCCCACCATGAGGCCAGCGGTATGGCTATTCATATGTGTGTGAGAGGGAAGCCTCTGGAGGTGAAGCAGAAAAATGGCCAGATGCAAAAGGGTTTTGCAGGACCTCAGCTCAAACTCACACCCATCTAATGCTCTGTTTTGTTTTGCTGTTGCTTTGTTTCCTTTTAAAATCAGGAGCACCGTCCATCAATTACATGTTCATTCTTAGAGTGAGGGAATTTAACCCGTGTCATTCATGCCATTGTAACCTCTGGGATGAACTACAGAAATGTATATTATGTAGGGCTGCTACTTAAAGCTGCCGGGAAACCCATCTCCTGCCTGGTATAGAGAGGTGGAAGCTCCCTCCATTAATATTGAAGCAACTGCTGTGGCTAATTTTTTTCTTACTGGGCCAATTCCAGGTACTGGTTATGACCATTTAAAAACATTTGAAAGCTGGTTCCAACGTACTTCAAAGGACATGTTTTCCTCATGAAAGCAGTGGTGAACCTCTGGACTAATGAGGGACACCAGACTCCTCCAAATGGTCCACAACACTCCTTTCTACCCAACTCCACTCATTGACAATCCGCTCCTCCTCCCTCATAGCAGGCAGCCAGTAATGGAAAACAAGCTTTTCTTACCAAGGTATTTTATTCATTATTCACAGAGAGATACGCAGCATGTTGTTTCTTAGTTAATGGCATTGCTCCGACTAATCTCCTCCCCCTTTTCACCCTCAATTGTCAGAATCTCCATCCCTTAATATACGGTGGCTGTGCAAGGTCTTTTGCCTCTTTGCTTTCCGTTCTATCACTTTCGCTGTCCTTGGGTCCTAGGAGATGGAGGGCCTGGAATGTTTTCTAAATATAACGTGTCAGTCATCTGTCCCAGCCCTGCTGCTTCCCCTTCCTCATCTTCCATTATCTCCCAGCGCTGTTCCTCTTCTGTCTCAGAGTCATGACCTTCGGCAAACCACCGTTGTAAATCTATATTGTCCTCCTCTTCTTGGGAAAGTTCAGGAAGAGGGGGAGGTGGTCTCCACTATTTCTCCTCCAATGTCCAGTCGCTGACAGGCATCATCTTGCATCACCTGTCACTCATGCCTGTCACCCCTGGCACTTGTCACACTTTCTGCTGGACCCACCACACATCCATACGGCTGTACTTACTACCACAACTTGTAATTCCCAGATGTGGCTTTACAAAACTTTGCCCATTTCTTTGACATGCTTTTTGAATGGGTGCAGGAGTGCCAACGTGAATAAAATATTGGGGAGGGGGTAAGCCCCACCCAGCATAATCAGCCACAAGATGTGGCACATGCACACCATTTGAATGGCAATACCTGTTATGTATTGAAGTTCTCACCCTGGGCCAGCAAGGGGATACTGTAGATAGTTTTCACTCAGGTCCATGTATGCAAATAAGGGATCGAAAGTGATGTTCAGTGATTGGATAGTTACAGAAAATGGTTACTGTTGCATTCTAGTGGAGCTCTATATAAGCAGGCTGGCTGAACCCTTCAGTTCAGTTCTGTTCTGGCCTGTGAATAAACAAGAGCTGTTTGAAGAATCACTGTGTCGTCTGATATGTTCACCCACAACTTAACAATATCCATTGGGGAAGCGACTCCCACAAATATTCTATTGTGGGGGCTGAAGAGACCTCAGCCCCTAGAAGCTGGCACCCATGAATGGGTGCCTTTTCTGAGTCTAGTTGCTAAGGTGGTTTCTAATAATGCTCTGGAAGCTGAGGATGCTGCTGCTAATGTTCTAACTTAAAGAGCCATTCACTTCTCCCTTCTCATACCAGATGGTAACCTTCAGAGCACAAGAAAAAACACTCTTTTAAAAATGGATTTTAAAAAGTTTGAAACCCACCCACCCAAGATTTGTCCAATGTCTGTGAGGGCTCAGTTTGTGTGTGACCATGTTTGCATATGGGTCTGTCTTCATCTGGCCATAGCTAAATAATAGCAAATTTGGGTGTACACCCTTTGGGGAACACCCTTAACCTTGTCTATGGGAGAGCACCTTGTCTGTGTGAGAGCACCTTGCTTTGAATTGCTATGCATTACTGCTTGGTGGACCTTAATGTTGTCTGATGAGACTCTGTGTGTGTGCTTTGTGTGTGTTTCCTGTGCGTACATGTGTGGGACACTTTTGCTTTTCATTGATAACACAGACCTTGTTTTTGTGGAAATTATTTTGTTGCTTTGATATGAACTGAAATTTAACTTACATTTTTGTCTTGTACATTTGGCCCTCAGGAGGTTAGCCCAGGTACAAATCTGGCCCTTGGTCTGAAAGAAGTTCCCCAGCACAGCCTTATGAGCTCCCTCATAGCTCCAAAGGTAATTAAACAGAAAATAAATGTAAAGCCTGCTCATTGCACAAGGCTTTTGGAGGAAAGGTCTGTCAGTGGTTATTTATCATGATGGTTTTACAGAACCTCAAAGCACAGAAGTAGGATGATATTAAACACCAGTGGCTGGGAGGTTATAGTCTTTCCCCACTGGGAAGCAACTTTGGAGGACGGTTATTACCTTGAAGCACTGCTTGTGGGATTCCCAGAAGTATCTGGTTGGCCACTGTCTGAAGCAGGATACCTGAATAGATAGACCTGTGCTCTCCTCCAGCAGGCCTCCTTTCATGTGGCTAGTGGCTGGCTGTTGTTGTTTTACCAACTATGACTCATAGTGTAATTAGGGTTCCCCCCTTCTTGTGATGACGATAAATTGTTATTGTTTTAATTTGCATGGGTTTAGTCTGAATGTAGTATGCAACCTTGATCAGATGAATCAGTAGAATAAATATGTTTCAATAAATAAAGGAGCAGATGTCAGATCTGCAAAATGGCAAAGCCGCATAGACAACATGACTGACAACTTCAACAATGAAGTGCTTTGCAAAGTCCTGAAGTTTGAGATACAGCTTTCTTTCTTTCTTTCTTTCTTTCTTTCTCTCTCTCTCTCTCTCTCTCTCTCTCTCTCTCTCTCTCTTTCTCCCCTTACACAACAAATTGGTGGGTGGATGTAATTATGTGGCATATGGAATGCTTGACTAACTCCCAGTGAGTGTTACTTTGCCTTCCCTGTAATGTCACTCATTATTCTATTTGACTTTAATTGTGTTCTCAGATTGAGATGTTAAAAGATTTATTCTAAACTGAGAAGTTATTTACACTGATAGAAAGATTTAAATTGTATAGCAATTAAGGCATTTTTCTTTCACATGTGGGAAATCTGTGGCCTCATATACCTCAGAAGCCTCCATTTTAGATGTGATAGATGTGTGCTGAAAATTCATGGCAGAATCGTTGAGAATAACTATGGTGGTTGTCTTGTAAATCAAACTATCATGATTAACAAGATTCCTCTTAGTGTTTGTTTGTTTTTTAAATCTTGCCCAACCTGCCCTGAATGTTCAGGAAGGCTAATCAAACACTAAAAGCACTAAAAATTAAAGTCACACAAATATGCCAATTAATTTTCCTGTGGACTATTAAAAAAATTGCAAATCAATGCAGAAATGTGGAGAATTGAACCTTAGATAGGAAAACTGAGAAACTGAGAGAAAGTGAGAGATTTGCCCATCTCAACCTGGACGTGAAATTTACTTCTGGGTATAAATTCATAGAATTCTACTATGCTTTCTGTGCTAAACATTAGCACCAAGCTTCTGTTTGTTGCATCTTTTATGGGGAGGGGAGAGCACAACTGAGATTCTCTTCTGTTGCACACTCTACAGCAAGAGTAGCTAACCTGTAGCCCATAGGTCAGATCTGGCCTGCTAAATTGCCAGAAAGTGGCTCCCCAGTCCCCATGGTTTTAGTTCCTGAGCTGATCAGATAAAGCACTCTGCTTGATTTTTAGAGTGATCTCTAAAGATAAGAAAGAGTGCTTTATCTCTCTATCTCAGGAGAAAAAAATTCAACAACCTCCAGAGGGCCACAGATTCCCCATCCCTGATCTAATTGCTCATCACAGAACTTGTTCAAGTCACACAGAGAGTTCCCACAACAGTGCTACATATTACTGGTAGCTATTGTGGAAACTCCCAAATTCATATGAATCATGCACTCAGCAGTTCTACAAGTGATAGCACCAGCAGAGTACTGTCACTTGGAGATAGTTTCTGGCAAATATCATGTGATGATTATAATGTGCAGGTCAGCTCTCCAATTTTACATTGCTACACCGCACTCTGCTGCCTGAATATTATTCATATTTTCAGGCACACAGAGTTTTGGGTGTATGGCATGCAGTCTGCTGGAACAAGACAGAGTGCATTTTTAGGAATTCAGCATAGCTGCTCAATGGAGTATTAAAAATCACATCATTTGTCAATGTTGTGACATGATTAAATCACAAAAGCTTGCTAATTGTCTTGTAAATAAATTCACTGGGTTTGTTTTCATACTAATGCTTATAGAAACTACGGTACGTGGTGACTCTAATTCAGAGGTGGAGCATATGGCAGGTTGCAAATGCTAAGGCTCTTCCCCAGATGCATTGACTTAAGGAGAACCATTAGACACATCCCAGTCTCAATAGCTGGCATTAATGGAGATGGTTGGCATGTACAAAGGAACAAGGGGTGGGAGGAATGAAGCTTTAGTCGTCTGGCAATACAAAGCAACAGAAAGGGGTAGATTAGAAAACAGGTGGTTTAGAGGAAGAAAGAATTCCCTGCTCAACCCTACAGTGCTAACTGAATTGGAAAGTAAAGCTATGATATTATGATGTGTATTTGTATCTGTCATTTATATGTGCTAATAGGATTATAAAGCATAAGCCTGGTGAATATGTGCTACGTTTAAGTAAATTTATAATAATGTAAGGCAACAAGAAGCCCATTGCTGAAGTCTCCTGTTAATAGTTATTCAGGAATAAATCATCGGGTGATTGAATTTTTCTCTGTAGGAAGGCTAAATAAGGATTCTCATATGAAAACTTTGGTATATTCTCAATTCAGGATGTTATGCTTCCTTAGTAGGCCAGCATGAGAAGCTAATCACTGGAATCTTACTATCCTCTTTAGTTCCTCTCATCCATCTAAAATGGTTCAGTCATTGTTTTTCACCATCTCCTTCCACCAAGCTGCAAACTATTTCTGCAGAAGGAAAATATTTTCAGGTTTGACATAGGACGTTGGGGCTTAGTCTGGTGCCTAGGATGTCCCTGGGTGAATTCTGAGTTTTCACACTGTAACAGGCATGTACTTCCAACTTTTTCAGCAGAACAGACTGGGAAGTACCCTGCATTTTTATTTTTATTTTGCACCTCAGTAGTGTTCCCACCACCCACATTTTATCAGCCCAGGTCTGAAGATGTGGGGAATTCACAATGATGACATTTAAAGAGGAAGAGGCAGTGCTGAGTCAATTCTCTTTTCTTTTGCAACTGATTAGCATAAGGCAGAGCAGTCAGCTGTGGACAAAAATCATCCCAGTAGAGCTCATTAATCAAGTCTGAATTCTAATTCAAAAGTTTGATTAAGTGGTTCAAGGTAAAAAGGGTAAGAGATAGTAGATTGCTTCAAAAACAAAAGGAAAGTACTTTTCTTATTAATCCTAGGCTGGTATAATCTTTAAAATAGTTTCAGCAACGTACAACTAAAGCATCTTTGGCTGATTTTTCAAAGAGCACAGGATTCCATCTCGAGGCAACAGAGACAATGAATTGCTCCAATTAGGATGGAGACAAGAAGCTTTTCAGCTATCCTCTTTAATATTGTTCAGTGATTGGCAAGGAGAAGTCAAGAACACAAGATTACATCCTTAGCACATTGAAACAGGCCATTGCATAACACTTTGAAGTAGGACATGGAAATAGCTTCAATTCAATACCCACTTACTTGGGAGCAAGCCCTATTGACTTCCTTTGTGTAACTATGCATAGGATTGAACTGCAAACCTGAAGATATGTCTGCCTTCCTTCCATTCCAGACACGGGAACAGATCAGATCAAAGGCCTATAAAGTCAAATATTCTGTTTTAACAGTGGCCAACCAGAGGCCCAATGGGAAGTCATGAAGCAGGACTCTCAATTGTGATTCCCAGCAACTGGTATTCAGATCATATTTCTTCCAATCATATAGGCTTTACCAGTAGCCTTATCCTCCCCCCCCCAAATGAGCCCCCCTTTAAAGCCACCCAAATTGGTGACAGTTGTTATCCCCTGTTGAACCATATCCCCTAGATTCTCAGTTTTCATTTTTTTAAAAAGTCTTTTGGCTTTGTAGAAGTGGTCCGGAGATATGAGGCAAACATGAAAAACTAGCCTTCTCCCACCTTTTAGTGTTCTTAGTCAATGAATGAAGTCATAGCTATGATTTATATTTATGAAAACACATCTTGACAATGACAACGAGAAGGCAAGAGTAAAACCAGTGGTGCTGAAATGAGTTTCTGGGTTGAGTACACTGTTTTTGGATCGAGCCCTTCATCCTACTCATAAAAGATAATACAAATTTGAATAACATATCCCTACACCTTTTGTCATATGCAAAGTTGTACACTAATTTGTTGGTGGGGTAGATGGTCCAAAAATGAACCAGGGGCCACACTCATGCAACAGTATGTCAGAAAGAGAGAAAGCCAACAGGTGAAGCTTTCCCCATAATGAGCACTCACACATTGTGGGTGCCCTTTGCGGGATTGTGCGTGGTGCTACAATTCCCAGGGAGCTTACTGGCAAACAGGGGCTGGCTTGCCTCTCAGTGTTAATTTTTGGAGGTTCACGCCCAGCCTCAGTAATCAAGTTTCTTGTTGGAAGGTGGGGCCAGCCCCATTTATAAATAGGGGGTGGAGCCGACAATAGCAAGGCAGTTGGCTCTGGAGATTCACCCTCCCTACCCTCTCTTTGTTTAATGTTTCTTGTTTGCAGGTTAACTTTTTCTTCCTGTTTAGCGGGCGCTGCTACGGTCTTTGGCTGGTTGCTATTGAAGGACTGGGAAGAAATTTTCCTGCATTGGCAGGTTTTGTCTTCCCCATAGCAATTCGTCACAACTTTGGTGGTTATGGCCTTGGGTGAAATCGTTTAGTCTTGTCTTTCCTATATGGGGTCTGTGTGAAGTGGTGACTCACCCCCCTGCGGCGGCAATTCCAGGGTATCCCTCTTAAAGGGGTTATATATATGGGTGTCACTGGCCATACACTGAAATGTCGTCAGTGAACTACCCTGTGTGAGGGGATATGGGCTTGGCTGCCTGCTACACTTACGTCTTGCACAGCACTCCCATATCCCATTTACCCTGATGAGCCCCAGTTCCCCCCGCTGGGGGGCTGGGAGGGATACACGCCCAAGACCTAAGCCAAGGTCTTCCTACATTTGGAAGTTTAATAAAGTTGTGGCCTGATTTTAATTCCATATAACTTTTCAGAGTCTTTATTCCTTCTTTATGATCCCTGGGGGCTGGGACTGTCGCCACCTGGTCACGCAATTACATCTCCATATTATAAGTCATTTTTTTGCTTATCATGCAGCTGTTGAAGACACAAGAACTATGCTGTCTTCCAGTGCCAAGCCTCAACATTTCAAAGAAACGAACACTCAACATTTCATGAGTTGTCAAGTTGTGTCACTGTAGTCATTTCTACCTTCACTGCAAGATCACAAGTGCATGTGTCGAAAGAGATTCAAGATTTATAGTAACCAAGGTTCAGAGCTCCATGCCTGGATAAATTCAACATTAAATTGTTAAAAATCAAGCAGCATATTCTAATAGAATTCTGGAGAGAAATGAAGCGGGGGAGAAGCTAACTCTTTCATTACAAGTATAATTTATCTAGTACAGTGGTACCTCGGGTTACATACGCTTCAGGTTACATACGCTTCAGGTTACCGACTCTGCTAACCCAGAAATAGTACCTCGGGTTAAGAACTTTGCTTCAGGATGAGAACAGAAATCGTGCTCCAGTGGCACAGCAGCAGCAGGAGGCCCCATTAGCTAAAGTGGTGTTTCAGGTTAAGAACAGTTTCAGGTTAAGAACAGACCTCCAGAACGAATTAAGTTCTTAACCCGAGGTACCACTGTATTGCTGTTTTCAAAATTCTGTTGAACAGTAGCATATTAGGACAACATTTATTAGAATTCATCCAGTGACTTCTACATAGTACTTTCCCCCAGTTAATAACTGAGCATCTATTATTGATATACTTAAAAAACTTTGTTGAAATAAAAAAATGCAATTTTGTATACAAACTTCACTTGACACCATGCTTGCTTGCTTGTTATTCACTCTTCAGAGTGGCATACAGAAACATTAAAAAAAAAACACCCCAACAAATTATATTTACAATCTGAAACAATTAGGAATATAAAATCATAATTAAACAAACAGACTGGAGTGTTAATTCCCAGAAAATGCCTGAACAAAGAAGTGTGTCTTTTGTTGGCGTGCCATATTTCAGAGAGGAAGAAGCTCCATAATTGGGGAGCGAGTACCAAGAAGGCCTTTCTATGGTCTTCAAGTCTACATGGGAAAAAGGCACTCCTTTATGTTGCCAGGTTCCAAAGATGTAGAGTATCTACAACCATAATTTGCATTCAACAGACAATTGGAATAAAAAGAGCTTTTGCTGTGTTTAAGTGATGAAAGATAGACTCTTTTTCATTCTGCCTCTTTGATAAAGACCCTGAGTGAATGGTCTGGCACAAAGCCATGCATTTTGTCATCTTTGCCCTGTGGATTTCAATCAGGACACTCACAGACATGATCCTGAGTTTTCACAGCACACGGCTAAATTTAGCTTTTCTATGGGATTGCATATAGCATTCATCTTCTGTCCCTTTCTATAAAATTAGCTAATTAGAAAAATGATAGGAATAGTTAATGGTCGTCAAAGTGAAGCCTTCTGCAAAAAGGATTAAGTGTTTTAAGATGTTTCATTTAAAATTCTGGCATCTAAATATATGCAGGCTAAAATAATGTAATTTCTTTTTTTTAGCAAAAAAAATTAATAGCAAGTTCATTTAAAGTCAAGTACTTTTTTATATTCAAAGCATGTGTTAGGTTTTCATTTCTCTTTGGCTGCTTCTGACTCCTGCTCTTACAGATGAATGGAAACTAGAGTCCTTGCTTCATTACAACATTTGCACAGGGCTTTTACACATCCTGGGTAAGCAGCTGGAATTCCTACATGCAGTGAGGGTGGTTGTCTATCAAGGCTTGTACACACATATATCAACTGTGTGTGTTGAAATTGCTCTGGCCAGCTCTGGCTCCAAATTACTTGTATGTGCCTGACCTTCTGTACAGCACTTACTTAATTGCATGTGTACATAAGCTCTGTACAGAAGACTGTACGAACATTTATTTATTAAATTTCTTACCTGACCTTCTCCATAAGGTCCCAGGGTGGATTTCAACAATTTAAAAATACAGCATTTGAAGCAGATGATCCTGTGACCTCTTTCCACACCTGATAATTCTTCTATGCCCTACTGAAGCTATGGGGAATTTTAAAATAACCCTTAAGCTGAGAGAGACCAGGACTTGCTTCACACTGAGAAATCTTGTAATACGATAAACCACAATATGATCACTTTGTGTCTGGTGCCTTTCTCTTAGATTATTTAGCATCAAGGCTAGTCCTGCACTGACTAACCGGGACAGCATCCATTCTCTTGGTATTAGTTATGTTTATACACAAGTGCAAAAGAGAGAAGCAAATTTGACTTGGTTTCTAGAGGCCATAACTATGACTCTATGTACAGAAAGAGAACTGCTCTGTTAAGTAAACTTGTTAATATAGCTGCCTTGGTGCTATTTAAATTTTCCTTAGGTGTTGAAACGCAAGATGAATTAAAAAGGAAGTTGCTCAATCGAGTTCTTTTCCATGCTGTCAGTTTGTATAATGTACGGAGCCAAAATGTGTTTCCTTACCTGAGTTGCTTGCAGTCAGAGAACCAAAACCTAATCGGATAACAACATCCTGTATCCTTGTCATAACATTGTGATGTGTGTGGCTGTGCATTCATACTTCCTCCCTCTCTCAGTACCTCCACTTCATCTTAATTAGTTCCCATTATTTTGCTGTACTTAGTGTATGATTTGGGGCTAGAAAAAGTGTACTTCTAAATAATCACAGGAAAGGGAGATTGGATTATTGTGTGTCTGACTCATCTGGATACAGATTCCTATTTCTTCTATATCCCAAGCTTGCTCCATTGCTGTTTCATGATGGCATCAGGCTAGTTCAGTGGTAAGCCTGCCCCTGCCCACCCATTTGGTGTGAGAAGTGGGGTTGTGGATGCAGCAATGGCCCTGTCACTCCGCCAAGCCCTGCTGTCTGGACAGGGTTTTGATTGTAACCTTAGCATATGTAAAGGATGCCCACTGAATGCAAGCGACCCTGGTTTGACAGAGAGCGGAAGCTGTTAGCTGGATGCTTTCTCACCAAAGCAGAAAACTGGGTTGTACTTCTGATTTTTCTTTCCAGACAGAATTAGAGATAAAAAGAGAAAGCTGGTGGCAGACTATGAAACACTACTGGCCCAACTGGCCTCCATTGCAAAGCAATGGGGGTGGGGAAGTACAGGATGTCATGAAAGCAATACCTGCTGAAATTCCCTTTTCCTGACATCCCTTAGAGCTGCAGTGCCCACTTTATCACCACCCCATCCTAGTTTAAACATGCCCTGGTCAATTTGGAACCACACACTCAATCCCAAACAGGTAGAGCTTGCAGCTCTTACAGCACTACTCAACCATTTTGGGGGTAGGGGGTTGAACCCAGTCCCTACACTTCTGAATTTATAAAATAAATCTTGCACGCCTGCAGATTAAAGATAGTTTAGAGTTTATAGATTAGAGATGGGGATCTTGCAGCTCTCCAGATGTTATTAGACTTGATATAAGGATCAAGGATCAACACATCCAAAAGTGAGAGCTTCACGTAGTTACAATATCTGTTTGTATGGAAATTATGCAGTTACACTTAATTTCCATACTGTTCTATACTTAGAAAAGACCTATGGGCCTTTGTTATTAAGCTTATATTTTAGCTGCAGGCAGCTTAAATCTTTTACCTTGCTGAAGATCACTACCCTGATTTATGTTACCAGAGACTGTAAACTTTTTGCAAAGCGAAGAATGGAAGAGCTCCCTGTGGACTTCATTTTGGCAGCCAACCCAGTTGAAATATCAAATATCATTATTTAAACTTCAGGACAAAAAATATGACTCAGCATATTGGTTTGAAATGGTGAGTAGTTAAAAGTAGGTCTCTCCTCCCCTTTCCAGCTGGCTTTGTTGATTTACTCTCTAACAGTGATCCATCGATCCACTCCTAGCTGTGAACTCTTAGCATTTCAGATTGCTTAAATTTATTAAAACAGGTGGCTAGATAGCATTGACAGTGAAATAATTAGTTTAATTAGTCCAATTCACTGAATCAATATATTTGGAAATCATGAATATACTTATTTGTGAGTTCATGAATTAACAAGCAAAACTTTAGTCAATATTGATTTAAGGTTCCGTGAAGGTGGTTGATTTGTATTTATTTTATGTTACTGTTATTAGCCATAAAAAATGTCTTTAAATTTCTTAAAGGTGAAAACAGTTGTTACTAAATAAATGGAACATGTTTGTATTTAAGGTGGCTCAGGACTCCAGAGTGGCACAACAAACTCACCCACCTAATTGTTATTAGCAAATGTTGAGCACAATCCAGTCAAAGTTAAGCAGTCCAGTCCAATGGAATGAATGCAGAGCAGCCAGAGTGACACTTGTACAACCCTTTCAAAATAAAATAAACTAAAAATCCCACTGATCCCCTGTTTGGTGGGAAATAGGAAGCTGGTAAGAATATACTAACCTGAGGAAGTCCAGAGAAGAACCTGGCCTGGCAAGAAAGTGAATCAGCCCGAAGTGAATCAGCTCTTTACTGACTCTTACCCCACCCCCAGCTTATAGCCAGGTAAACCCACCCACCCTCAGTGCATGTAAGAAAAATAAATAAAGGTTATTTTTGTCATCTAATACTGTCTTATTTATTTTATAGTAGAGTACATTGATTATTGCCTTCATTTTATGCATCTATGGTCTCGTTAGACAGTAAAATCCATGTTAAATTGCTGTTTTAGGGGGTGTTTTTCATTGTCTAGAACAGATCAGTTCACTTTTCCATTCCTTTCTATGGAAAAGTGTGCCTCTACTTATGTACGTTTCTAGTTATGACTGGACTTCTGGAACGGATTATGGTTGTAAGTAGAGATTCCACTATAATGGGATTTTGTTGCCAGGCGGGTACAGTGGTACCTTGGGTTACATACGCTTCAGGTTACATATGCTTCAGGTTACACACTCCGCTAACCCAGAAATAGTGCTTCAGGTTAAGAACTTTGATTCAGGATAAGAACAGAAATCGGGCTCCGGCGGTGCGGTGGCAGCAGGAGTCCCTATTAGCTAAAGTGGTGCTTCAGGTTAAGAACAGTTTCAGGTTAAGAACGGACCTCCGGAACGAATTAAGTACTTAACCCGAGGTACCACTGCATAAGATAGCAGCCAGAATCTTGTCCTCTTCACCTCCTTTGGAACGTCCAGCTTTTCACCTTTTGGAATCAAAGCCTGCTTTGGGGAAAGTGCTCTACACACACAGGTGCCATTGAGAATTGGGGAAGGGAGCCATGTGTGCAGTACCCATTTGAATGCGCTGTTTTCCCTCCAGCTAGAGGTCTCTATTTGGAAGCCTACAGTGGTACTTTGTATGTTGTTGAAAAGTGCACCAATTTTCATTGGATCATATGTGTCTTAGAAAATGTAAAGTTTGTAGGTGTAAGTAGCGGCGGTGAAAAATCAACAAGTTAATACTAGATAAAAATAAAAGTGTGTGTGTGTGTATGCATGTATATTCCATATTATTTCCCCTGGGATTTGGATGTGCTGAATTATCTAATCTTGTTTGAAGAGTGAGACTGATGTATTCTGCCACTTTGAATTTCTGGACTTTTTTACAGGCTGCTATACATGTAAAGTTTATTACAGCTTCAGCTCCATTTGTTTATTGCAGACTTGTGCACATTGTTGAAACACAGCCCCTGATTCATGATGGTGTACAGGATTTGTGTCATTATTACTTTTTGTGCACATGTGTGCATCAGTAACCAGGATGTGGGAAGAAAAAGGCATGAAAGCTGCAGCAAACTGCACATAGGCCAGTTCTGAAATTAGTTTTGGAAACTCTCCACATTAAATTGGAACCAACATGGAGTGGCCATGAGGTAAATCAAATGCCTAGAACAGTCTTCCTCAACATGGCACCTTCCAAATATTTTAGACAACTTCCATCAGCCCCTGCTAGTACAGTTATGCTGGTTGGGGCTCATGGGAATTGTAGTCCAAAACTCCTGGAGGGCACCAGCTTAGAGAATGTTGAATTCCAACTTTCATCAGCTCCAGCTAGCGTGGCCAATAGTCAAGGATGATGGGAGCTGTGGTGAAACAACATCTAGAGGACCACAGGTTCCCCTACCCTAGAACAATAACAGAATAGAACATCCCTAAAAATGTTTTAGATTCCTGTATTTTCAGAGAGAGAAGGAAAAAGCCACAGCTGAAATGTCATTCTTTTCAAAACAAAATTATCCATATTTTATTGATGAAACTACAACATGTTATGAAAGCTCCCTTCAAGAACTAGTTTTGTTTTAGTTTCCTGCAACTCTCACCTTAGCTCAAAGCAACTTTAGAAGTTATGTGTTTAGCCAGAGCATGGCCTCTTTGTACTTATAGCTAGCAGCAAACCTTATTGTAGTAACAGTTATTTCTTCTACATTCACTTTCTTTCTTTCCCAAGGCACCAAGTGGCTCCTTTGAAGTTTTATCAAATGTGAACTTCAAAAAGTATTTGCAAATATACATTATAAAATAACTGACTGGAAAAAAGAGAAGTATAGCTTTGGTTAATAGTGACTCCTGCTGGGAGAAAGAAAGCTGGAGGCAAAATGAACAGATTTCACAAAGGAAAAGGTTCATTCATTTTGTGTTCACTTGCACCTTCCATTCCCCACTGAAATCAAGGTATTTAAGATTTCTCTTCAGTTTCACCTGCATCAGCATTATATCCATTATGGGCCAATGAAAAAAGCCCCATTTGATTTTGAATTAAAAGTAATCACGCTACAAAGGCACATGTGAAAAAAATACATTACTGCAACTTGGTTTTTTGAAATTGTATCTTCCAGGACACTTAGGCCACATTCACACCATACAATTAAAGCACTATGATGCCACTTTGAATAGACATGGGTTGCCCCAAAGAATTGGGAGGCGAAGTGTGTTAAGGGTGCTAGGTTGTTAGAAGATGCTTATTTCCCCTCCTGCAATTCCCAGAGTGGTTTAACAGCCAATCCCTCTCAGGCCTGTGCAGGGGTGGGGACAGACATGTACATTTGTGCTGGGCCTCAGAGGACTAAGCTGGCTGGAGGGCCCTGCCAGGGACCTTCCAAACGTATGCTGTCATGCCAAGAACACCCTGTGCCTCCCAGCCATCCAGTTGGTCAGACAAGCTCTGCATGGGCCTGATCCCTTTCCAGAGGGAACTCTGGGAATTGTAGCTCTGTGATGGGAGCAGGTGTCCCCTAACATCTCTCAACATCCTTAAAAAAACTACGCTTTCCAGGATTCTTTAGGGAAAGCCATGACTGTTTAAAGGGGTACCACAGGGCTCTAAATGTATGGCATGGATCTTAAGACTATTCTGCACCAGGGCTGGAAACCCCATGGCTCAAAGTGGTTGTTGGACTCCAGTACTGCAGCTCCAGTATGCCCAGTGATCAGGGCTGATGGGAGTGGTAGTCTCAATGTATGGAGAACAGCAATTTTCCCATCCCTTCTCAGTACTAACCTAAGGACCATCTTCTAGGAGCACAAAACAAATGGAAGGGATCATCTATTCCAGTGTACTTTTTCCACCAGTGACCAGCCATGTTCCTCTGAGAAGATTATAAGCAGGGTATTGGGGAAACAGCTTCTCCTTTGTTGTCTGCTTGTAGCATCTAGTGTGCAAAACCATATAGCATAAACATATAAGTTTCATTTAGCGATCACAGCTATTACCATAGGTGTGAACATTTTCCTTTTTTTAAGGGAAATTCCCTTATTCTGAATAGGATTCCTCACAAGAAAAGGGAAAAGTTGACAGCTGTGGCTTTTACCCATTGATAAACCCACCCGAGTCACCTTCAGAAGGAAGGGCAGGGTAAAAATTGAATCAGTAGTAGTAAATGTACTTTTGTGAGGCAGCAACAAACACTTATGATATATATCCTCTCACAAGCATGCATGGGAATAACAGGTGACAGTGGAAAGCATGGGGGATGCAGCTTCCATGTTAAAAAGTTTAGATTGTTACATGAACTACAACATTTTTTTTAGCTTGTCATTGGAATTCCAGTTTCCAAAGCAACATTCAGCTTTGCCTTGGCAACAGAGATATTCATAGACCAGAAGCAGTTGCTCAGTTACTAAAATCAACAACCCCATTTGTTATAATTAATTGAATAAATTTCTTTTTGTAAGAAAGTCTACATGCAAATGATCAAATGAGGGCAGTTTCTGTGGAATGCTCAATAGAAGTTGATTGCTATCATTTACTAATAAAATGGGGGTATATAATAGAATCAGAATTCAAAAACAAACTACAGAGTGGCAGACTTGTGGCAGCAAAAACAAGAGGGTATTATGGCATCTTACGGGTTAATGCTGCCCCATCAAACTCAGTTGTACTTCTGAGCAGTCTTGCACTGTATGATTGCGGCACAATATATTTGTTAGGCTTTAATGACCAGATTCTCCTGATTATTCACAAAATGCACTGCTATTTACATTTCTAATTATTCTAATTATTACATTTCTAATCTATTCTGCTGTATATATCATCCTTAATATCTTTTTCATCAAAAACCCTTTCAGCTGCATGTGTTCATATCGCTATTTCAAGTACTGAACATTTTCTAACTTAATAAATTCTTATAATTTAAATGAAGGCTTATCAGAAAATTGAACCTTGTTTAAGACTTGAGTTGCACACACTCACAGATATCCTTATCCAGAGATCCATTGCAGATATGGAAGCTCTAGTGTGCAACTGAAGTGTCCCTGTCCACCCAGTTATGCTGCTGGTGTCACAATGATTGCTTCCATTTGATTCTGGGTAGGATGTTTACCTTCTCACATGATTAGGATGGACTGAGTAGTTACCCAACATGTTGGTGCTTATTGGGAGCATACAGATATACAACCCATCCTAAATATGGTGCCTTTTAGATGTAATAGTGCCAATGTCAGTGCCACTTTCCCATGCATTCATCTCTGTAACATTTAAAATCCCACTACCATTATGGATGATGACAGTTGCCTGGCACTTTCTTTCTTTCTTTTTTTAAAAAATGATATTTATTAAAGTTTCAGAAAAGGTTACAAAAATAAGAAAAAGAAAGGAAAAAAAGAAAAAAAATACAAAATACAGAAAAATAAAAACAATTAAAAACAAATCAATCTTTCCATGTCTTGTCTTTCATTTACTTGTTTCCCTGACCTCCTCACACCTCCCTTTTTTGTATTCCAGTTCAGTTAGTTAATTCAGCAAATCCTTTCCCTCTTTGTTTTTATCTTAATCCTTTATCTTAATATATTATAACTTTACATTCTCACCTGTTAACAATCCATTTTTACATACTCTTTTGTAACATTACTGCTATAACCACTTAACTTCATTCTGACATCATTCTAACATTCATTAATTTTGCAGTATTTCTGTAAATAGTCTTTAAATTTCTTCCAATCTTCTTCCACCGACTCTTCTCCCTGGTCTCGGATTCTGCCAGTCATTTCCGCCAGTTCCATATAGTCCATCACCTTCATCTGCCATTCTTCCAGGGTGGGTAGATCTTGTGTCTTCCAATACTTTGCAATAAGTATTCTTGCTGCTGTTGTAGCATACATAAAGAAAGTTCTATCCTTCTTTGGCACCAATTGGCCAACCATGCCCAGGAGAAAGGCCTCTGGTTTCTTCAGAAAGGTATATTTAAATACCTTTTTCATTTCATTATAGATCATCTCCCAGAAAGCCTTAATCCTTGGGCACGTCTACCAAAGGTGAAAGAATGTACCTTCAGTTTCTTTACATTTCCAACATTTATTATCGGGCAAATGATAGATTTTTGCAAGCTTGACTGGTGTCATGTACCACCTGTATATCATTTTCATAATATTCTCTCTTAAGGCATTACATGCCGTGAACTTCATACCTGTGGTCCATAACTGTTCCCAGTCAGCCATCATAATATTATGTCCAACATCTTGTGCCCATTTAATCATAGCAGATTTCACCGTTTCATCCTGAGTATTCCATTTCAACAGCAAGTTATACATCCTTGACAGAGTCTTAATTTTGGGATCTAACAGTTCTGTTTCCAATTTTGATTTTTCCACCTGGAAGCCAATTTTCTTGTCCAAATTGTATGGCTCCATTATTTGATAATAATGAAGCCAATCTCGTACTTTGTTTTTTAGTTTTTCAAAGCTCTGCAATTTCAATTTATCTCCCTCTTGTTCCAGAATTTCCCAATATTTCGGCCATTTGGCCTCCATATTGAGCTTTTTCTGAGCCTTCGCTTCCATCGGTGACAACCACCTTGGGGTTTTATTTTCAAGTAGGTCCTTATATCTTGTCCAGACATTAAACAATGCTTTCCTGACAATATGGTTTTTAAATGCTTTATGTGCTTTGACCTTATCATACCAGAGATATGCATGCCACCCAAATACATTGTTAAAACCTTCTAAGTCCAAAATGTCTGTGTTTTCAAGAAGCAGCCATTCTCTCAGCCAGCAAAATGCGGCTGATTCATAGTAAAGTTTAAGGTCTGGCAGGGCAAATCCACCTCTTTCTTTTGTATCTGTTAGTATTTTAAATTTTATTCTGGGCTTCTTGCCCTGCCAGACGAATCTAGAAATATCTCTCTGCCACTTCTTGAAACAGGCCATTTTATCCAAAATTTGCAGTGTTCGAAACAAAAACAACATTCTTGGCAATACATTCATTTTTATCGCAGCAATACGGCCTAGCAGTGAAAGCTTCAAATTTGACCATATTTCTAAATCTTTTTTCACTTCCGTCCAGCATTTTTCATAGTTATCTTTAAATAAATTCACATTCTTAGCTGTCATATTAACCCCCAAGTATTTCACTTTCTTAACCAATGTTAAACCTGTCTCCTTCTGAAACCTCTCTCTCTCAATCACTGTTAGATTTTTCTCTAAAACCTTAGTTTTTAACTTATTCAGCTTAAATCCTGCAACTTGACCAAATTCTTGAATCAGTTCCAATACTCTTTTAGTACTAGATTCTGGCTCCTGTAATGTCAATACTAAGTCATCTGCAAATGCTTTCGATTTGTACTGTTTAGCTCCGACTTGTATACCCTTAACCAATTGGTCCCTTCTAATCATATTTAAGAGGACCTCCAGGACCGATATAAAAAGCAATGGGGAAATTGGGCAACCTTGTTGTGTCCCTTTCTCTATCTTAAATTCCTCCATCACCACATTGTTAACAATTAGTTTGGCCTTTTGTTCAGAATATATTGCACTTATACCATTTCCAAAACCTTGACCAACCCCCATCCCCTGTAGGTTCTTCTTCATAAAACTCCAGGAAATATTGTCAAAAGCTTTCTCCGCGTCCACAAATATCAAAACTTCCTTGGTATTAATATTCACTTGTAATTTTTCTAAAATGTTAATTATATTTCTCGTGTTATCAGACAAGTGTCTGCCCGGGAGAAAGCCTGCTTGATCTTTGTTTATCTCTTCCACTAATACTTTTTTTAATCTTTTAGCCAAAATATCTGCAAAAATTTTATAATCCACATTAAGCAGAGATATGGGGCGGTAATTCTTAAGCTGTGTCTTCTCAGACTCAGTTTCGGTATAAGTTTAATGTAAGCTTCCTTCCACGACTCTGGTGCTTTTTTCCCTTCCAAAATTTCATTACAAACTTCCTTTAGTGGTTGTATTATCCAATTTTTCAAGGATCTATAGTATCTTGAAGTTAAGCTGTCCGGCCCTGGAGATTTACCCAATTGCATATTCTGGATGGCACCTTCTACCTCCTGTTCAGTTATTTTATAATTCAGCATTAGCTTGTTTTCTTGAGAGATTTTTTGTAGTCCATTTATTTTCAAGAATCGATCTATATCAATTTCTTTCTGTGACCCTTGTGTATATAGTTGTTTAAAATACCTCTGGAAACAATTTCTAATCTCCACTGGGTTCTGTATATTCTTTCCTTCCACTTCCAAATTTATAATAGTGTTAAGTTTTTGTCTTTTTTTCATTTGCCAGGCCAGCAATTTCCCACATTTATTAGCCGACTCAAATGTCTTTTGTCTCATCTGTTTAATTTTCCATTCTATTTCCTGATTCATCATTTTCATATATTGTACTTGATGTAACTTTATTTCTCTCAACATCTCTTGCGACTTTGGTTTTGCTCTCAATTTCTTCTCACCTTCCTTTATTTTCTCCAAAATTTTGTCTTTTTTCTCGTTTTGAGTTCTCTTCTTTATTGCATTGTTTTGTATCAGAAACCCTCTCATAACCGCTTTGCTTACGTCCCAGATTACTCTTTTTTCAACGGTAGTATTCATATTTATCTCGAAATAATCTCTCAAGGTTTTTTGGGCCTTCTTAGTCACTTCTTCGGACAGTTGCATGGCACTTTCTGTGCAGTTTTCTTGGTCAAGATCAGGGACAATAATTGGAAGGTGGGGAGGCCTTTTTTTTTACTGCATTCAAGCTGTGGGATGAACCCATGCCAAAGATACACATGGATAGAAGATGCACATGGCACCCTAAGTGTGGGAGCAACCATGGCGGTGTTTGGCAACCACCATACCATTCAGCATTAAACATAAGCACGGCTCCAGTAAGTGAAATTAAGATCTCTGAAAGTGCTTTTCTATGCAAATCTGTATAGTCCCATTCAGTAGTCCCATAGTGTCACAAATGAGCCAGCCCAATCAGCTCCCAGTGAAGGAAGTAGCCAGGAAGAGCGAGGGTTAACTGCCAGACAAGATGAGCATAGCCTAGTGCCAACTCACCTGCCCTTAGGAATGCCAGTTGATAAGAGAATGATGGAGGGCAAGCAGAGCCCTGCCAATGCTCTCAAGAAGTGCAAAATACCATGAATAGAGAAGGAAGCAGTTCATCAGGTGGGAACAGAGACAGAGATAGTGACTTGGAAGAGTTGTATGGGGGGCTTGCTAGACAGGAAGCAAAAAGATGTAAGCTTTGTAAGTTCGCTTTCTGTTTTAGAAAACGGAAGGGACCTTTAGAAGGGTCATCTTGATTCATGATGGCAGAGGCTGTGTTAATGCCATCCGGAGTTATCTATTCGTTTTGACAATAAATCATCCTTTTTAATTAACTATGCTCACTGTGTTATCAAGCTGGGGACTGGACTCCTGACACATAGCCCTGTGAGTATAGCTTCAGAAAAGTTTCATGGATGCAAACATCCTTTTTGTTTCGTTTTGTTAGTGAAAACAGAATGAAGCATTACCTCAGAACATCATACATAAAATAGATGTCAACTCCCTTGAACGCATGTTTCCTTCCCATAAAACAAATAAAAACAAAAATGACTGCTGGCCTTTGATGATGGTATCACCCAGCATTGTGGTTCTCCATGATTACCTTAATACATAGAATGTGAGAAACCTTAGTTTATATTTTGTAGTGGTTAAAGAATGTACAGTTGGTGATAACACACATGACAATTTTGTCTACCTGAGTTGCACCATAACCAGCAAGCTCACCATCAATGCTGAACTGGACAAACATATTGACAAGGCAGCTACCACAATGGCTCGCCTCTCCAAAAGGGTATAGGAGAACATGATGTTAACGTCCATTACCAAGATGAAGGTCTACTAGGTTTGCATGTTAAGCATGCTGCTTTATGGAAGTGAGCCATGGGCAATGTACAACCACTAGGAGCAACACCTCAACACCTTCCACGTGCGCTGTTTAAGGAAGTTTTTGGGCATCACATGGCAGGATAGAGTCTTAAACAAAGATGTGTTCTCCCAAGCCCACATTCCCAGCAGATTCCTGTCTTGGTGTCATCTATTCTGTCTTGGTTAGGTCCACAGAATGGAATATGGGAAGATCCCCAAGGATATGCTCTAAGGGGACAGACATATGCCCAAAACAGTAAAAGGGATGTAATAAAACTATTTTAAACTTAGAAATATGCTGATGCTAAGCTAGCATTACAACAATAAGCAAAACTTCCCTATGTCCTCATGGTTGCATATTGTATAAAGGAAGATATATGAGTTATGAACTTAACATTATAAATATTTTTGAGTTCAAAATCCCAGCCAGAATAAGGCTTGGTGCATACAGGTATTCTTCAAATTCCCCCTGTAAGCTTCTTTCAAGACTTCCAACACCTCTGCCATTCACCTAAGATATATCTCAAGAATGAGAGTATCTGCTTCTTCTATCATTTAGATCCTCCGACTTTGTGCTAACACCTTACATGTTGTAGAATGCCTTTGGACAATTTATCATTTTATTTGTTCCCCATAGATTAAGAGGCAAGTTTTGACCTTGAAGAACAGTGCTGACATTGTTGCCAATGTCACAGGAACAGGCTTGCCAGCATGTTTGTACAAAAGTGAATCCTGAAATCCAATACCCAAGTTAAATCAGCACCGGCTTTGACAAAGCACATCCTACTTTATCACTAGCTGACAACCCTTAACACAGCTCAGGCAATGCTAAACAATTCCCAGTGAATGACAGCTAATGGCATATACAATGAATAGACAGAGGGCAAGGTGATGCAGATGTATAGACATGCCTAATTATTATTTAAATTTCTGGAGAGCTCCATTACATTTTTTTAAAAAAGTGCATTATTAAAATGTGTTCGCCAGTGGTAGTAACCCATAAGGAAGATGTAGCATTTAAGATTTTGGATCCCCAACTATTGTTGGAGTATCACTCCCATTGGCCAATTTAGCCAAAGGTCGGGAATGAAAGTTGTAGTCCAACAACATCTGGTTGTCCAAGGTGGAAGCACATAACTTTAAGAGATCTTGCACTCTTGTGTTGGCCAACCCACAAAGCATCTACATGTCAGTCAATGACCAGCATATGTGCTGACTGACATGACATGCGTTTGGTATTGATAGACAACAAAAGAAATTTACATGTGACACCTGCCACATGGCACACTGCCAAGGGACAGCACTTGGAAAAACCTGTGATATTTAAATTGAGGAAATATAATACCAGCTCTTTTAATATAAAACAGTTTATGGAGGGAAGAAACCATGCAGCACGTTGCTGCTTATACTGCAGAACTAAAGCTGAACTGCACACTGGCATGGCACACTGTTCATCCAGTATAAGATAGCATAGTGTTTATTTGTTTGCCAGATTGATATACCACCCTTCATCATAAGATCTCAGGGCGGTTCACAGTGTTGATGTGATTACCTTGGCGATGGGCCACCAAGAGCAAAGGAAATGGGGCTTTGTACCAGATGGCAAATGGGTGGGAGCCCTTCTCCAGATCTTAGATAGATAGAAGGACAAAGCCTGAGTTAGAGGTAATAGTTTTCTGGGAGGTGACCTAGAGGGAAAGCTGCATGACGGAAAGCCAGAGAGGCAGAGTATGATGTTGTTATGGGAGAAAAGAATACCCTTTGGGGATGTTAATGCTGTGAACCCTCCATTGTAGACTCAGGTTGTATATATGTGTAACTAAACCATATATCACAAAGCCATCACAGTTCCTGCTGTGCCTCATTTCCAAAGGAAAACACAAAGCCTGGATAAGCTCCTGGAATTTTGCGCCACTCAGAGACTGGGATGGCATGCAACAATAAGTTACAGCTTGCATCAGTTCCTGGGAGCCATTAAGACAATTGGATCTCCAAAGATTCTCACTAAGGGTGGTATCTTGAAACTGTTAGGAGAAACTCAGTCTGATTCTGTGGAAGAGTGAAGTGTCAAGAGGCTCATGCATGAAAGTCCCTCCACAAATAGATAAATAAACAAATAAATAAGTAAGTAAGTAAGTAAAGTCCTGCATATAAAAAACTGTATGTCAGTAAGAAGGGATCTTTCATATCAAAGAATTTTCAACCATGCAAGACCCTCATTTGCAGTGTGATGTGGCATCATTTGTAAATAGGATGTTGTTTTTATTTTGTGACATGTAGCTCTGAGTTCTGCAGAGATCTGGACATTGTGATTTGCTCCTGGTCTTTCTGGTCCAAATAGTAGGACTGGAAGAATCTGTTTAATGGCTTGCTTGGCTTGCTGTATGATCCATGTGAAGGTTAACAAGAAATATAGAATAATACACCTGTTGATGCCAAGTGGAGGCTGCTCACCGTTGAAGAAAAGAGGTTAAAAAAAGAAGAACATTGCTTTTGGACTGGCAACATCCACATTTCTTGTGCAGCACAGTGAAAACTGTCATATTGTGGGATAATATCTGTAGTAAAATCACCACTAAAAACTGTACTAAAATGGCTTTCAAGCTTCATTTTTAAAACAACAACATGGACACAAAGAACGTTTTCTAAATTGCACATGAATGTAAGTACCAGCTAACAAGCCATATTTCTGCCATCAGCACTTTTCTGGATTTATGTCTCATGCAGTTAAGACAGAAGATGGCAGTCTGTGTTCAGTGTGAATCATAGACTGAATATTTCACTTCAAAAGTGTAGTGAGTTTTCCTGTCTATTAAGGAAGACTATATGCAAATAGCAATATAGTAAATCTTCTGTAAGCATGTCATTTCTGCATTAGCAGCAATGTAATAAAACAGGAACCATGTTTTGCATTATTAAAACATCAAATGAATCAGATTATGCAGCACTAATGACTGCATCATTGAGCTAAGCTGCCTCATGTTTTGTGCAATGTTTATGTTATTTTTTTAAGAGGATGTTCAGAAGGGTAAAAAGTTTACTGTGCAACAAAATACAACAACAGATTGTTCTATTCAGCAGATCTGATATCTCCTGACAGCATTACATCTCTCACTTATGCAAATTGAGCCCAGTGAAAACTTTTTAAGAAACCAAGGTGTTTGCTAGAGGAGTAAAAAACCAAAACCAATCTATCCAAACCTGCAGTAAATGATCATGCAGCTGAATGAATAATGTGTGATTTATAAAAGTCAGCATTTGTGGCATAATATTCATGTCATGATCATGTCTGAAGTGTCTAAGGTACCCATGTGCACTAAGGATTCAGGTTGTTGATCTCAGTTCACAATTTCAAATGTTCCTGCATTAGATGCTGCAGTCTGCACAGTACATGATATGAGCTTCCTCTCTCTTTGGCTCCCATGAATTATTTTGAGCCAAGATGGGGGCAGCCAGGGATGGGCACATTGTCAGTTTTGGTTTCTCATCTCCCCCCCCAAAAAAGTTAAATTATCCTCATTTCTGCATCATTTTGCATTTAATGTCAACACACAAATCTGTTAACATTTTAGTAGCATTTCCCCCAATACATTCATTTTTATATGCAGTGTTGCCTGCTGTACACATCTTTGCAAGCCATTTCCCCCAACATTGTGCATTTTATGTTATTTTCATCCACACGTTATGCACACTTTCTGTTGGGATACTGCCAGGGAGATAAAACCCATCATGGCCCCCACGTCGTCTCCGGACGTCCATCGAGCTCCCGTAGACACGCAGTATCAGCAATTAGCGACACGAGCTCCAGAAAATAGCTTGCCACATTCTAGAACTGATGCACGCTCTATCAGCAGATAATGCACAGCGAAAGATGCACGCAGGAGAGCATTTTCCAAGTTTATTCAGCGTTGGTCAGAACAAAGAAAAAACATGACTGCCTGCTTCGGTCTGCTCAGGCAGAGAGAGAGACGAAAGCAAAGACACAACATAAACTTCCTGTGAACAGGAAATACGCAGACTCTGTGACTCACAAAGCCTGCTCCCTTTTAAGGTGGAACGGAAATATCCTAACACTTTCCTCTAATGTGCACATTATTTGGCTAGAAAACTGCTTTGCAAAATTCAGAGAAGTGCACATTTCAATAGGATAGCTGAGTTTTGGTTTGCATATATATTTATTTGAAAGTTGAAGTTCACATTCAAATGCTTAGAGCCAGTGTGGTACAGTGGTGAAGAGCAGTGGACTCATAATATGGGGAACCGGGTTCGCGTCTCCGCTCCTCCACATGCAGCTGCTGGGTGACCTTGGGCCAGTCACACTTCTGTGAAGTCTCTCAGCCCCACTCACCTCACAGAGTGTTTTTTGTGAGGGAGGAAGGGAAAGGAGATTGTTGACCGCTTTGAGACTCCTTCGGGTAGTGATAAGGCAGGATATCAAATCCAAACAACTACTACTACTACTACTATTCTTCTTCTTCTTCTTCTTCTTCTTCTTCTTCTTCTTCTTCTTCTTCTTCCCAAATCAAATTTTCCCCCATTCCTAACGGTAGCAGAACAATGTGACAATTTGGCCAATATTTCTTTCATACAGCTCTTTCCATATATTCACCCTTGATTGGAATACTGTTGGGGGAAGCAACCAGAGTTTTAGGGAAATCGGACTGGATGGTATTCAACTAGATTTTATTCAGAGCAGACTCACTGAAATCAATGAACTTAACTTAGTTGTGTTCATTAATTTCAGTGAGTTTTCTCTGAGTAAAGCTCCATTGAATACCACCCAACTGGTATCCAATGAAGTGCTTCCACTAGCATAATGACTTCCACTTGCACAATGGAACTTCCATCCCGTCTCCTTTCTTTACACCCTCCTAAAATCTGCTCTGGCTGGTTGAGGGAGGCCTCCAAAACTGATCTAGGGAGCACATGGGGAGAAGCAAGAAAGGAAAAATTCTACTGTATAGTTCAAACTCCTTGTGTTGGCAGAACTACTTGGTTGGACTCTGCCTTTCATCTTTGTTCCTCCAGGTAACATGATTGAAATTCATGTTTCAAGTAGGGATGCTTGAGGCGCGTGGTGGGTCTGAATTCCAAACCAAACGTTTCTGACCGAAACCATCTGAATCAAGGTGGATTAGAATAAGGTCTGCTCTAGAATCCATATGCTCACTGAATCCCATGAGGTTGTCCAAGGGCTGAAATGACACTTCTCTCTCTCTCTCTTTCTCTCTCTCTCTCTCTTTCGTAGGCACTACACACCTGGAGCAATTAGAAAGCATGGCTCCTGCCATATTATTTATTTATTCTGTTAGCCACTTTAACTTGCCCGGGGCAACCCAAAACTACTTAAAACTAAACAACTAAAACATTAAAACCAAGCTGGAGGTGGGTGGGGAGAAATACATTGAAAACACCCCACCAACTTCTAAAAAGCCACAAATAGTTGTAGGCCAAAGGCTTTTTCTTCATAGAGGAAAGTTGCCTGGTGCCTAAAGATACCTACATGCCATGCATGTTGAAGCTAATACTGCAAGTGCAGATGGGAGCAATGGGGCTTGGTGACATGTTGTCATTCCCAGGGAGATGGTGCAGAAAAAATGGCTGCCCCAGTGGACTTATTCTGTGCAAGGTTCCTGAGAAGGGGGGCACATTATCATGTCCCATCACTTCAACTCCAGTGGCTGTGTTGCTTCAAACTGATGGCTGCTCTAGGGTGACATAATCTCTTCAGAGAAACTTTCATAACATAACTCCTACAACAGTGAGTGAAACAAAGCTTTAACAGCCATTGAGTTTTGAACGTTTCATGAGGGAGAATATTAAAACTGTACAGTTTGACAGTTAACAGCCTGATAATGATAACAGGAGCTATGCAATATCTGTCAGCTTTTTTGAGATGCACACACACCTTTTGGGCTTAAACAATTGGAACTTTTGTGTCTCTCAGATGAAAATAGAATAAGCAGAGAACAGTGACGGTGTTTATGTATTGGTAACAATTGTATGAAATGAAGAACAGATAAAAGCAAGTGTAATGCAAAAGTACTGCATTCCATCTACCGGGTATATGCATGAAATAAGTGTCATGTTGTATCTGCCTGGTTCCTTTTTAAATCCAGCCGTGCAGAATTGGAAGAGGGAAGATTTGCTTCCCCTTTCCACCAAACAGCAAATATATGTAATTGGTGGTGTTTGGAGTGTGTCTAAGATAGAGCATATTTTAAACCCTTAGAACATCCCAAATATAAGTTAGAATCTGTTTCTATATAGCCTATATAGAATGTAGATAAAGGCAGGTTATCTTTAAAAAGAAAAGCAAATTAAATAAATAACATTCTTTAACACAGCACAATCAACCAAAGGAATGTTTTTGTACCCCAAAATATTTCTGGGCAATAGATGCTGGCTAGTTCAAAGGACTTCACTGCAAAAAGTTCCTCAGCACCTGCACTTAGTTCCCACCTCTCACGCTGAATAAGGGAGTTTGTGCATCAGGATTTCCCCAGGACACCTAAGAGAAAAGAAAAAAAATCTGTCTTATAATTTTGTTGAATAATTTGTTAGGACTTCTTTGCCCATACATTCTGAAAACATTTATCCCAGTCTTCATTCTTCTTGATTAATGATTCCTTTCTACTCCTTTCTGCTTTTTCATCTGTTTGACAGACCTCCCATAATATTTAAATGGCAAGGTATTAAGTTACAGATCTTCCTTTGTGAGAAAGATGGCTAGACTACTAATAAAACTGTACATTGCTCAGGGAAATCTGTCAAGCTGTTACTATGTTCAGTGCTAAGTGATTTCTTTTTTTCTTTTGAAATCAACTAGTCTATTTAATGCCAAACAACTGTATGACTAACTCATTCAGGCATGAGATAAACCAGATTTAAGGGCTCTTGTTTCACATGTGTGGCTGGGTATGGGCCTAGCAAATGCCCTGCTTTCCTGTAGGATTCAATTAGGACGATTGTTATGGAGGAACCTTTGTGATCTCCCTGTTTTCCTTTCTTGCTCTTGAGATAAGCCCATGCCTTTCATGCTTATACCTTTATGATTCTAAAGCAGTACTGCCTGTAGTGAGAACTTCTGGCTGATACGTGGTAAACCTAGCAAACAATGAGATCCCAGGTGCCATGCATCTCTCTTCCCTCTATCCAAAAGAATGTAAGCTATGCCTTATGTGATGCATTGAAGGAAAACTGAATTGCTTCCATCAGTAACTGTACAGGAATGGATGTGGAAGTAAAATTATTTTTGTTTGCTTAATTGTATACAACTGGAGGCTTTTTCTGTGCAGCCCTTCATAATTAAGGTGGGTTTAAGAGCTCTGACATTTGGAAATACACGCATTAATCTCAGATATTATTAATGTCTACTTTGGCTCTCTGATTCCCTAGAGGAACCTGTGGCCCTCTAAGGGCCTGCCACAGCCCCTGTTTGCATAGGTAAACAAGCTAAGACATTGACCCAACAAACAATATTCCCACTTGGGTCCTGATATATGAGAATGAGGTGTGCACAACTTCAGTGTAGAAGCAGAGCTTTCCTTTGCACTGGGCAAGCAAATGAGAAATCTTTCTAGAAGGCTGAACTAGCATTGTCCATTTGCACCTGTGCCAATGTCTCTATGACCTAAGCAATGGAGGAGTGGTGGCTCTAAGCCAGACTGAGAGGCATATTTCTCCTGAGAGGTCACATTAGGAGCTGGCTCCAGTAGTATCAGAGGGAGTACTGGGATTGGAGCTGAAGCTGGCATGGAAACCATGGGCAAAATGGAACCTGGGTGTCATTGGAAGGGACAGAGCAATAACATTGGGGGGCTGTGCTGCTGGGACCCTCCCTGACTTCCTCCTGAGATGACTCATCAAGATCCTGACACAGCCCATAGCAACCCACTGAGCCCCTCCAACCCCCATCCATTGTGGAAGAGAAGAGGGAAGTCATATGATATATTGAACAGTAGAGCACTTTGCTCAATAGAGGCTGCATACTATATCCTGCAATCACAAGCAAGTTTTCCTTGGTCTTTATTTGTGCAACTTTCTATCCGATAACATTTGATTAAGCTTTTTGCTTGTTCTCTTCTTGCCTTTACCTGATTATACCTTAATGTTCATTCTTTGCTTCACTATTTACTTGGGAGATGTGTTTCAAAGGCAAGGTTTGGGCAAAATATCCAGTAAAAATGATGCAGAGCTCTATAAAAAGCCTAGTGTGGAAGAAAGCCTCTATAAAAATGTAATGTGTGGCCCAGGGAGCTGATTATTGTGAAAAACTATACTCAATGCTAAATGATCTATGATTAAAACTATATGCACTTTTTCTTCTTTTTACAAATGTTCTCTGCATTATTATTTCTGACCTGCTCATTGTAATGAATTAGCCTTTTGGCTAGGCCTACGCATACAGTTCTTCTTCAAGTACCTCCTTAGCCAAGAAAGGACCTCACCATGATCAAAATGCCCAATTTATATTTCTTTATAAGATTTACAAGCTGCATGGTCAAATAACTCTACAAGTGGTGTACAAATAAAATTGCAAATAAAGCACAACCAAAACCCACCATCAATTGGAAATCAATATACATAAAACCAAATGCAGTAGGCAACTGCACCTTTTGTCTAGGTAGGCTTGATGAAACAAAAAAGTTTTTAGCAGGTGACTTAAAATAATGTAGTCAGGACCCCTGCCTTATGTCAGTAGCAAGTTCAAGTGCTGCCACACTAAAGCCTTGAGCCGTCACAAAAGCAGAATGGGCATTATGTGGCACTTGTAAAAGGGCACGAAGGACAAGCCGCTCCCATTGCATAATAGTCTCTTTTGTTTTTTCAGCCCCTATTGGAGAGTTTCCTTTCTCAACATACCTTTTCAGCAGAGACATTTTAATCTCAAGCTATACTTGTATTAGACTCAGAATTGGTTTATATGTGAAATCATCTTAATTGTTTTTCTATGACAATGTTTTAATTGATTTTGCATGTGAAATTGTGTGTGTGTGTGTATACACACACTGCTGATGTTTTTATTGTTAAATTGCTTAGAGGTCTTTTATAGGAAGCAATTCATCAGTGGAATGAACTAATGCATAAATAAGCAAACGTCCTCTTACCTTCTCCTGACAACATGAGTTGCTTGAAGATAATACACAGTTTACCACAGGCAAATCTTTGTCACATTTGTCATATCTCTCAACATATACTTCCCTGCCAGTGCTCAAAAATTTCCCTTTGTTTAAAGCGTGTTGCTGGGATCCAAATAGTCTTTTGGAGTTTGGGGCACTGTTTGAGCAGGTGTAACTGGATATTTTGAGCATTTTCACCCTTATCCTAAGGCAAACTTTTTGAGTGTGGCATGAACACATAATAAAATAAATTGAGAGCCTCTGTATCACGGCCTGACAGCATCCAATTAGTCAGTGGATGTGTGTGTCATAGCAAAGGGCTTTGATTTAAGGTTGGCTGAAATCAGAAGGCAGGCTGCTTAAACATCTGTCAGAAATCTTGCAATTCATGAAAGGATGATCCCTTGACAAATGTGCTTGCCAGTGCAGGAAATTCAGATGCCAGGCTGTGAAATCAACACCCAAACCTTGCAACAGATAGATAGGTGATACTCTTCCTGCCTGTTCTCCTTGTTATACTTGTTAGGAGCACCATTTCTTGCTTTCATAACCACATTATTTAATCACACCTGCTTTTTTCTCTCCAGCATTGTCAAATTTCAATGAGCTTTAAGCATTTGTGACATTTGCAAAGCTCCCTGGGTGGGTGTTGACACAAAAGCTTTGCAGAACACGCTAAGAGAGCACTCATAGGAGGCAGTCAGTAGGGAGTTGCAAAGGCATACCTGATTTCTTCTTCTGCTGCTGCTGCTTGACAAAAATGTGTACCTTTAGAAATCTGTTTTTATTTCCCATTTTCTGTGGTTTCATTAGGTGCTTAATTCTATCAAACAGCATCTGCTTTTAATTCATTTTTAACTACCTACTGTATTTCAATGATCCAGATTTTTTTTAAAACAACACTTCAATCATGCAGTTGCATTCTGCTACAATAAAACAGGTAGCCAATAAGGTGCTTTCTGGCTGCTGTTGGACTACAGCTCCCATCAGCCCCAGCCAGCATGGCCAATAATCAGGCGTGATGGGAGCTGTAGTCCAGCACCCGAAAGGCACCACAGCTGGGTACTGCTGTGCTGACGCAAGCAAACAGAATTGAGGTTATTTAGATTTTATTCCTCATCTGAACATGTGGAATTCACATGGCAGATTCCCCACAACAGTAAATATTTTAATTTAATTAGTGACACTGTGAGTTATTTCCCCTGTGCATATTGTCCTTTGTGCATACAATTCTGCCCACATGGAGGCAATCCATGTGGGCAGGGGTGAGAAACCTGTGACCCTCCATCATTTTTTTAAAAAATATATTTTTATTAAATATTTCTTAGTTTACAAAAATACGTGCATTGTCTCTTTTTTCAAGTTGTGCTTTTTACAGATCAGTTGTGAGACATCAATGACCATTGAACATGCTGGCAGGGGCTAATGGGAATTGGAATTCAACAGCATTGGGGGGGATCATAGGACCCCATTTCTTCCTTCCTTTCCCAAGCCCTGATCTTGGCATACTCTCATGGCGTCTTAGGTTATTTATTTATTTTATTTATTACATAGAAATGTGCTTAATAACATGAAGCGATCACAGATTTGAAGCAAGCTAATTTTATTCAACAAGTTTCATATTGCATGATTTACCTTATTTCCCATAATTGCATTTTTTTTTTTTTTGCTTTTGCTTTTTTCCTCTCATTACGGGAGAGGCAAGGACCTGAAACCTTCCACCTCCAGCCACTGACAGTCTTATTCAGACACTTTTCAGCTACTGAGAGCTGGGCACTGTCTAAACACATTCAAGCATGTTCTCCTTGTGGTGGTATCACTGGTGAATGTGTTGTGCAAACAGGACAGTAGTGGTGAAACTTTAGCACATACTAGACGCAACCCAACCCAACATATTTGTAATAATAATAATAATAATAATTTATTATTTGTACCCCGCCCATCTAGCTGGGTTTCCCCAGCCACTCTGGGTGGCTTCCATAGAAACCAAAAATACACTAAAATATCACACATTAAAAACTTCCCTGAACAGGGCTGCCTTAAGATGTCTTCTGAATGTCAGGTAGTTATTTATCGCTTTGACATCTGATGGGAGGGCGTTCCACAGGGCGGGCGCCACTACCGAGAAGGCCCTCTGCCTGGTTCCCTGTAGCTTTGCTTCTCGCAATGAGGGAACCGCCAGAAGGCCCTCGGCGCTGGACCTCAGCGTCCGGGCAGAACAATGGGGGTGGAGACGCTCCTTCAGGTATACTGGGCCGAGGCCGTTTAGGGCTTTAAAGGTCAACACCAGCACTTTGAACTGTGCTCGGAAACGTACTGGGAGCCAATGTAGGTCTTTCAAGACCGGTGTTATGTGGTCTCAGCGGCCGCCCCCAGTCACCAGTCTAGCTGCCGCATTCTGGATTAGTTGTAGTTTCCGAGTCACCTTCAAAGGTAGCCCCATGTAGAGCGCATTGCAGTAGTCCAAGCGAGAGATAACTAGAGCATGTACCACTCTGGCGAGACAGTCCGCGGGCAGGTAGGGTCTCAGCCTGCGTACCAGGTGGAGTTGGTAGACAGCTGCCCTGGATACAGAATTGACCTGCGCCTCCATGGACAGCTGTGAGTCCAAAATGACTCCCAGGCTGCGCACTTGGTCCCTATTCAGGACCAGGGAGTCCTCCACACCAGCCCGCCCCCTGTCCCCCCAAAACAGTACTTCTGTCTTGTCAGGATTCAACTTCAATAAATTAGCCACCATCCATCCTCCAACCACCTCCAGGCACTCACACAGGACCTTCACCGCCTTCACTGGTTCTGATTTAAAGGAGAGGTAGAGCTGGGTGTCATCTGCATACTGATGAACACCCAGCCCAAACCCCCTGATGATCTCTCCCAGCGGCTTCATATAGATATTAAAAAGCATGGGGGAGAGGACGGAACCCTGAGGCACCCCACAAGTGAGGGCCCAGGGGTCTGAACACTCATCTTATGGGATGAAGGATGTGGCCTTTTGCCGCCAAAGAGTAATTTAGGTTGCAGTCCTCTACACACATACATGGGAGTAAGTTCCCATTGAACCTAATGGAAGCCACTTCTGAGCAGAACTGTATAGGAGATTGTGCTATCTGTTTTTAGCCTTTGGTTAAATAGCAGCTTTCTGATTACAAAAAGAGCAGGGTGCTAACTTGAATAAAAAAAATTGTGGGGGCCCAGGTAAGTCCCACCCCACATAACTGATCACATGATGCACACACACCATTTGAATGAGAAGGACCATCAACCTTGTGGAGGCCAAGCCCCCTCAAATATTTTATTGTGGGGACTGAAGCCCCCACGACCCCTAGGAGTTGGATCCTATGAAAGGGAGGGCTCATTGGGTGTGTTTTTCTGACCATAGTCTTGGCTACGAGTGGCTGATTAAAAATGTATGTAAATTAAGATAATGGGGAATAATTAGTTTGCACTTTCCACAATTTCATCTTCCAAAATGATTTCTTAAAAAAAGGAAAAGAAAAAGATAGCAGAGAGATTCCAAGCTCAGCAAATTAGATATTAGATAGCACTTAGTTTCAAGGAGGGTGTGCAATTAGCAACTGGCAAGGAGGGAAAAAAGCTGACATCCTGGGTTTCTTTTTAAAACTGGGCACAATTTTGCATGACTGGAGGGAAAGCATCCCTGGACTTGCATAACTCAAGCTAAAGTGGGCATACTGTGCTATTGAGCCAATGCTTTAATATTAATCTGATTCACAGCATTCTTATTCTTTGCAACTATTTCCCCCCCCCCATCAAAATTGCTCCCTCCCCCCAACTTTAACTCCACAGCTGAAGGGAAATATATGGGTATCTTCCATGGGTGGAAAAACAGCTTTGTGAGGAAGAGTGAGGTGAGAGGATTTGGAGGGGAAATAGCTGGGAGGTTTTAACAGCATCCTGCCATTCTTCCCTTCCCATTTGTAACAGCTTTTCATTTATTTGAAAAGTATAATTGGGTTTGGGATACAATGTCTACTTTGGTCTCCAAACCCAGAACTGTGGGTTATTTCGAAAAGCGTCCATGTGAATTATTTTATTGATTCATTGAATTTATAGCTCACACTTCCTCCCAAAGGACCCCAGGACAGCAATTATGCTTCCTTGAGGAAACCCTGTAGCACCATGGATGAGGAGAGGATTGAAATATTATAATAGGGAACTCTTAAAAGTAAGGTACTCCTATTTAAGTATTGCAACTGTACAAATTAATATTTCACATGATTTCAACTATTGTTTCAGGCTTTGCTCATTTGCTGTATTATCTATAAATATAAACCAGCATGGGATTTATGCCGTCTCTGAAATATTGTCTGCAAAATTCCTGTACGTGAGCCTCTAGCGACTAGAGGATGTCATTTGGGCTGTCAAACAATCACTGAATCAGCTATGACCCTCTCCTGTTAATACTAGGCTTTCCCCTCTTCTTAAGGTGCAATGTCTCGAACTTATTGTTACCTAAGGATTTGCTGCTATTGTGAGTGAAAAATTCCAGTTCATCTCACAGCTTGACAAGATCATGTACTGTGTAATATACAGCTCAAGCTCAGATATTTCAGAAGGTGAATGATTACTTGTTTTGGTTTTGGTTGATTTTTTTCTTTTTAAGGCAGAGGTCAGCTGGAGGGAAAACAATTGGTTGGCTCCAGAATTTGGTTCATTGGTGGCTTGAAAGGCAGCAAGATTATTTTTTTCTGCTGCATTTCAAGTCACATTTGCACTTTCTGTACACACGGGGACAGGGATGTCTTCATCTGATGCACAGTACCTGATTTGCTTCCCTGCATCTGGACACCCCCCAAACTCTGATTCAATGAAGATGTCATTTGGGCATAAGCTGTCATCTGCACATGTGTAACAACAGCTGTCTGCAATATATACACCTCAGCTTAACAGCAGCTTATGCTTTCAAATTGGATGGAAACTGACTTGAAGGAACACACGGAACTTCTCAAGAAACTACAGAATGGATATGGATTATGACCAACCTAATGTGTACTCAGGTACTCAGGTTGAAACACCAGTGATAGGAGAGCATGGGAGAGTAAACAATAGTTTGAACACAGCATTCGAATAGGTGAATACATTCAAATAAGTGGGACTTATTAGCCAGTGAGTCTACCTACTTTAAGCATGCCTAAGCCTGGATCCAATCCAGTGTAAAGTATGTTATAAGAATGCAGCTATGAGGTCAGAATATTTCTCTGTCTAGCACAGTATTGACGCGGGTGGCGCTGTGGTCTAAACTACTGAGCCTTTTGGGCTTGCCAATCAGAAGGTTGGTGGTTTGAATCCCTGTGACAGGGTGAGCTCCTGTTGCTCTGTCCCAGCTCCTGCCAACCTAGCAGTTCTAAAGTATACCTGTGAAAGTCGATAAATAGGTACCACTGCGGCGGGAAGGTAAACAGCGTTTCCATGCGATCTGGTTTCTGTCACAGTGTTCTGTTGTGCCAGAAGCTGTTTAGTCATGCTGGCCACATGACCTGGAAAGCTGTGGACAAACGCTGACTCCCTCGGCCTGAAAGTGAGATGAGTGTCACACCCCATAGTCACCTTTGACTGGATTTAACCATCCAGGGGTCCTTTATCTTTTTTTACTTTTTACCTGTTAATACTGACTAGCAACAACCTCCAGGGTTGCTGGTAGAGGCCTTTCCCTTAACCTGATAAGTGATTCTTTTTATTGGAGAAACCAGTAAGAAACCAGTTGGAGAAGCAAGTAAGGCCCTCCAGTATTTGCTAACAACATGTGCAATAGGCTAGATATTCTATGAATGTGCACGAAGTGTTGTTATATACAAAATAACTTTAGCTCCTGAGGACTGGCAAACAACCTAAGAGAAACTTGTGGAAAAGCACAGATTTAGATACTTGTCACCTCCCTTCGGTTTAGGCGGGGAAGGAAAGTCTGCCCTCAAATACGCAACACAAAGGTGGATAGCTTAGAGGCTTTTCACAGAAGCTCAGAGGTGTCAAATTTTGTTGTAGTAACTACCAGGAAGATACCAGGGTGATTGTAAAATCTGCTAGTAAACAGGTAGACAAGGCTGGCATCTGTGGCAGATTTGTGGGGTCAGGAGTCATCGCAAACCTTTTAAGAATAGTGAAACATGTATTTAAAAAAGTTTAAGAAGGTCAAACGCATCAGAAGTCTAAGCCAACCAAGGAATTGGAGTGCTTGGATGTTATGATCAAATTGACAGGCAAGTACAATGACCTTAGCAGCTGCATTTTGATTGTGCTGAAGAAGGCAATCTGTGTGTGAGTCTGAGAAACCACAAAGGTAATACTGTAGCAGCTGATGGAGCGTATAATTACTGCTTGAATGAAAAATAGAGATGTGGGAATGGGAAGGGAATCGTGGCAAGCAGGGAAATGGCATTGTTTTATTTATTTTAAAATTTAAAAGGCAGTTCCTGGGCTCCATCTCTTTATCAAGTGTGGGTTATTGAGTGTGGCTATGCAGATGGGTGAGGGCTTGATTCTCAATAGTAGGCAGTGGCAGCTTCTTAGTGAATTTGCACAGTGCCTCTTATTGGCCCAAAGAAAAGTGCAATAAAAATCAGTGGGATTCCCTCCCTTTCAGGATGGTGGCCATGATTTTCAGCACAGGTGGCTAAGGGCCCCAGTGCCAATACACTAGCAGTTTTTGGTCAAATTGTGAAGGAAGGCTAAGTCTCAGAGGCTGGCTTAGTCACCACTGGTGGAGTCATAATGTAGAGTGGTTGGCTCCTGACTGACCAGCTGTCCTTTTGGAAGAAACAGGACCTACCTCTCATGTCTGTGAAAACTTTCCCCGTCATTCCTAGTGACTATATCAATGTGGTGTGTGACTATATCAATGTGGTGTGTGAGCTGGCAAATAGGATCCTCCTTCATTCTAATGGGAAGCAGAGACAGAAATTAATTGGTGAGCATTCAGATGGTGAGATCATAGGCAGAACTGTGGACTTGATTGGGAGCATGTTATTGTGTCAAGACTGGAGTCAGACACAGATAATTATTTATTTGTTCCCTTATTGCATCTTTGAGTGATATGTATATAGATGTACCTGCGGATGATGTTATATAAAACACGGATCATTGTGTTCTGATTTCAGGTAGACGTGGAAATATTTTACAATGTTCTGAACAATTTATATGCAGATCTCATTTATCTTACCTTAAGTAACTGGAAACATAATGTCCTGCTTAATATAACACTGAAATGGCAAATAGGTGTAAATACTGAAAATATTATGAACCTGCAACCTCTGTGTTTTAAGTGTCAGGAATTGCAGCTTTCTAATGTTGACATCCCAAGTACACATTTTTGCTGAAGGTACTGGTCTAGCCATGCAGAACTTCTACAATTAAATATATTATGTAAATTAGGTTTTTGAAAACTTTTTTTTGGTTTT
Source organism: Podarcis raffonei (assembly GCF_027172205.1). NCBI lineage: Eukaryota > Metazoa > Chordata > Lepidosauria > Squamata > Lacertidae > Podarcis > Podarcis raffonei. The sequence continues at coordinate 51,261,098 of NC_070605.1, read as the reverse complement.
TCTCCACTGAAAATTGGTGTTTTACAGACATCATGTAAATTTCACGGAAAAAGGACTTCAAGATTTAGTTATTTCTAGGAATATATAAAGCAAGTTTCTTTAAAAAACTGGTGCCTGGTAAGATGTAAAATATAATTGAACATTATCATTTAAAAATATTTACATAATGTATTTAAATATTTAAAACCTCAAATAAATCTAATATTGTTCCTGTGTTGATGGGTTCATTTTAGCTGGCAAACATGTATTTTAATTTTATAGTAAAGTTCTTGCTTTAGAGGTTTTGCTATCTAGGAAATGCCTTAGGGAATATGTTTTGTTGATCACATGTCTTAAACAAGAGCTGAATAGGTTCCCCCAAGTTAATTCTCTGTTAATTTGGTATTCTATTATACCCCAGTAAGTTATTAAATCAGATATGTGGATGCCATTGCAGATGAGTGTTATTGTCACAAATAAGTGGTAAGGCTAATGATTGCCTTTTAGTACATGCTGTTATTTGACACATGCTACTCACTTTTCTGAAGTTACCATTCTGGGCACAAAGACATAATGCTTAATGGTCAAGAAAAACACAATGTGAATTCCAATATAAAAATATGTCTTATTTTCTATCAGTTAATGGAAGCAGGTAACTCATTAAAATAATGTGTCTTTAATTGCAACTCGGTGTAATAATCCACGTCTAATTATTCTAACTACATAAATTTGTCCCCATCACCCTGTGCATACAACCCAATTCAATTCTGCAAAAGAGTTGACACCCCCAAATTTGGATACTTGCTTGATAGTGAAAGCATCAATATCTTCATTCATAGCAAGACCAAACTGTTTTTAAAGGACACTCCCTAGCTTTTGAAACATTAATTCACTTCATTGTATTGTCTGTAGTCTGTGCATTGGTGGAGTACTTCTGCACTGATCGAACATCTTTGTGAAGGTTACAATCATAGGCATGCGTCTAGGAAATAAGTCACACTGAATTCAGTGGGGCTTCTGAATAAATGTGCTCAGGATCATGCGGTTTCCCGAAGTCATGTCTCTACCTTGCATGCTCAGAGATCTCTAATGTGGTAAGATGAAGTCAGGAATGGTGGCTGCTATCATGGCCTAGAGATATCCCAGACCTTGCTAGGCTACTGTCATATAATGCTTCTAGAACAGGAAAAGGGTCCACCAGAAATATTTTCCACTAATTGAAACTGGATTTCAGCTGGGATTTAGGAAGTGGCACTGAGGTAGAGTGGGTGCAAACTTTGGAATGAGAGTTGAATATAGTAATATTTGATATATTGTATTTAATAGATCACAGGTAACATGCAGCTCTAACTGTATCTGTCAGTGCAGGTTATCTTAGTTGTCTTGAACATATTTAGGTTTATCCTAGCTTTTCCGCTTGGGGACCTGGACAGTTAAAAAGTGGTGAATTTAGAATGTGGTCAAAAAAGGACGACTGAAAAGAAAGTTAACCAATAAATATGCTCTCACATACACATGTCCTTTTTGTGGCAAGGCTGTATTGTTTTTAACACTTGATTGGGAGCCGCCCAGAGTGGCTGGGGAAACTCAGCCAGGTGGGTGGGGTATAAATAAAATAATAATAATAATAATAATAATAATAATAATAATAATAATATCCTCAATTTTAGATTCATCTTCCCATAATGTTAATAAAAGATAATGACACAGGCTAGCCTATTATTATTTAGTATGATGAAAGGTGGTATATGCACATATTAAATGAAAGAATTGTTATTCAGTAGTGATTTGTTTGGGCTGCTGTCTCAGAATATGTGGAAATATAATGTCTTGCATTGTATTATTTCACAGTAACTTTCCAGTTCAGACTTTACTCATAAAACTAATACAATACCAGCTTGGAGATGTCTGTATAATCTCATAAAACTTGGAACACAGATACTTTCATAACACTGGCAGATAATACTATTATTAATAGAAGTGATAGATACCATTTAAGTAAAGCATGGATGCCACTCATATTTGGTAAAGCATTTAGCCAGTGCATGTCAATCACAGAACACTCCTACTTTCACTTTTCAGTGAATAACTGTACATAATTATAATGATAGCTTTGAACAGCATCAACTCAGTAAGATAAAAATAACGGGTTTCTAACATGAACCAATTGCTCCATGCACTCTTGTGAAAGGTCAACACAGAATGCTTTTCTCCAGCCACAAGGCATTCTCATTCACTTCAATGGAGGTGACAGTTGGGCCCAACAGTCTTCATGAAAATGTGCTGATGACGTGGTGTTAAAAACACTGATATTAATGATGTGAAAGTTTATAAAATATGAACTTGGAATGTCTGGAATCATTTCCCCTTAAATGATACATCTATATGAGTTGTTCTTTTCAAATGAAATGGACTAGTCATTACTCATATGACCCAAGTGTGTTTAATTCCCCCCCCCCTTCAGTACATTTATCAGTAAGTTTATGAAGCTTGGACAGTAATTCATTATGAGGTAAAAACACTTAGGGCTGTAGCAATTACTTAGAACATATCTAATTCAAATTATTGTACCACCTGCCAGGGCCCCCAAATTCCATCATAAGAAGAAGGATCACAGCAAACCTTGGATGTTCCTTGTACACTCTTCGGATGGCTAGGTTTGCCATAAGCTTAATAAAATTGGAGCCTAGTGGGAAATTTTGCCTACCACAATGACCCAGCCAGAATCATATATTCATCACAATAATGAATAAGGTGAGATATATAAAAGGAGAAACATGCTAAACAGAAATATGTTCAACAAGTTGAAACCCTCAAAAAAAAAAAAAAAGGTAGAGAAGGAATAAGGCACTTAAGGAAACTTCCACCCTTATTATTATTACCAGGCCCTGCCTCTTACTTTTAGTTAGCACTAGGAATGGTGCCCTCCAGTTGATGTTGGACTCCAGATCCCATTAGTTCCAGCCAGCACGGCTAGTGGTCAGAGATGGTGTGAGCTGTAGTCTGGCACCCCATGGAAGCCCACAGGTTCCTCATCCCTGTGACACACATTTAAGAGCCACGATGATAGGATGGTGCAAGTATCTGTTTTGATATTATGCTTGAGCTTGGGACACTACTAGGCCTTGTAAACTGTTAAAATTCTCTCTCTTTGTTCTTGAAGGGTAGTTTTGAAGTAACTCTAGGCACATAATAGTTCTACTTGTTCTTGCCAGCATTTCAAAAAGGGAAATCACATTTAATGGGAAATACTTGGAAGGCTGTATTTTGGCAATATATTCACTTCATTACGCATCTTGCAAAAATCATATCTCTTCTGTGGCACAACATCACACATTAACTATACCTCGCAGACAACCTGCTGATGTTACTTCCATCTGCAAATGAGATTGCAAAGGGCATAATTGTATGATTTAAATTTGCCAATTGATTCTGAAGCTCTACTACCAGCATGCGACAAAAGCTATGTGGAGCTAATCTAATCTGCATTATTAGATCAATTACTACCATTCAAGGGACTGCAAAAGGTACAAGAGTAAGAATGATACTAGTTTTCTCAATTCAAGGTACCTGTACATGTCAATGATTTATTTATTTTCTAAGCCTATCTTCTGTTGTTTATGCTCTGGTAACCTCTGCATTAGATTACCACAATGTGTTGTACATGGGGCTGCCTTTTAAGAGGGATCAAAAACTACAGATGCTTTTTGTGGCCATATTCTTGATCTGTGCAGAACAGTCTGGATATATAACAACAATTCTGGCATGGCTGTGCTGGCTACCAATGGTAATTGCTGGACTCAATTCAAAGTGCTGGTTCTGACCCATAATAGAGTCTTATTCAGCTGAAAACTCTAATACTTCAAGAACCACCTCTTCCCACATGAACTGATTTAAGATCATCTGAAGCTCTATGTTCCTCCTCCATGGAAAGTCCAAAGGGTGACAACACACAAACATACATTTTCAGTGGTGCCTCCTTGCTTGTCGAATGCTCTCCCCATCAGTTGAAGTGATTAAGAGACCTGTAGCTGAGCAGGAACTCAGTCTGCACAACAGGATCTGCATGGCAATCTGCTGAGGGGCAGGTTTCCTAAAATTGAAAAGCCTGTACAGAACTGCTGGCACAAACCTCTTGGTTTTTTGGGACATTTGTAATACCCAGATAGCTTACAAAAAGCAATACTACAAACAAACAATTTTGCTATGTTGCTATTTATTTCTGCATTGAAATGAAGTATTCATGCTAATATATTTTGAAGGGAATCATATTATTCTTGCCCAGCATTTGCTTTCTAATATTTGCATTGGAACTTCATTAAAAAAAACAAAAAACCTCTAGTTTATGATTCACAATAAAAAAAAAAACTTGGTTGCTACTCTTCTCATCTAGAGGCTTTGTTCTGCCTCAAGTACTTTAAAACCTGTCAAAAGCTTTGTGGGGAAAATAAATGCTATCTGCAGTATTAAAAATGTTATCTTTGTGTGCAAAACATAACTATAATTTGGTTCATCCTTCGGATAAACTCAATCGTGCTGCTCCACAAATGTATTTCCTGTATATAGTGAAGGTGACATTACTGCGCATTTAATGTATTGGGAAATCATTTCTATCATAGTTTTTTTCTTCTTTTTTTACACCATGGTGGTTTTAAAGCATTGAAGTTTCTTCTTCATATACGAAACCAGGTGTTTAAAGAACAGAGCATTTGATTTATTGGCCTTAATTTAAACTGAATCACTCCATTTTACAGATCCGGACACCTGTTCCAACTTATGAAAATAGTTGAATCTATCTAAGACTTACTCATAGTAGACCCACTACAATCAATGGACTTAAGTTAGTCATTATTGAAAAGAACAAAACTATTTGCAATCAGCAAAATAAAAGCACCACATCTGAATAATTGTAAATATGTGTCCAACATAAATATACATGTATATACAATATTCCTTAAAAGATCTCTACTGTGGTTTTCATATGACATGGAACTTACAGAATTACAGAGCATCTGATAAGATGTAGGCCTCATGGGATCAATATGTTATGCATTTATGAAATTAAAGGCCTGCAAAAGAGAAGTCTTTCAGTAGAGATCAATAATTATGTACTGAAAGGATTATTCCTCCCTCTGTAAAAAGACTTCAGTAAGCTTCCACTGCAGTTAAAGTTGTCTGGATTCCACAGTATGGGAAAGTGTTTAAAAAGTGCCAAACAACAACAACAACACCCCCAATAACAAAAATGTTATTGGTCATTTTGGAAGCCCTCTAGCTAGTTCACTGCAGCTTTTTATATATATATATAAAATGCATGGCTTATCTATTCCAGTTTGTAAATACCTTTTGAACTATTAAAGCTGCCCCAAAGTTACAAATGGTTTCGTAACATTTCCCTAACAGAAAGTGTCCTGCCCAGGCTTGTTTATGCAACAGAGACTCCAAGGTTATCATAGTTTTCCAGCTTGATACATGCAGAGATAACAGTTTCAGGCTACAGGAACAGTGGTTTCCTCTACAGTTTTAAGCTGCTTTAGGACATTAAAAAAATTATATTTATTGATGCTGATTAAGGACCTGTCAAGAAGTACATTTGATGCAAGAGAGAAAACGGTGAAGCAAATAAACAAATCAAAGCACAAACACAAACAACTCAGGTGGATAGTGCAAAATATATGTATGTACATAGTTGCAACTGCAAGAAGATCAAACACATCCATTCTTAAGGAAATTAGCCCTGAGTGCCCACTGGAAGGACAGATCCTGAAGCTGAGGCTCCAATACTTTGGCCACCTCATGAGAAGAGAAGACTCCCTGGAAAAGACCCTGATGTTGGGAAAGATGGAGGGCACAAGGAGAAGGGGACAACAGAGGACGAGATGGTGGGACAGTGTTCTCGAAGCTACAAACACGAGTCTGACCAAACTGCGGGAGACAGTGGAAGACAGAAGTGCCTGGCATGCTCTGGTCCATGGGGTCACGAAGAGTCGGACACGACTAAACGACTAAACAACAACACATAGTTGCAAGAAAACAGAGAAGAAGCCTCTGTTTCCCAGGTCATGTATTTATTTATGGTTATCCAGTTCTACCCTTTATCCTCTGGTTTCTGTAGAACACCACCCAGAATCTGACACTTTAATAATCCTCAGGATTTTGTGGTTTGGAAGAGGAATTTAGGCAGATACCTTATTTACTCAAAAGGTCTTCATACCCTTCAGTACGTTACAATAACAACAAAGAGCTGAAGTCTTTACCAATAAAGAGCCAGTGTGGTGTAGTGGTTAAGAGCGGTAGTCTCGTAATCTGGGGAACCGGGTTTGCATCTCTGCTCCTCCACATGCAGCTGCTGGGTGACCTTGGGCCAGTCACATTTCTTTGAAGTCTCTCAGCCCCACTCACCTCACAGAGTGTTTGTTGTGGGGGAGGAAGGGAAAGGAGAATGTTAGCCGCTTTGAGACTCCTTAAAGGGAGTGAAAGGCGGGATATAAAATCCAAATTCTTCTTCTTCTTCTTCTTCTTCTTCTTCTTCTTCTTCTTCTTCTTCCTCTTCCTCTTCCTCTTCTTCTATATATATCAGATTAAAATCCGTTTTTTCACATCTTGCTATAGAAAATACCACTTTTCAAAATACTGGAGGGGATCCTAGGTCTTGTACCCAAATTGCCAAAACTCAAGCAGAGCCATAAACAAGCATTATTATTACTACTGTCATTAAAGAGCAAATCTGCTTGCTGAATGTGTTTCTCCCAAGTTCTGCCATCTGCACTAATGATTCTACACATTACCAGCTCTATTATCATCTTGAAGCACTAAGGAAAGTCATGTTCCATTTGCCGATCAAGGGCAAGTTATGCCCTGAGGATTGGACATGTGTTCATGTTTCTGATTTGTAATTTGTCACTTACACATCTGATTATCCCTGCACCAGAGACTAGCACTTAGTTATGTTTAACTCTTATACCTACATCACTTTTCTTCTTTATGATGATAATTCATCTTTGGCTCAGCACAAATAAATCCTTGAATTATCTTGCTCCCGCAGCGTTCATTGTGACAGATTTTATCTGCTAGGGTTTTTTTTTTTTTAAAAAAATAAGAAATCAGCAAGATTACTTGGTCTTATCTTTTCCTGTGGTTTTCCTGGTTTCTTGGAACTCAATACTGAACCCTCCTGTTCTTTATGTTTGGTGGGAGATAAGTGCTAGTTCATTGAACATACATACTAATGCTGAATGTTGTACAATTTTAGCCAAGATCTCATGCAATATTTAAAGGATTTTCCCAAACAAATCTCCAGTAAAAACTCTCATGTAGGAATCTAGGTGGCTTCTGAAAGAAGGAGTCAGGCATTTGGAAAGCCATGTGATAATAAAATAATTACCATGCTTGCCTTAGCAGTTTTTGGAACAGATATTTTAAGGACTTTGTGTTATTCTGCTTGACTGTTGCTGTTGTCATGACAGCACTAAATAATAAACATGTTTCAGTTTACTTTTCTTCTAGAAATAAAGCATTTGAGATTGCTGCAGAAGGGTATGTATACTATTTTGGGGCCAAGTAGCTTCAGATCATGTTGGTGAGAACCAGAATCTTAGCCTGTCTTCATCTGCTTAAAAGAATGAAGAAACACAAAGGATTTGTACTACTCCTATTCACCCTGAAGATGCACAATACCATGTTTCAAATTTTATCCTTGAACCGTGTACAGTGGTACCTCGGGTTACATACGCTTCAGGTTACATACGCTTCAGGTTACAGACTCCACTAACCCAGAAATAGTACCTCGGATTAAGAACTTTGCTTCAGGGTGAGAACAGAACTTGTGCTCCAGCGGCACAGCGGCAGCGAGAGGCAACATTAGCTAAATTGGTACCTCAGGTTAAGAACAGTTTCAGGTTAAGAATGGACCTCCAGAACGAATTAAGTACATAACCCAAGGTACCACTGTATATAGGAGTCTCTTCTACTTTCTGTCTTGTGTTTTCAACTTAAAGACTTGTAGGTTATCACAGCAGCAGCTTTGACAGCTGAAGAGCCAAGTCTCTAAACTGAACAGTTACTTGCCTCTCTGCCTATGTGAAATGCTAGAGGGAAAATTGGATGAAAAGGTCCAAACTATGCATATTGATCCTGTGTGTCTATAATTATGTTATGAATGCAGCTGAAAGTTGTGGGGTTGAGGGATGCACAGTAAATGTGAATAACCAATAATGTTAATAATTACCGTTTAATGTTATGCTATGTTCAGCTAGTAAAAGTTTTATCTTCCACACCAAAGTGGTTTGAAGTCTTTACAGTCAGCCACCTCTGCTCAAGTGGAATTTTACAGAGCAGCTAATCTGCTGATCTCCTTTCCTTTAAAGTTTGCAACCAGGTGGCCTCGAGGCAACAATTGACTGGCAACATTCTAATGCATTTTAATAGGGTTTAATGTTAGGGGGAAATATTGATTATAGGACAAGCAATAAATTGAATCCTTCTCTGTGCAGGTTAGCCAAACTAGAATGTTTAAACCCAAATGTAACTTTTTATGCAGGGAGGGGAGAAACAGTCTGAGTAATAACCACCTAGATTCTAGAGGAAGAACTATTAGTTTTGCATGCAATTATCCAACCAGTCAATGTTCCTGGTGGCTGGAAGCAATCCCAGATTGGGACAGAGTCAATCAGTTGATGATCCATTTCTCAAGAGACAAAAGTAGGAGCTGGGCAAACAACCTGCAGAGAGAATACAAGAGGAAGCTCATGCTAAAACCATGATCTTCACAAGTGTACAGATTGTTACTTGGATTTGTTTATCTCAAGCACTTGCCAAATCAGCCAATCTACCAAGACTACCAACCTTCCAGGTAACAACCTGGATTGATGTACATAAGCTCTTGAAAGAAAAGCAGGTGAATACTTGGAGAGAAGGGGTTACTTGTTCACTACTCTGACATTGTTTGCTTTTTATTATTGCGTTGAAGTAAATTTAATGGTGTGGCAAGTCACTGAGCAAAAATGGGTGGTGGAGTTCTGGAAAGTGATGAAACTCCTTTGCATCATATAAACACTCTGCCTCAGTGGCTCAATGGTAAGGATGGGGGAGAAATTTGATTCAGTCCACATATGAAAGTAAACCTCCCCAATTCACACTATGAACTGAAATGCTGCCATCCTTCAAAATTCCCACTTTTCTGAATTTAGCAGTGCACTTCTGCAGCTGAGTAATGTTTATTAAAATGCATCTATTAATTAAAATACCATTGAAACACACATTGTGTGGGAAATTTGCTTTGCCTTGAAGACTAAAATGTGCATATGAGGAGAAATTTGCACTGATACTGATGAATTTTCATTAGGACCAGCTACTTGGCTTGCTAGCTTGATATTGCAAACTGATGTGGAAATGTAGAAAACTGAAATTAAAACTGAGTTCGAAGACTCTGTGAGCAGAGGTGAGTGCGATGAGGAAGACAACTTCAAGAGACAGGATTCTTAGAGGAACAGTTTTGAGAGCTTTGAAAGGTGATCATTGCAGGGCTTTGAGATGATTGAGAGTACTGCACCTGGCATTTCAGGGTGTTGACTTTTAGTCACTTCTGTCGGCCTTCTTGAAGGAATTCTAGGACAGTTGATATGCCAGTCTTAGTATGGTGGTGAACTTTTGCAGACCACATGTGAAAGGACTTCCAGGGGGCCTGGTAGAAACACATGGATGGTCTTCTCAGTTAGAAAAGAGTATCTATCACTGCACTTGAGAGATCCATTTATGTCAGGCACTTCTGTTCAAATTCCACACAGTTGCAACCAGGTGGGATCTGAGATAGTATGTTCAGTTGAGCGGGTGGGCAAAGTGTGGGGAGATGGCTGTTGGATCCAGATGCTGCCTATTGGATGAGGCTTTGCATGCCATGGTAGAAGCTGTAACGTCATAGCCAGGCAATGTCTCAGCCATAGAGTTGAGTTGGCTGGGGTGGCTGGAGGATCCAAGACTCCCAACTGGAATATAAAATGCATTTGTGAATTATCATTGCACCCTAAATATGGAACCACTGAAAATCTTTGCTAAGGCTGCAATCCTAACCTTACTTACCTGGACATAAGTCCCATTGAATTCAGCAGGACATACTTCTGAGAAGACAGGGTTAGGATTGCACTGTAAGATAGGCATTCAGATTTCACACACATGAACTTCTACTGTGAGATATCTGTATGAAAGTATGAAAGCAAAGAAGGAGGAGCAGCAGAAGCTGCCTCAATTCAATCTTTCACCCACTTGTGCCCCTCAAACAGTTCAGGATTTTGTTCAGAGTATACAAATATCAAGCATACAATATTTGATAATTTTTCTTCCTTCCCCTTTGGGAGCATTTCCAATTTATATTACTTTGATTTTCCTCCACCATCACAAGCACACACACACACACACACACACACACACACACACGAGTCCTCCAGCAGTCTAGAAGAGCTGTATATTCTGATGGGTCTTCAGCAAAGCAGCCTTGAAATAATACTTAATTTTTTCTCCACAGAAGTGAACAGATGGTCTCACACGAGCCAGTGTAGTATGCATGGAATAAATGTGTTAAGGTGAATGCAGAGAGAGAGCTCTCATTCTCCTTCAGTAATTGACAGGTCTCCAAAAGGCCCATTAAAGGTAGCTAAGACCATGTTCAGAGGTTCCTAAACCAGTTCATGCAATCTGTAATTACTTGTTAACATAAGCCATTTACAAAGGGCCAAGTGATTTCCATATAAATTAATGCAAAAAGTACTTCTTCCAAAGAGAAGCAGTTGTAGAATAATTTTAAAATTCAGAGAGGAAAGAAAAGGCAGGCGTGTGAAATTAGTAGCCGCCGGCTGACAAACCTCTTTTGCATTTTAAGCAATTATTGATTTGCTGCAGCCACACAGGACAAAAGGAAGCACTGATTTATTTGTGGTCTAAATCATGATTTAGTCTGACTGCCCCCCTCAGTGTATGTTCATAATTCAGTGTTTTCTGCCAAGCTCTGACTGGACTATGTTTCATTTGAAGTAATAGAGAAGTTGTTTCTTTTGCAAGGCCTTAACTATGAGTGAATGAGACACTGACTTAGAAAATGTCATTACATTGTACCTCATCCCTCACAATTATAGATATGGAACTTATAACTTTATTGAAGAATTCAGGAAAGTTTCAGGGTATAAAATCATTGTACAAAATCTGAATATCTAGGCTTTAATTTAAACAATTCTTCTAGAGTTACAAAGTGGTATAAAATTGCATGGAAATATTCTCCAATCAAATATTTGGCTAAATGGATATTGCAAGATCTAACTGTGTTATCAAAGTACAGTCATGAGAAGCTGATATCTGAGTTTACAAGTGAATTAAAACATTGCTCCCAACTGAAAACATATTGACTACAGAAAATGTCCGTTTTAAAAATGATAATCCTCCCCCTGCCCAATATTTTTATTTCTGAACCTGCCATGATGAGTCGACGCTAAAATTCTCTTCAGCTGGCAAAACACATTTATGGATTTTATTTAGGAAAATAAAAGCTTGCGCATGTCCATAGAAATCTTATTTAGAGGAATACAATATTTGCTGTGTACAATATTTGTTGTAAACATAAGAAGAAAATTAGTTCAGGTCTTTAACCCCTTATAGCACTTTTTTTTTATAACACTGAGATAAAAGAATATTTGCTTGAAAATCTTTACTCATGGAAATTGCATAGATTTATGGAGCTTAGGAAATTATTGAAAGAAGGCACGTTCACATGTTCCCCAATATTTGCAACCTAGAAACAATGCTCATACTTTAGTTGTTAAGCAAGGGCCCCTTCAAGAACTTTCTGAAGTGGAAACTTTATGTTGAAAGAAGACTCGGCATGATTACTAAGCGGAATTTAAAATATCATTACGAATTTAAAATGTAAGATAATTCCTATCTATCTAAACGGGAAAGAGGCAGTGCGGAGAGAGACTTGGTTATGGGATAATATGCCACAAAACACCATCAATGTAAATCTTAGAGAAAGTTTCTATGAAGTGATTTTTGAAAGGTATTTTACACCAACATACCTCACTCTAATATTTCTTTTCAAATTGGATGTTTATCAGCATATGGTGCTGAACAAAGCAGTACTGTCTCGTGAAACTTTTAGTCACAGAACACCCACAGGTAACATGTAACTTAGCCTCCAAATGATTAGTAGCATTAAGGACGAGCCATGGCTGGGTTGAAGAGTACCTACATTACATGCACAAGGCCCAATGTTCAATCCTTGGCATCTCAAAGTATGGTAGGAAAAGATTGCTGTCTGGAGCACCAGAAAGCCACTGCGGGTCAGTAAAAACACTGCTGAACAAGGTGGACCAATGATCTGTCTCTGTATGAGGTGTTTTCTGATGTTGTTAGGATGTTGTTCCAAGTAAGGTCAGATTGAGCAGGAAAGCCTTTCTATTTTTTGAACAACAGTTTAGATCAGTGGTGGCCAGACTCGGCCTTCCAGATGTTTGGGGACTACAACTCCCATCATCCCTAGCTAACAGAACCAGTGGTCAGGGATGATGGGAACTATAGTCCCCAAACATCTGGAGGGCTGTGTTTTGCTACCACTGGTTTAGAGTAAAGGTTCAAGACAGGCAAATGGGCCTGGAAGGACTTTGCCTTCCAGCTTTTTAACCATTCAGCAAGGATATACTGCCATCACCAATAGCAATACTGAATACGATTTGCCACAGATTCAAGCAACTCAACTTAAAGAATAAGCTTATCTTTGTATTCTCAAACAATTGTACAATGAGATTGTTTCAGTGCTATTGCATTCCCCCCCTTTTGGAATATAAGCGACTGTAAGCCACTCTTGCTATTTTCTTCCTGCTGACAACATAAAAAAGTATCATATTTAATTCACAGGGCACTTCATCTTTTATATGTGCTTTCTGTTGTGAACTGTTCTATTGTACCCATATGTATGGCTGATTTTTATGATTTGAGGTGGGGAGAGTTTTCCATTCATATCCATTTTATTTCCTAATAACTATGCAGGCAAAAGAAAACTTAGAGTGATGACATTTGAAAGGAGATAAACTCCCAAGTGATTTGTAGAAAGCCCACTTAGTTTAATGTGACAGGCAGCAATAACGAGGCAATTCTTATTCACTATCAAGACTTCCAAATGTTTCTGCAGAGAACTTAGGAAATGAACATAAAGAAAGCTTTAAGAGCCCAACACTTCAGATGAAATTACTGGGGAATTTATTGAAAAATGGATAGTATTCTGCAATAAGCATCACTTTGGTGCTCTTGAGCATCTTTAATACAAATTAATAATAAACTGAGTTTGTGAAGCTGAGGAAGGCCTCGCTCGACGGGGTGCTGCTATGGATGTCAAAAGTGATCCATCTCCCAAAGTACTTTCCCACTGATATCAAAATTACAAGTTTGCAAGCACCTATAAGAATATGTTTTTGTTGAAATTATTATTTCAGCCTCAATCAGTGGGATTGAAACATACTTTGTACTTCTTACACTCCAGCGGAAACTAGATGAACAGCAAATTTTGAATCTGTAAGGTTGGTAGGACATACTAATGGATTCTCACTTTTCAAACAGTAGTGGTTGGTTGGGTAGGTGGGTCTGCTATGCTCTCCTGGCCTTCCTCCTGGCTGGGTTGCTACATACCAGCATGGAGATGAGGACGGGAGAGGAGATAGTGATGCAAATGCACCAGCAGGAACACTAGATTGGCTCCACTGGCACATCTGCACTGCACTGACCTCACCGCTGCTTCGCCCTCTCCATCCTAGTATGTTGCAGCAACTTAGCCAGAAGGAGGTCAGGCAAGTGGCACAGCCCCACCACAATCAAAGGACATCAAAAAAAGGGAGGAGAGGAACCACTGTTAATGTCCAAGTAACTGAACATTGTTCAGCTAGTTGCATGGACGGCTGCCTTGACAGCCACATTTGTGACCTTGCCTTTATCTGCTGCAGTGATCAAGTTCCCCAAATTTCCCCAGATCACCATTGCTACAGGTGGAGAAAGGCTTCCTGAAGAATTACCATTTTTATCTGTGCAATCTTATGCATGTCCACTAACAAGTACTACTCTCAGAAGTTCAAGCTAGCCTCTCTAACTATTGGCATATATTTCCTGGTGGAAAAGTGAATTTAGCTAAGGCATTAGTGATTTGTGTCTCTCTTTTTTGGTACATACTAAAAGTATTAGCTTTCATACATTGCCACGGGGAATGCTTGGTCAAACAGTGAGTTAACTGACTTGTTTATCACTGAAAAGAATAGGATGGCTTAAGATTTTAGATGCCTATGCTAAATAGCTCTTAGCATATGATTTCTGGAAATGGAAATGTTGTATTGGTAGAGAATCTAAACACTGAACTTTTAAAGAGAGACACAAAGAATATCACTTTAGGCTGGGAACATTCCTTTTGTAAGGTTCAACAAGCTTTATTCCATTTAAAGTTTTGGTGTATAAAGTCAACATTTTTATTTAATTCAGATGTAAACCATATGCAAATACAAAATTATCATGCTAGTCATATGGAAAATTCTAAAAGGATTTCTAGCACTGAGATTGGAAGTCGCAAAAGAGGATTAAGCACGTTTTGATTATAAATTGCACATCCTGAAATAACTCTGTAATCTCCTTATTATTTCCATTGCCCACATTTTCAATGAAGAAACAGGGAGATAATATTTTTCCTTTTCTGTATTTACTTTGCAACTAATTTAAGGGCTTTTTTTGCTGTTTACTTTTTGCTGAGAAAGAGGCATGCCAAGCGAGCTCTTTAAGGAGAACATGGAAAGCAATCCAGAAGATTATCTGGCAATTGTAGATGAATAGGAGAACAGGCTGAAAACAGGCACAGAGCAAAGAGAGGGACTGAAAGAATCAACAGGGGATCCAATATTTATAGTTGTGACTCTTATTTCTTATGCATTTTTCATAAAATAAATTGTTTTTCAGAGAGACTATTGTGAGGAGATCATAAAGTGAAAGTTTATAGAGCTGGGTTCACTTGACTTTGTGCAATTAGCCCAGAGCACATAATAGAAATAATTCTAGCTGATAGTTTGCATCTTACTTAGTCCTACAGACGACTACTGTATCTGGCACGCTTGGAACTTTGGGTGCAAATCAACTTGTAGAAGAGGAGTTTGCATGGAGTTAAGACAGAATGAGAGAGAGACATCCAGATTCCCAGAATATTCCTGCATTCCTTGTTGTTGTTTAGACTGAGATATCTTAAGATGCATCCTGTTTACAACTTCCTCCTCCTCACTCTTCTCTCTCAGACCTCAAGATGAGAGGTCACATTCAAGCTATTCTCTGAGAGAACAAAGGAGTGAGCATGGGTGCCTTGTTCTGTTCTAGACTAGTTAGTGAAGACTAAAACTAGAAACCATCTCCAACACAAGTTATGTATTTATTACAATAAACAACAATCATTTTCTTACCTACAAGCATCTCTCGCTCTGTGATTGCCACAGGCACAGTCTACTGTCTCACCAAAATTCACAGGCCAGATACTGCTTAGCTTGCATACAAAAAGCATACAAAAGTGTTTCATGCAAATAGGTAATTTGCCAGTTATCCCAATAGGCATACTTACATGTAACAAAGCAACCAAGGCTGAAAATACATGATGGACAGAAAACTAGCTGTCTGAGAGTCCTAGCTGATGCTCCTCTGCTGCAAAGCAGCAAGGTAGGTGATCTGAAGGGCTAACATTGCTCCTCTGGTTTCTAAAGGGGGCAAGTCCCCTACCCCTAGTTGGATGGCTGGATAACACATGGGCTTCAGATGCTGATGCATAGATGTGGGTGCATACCTGTATAATGCAGCTTGGCCTCTTCATACACATTATGCCATCCCACCTATTTGTCTGTGTGTGCTGTAGTTTAATTCTAGATCCAGTTACAGAAAGGTAGCCGTGTTGGTCTGCCATAGTCAAAACAAAATTTTTTTTCCCTTCCAGTAGCACCTTAAAGACCAACTAAGTTAGTTCTTGGTATGAGCTTTCGTGTGCATGCACACTTCTTCTAGATTTTTACCTAATAAGACCACACTAATCCAATATTTAATTGTGGGTGACAGAAGATCGGACATGTATTACCAAGACCTGGGTGAACTGGGAGGAGTTGATTGGGCTACTTGGTGCAGCATCAACATAGGCAGAAGGGATGGGAAACCTCTGTCTTGGAGATGGCTGTGAGGGCCTGCAGCTGATGTCAGGCCAAGCAGATGGTAAACTAGGCTGCTGCTGGTGGATCTTCCACCCAGCAGCTTCTCTGAGCTGGTGGAGAGATATGAGGTGTGATGTTGAAGGAACCCAGAATGGTAGTTCTTGGTTATTCCGGTGCTGAGGCTGCCTCTAGCATTCTGGCTCAGGACTTCATGGTGTCAGTGATGACCATGCAACTGTCTCAAGTTGTCCTTGGTCCGACACATAGGGCATGGCATACCCTGTATTTGTTTTTTCTTTTCTTCAATGTTGGAAGGAGTGTACAGGAAACAGGAGTCAGGTCACTTCCTGGCAAGTTTGGACTTACAGCTGTGATCCTCACTTGCAGAGGTGGTAGATAGTTTAAGAAGATCCGCCCCTGGGAGCTATAATGGTGCTCACACTAGTTCTGAATATAGTAATGTTTGTAACAGAGCCTGGTTGTTTAGTTAATAAAGATCAGTCTCTCAGCCCAAAAGGTTTCCCAGCCCTGACTTCAAAGCTGATTTTGCACATATTTAGTTTAGTACCTATTGCTGAAGATTACACTGAAGATTTTAGAAAAATATTGAAGGTAGTGTAAGGGAAAGTGCATGAATATGTTCTTGAAGAAACATGGTAAGCATTTTTCCAGTACATATTGTTGTAATCTGCTGCAAACAATGTGGGGTTTTTTTTGTGTTATGAGACACAGAAGCTACATGAATGCTAATAGCTGAGCTATGAAATGTCCTCGGAGGAATGCAGACTTTACAAAATATAAAGAAAAGCTATTTACTAATATAAATAAAACTGCAAATGGCTTGGACATTAGTCTGTTCCTATGAGTGATGAAGGCTTTTTATTATAATGCACATTAACCATGCATCCAAACATCAGAATTAAAATGGCAAACACATTAGTGTAAGGATGAATAAAGGAATCAATGAAATGCTACAAAAATGATTTTACTACATGAGCTGTTCAGTGTGACTTCTTGAACCTTACTGTTTTGAATAGGAAATCAGGCCATTAGCATTCCAGAAGCAAAGCGTCTAAAACAAGAAAAAATGTTGATTTAACGGAAGTGTGCTCTGTGTGAGCCTTCCTTCTGACAAGAATAGTCATTATTATTTGAAAAGGAAATATAATGATCATAGTGGAATTGACGTGCATAGCAACAGAGTCTTGATTCAGTGGGTTCAAAGCAAAAGGATGGCTTCCCAGGTGCACTCTGTACAGGGTAGCCACTTTTTTACTTTTTGTTTCCAAAACCTCTTCTAGAGCACATGTGTCAAGACGCAGCCTTTGTCACTCATAGCACTCTGGTCTTCTGTGAGTAGGGGCTTTCCTAGATGGTTAGAAGACTTGGATTTTTTTTTGAAAAAAACAAAAAACAAAAACCAACAAAACCCAAATGACTATAACTTTCCCCCTTTTAACAGAAGTACATGAAATTTGCAGGTATATTAGCCCAACCAGAGTAAATAAAGCCTGCCTAATTCTAGGCAAATAGAACCAAGAGTGTTTGTTCTAAGCATCTTTACCATTTGCTTAAAATACAGTGGTACCTCGGGTTAAATACTTAATTCGTTCCGGAAGTCCGTTCTTAACCTGAAACTGTTCTTAACCTGAAGCACCACTTTAGCTAATGGGGCCTCCTGCTGCAGCCATGCCGCCGGAGCACGATTTCTGTTCTCATCCTGAAGCAAAGTTCTTAACCCGAGGTACTATTTCTGGGTTAGCGGAGTCTGTAACCTGAAGCGTATGTAACCTGAAGCGTATGTAATCCAAGGTACCACTGTAACCCAAATTTCTAATGCATTTTATTTTGAGGGTAGAAATTTGTGGACTTGGTTACCCCATCTGTGAATAGCTGCATTTCATGCAAGGGTAGGCATCAAAGTTCTGGGGTGGGTTAAAAAAAGGTTTTGCTAGCAAATGTTCTGAAAATTGCATAAATGAGAGAAATCCCCTCGGGTAAGGAACCTGCCGATTTTCAGGGTCTGGTAATCTTTGTGCTAGACACATTTAAAGTCGAGTTTGGAGTGGGAAGAACTTAAAACAATTTACTTTCAGGGTAAATTATTTCCCTTTGACTACAAGATTGGCTCCAGTCACAATGGAGCTCTCCCCCTCCCCATCCTGGAGTTTGCTCTTTCAGCAGACACTTGTCTTCAGTATTTATTTATCTTTGAATCAGAAACACTGAGTCTCCAAAAAGAACTTCAGTGTTCCTCACTTCAACTTTTTTTCAGCCTTATACAGATCCTGCTTTACCCATGACAAGCCAAAATTCCCTCTGAGGCACCTTACTTGACCTTCGTGTATCACTGAATAGCATGCCAGTCTTGTACATCTTCTGGGAATATTTTATTGCGTGCTGAGGTCCCCCAAAACACCCCTACCCCAATAACTCACACATCACTCATAAATTTTTGTTTAAGGTTTTTGGCATAGTTTTGGCCACAACTTTATTAAACATACAAATTGTGAGTGGTTGCTTAGGCATTGGTTATGACTAGCTGTCCCCCCCGCCTTGGGGGACAGCACTGACTCCCGGATTCCAGCGAGAGCCAGTGTGGAGGAACAAGATCAGGGATAACTGGAGCTGCGACACAGACCCTCAGCTTCTCCCCGCATGCTCCCAGGAGCTTACGCGGCCCGCACCCGATTCCAGGGGTTTGGACGAGAGGATGGTAAGCCCCTGAATTCCTTTAACAGAATTCCCATGCAGCAGCAGCATTGGAGGGGCAGGCACAGCCAATCCATACCCCTCCACCAACCAATTTAAACCAATGCCTAACCGCCAACCTTACAAGTTGTGACGATTTGCTACGCAGTAGGCAAAAACCAAATGGCACACACTAATCAGCCAAATGGAAAAATTCCTACCAGGCCCCCGCACCAAGGCGGACGACCCCATGATAGTCATAGCAAGGTCAAAGCACAAGCCCAAAAGGGAGGGCGGGCGGGTGATCCGGTTCCCACATTGAAAGAGAAAGCAGCTTGCTGTGAACCTTGTTTAAATAACCTGTTCCCACCCCCAAAATGGCAACATCAATTTTATCCCAGCAACTCAAACAGCCAATCCTTGCCAGGCCCCTCTACCTTATACTGCCTGGCAACTATGGGGTGTCTTGCTAGGCCCCATCCGCAACACGTGCTCTCCTTTAGTGAGAACACGCTTTGTTATAGATTTCCATTAAAGTCTCCTTGGGAGGAAAAAAAATGCCATTGCCACCATTTCTTTCCTGCTGGAAAGCTATCCCTTGTTGTTATGTTTATATTAGAATCTGAGATGTAGCCAGATCCTTTATAAATCCAGCAAAGATCTGCACAGTGTGTAGTAAAATGAAAATGCTTTCCTCACCGGCCTACTGAATAGGATTTTGAATGCTGCAAATGAAGTGTGCTATGGTTGAATGCTCACCTATAAGCTGCTAGCATGTTTGTACCTTCTATTCTGGCTTGACTTTTAATCTTCATATAACAACTTCTTCTCTGTGAAGGATACAACTTGTCTAGCCACCGTGCTCCATACACACTTTGCTGGATAGAAAGGTTGATTTAAAAATACACGCCATCATATATTTTGATTCACTAAGTACTGCACTTTTCTAAATGGAAAAATAATCTGCATGCTATAAGGCAAGCCAATGTATTATCCACACACATCTGCAGAAAAAGTGCTAATGTAATTCCACCTGGAGAATGGTGATGTAAATTATACTTTATTATAATGATGCTGATGCTGTCCAACTGTTGGATATTTCTTGCTGGCTTAAAACTCATCCAGAAAATACTTGTTACAGACTAGGTATTCTTAGTTTAAAGAATCTTCTGGCTTTTAAAAAGGTGTAATGGATATTCATATATAGTCATCTTCATTGTATTCTAGATCTGGGATAAATATAAATTCAAACTGAGTCTAGAAGTCTTACCTCTATCGTCTGTCAAAATGGAAGATGTAAGAACAATAACTGGCACACAACAAACACACACAAAAACTCATGTAAGCCACCTTGAGAACCACAATGAAAATAATGTGGGACATTGCGTTCAAATAAGCCAGTAAATTATGAGAATGTACTAAAATAATGTTACACATTACCCCAATCTCCAAGCAGTGCAAGATTTTAGGTGCTTACCCAGGGTTCATGTTTCCTTTGGAAATGAGGCACAGTGGAGACTGCAGTGTCTTTATGATAGATGGTTTATTCACACATATATACAGCCTGAGTCTATGATGGAGCAGTTCAAAGCACTGACACTCCAAAAGGTTCTTGCTTCTCCCATAGCTGTAGCCTGGGGTCTGAAAAGACCTCACCCATGGCGCTGATCCTCCCTCCAGCTTGCTGCTTACAGACTGAAACATTTTCACTTAGAACATGCCACAGAAAACTGAAATCCTAAACACACAAAACTTTTTCTTTGTCTCTGTCCAGCAACTGAGAGCTCAGGGTGTGGTTCCAGCCATCTGCATCTGGCACAGAATTTCTGCTTTCTTAATGGCTCATCACCTTGCCTTTGTTCAGTTAATGAATCATTCTTAGCAGCTTTTAGCAGCCTGGTTTGGCTATTCTGGCAGCTGAATCCCTGCTGAATCCAAGGATTCAGGGGGTTGATTAAATTCTAAGTGTTTACTAGTTCCAGGAATTTAGGGGAGTCTGACCCCCCACCTCAATTATAAGAATAAAAATTAGTTGTTAACTGTGAAGGTTGTTTTGGAGTCTGGGGAGGGTTTAAAAAAATAGGATATTTCTATTCCACTATATATAAAAACATCTCTAAACAGTGTACAGTATCCCCCCCCCAAATACCATAAAACTATCCTTACAAGTTACTATTATATACTGACATCAGTACTATAACTGGGCACTGATAGTAACCCCCTCTCCTTCTGACGTGCCTCCCCATTCAACACCTCTCAGCCTACTGGCTCTCGCCCAGGGCCCTGAAATCTTTCACAACAAAGGCGGTCCCCTGAACCAGCTGGCTTCCATCTAATCTCTTACACTGGGTTCAACCTCACCATCCTAGTCAGAAATCAAGGGTCTGGTTCGCCTGTAACTCCTCCAATGATGTCACCCCTTTGGTGGGAGTGGCCTTCCAGCCATGTCAGGATTTGCTTTTATGCCCATAGCTATATCCTGTTCAGAAATCAATCAGTTCCAGGCAACAACAGGTTCAGTGTTATCCCAGGGAGGGAAATATTGTAAGACATGTGATGAGAGCATGTGTGTATAGTCCAGTCCTGCCTTCCAGCCTCCCCTTGCTCACAGGCTCTGTATATGTTCTGTACAATGCTGCCTTACATGTAGGCTTTCTCTGTGAACTGAGGGTTATGTATGTATGCATGTATGCATGCATGTTCTGTGCAGAACTCCAAAATATCTGGGGGTCAGGAACAGGGACAGAGGGCATGGGTTCAGTGTATATGTTCTATGACCATGTGAAAAAGACTATAATTTCCATACTATGCAAGATCTACTAGGATGGCATGAAAGCAACAGTGGTTCAGAAGTGGCAGTGCTTAAGATGTCATATAAAATGTCACTGACCTTCAGATGTGGTCTATTATTTGGCCTTAATGGTAAAGTCAAAATGCCAGCTTCTCAAAAATGCTTCTCCCCCCCCTCCCCCATTCCTCTTCTTTTCATTTTAGGATTGTCAGGTAGCATAATAGGATTTAGAATGTCAATGTCATTCATTATAACTGCCATCAAGTTATAGTTTAGCCTAAGAACAGCAAAAGAGGGTTTGCTATTAGGGAGATTTGTCGCAAGATCATGCATGCTTGATAACGGAACTGCTGTATCTGAAGCTTTCAAAAGTGCTGTTCATAGGTTACTAGCAAAATGTCCATCACGATCAGAGAAGAAAGGGTCTCTCTCTCTCTCTCTCTCTCTCTCTCTCTCTCTCTCTCTCTCTGTGTGTGTGTGTGTGTGAGAGAGAGAGAGAGGTGTATGCCAGAAGTAACCAGAAGACTGTCAGAGCACATCTTAGACACATTGTCTTAATGTTCACAATTTGCCCTTAGCATGGGGAAAGGGTTCTCCCATTTTGAAAGCAGCCAAAATGATGCCATGACTCCAATGAGCATCAGCATAGTTTTCACTTTTGATCAGTGCTGCTTTCACTTATTCCCTCATACCTACGGGACAGCCTCTCCTGGTATGTCCCAAGGTCCATAAATAACAATACTCCAGAGGTCCCGAGCCTCAAGGAGGCTAAATTGGTCTCAACTAGGGCCAGGGCCTTTTCAGCACTGGCCCCGACTTGGTGGAATGCTGTGTCACAAGAGACCAGGGCCCTGCGGGATTTGGCATCTTTCCGTAGGGCCTGCAAGACGGAGGTCTTCCGCCTCGCCTTTGGCTTAGAATCACTCTGACTCCTTATATGGGATTTGATATATAAATCTTCCCTTGGCTTTTTTGCTGGCCCATGTAGGACCAGCATGGATAGCTGGCTCGGGTGAATATCTGATGTTTCCTCCCTTTATGGTCTTGACCTATGGGCTACTACTAAAATGAGGCTGCATTTTAAGCTGTATTTTAAACTGTATTTTAAGCCATATTTTAATTAACTGTCCCCCCCCTATTATGTTTTATTGTAATTTATATTTGTTGTTAGCCACCCTGAGCCCGGCCCTGGCCAGGGAGGGGCGGGGTATTATTATTATTATTATTATTATTATTATTATTATTATTATTATTAGAGTTCCTAGACATCTCAGGAATCTAGGCCTCAGTTTCTTCAGCAGTTCCTGTAAAAACAGTACTCTTTAGGTAGCCTGAATAGCCCTGAATGATCCAAAACAGATTTTTAGGAAACTGAGCAAGGCAAAATGAAAAGAATGTATTTAGGAAGCAAAATGAAAAGAATGTATTTCAAGGTGTATCAGATAACTTGTCAGTCCCACGATGTTAGGAAGGATTTACCTCCTATGCAGAACACTCCTTTTCTGCATTAGTAAAGTAGGATGTCAGATATCATGTTGCTTAGTGGTTGGAAGACCTCTCAACCCCTGCAGGATAGAAAAAAGCTACCTTTAGCAGGTGGCACATAGAGGAAAAAGTACTCAGAGATTCAGGATCCGTATTTAGAGTTGTTTGCATGATGCGCGTGCCAGAGCCTATTGCCTTTCCTCCCTCCGCATCTAACCCGCTTCCCCTTTTAGCTTTGTTCTGATTATATTTACTTTAATCTGTATGGTACTGCACTACAAATCGCTATGCTCTGTTGCTGATTTTCTTTTTTTATTGTTCTTATTCATGGGACTGTATTGTTAAGGAAAAAACAGTAAAAGTATGCATAAAAAGAACAGCAGAAGGGAATGCGCTATTTCCTTAACTGGTATGACCCTTTTTATTTTTATTTTTTGCCATCCTCCCCTTCTTGAGCAGTAAAGATGAAAATAGGCACTGTTTGAGCATGATTCCTTACATAATGAAATTGTAATGAAGACATCAAAATGTAAGTCATGAACACTGCAAAAACGATGTATGGGGGTGGGGAAGGATCAACAAAACCCCACATTTGCACATGACAAGTCAGGAAGAGAATTTGAGCTACACCTGGGATGGTGGGATAATAGGACTTGTCATTTTAGGGGGTGAAACTTAATTTTTGCAAATTTATTCAGTGAGGAGTCTTAAAAATGTGTTTTGTTTGTGAGGAATTCAAATCTGCTGTTATTTTGTGATTGGGCAACATTTAGCTTGGTAAATCTAAGTTTGATTTAAAAGCATCTAAACTGTTCTTGGAAAACCAAGTAATTTTAATTTTATGTTCTGAAAATGTCAAGTAAGATTATTTTTAAAACATAGTTTTTCTGCATAAAACATCCTACTAAGCATTCAACATTATGTTGAAATCATAGAGTAGCATTAGAAAGTAATGGCATCAGTTTATAAGAAATTTAAACAACAAATTTCAACAAGTCTTGCTTTGATATGTTCTTGGACATCAGCCATCAACTTGCTGCTTGGCCTCTGATGTAGCCCTCACATTTGCCGTGTGTATACACCCTGATTGCTGCCTCTGTGATTTGTGTCACACACCTCTCTATAGACTGAGCATGACACGGCCACTGTAGAACTTGCATGAGCTTCTTGATGAACTTCTTTACGTCTGTTGCAGTAAGTTTAGATATCAAAGGAGGTTCATATGCCCTGTCAAACCAGTCTCCAATAGGGACGAAGCACTGGGGTTGATGGAAGATGTCTTCCTCAGACATATAGAAAGATCTCCCAGTTTGTCATAATCTCTGCCCCTCAAGTCAATGATGTTTCGGGCACCAGATCTCCTCTTCTCACTGTCATCTGAGCACAAGAGTGCCTGGATTATCATTTCACTGAATGCACACCATGGCTGAGTGCTGGATGGTTGGCAAAACAGCATCCACCACAGCCTTCTTTTGCAGCCTTAGTCACTGCAGCTGAAACAAGATGTGATGTGGGCCTTCCACTCAAGAGTGGTTTACTTTGATGTTGACACACAAACCATGTATTCCACTATCATGCTTAAATTTTTGAGGGTTTTGTCTTTAATACCATGTTTTGAAACCCATGTGACAAAGCCTTTGCTGTTGAATGCCTCACTGGATCCATTTCAAGAAGGGCCAGATCTGTGGGAAGTTTTCTTGTCCTTATGGCCTGTGTGATCAGATACCAATACAAGCTTAGGACATTTTTTTAAAAGGTACAGTTTGTCCCAGGATGTCCTCCAGATGTCAGTCATATAGACCAGCAGAGCTTGATAAGTGGCATGTTTGCAGTGAGCGATTTTGCTATTGGTTGCAAAATCCAGCAGACATGCACATTCTGCAAAGAACTAAGCCCATCAGAGGGTCAAACAGCTCAGGATTATATCTATAAGCAGAATCATCACCAATATTCAGTATGCAACCAGATACATACTTACCTGGGGCAAACCTCATTTAACTCAATGAGACTTTTGAGTAGGCATATGTAGGATTTATGCTGATAGGCAAGTGTGGCAATAGTATTCCAAAGGAAATAGGTTCTTGTTACTATAACTGACTGTTCACAAAAGATATATTAATGTTTTAGGATGGAATCTCATTTTCCCCCAGGCTGCTTATTAAGCCTATTCAATCAACAGCCTGACCCTGTTTAGTTGGAGGTAAATCTCAATGCAAGCAGTCAGGCTTACTCCTCCTAGGATTAATCTGTCAAAAGTTTAGAAAATCCTAAACCAGTTCATAATGCTCACAGACTTTCAGCCACTGAATTAGATTACTATTAGTTATATTAATTATCTGCCCATCAGCTATGTGTGTCTTCAGTGGGATTTATGCAACTAGACAAAGTGTTCAAGCTTTGGATTCCCTGGGCTCTGAATTCAACCTGTGATCAAAGTACTGGCTGTAGTCTTTTATCTTGAATCCTCAGATTCTCATCATCTTGTTTACTGACTTGTCTGCATCCTTGTTCGCATTTCAGTGAGATGCAGCCTGTTGCCATGAGGGTCACTGGCTGTCCTGTCAGGGAAGAGTGGCACTTATTTACAGTCATTCCGCCCTCCCTGTGCAACCAGCAATCTGAAAATAGGCTTTCTATCCTGACAGTCTGATCTTGACATAAGTCATCTTGCTAAGGAAGAACAGCTGAGGCCTTTTGGGGTCTTTCAGAAAGGTTTCCTGCTGGACCCTTATTAGTCTTTGCAATGAATTCTCAGTACATGCAGCTCAGTGCCAAAGCAGAGTAAAATGGTAATGTCGACTTTTGAAAATATATTATTTTAAGCTAATCGGTGTATCAGACACAATCTTCAGACATTTTCTTCTAAGTAGTACCATTATGAGATAGTCCTATAATGATGAATGATGCTGCCATAATGCTGTCATTGCTTATAATAATCTCAGCTGCACATACTTCAATCTGTGGCTGAGCAGGGATGCAAAGGTCTAAGCCTCCTCCATCCATCCACTCATTGCAGACTACAGAAATTCTGCTTCAAAAAACAACAACATTTCAGCTCTCCTCCCTACTCCCATAGAAGACAAACATGTTCCAGTTCTCCAAATTAGTTGTGTGAAGTTTTTCAACTGAATTCTGTCCTATTGTTTCAACCGAAACCATGTTGCAGAAATATTAAAGGGAGATTAAGTTAAGCATTTATTTTTAGGCTAAACATTTATTCACCGATGAAGAGTAAAATCTTACAATTGACATTGCTAATTGCTTCTTATGCATGCTCAATTTAATAACAGCTTGTGAATATGCACATAGTCCAACTTCCTTTATGTATTTAGATTTGTAATAAAATCATTGTATATGGAGCATTTAAACTACAGCCTGCCTACCCCACCCACCCCATTTTAAAAGCAAGGGCAGAGCATTTTTGCTTTGGAAAGAAGAATGATAACACTCTGTTATCATTGGTGACTATGAGTCATAGGCTACTGTATACTGAGCAATCTGAGGACACAGTGACCATTGTTTATGGGTATGATGATATACCACACAGCCACACCACAAATTTAAAGTACATTTAAAGTAGGAGCCTTGGACCAAGAGCCTGGCATAAGCTAGGAGCCTATGTTTCTATGTGTAGGAGTCTTCTCCTACTCCTCAACGAGCATGAAAATGCAGGATACTAGTCTATGATACTAGCTTCTTAATAGGAGTGCTATCTATCTATCATCTATCTATCTATCTATCTATCTATCTATCATCTATCTATCATCTATCATCATCTATATAATTTTCAGGCTAGTATCTATCTATCATCTATCTATCTATCTATCTATCTATCTATCTATCTATCTATCATCTATCTAGCTATCATCTATCTATATCTATCATCTATATAATTTTCAGGCTAGTAGCTTTTGTAGACTTATTTGCAAGGCTGGCATTGACATGTCATAAAGCTGGATGATAAATTGTAAAAAACGAACAAAAACAAAACCCTCTTTAACTGTCTACCTCAGAAACTTACCTGGTCCTTTAATTCTTAAGATTGTTACTTTATATAAATAAAAAATATGACTGAAATGGATTATTTATTCATTTTTTAAAGGTCCTATCTATTTCATAGGTTTTTTTTCCTGGGCAAATTGTAGCTCAGGTGCACTTAGCCAGAACATGAAAAATAACAATCTTCTTGGCCCTCCCTCACTGTCTGGAAGTGTAAAATTATAATGAGCCCTTATAGCCAGAAGCAAGCCAAGTATTTAACTACTTAGGGAACTAATGATCCATGTGAAATAATCTTGCCCAATTAAAGCCAATAGAGATAAAGAATTTCCAGGCAGCCAACTGGAAGGGAGTAGGGGGCAAAAAGAAAGATATTTAATGTTTAGGAATATCTTGCTGAATTTTTAAGCCTGCCATGGCTTGTTTTGTGGGACAGGATTGTCCATTCTGTATTTAATTGCTTGCCACCTCTAGTTTTCTTCTTATTTTATTTTTGTCACTATTATACAAACCTCTTGGCATGCATCATTGCTGCTGCTACCAGGGGCAGGGAAGCTCTATTGACTTCCATCCTGGCAGTATCTGCTGAATACCTCCATGTGGCTGCTGTCACTCCATGTTGAGCCTAGCATGGATTGGTTGCCGCTACAAAGAAATGGATGTAATTGGCCAGGGTTAGTGTCATGCTAAAAGTCAACTGGCAGTGTGCTTAGCATATCGTGAGCAGTCATATGACCTGCTCAGTGTATGATACCAGGCCTAAAACTCAGCATGCTCCCCCCCCCCGCTGATATCCTATGTTGCAGAAAGGAGGAGTGCGCTTAGGATCCTAGAGTTGGAAGAGACCACGAGGGTCATTTGGTCCAACCCCCTGCAAATGCAGGAATCTTTTGCCCAACGTGGGGCTCAAACCCACAACTCTGAGATTAACAGTCTCATGCACTATCAACTGAGCTATCCGTGTTATGCCACCGAGACTTTCGGTAACAGAACACCAGATGAAATAATATCTCCACTGTGCAGAATTCAGTCATCAGTTTTCCTATTTGTAAGTGTTCCCAATTTCTAAATTGGCAATACATTCATAACAATTACAAAATCTGAAATAAGTAGATCCCTTCTGTTTCATCCCTGTCACCCTAAACCAGTGCCCTGTTAGAAATAAAGGAGAAAGGTGTGTGTGCCAAGTAAGGAGGGGTAGAAATGGAAATGACTTAAAGTTCATGACTAAACCAGAATCAAGTCTTAAGGCTGTAGCAGTTAGTGCCTCAACCCCACTTCTTTCAAACTATCTATTGTGATATGAAGATCACACATATTCAAATTGTGTGTTACAGTTAGGAATGTGGTCTGTTCATGGGTCACAGTGAATTGCTTTGATCCACAGGTTCTAGACTCATGTGGGGATCAGAACATACTGTGACTTTTTTGTGTTTGTTCTGTGCTCACTGTAATATGAGGTGGTCTGAGTTTAAGTTTTTTATTTAGATAATAGTCACAGCCAACAAACAAGCAAACACAATCACTGTCATATGTTTTCCCAATGCAGATGTCCCTGGGACTTCATATGGGGGTGGGGTGGGAGATGTCCATCCCTATGTAATGACAGGTGCAACCACCTTGTCTTCTCATATAAACATACTTGTGAAGGATGGGATAATATCATATTTATTCACTCTCAGGGCATTTGCAGAGCCATTTGGTACCAACAGTTTGGGTTCCTTGCCACTTGGAACAGCTATTATATGCTTCGTTTGCTTTAAATTAAAAAGTAAATGCAACCTCTTCGGACCACATCATAGCCCAGGATGATATTAGGTTTGAAACACATTTAAGTGTGCTTTTAAAGATACATGCTGAAATATTTATTTGAGCAAGATGTACATACCATACAATGGGGGGGGGGGAAGTTTCTAAGTAGCTTACATAAAATGATATAAAATATTCATTAACGATGGCAATAAAAACATACTTTAAAAACGAGCAATAATGAAATTATCAAATTATCAAAAAAAGTAACAGATTTTTTAAAACCTAGAAGAAAACAACAATAGTTAATTATCACTCAGTTAAAGCTCAGAGTCCCTTAGAATACTGCAGTGGAATTTTCCAATGTTAAACCCATTCACCAATACATTCCCATTTCAGCGTGAATTAAACTGATTCAACTTGACATATGTTACAGTAGGCGAGAAAGCTATGATGGATTATTTATTTATTTATTGCATTTATATCCCATATTTTTCTCCAAGGAACTCAAGGTGGTGTACATTGTCCCCCCACCCGACTCCTTTTTCTCCTATCCTCCAGCCACTTCTTGCAATGAAGAAAATCGAGCTTGTCAGTAAGGCTGCTGATGTTACTTTCATGCTCTCTCCCAAATGCTTTTATTGAAAAGACAGACAGGGGTGGGGCAGGAGGTGGAACTTGCCCTCTTCAACAACAGCTGTAACTGTTGGTCTTAGTTCATTCAGGCAATCTTCCAGATGGTTTTTGTTCCGGTTGGCTCCTCAAGCAAACAGAGTTCACAGCAACATACTTCGCCTAATAACGCAATGCTTTGCAGCCTTATCTAGAATACCTGTGTGTCGCTCTTTGTTTTTAATTAGAAGTTAACATTTCTGGTATCATTATCCCCCAGCATGGGGGACACAAACAACCCACTCCAAGAATTTAGGTGAGTATGATAAATGAAGCAATTTAAATTTACAAGCAGAATATTGCCTTTAGTGAGAATATTCAGCTTTGTCCAACAATTTGGTCAAAGCCGAATAAAACTAGGTCACATTGTTGTCGCATTGCCTTGTGATGAATACGCAGGAAAGCTCCAAAGGAAAATTAGTTTTTTAATGAAAAAGATGCAATTCTGAAACAAGATTTAGGCCTTTACATATTTGAACTATGTTAGGGTGATAAATCACCTTTAATCTTGAGCAATACACAGAATGTTCCAAAAGGAGAAATCACAGAAATAATTGATGCCTGGAATTGTCACACAGAGAATCCTGATCTCCTGGAAGTGATGTATTGCTTAGCAACGGTCCCTCATAACACCAGTTTATTATATGCCACACGCAGGTTTATTATGGGATGGAACTGCAAGCAACTAGCACCTTTTAAAAACAACAATGCAGTAATGTAGAAAAATTATAGCTGCTTCTCTCTCTCAACTGATTTCTCCCAAGGTTTTACTTATATATATGCCAATAATTTTACTTCCTCCTTTGTACAGGCACTGAGACAGCATACAGGTGGGAGTGAAGGTAGGGATAATAATGGAGCTGCTGTTGAACCTGAGAGTCAAACCCTTCTAGTAATAAATGTTTAAGGCAATGAAGAACATAAGAGCCCTGGTAGATCATGCCAGTGACCCATCTAGTCTAGCACAGTAGCCAACCCAAGGCAGAACCCAAGCACAACACCACTTTACCCACTTGTGATTCTCAAAAACTAGCCTTCAGAGTCATACTGCCTCCAACAGTGGAGATATGTAGAACATAGCCATCATGACTGGTAGGCATCGATAACCTTATCCTCCATGAATCTGTCTTCTCCTCTTCCAACATTCAACTTCATTGGATGTCTGCAAGCTCTACTGTTAGAAAACAGTTTTCCTCCCTCTCTTATACCCACTTTCTCACACCATGCATAATTTTATACATCTCTGTCCTGTCCCTTCTTACACTGCCCCTTTGGGGCAAAGCAGGCAATTGCTAATGCATATGCTGTTGTGGAGTGGTGGGAACACCATGACTTGCAGGATAAGGATGACCTAGTGAAGGGCACCAGCAGCTGCTGGGGGTCCTCGGGACTTGGATCAAGAGATCTCAGCACCCCTGTGGAACACAGAGAGGCATCAGAGGAGCTGGTGAATGAGGGGCCAGTGGAAGAGCAGGAAAACAGCATGAAATACCAGGAACATGGCGAGGGGATCACATAGCCCTCCAGCAAAGAAGAGGCTAGGACCCTCATGGAACATGACTCCTCATCCCCTCTGTCTCCAAGGGACAGGGGGAAGATTAGAGGGTAGAACAGCTGTGGTAGGTGGGAGAGAGGAGTGCAAGATTGAGAGCACATAACTCTCCACCTGCAGCTAACTAAGAACCAAGCCAGCACCTGAAGCCAATGGAGCCAAGACCCAGGTGGTGAGTCTCTGCTCAGCAACCAAGAGCGGCTGCCAGTACCTGAGTACAGGGTTGCCATGACTTTCTAGGGCGGACACTCACTCAACATGAGAGGTGCATGGGAGGAGGAGCATTGGCAACTGACAGAGGCAATAGTGTTGGAGTAAAGTGAGGACAACATCACTTGAACAGTACAGGGAGTGTGTGGGGAGCTGCTGTGATGGTTGGAAATTCCCATGGAGTTAGAATAAAGCCTACTTGGTTAATCATTAATGGAGCTAGGCTGAGGCTGTACCTCTGTGGCTTGGTCACAACATGATCAGCTAACCAGTCACATGAAAGGGATTGTGTTTCAGGTCTATGCATATGTTAATTTTCAGGCATCCATGTTGGGTACGGTGTTTCATTTGTTTTAAGCTATTGAAGACAAAAGTAGGACATGCCTACTTTTGACTTGGGTCCCATCTACCACTATCTGTAGTCAGCCTGCTCCTAATATGTAGTCCCCAACCCATAATCCGCAAGGGAACAAGATCACTGAAACAAAGAATACTAGCTGTCTCGCACTGTTCCAGAACCTTTCACTTCCAAGCTAAAGCAGTTTTATGAACTGCATTAGAAATGTATTTTTCTTGTTTTTCACTATAATACGCCAGAGGTTTTCGTTCAGAAGCTATTTTGAGATGAGTTAAGTTCTAAATTCCCCTGTAATTTAGCCTGTGAAGTTTGACAGAAGGCAATATATAATAATATCAAATAACAAGCAGAGATGCTAAAAAGGACAGTTACAAAAGTGAAAACTCAAGCATTGGGGAAGGTATGAGGAAGGTAAACTGGAAATACTAAAAAAAGAAAAAGAAAAGAGGAAAACAGATGACATACCATCTGGAAAAGAGGAGAAAATGAACTTTAGATCTCATAAAGGCCAAGAACATGCTGGTTACAAATAAGAATATTAAATTTAGATGGAAAAAGGTACTTCCATCATCATCTTAGTGTTGGAAATGTTACATGGCAAAATGCTCTAGCATTTCATGAGGTAAAGTTAGATAGTGTGACTGTTGGAATCATAGATAGCTGAATGAACGACAAATGTAACAGCTGAGAGATGTACCTGTAAGGCAAGGGTGGGCAGACTTTAAGCAGCTGTAGATCACAAGAAGACTTCATTCTCTTCCATTGGCAGAGCCAATGACAAAAGGTGTTGCTCTTGTTTATTACAATTGTGAACCACCCTGTCATCTTCAAATTCAGGATGGTAATCAACATAAAAATACATAATGAGAAAACACAGTACATAATAGCAACAAACAAAAGCGAACCAATAACCTCCCTTTTAAAAGGCCATAGAATGTTTAATTGGCCAAAGGTCTGGTTATAGATAGATAGACATCTTCATCTGATGCCTAAAGATATGTAATGAAGGCATCAGGTGAACATCCCTGGGGAGAGCACCCCACAAATGGAGAGCCATCGCAGAAAAGTCCTGTTCTCATGTTGCCACTCTCCAGACCTCTTGTGGAGGGGAACTTGAAGAAGGGCCTCAGATGACAATCTCAGGGTCTAGGCTGGTTTATATGGGAAGAGGCAGCCCTTGAGGTATTGCCGTCCTGAGCCATTTAATGCTTTAGAGGTCAAAACCTGCACTTTGAATTGGGCATGAAAACTAATTGACAGCCAGTGTAGTTGTCCCAGGATCTGTGTAATATGCTCAAACTGTCTTGTCTGAAGAAGTGTGCATGCACATGAAAGCTTATACCAGAACAAGCTTAATGGTCTATAAGGTGCTACTGGACAATTTTATTTTATTTTAAAAGTTCAACTGCGTCAGACCAACATGGCTACCTATCTGTGTCTTGTCTGGGTGAGCAACATGGCTGCTTTTTTTTTACCAACTGAAGTTTCTGAACTGTCTTCAGAGGCAGCCCCACATACAACACGTTGCAGTAATCCAGAGGTTGCCAGAGGGTAGATAACAGAAGCTAGGCTATCCCTGTCCAGAAAGGGGGACAGCTGGACTACCAGACAAAGCTGATGGAAAGCACTCCACATCAGTATGGCCACCTGAGCCTCAAGCAACAGCAAAAGATCCAGGATTACCCCCAAGTCACGTACCCACTGTCAGTGCCATCAAGAGCAGGCAACCTCCCAGGTATCCGGTCTAGGGAACCACCCACTAACAGTGCCTCAGTCTTATCTGGATGGCGCTTCAGTTTGTTGGCTCTCATCCAGTCCATTACTGAGGCAAGGCAACACTCCAGCACATCCACTGCCCCACCTGCAGGTGTTAAGGAAAAGTAGAGCTGTGTGTCATCAGCATATTGCTGACAATGTACTCCAAACATGCAGATGACCCCACTCACCAATTTCATGCACATGCTAAACAGCATAGGGGATCAAATAACCCTGAGGTAAGATAGAGACTTATGGATAAAACTATACATGGTATGGAGACAATGTAGATAATTGAACCTGTGGACTCCAATGAACCTGAGGATGTGTCTACTAACCATGATGACTGTATATAATCTCCAGTGTTGGAGGCACTATGCCTCTGAATACTAGTCACTGGGGAGCACAAGTGGGGAGAGCCTTGCTACACTACTTGTGGCCTACCAATAGGCTACTGTGAGAACAAGATATTATTATTATTATTATTATTATTATTATTATTATTATTATTATTATACCCCGCCCTAATAGGGTATAATAGGGAGGCGGAAAACCCAATTTAAAATACAGGTTAAAATGCAATTTAAAATGCAGCCTCATTTTAAAAGTAGCCAATAGATCAAAACCATAAGGGGAGGGAAACATAAGGGTCACACTGAGTCCAAACCAAAGGCCAGGCAGAACAGCTCTGTCTTGCAGGCCCCACGGAAAGATGTCAAATCCCACAGGCCCGGGACTTCCGGGTTGGCGCCATTGTTTAATGGCGGATTCCCTCCGAGCTCCGGAGGGAATCGGCTCCGTAGCGTCTGGGTCTGGCCGCTGCGGCGAAGCGGAGACCCTTAAAATCACAGGCGCGGATGCCTGTGAACACAGAGACTCGGCGGGCACCATTCGCGCCCCCCCAATCCGCGACGGAGCCTTTTTAAAGGCTTCGGAACGGAGGCAGGGTGAGGCGTGGTGCTGAGAGTACTCCCTCGTCTACGGAGTGAAGCCGCAAGCCATTGACAGAGAGCGCCAACTTCTTCTAAGATCGATTGGACTCTAAAACATCAACCCGTGAGTAATACGGAGATTGGAACCTTAAAAAAAATTTTATTTTGGATCTGGAACGAGCGGGAAGGGGCTAAAAAGGAAGTCCACCCCCCCTTTGTAAACAATTTAAAGCAAAGGACCGGGCAGCTAAGGTCGAGAGAATCTGTTTCTTGTTTTTTAATAAAAGATCTTGACTTCACGGTTTTGACATTATAAGAAGATTTACTGGAGGATAAAAAGAATTTTGGGAGCTGAAATTTCACCCCCCCTAGACCCGGGAACGTCCTACGAGAAAGCCTGTTGCATTGAAGAGTTTGACAGCTGTCAAGTGAGCTGTCAGTCAGCTAGTTGTCAGCTGGAAAAAGAGAACATTGTTTCTGCTGTTTTTGCTGGTTTACTCGGTATAACTTGTTGAAAATAAGGAGGGCTGATACAAAATAACTGGACTTTTGGTTTTGAGCTGAAAGGAATATTAAGGAACTAAAATCCCCCTAGAGGGGTAATAGGGACACTACATCACAAAAATGGCTGGAGCATGTAAAATTCAAGCAGAATTGGACAGAGCACTTGTTCTCTTGGGAAACTTACAAGATGAATACAATGCTTTGTCTACAGAGGTTTCACTACTACACTGGACAGTAAACAACAGTTTTGAGCCTGATAAGGACTTGAAACAGGAAGCCCATTCAACTGAACAAATAAATGAAACTGAAAGTGTAGATACGATGGAGCAATATGTTGTTTTTGAAGAAAATGAAGGAGGAGCTGGAGGTTTGCAGGAGTCAAAGGAGAGTTGCAATATGAGGCCTGACATGATGATAAAAAAGGACAATAAAAATTGGATGCGGAAAGCCTGGTCTGAATGGGAGTCTGGAAAATGGAGAGATCCCCTTTGGAGGAGATCTGAAGACCTGAGGATTACAAATTTGTTGAAGGTGAAAGTTGGAGCTTTGGGGACATCTGGATTTGAAAGAAATTTGAAACAAGAGTTGGAGTACCCCATAGGCTTTGCTTTTAAGTATGGAGGACTGGCTGGAAGCAACATGGATCCTGTTGGGCCGGAGCCTCTCCGAGACTTGGGGCTTAACATCAAGGACTATCAAAGAGACCGGCGGAAAGGAACTGAGAGAGACATAAGGGCCTCGGACGTGAGATCTCCAGGCTAAATAAATAACATAAAGACTGATGGATATTGGTTGGGGACTGGAACCGGGAAAGGGGTGGGTGGAGGTTGGGAATCCAAAGGGTACATAAGTATAATTTGCTTTGTTTTTTTTTTTATATTTTGTTAGTGGTATGGAAATTGGGTAAATCGTGGAAGGGAAATTTTGGTCGACTTTAGGAAAAAGGTTTAAGAATAATTAATGAGGTATAAGTATTGATGTGTAATTTTGATAAGGCAAAATTGGTTTTTTTTTTAAATTAATTGAAAATAAGGCTGTTAAAAATAAATTGAGGAAATGGAAAAAAGAAGTAAAGTAAAATAATAGCATGTTAGAACAAATGTTTAAGCTAAGGTGAAGAAATAAGTTAAGGACTTGCTGAATTGACAATTTAAATTAGAATACAAGAAGGGGAGGTGTGAGGAGGTCTGAGAAATAAGGTTAAGGAAAATAAGTATTTGAAACTTTATGTGTTTTTTTTTTCTTTTTTTCTGTTAAGTTTTGAATTTTATGTATTTTTGTGTGGTTTTTATTTTGTTTACTTTTTCTGTTTTTTTTATTGTTATAAAATACCAATAAATATTTAATAAAAAAAACAAAAACAAATCCCACAGGCCCCTGGTCTCTTGTGACAGAGCGTTCCACCAAGTTGGGGCCAGTACTGAAATGGCCCTGGCCCAAGTGGAGACCAATCTAACCACCTTGCGACCTGGGACCTCCAAAATGTTGTCATTTGTGTATCTTAAGGTCCTCTGTGGCATACCAGGAGAAGCGGTCCCGTAGGTATGTGGGTCCTACCTAGGATTTTAAAGATAGAGGACTATACAGGCCTTTGTCTTGATCAAGAGTGCTCTTCTTATGTTCTTAACAGACTCCTATTTTTCTGTGCAAGGAG
The DNA here is from genome assembly GCF_027172205.1 of Podarcis raffonei. Lineage (NCBI taxonomy): Eukaryota > Metazoa > Chordata > Lepidosauria > Squamata > Lacertidae > Podarcis > Podarcis raffonei. The sequence goes on along the minus strand of NC_070605.1, from coordinate 51,224,577 downwards.
ATGCGTTGATTGGAAGATGAACCTGGTTTATATATCAGTGAGGGATAAAAATGCCTGCAAACATCACAAGACGAGTCTCATACCAGCTTCAAAAGTTTTAGGAAGATTGCAGAAAAGATGGCAAAGCAAGCTTCAGCTATCTCTCTTCTACATCAGTATCAAGAAATTGCAGCTGCTCCCTTGTCTTTTCACATCAGCTACTCTTGTCACATTATCAGCTTTTAATCAGCGGGTGTAATCTAAATAAATCCATTGGTGTTGCTTGTTGTAAGAACAGATAATCATCCCCACTTGGAAAATAACAGTATTGGCTTCTCAGTGTTCCTCCTCCCCATAAGCTCCCCAGCTTTCTCCTAGCATTTACGTTGTAGCACAAGACTATTATCATGTCACAATGTTCTCTTTCACTGACATTATCACTTTAGGGAGGTAAGTACCTGCATAACCAGTCATGTCAGGTAATGCAGCGACTTCTGTGAGATACATGTTGTCGCTGTGAGTATTTTGAAACTCCTCTATTGGCTTTTCCTGATGTAACTTTTGCTAAAGTTACACATCGGCTTCAGCAGTACCTAATGCTGCACGGTTTGAACACTTTGCCTACATTAAAGGAACAACTCCATGGTAAATAACTTTAAGGTCTGAAGCCTTAGCAGCCTTCCCCCTGCAAACATTCTGAATGAGGTAAGTGCTTCAAGGGCATTCTTAGGCAGGTATAATAATACATGCAGAAAACTCAAACAGCACTGCAGTAGATATAAATCACTTGTATAAATATTGTGGTTACGGCAACCAAATAAAGAGAGACACCTGAGTGGTATGGGGGTGGGGGATTGAAATAATAGTGAAAGCTTTCAACATAGTTCCTTGACTAAAAATAGCAGTAAAAGGTTTAATTGCTCTTGTCAGTCACACCTTTGTTTCAATTTGAGTAAAACCTTCCACTTAGATTAGAAATCCATTAGCCTTTCGGCTCTCACACCTGTTCCCCGGCGCTGCTACCTAGGATAAATGAACTCTCGCCATTTCCAAGTCATTCTTCAGACTCTGTTTCCTGCTTTGCTCGGTATGGCAGCCCAAGATGTGTCAAAGCTACACACACTGAACAAGGCTAACAGGGAATATAAAGATGGATGCACTCCAGATGAATCTGTTAAGAAATGGAGTTTATTCAGAAACCATTGGAATATAAATTATCAAGAGAGCATACAGCTCTACATATTATTTTCATTTATCCAATGATTACACCATAAGTTGGTTTTTCTTCTTATTTTTTTCATTTATTGGCCCTTCAATTTTAGGGACAATTTAAATTTCCCTTGGATAATACTAATAAAAAATATTTCATCATTTTTTTTATTCATTCTTTTTTGTTTATTTGATGTTTGACTTCATAAATTGTGTGCATTTTCAAAATAAAATAGTTTTTTTGGGGGAAACTTGCAATTTTGTACATCAGGACTATGGAACTTCAGACTCAAGGGCCAAATGCAGCCCTGTTCTGGACCTTGGAACTTTCCCCAGGCCATACCCATCACTGTTCCTGTGCTATGTCCTCTTAGAGCATGTTTACCTGGCTGAAACGTCTCCATCAGTTGTGATAATTCCTACGGCTTATCTGGATGCAGGATAGAAAGGTGTGTATGTGGGTGGGCTTGCAGAGGTGTAAAAGAGTCACATCTATGGCTTTCTGCATCTGGCCCCACCCACTTTTTGCCTTTGGCTCCACCCATCACTGCCACGGGGCATTCAGAAGGCTGTCTGTGTGGGAATGCAGACTTTGGACTGAAAAAGGTTCCCCTATACATGTCTCCTTGGAAGTACATCCCACAAAATTCAGTTGTGTATTCTCCAAGATAAGTGCATGTACAACTGCAACCTAACAGCACAATATTACTCATGCATGCCTATGCAGAAATATGTCCAATATAGTTAAAAGGGGATTGCTCCCAGGTAAACGGGTATAGGATGGTTAGGTAAGCTAACTAAATTTGCTACTTCTTTCAAGTTCTTTTGAGCTTTGAGTTTATCATGTGAACCATTTTCTAATTTTGTAAAGTATCCTGGTTGAAAGATTTCTTTCTCAAAAACTCAGCATCCTGCAACTTGACATCATAGCTGTGATTACTATAAATGCCCACTATGTTCACCTGTTGGTGATAGTGCGGTAGACTTGGAAAGCAGGAACTTTAATTAATTAATTAATTTACAAGGAAGATTGGCTCCCAATGCAGCTTAACAATTAAAATGTACAAATGTTGTCTCTCTCTCTCTCTCTCCCCCCCCAATACCCTCATTTGTCATGTCTTGAGGAGTTGCTGCCCAGTGAGCAGGAATAGGCAATCAATTGTGACATCGTTCACAGAACTGCACTAATACTGTTTGTCTAAAGGCAGATTCACATGACAGCCAGTTGGGTTACATGCACTTAAAATGCTGCCAGACTTAGGAAGGCATGAGAGCATTGTAGGTTTGCTGAAATCTTTCGGTTGCCATCCTCTGCACAGTGAGGTCATGTAAGGTCCATTTGAGGCAGCTGTTATCTGCCTAGAGAAAAACATTTTTGGAAATTATTAAAGGGCCGGTCAACTTTTGTCTTTGCCATGGAGACATGCTATAACAAGTCTTCAGTGAATATACCGTAGGTGTTTTATGAAATGTAATGTGGAATCACTGTTGCAATTCAATTTCCAGCTTATTGCACAAGAAGCACCTCTAAGGGTGTTATCAAAGCATTCAAGCCTTACAGTTTACACATATGTGTGCTTGCACAATCGCATTTGTGCACAAACACTCATCCCTCCACCCCCATTCATATACTGATTAATCTCTTTGTGAGGCAGGTATGAGTCATTCAACAGTTTCCTGCTGTATGCAGAGATGTTTTCCATAAGAAAGAACTACTATGTTAAAGAACCTTTGATGGTACTTGGGTACTGCAGATGTCAAAAAAGCACATGCAGCTTCTGTAGTCATCTCTGTTATAAAATGTAATGAAAACTTTGCCTTTGCCTCCTAAAATGATCTCATATCCCTTTTCTGTAACTCTATTACAAGCGAAGGAGCTGTAGCTTAGTGGTATATCATCTGCTTTGTACACAGGTTGTAGGTTCAATTCCTATCATCTCCAGGCAGTTGTCCCTTTCTGAAATTCTTGAGAACTGCGGCCAGTCATTGTAAACAATACAGAGCTACATGAACCATATACTCTGATTTGGTATATGGCAGCTTCCCAAACTTCTTTTCTAAGAAACATGGGAAGTCTTTTATAACCTTTCTTTGCAGTTCCTTCATGTTCTTTTAAACCATTCTGATTTCTCATGGGAAATCTCCTTTCTTCTTTCCTCTTTCAACAAGGACACCTAAAATTAATGTTGCTGTGGGAGGTGGAGGGTACTGTCATTTCTAAAAACTACACTGTAGCACAGTTGATTCTCTTTCCATTTTAAAATGCATCTGTTTTGAATAGAAGGAATAAAAGCTGTTTAGCACTCAAGGCCAAATCTTTCATTTCCATTCTTTGACATGCTTGTTAGCCTAGCAATTTAACTTCCACTTTTTTCAGTAGTTGAAACATTGTGGATTGTTTTCATTTGGATGTAGTTTCATTTTAGTGTTAATATGTTTGCTTTGTGTAGTCTTGTGGATATCTTCAGGGTTTTATAACCTCAACAGTCTGTTTCCCCCCCTTTTACCTGAACTCTAAGATTCTTATAAAGGCCTTCCCAGATGTCTGCACTGAGAGGATGCTTTCAGGTACCCCAGCAGCTCTGGTGTACATTTTCTAAACCAAGAGAAACAGTTTATTGTAGGAGATCTTCCAGGACTTGGATTTGATAAATACAGATTGCTTGGCATTTGGCTGTAATACCTTATGTTCCTAAAATACTAACAGCCCAAGACAGATGTATGGTCCACTTGTCTGCATGCTCCAAGTATTTTTAGAAGATATGAAACTGGCTCCAATACTGTGTTGCCTGAACATACAAATAATATTTGGACAGAATGATGCATTTAAAGATTGTCAGGAACAGAAATTTAGAGGAACATTTGTTGATTTGGCCTGGGGGAAAATAACAGGATGATGTGAGAAAGAAATAAAAAGCAACAGTTTGCGACTAATAACTGCCCTTTGATTTTTGGATGAAATAAACAAATAAATAAATAGACTCTGAGAACATTTCACAACTGAGGCTCTGGAGGAAAATACTTGGGTTGTGCATGCCCACCTTCCTTGATCCAGTTGAGGACCCATTCCAGCACTTCAGACCAGACCCAGACCCTGAACCAAATTGGGAGCCTTGCATAATGATGCAGGGAGAAAGAGATCCATGTTTCTTTCTCTCTCTCCTCAACCCCCAAATAGTATGCTTACTGTGTTAGGGAATCATTCTGCAAAGAAGCAACTAGAAAGTTCCTAGCAGGTTCCAGAGTTTTTTCCTTAAAATTTGGGAGTGGCACTCTGACCTTAATTGGTGTCAGCTGAAAGTGTTAATAAAATAAAGACCGCTTGGCTCCGTGTTAGGAGATGCCTGATAGCAAATGTTTGACAGAAGAGTGCTGCCTGTGAAGGACTCTTGCTGTGATTTACAATGTGCTGGAGATAAGACTTTTGTTTGATAGTGTACTGTTTATGTTTACAGTAGAAAGATTTCTTTTGCAACCTTAATGCTTGTACCCGGTCTGGAAATAAAATATTTTGACTGAGACTTCACAGTTCGGTGAGTTATCTCTAAAACAACTTCATCATTGTTCACCACTTCTGTGAGAGAGGGAGAAAGAAAAGCTCTGCTAAACAGTTTAGAAAGAGGTTTACCTAACCACCAGTATCTGCGCAGCAAAAGTGTGTGGACGGTAACTTCTAATATACTCAGGTTTTAAACTTAAGCATGTGGTGGTGATGGTGGGGACTGCCTGTGTACTTCCTTCCCCTCCCTTCATTGCCAGACTGCCCCCCCCCCGATAGACCCAGATCATTGAAATGAGTCCATCAGCGGCTGCCCCAACCTGATCCAGCCAAATTCTAGGTCAACCTGAATCGGCCTGATTTGCTCTGAGATCTGGAATCCAGGCAGATCTGGTGTGCAGCCCTAGAAAATACATTACATGTAGAATTATGGACTTCCTCATAATAGCAGAATTGGGATTCAAAGTCATCATTTCCACGCCTAATTTGTCTAGCTATAGTTTTTGTATATAAGAAATGAATTCACTATATGCAACTTTTTATATGTTAGGCTTTTTTTCTTATTCAGATTTTTATTAGTTTTAATTATATGTAAGCAATGTCCTTCCTGTAATATAGCTGGGATATTTGGAAGGCCACCACTGCTATGATTCAGCATCAGCTGCCTGAGGTGGTTGGATCACTCTGTCCAGTGGCAGGGTCAACTCTGACTGTTGATACACAAAAGGCAACAGACTTATTGAACAAGCAAGCATACCCAGATATAGTAAAGGGTATGCAAAAATGAACAGATAAATCGGTGAATAGAGAATAAGAAACAGAAGAAAAAGGGAACTGGGGTGCAGGAGAGAGCAGGATCCCAGCAGGACAGGAATCCTGGGAACACATGGCATCATTGCTCAGAAATACAGTGAAAATGGCTTCCTATAAATGTGAAGGCATGCCTCTCCAATTAAAAGCACTCTTTTCTTAAGCACGAAAATTCAGCATGTCACCAGCCCAGAGCTTTCTCAATATAATAATTTCATTATTAGTGTCTACCAAAGTACACTTGAAAATTAAAATGAATAGGAAGAAAATGCATTTATAAGTAATTTAAGACTTGGTTTTCTGTTGGACCCTGAACTTCATTCACACTGTTATTTCCAAGACCTTTATGCTGTACAAGGCAAAAGTTCCACATTGTGACATCAGTGTGTTTTGAACACATCTTTCATAGAAAGTCCAATTTACAACAAACTCTTGGCTTTCAATAGATTTGGTAGCACAAGCCCTTCTATAGAAAGGGCTGAGAAAGGACTTTGGGGAAGACACTGGCCCCTCTGAGCTCCCCGTAAGCTTTGCTACTGGAGTGAGTTGCATCCTTTGTCTTGTAAAGGTCAGTTAAAAAAGGCTGCTTCTACTTTTGGTCTGTTTTTACAGCCATGTCCTGCTATTTCATAAATCGTGAAGGTAATGTAGATAGCTAGTGAGAAAACTATAATGATAGCGCTACCCCATGTTATGAACTGCTGTGTAGGCTGCTAATGCAATCAGGAGATCCCATTACTTAACAGAGCCAATTTCCTGAACTGAGGCTGCCGCTGCTAATGCTGAAATTTCATAATTTAATCTATGGCTTTGTAATTATGTTATTTTACTGAGAAATACAAATGCGGAACAACATTTCATTGTAATGAAATTAATCATTCCCCCCTTCCACTAATAGATTTGTCTGTAATGTTTCAATGCCTGTTCTGTCACTGTTATACGTTAGGCAAAGAGCTATATTTATGGGATTATCAATAGCAGTTATGTATGTCAGCAGTCATTTTTAGTCTTTTGGAAATGGTTTTAGAAACCATGTCAGATTTCAGGCTGGAACATGGCCCAGGAGATGTACCCCACAGGGGATCATATTGTGTGTAATGTATTTATTATTACTACTTTCATCCAGTAATCTCCTACCTGTCTGTGCACACTGCAGAACAGTGATACTGCCACAGCTGTTCTTCTGTAATGTGCTGCACCCCGAAGGTCTGCAAGACTACAAAGAGAATGCTATATTCACACAGACCATTCTACAATGGTATAATAAGTACTTAAGAGAAATACAAAAGGTTTTCAAGGGGGTAAAAATAATTGATTTCAAGACTGAGATTTCTTCATACCACCACCCTCAGCCCAGGACTGTACAGATTTCAGGTAAGCAAAAGTATACAAGCAGTGACTATTAGGGGTACATCTGTGATGGACATCTGTGACCCTAGGTCAGCCTCCTAATGACCCAGAAACCAATCAAGGCTGGGTGATGTGGCATCCAATCAGGAGCAAAAGTAGGGGCTTAGAAGTTAGACCCTGATGGTTTAGATGTCAGATAGGACTTAACTGTCTGTGAGGGCTCAGTTAGGACTTGTCTGTCAGTTAGTGTTGGGCAGGGCTCGGAAAGCACCTAGACAGGGATCACTTCAGAGCTTGGTTAAGGCTGAATTAGGGGTTAGCTAGGCAGGGCAACCCAGATTGTTTACCTGATAGGAAGGTAAAGATCCTAGAAGGGGTTGGGAGCACAAAACCAATAGCTATTCTGGGAGGAATTTGTCTTTTAAGAAATAGGTAAAGTTCTTAATTATCTCTGTAAAGAGTGTTTGTCTGCAGCAAAGTGTTCTACCTTACTAGAATAGTCATTAAGTTATAACCCTTATCAAGTAAATAGCTCAAGCAGTAGAACATAAGACTCTTAATTTCAGGGTTGTGGGTTTGAACCTCACATTGGACAAAAGATTCCTGCAATGCAGGGGCTGGACGAGAAGACCCTTGTGGTCCTTTCCAACCCTACAATTCAAAGTGTGAATACAAAAAATAAATAAATTAGAAAAGTAAACACAAAAAAATCTGGTTTTCCCAACATGTGGACCAAAAGATAGTAGAACATACTTGCCGTGCCACCTCTCAATGTTCCTGTATTAGCTTTGATATCTTTCCATCAGTCCCTTCAGTCCTGCCCTTCCACCCAGATCCTTGTGTTCATGATTTTCATTCTCCCTTCCTATTTCCGTACTTCAGCCAGCACAGTGATTTACCGCCATAAGGATCTTCAGTTGTGAAATATGGTTCATCCCCTTTTTGTCAGAAGCAGGGTACCTGAATATCAATCATGGCTATAGATAGTGAGTAGGGGGTCTTAAGGGACGCGGGTGGCGCTGTGGGTAAAACCTCAGTGCCTAGGACTTGCCGATCATATGGTCGGCGGTTCGAATCCCCGTGGCGGGGTGAGCTCCCGTCTTTCGGTCCCAGCTCCTGCCCACCTAGCAGTTCGAAAGCCCCCCTGAGTGCAAGTAGATAAATAGGTACCGCTTTATAGCGGGAAGATAAACGGCGTTTCCGTGTGCTGTGCTGGTGCTGGCTCACCAGAGCAGCTTCGTCACGCTGGCCACGTGACCTGGAAGTGTCTCTGGACAGCGCTGGCTCCCGGCCTCTTAAGTGAGATGAGCGCACAACCCTAGAGTTGGACACGACTGGCCCATACGGGCAGGGATACCTTTACCTTTACCTTTAGGGGGTCTTAAGGTCCTACTTTGTGGTGTGTGGCGCCTTCTCTACTTGTGGAGCCCCTCACTTGTATTCACCCCAAATCCTGTTGGATTAATTATCAGCTTTGGACCTTGACAAGATGCAGTCGGTCTCTACGAGGGGTGGGTGACTATCAATTTCAGATGCTCATTTTTCCAATCTTCAGCTTAGTTTGAAAATCAATAAATCTCAAATGCATGTGGAATTGTGGCAAAGTCCTTACAAAAATTTCCCCATTTTAGTGCATGCTTCTTATAACATAGGCATTTTAACTACTACACACATTTCCATAAGCAACCTTCTCTTTCCCAACCCTCCATTCCTAATGTTTACATAATTGTGGGGTTCAAGGATGGTAAGCCGAGCTTCACAGAGATGTCCTATAGAGCTGTATGCTAGTCTTGCCATCACTGTCCTCTAGCGTTGGTCTGTGGATTCAGATGAATGGTGGTAATGCAAAATGTATCTACTGAGGTCAAAGCAAGCTTCTCTGTTTATGTGAGAATGTCATGAAACACTCAAAGTGTCATTTTCAATACACTACTGGAGGACTATATACAAAGCCATTTTAGTTGAATATTATTCAAGGCTTATTTTTCATTGACTTCCTTGATCTATCATCTGATTAAAAGTTAACTGCTATTTTATGGCTATTGTTCTCGACTTCCCTGCACTTTTATTAGCCAAGGGTTTTAATTAAATTTCCTATTACTGCAATATACAAACAGAAAATCTATTAATATGCCTCCATCCAAGGCTGATAAAATGCCCATCTGAAGAGAAAAATTTCTATGGAAAAAGTGTTTGCAGAAGATCTATTGAAAGTTAATACTTTCATTTTCAGCAAAGTTTCATTTATATCTCCAATAAAAGCAGTAGTAAATGAATTATGCCACAACTACATTTACATTTAGTTGGGGTGAAAAGGAGAAAGCTATTGAGCCCAACCCCGATCTTGTGAAAGTCAATGGGAATTGTGGCATTAATTTCAACAACAGCAAGTACATGAGTTGCAGTATCATAAAGTTCAGAGGCACACCTAACTTCAAAATTATGAAAAAATCCACTAAAATGAATAGGAGTAGCATTATTGTTCACACACACACACACACACACACACACAAACCCTTCCTGATCCCAAACGGTGACCCATAATCAGTGTCAAAGACAAATACAAGGAGGACAGGTGACTTGATGGACAGGAGGGCAGAGAGGGAAACCAGTAACCCTGAATCCCCTTAGAAATGGTTCTTAAATGCTTCCATTGCCTGCTCAATTCAATTAGTCAGATATCCCAACAATGTGGCCCAGTGAGTGTCTGATCTTCAGCCCTTGCAAACTGCCCTCACCCAGTAACAGTGCTCTGGGTGAAAAGCTCTGCTTATGAGTGGTGATAGTCACAGATGGAAGATAACTGGCATTGACATTTGATGGACATAAAATGCTATGCTGGAATGTGTTGTAATTAAAATGCTGTACAGAGAAGTTTACCTAATGAGAGAGGATCCACTGTGGCAAAACTGGTCATTTTCTATTCCTGGGGAGAGCATTCCACAAATGGGGAGCCACTGCAGAAAAGACCCATTCTCATGTTGCCACCCTCTGTACCTGAGGATATGAAGATAACACCTCTGTCTAAGATCTTTAATCTTGTTCTTTGCTTTGGTGTAACAGGGCAAATGGACACTTGCTGGTAAAGCTGATATGAATGAGTCCAAGAAGAAGCAAGGTCAACAGGAAGCATTACTGAAGTTGTTCCTGAGGTCTGTAACAACACAGTGGTTTTCAATTTCACTGCTAGGTGGAAACTAACAGTGTCAAAGGAAACAGTGACAGTTCCTTAGCCTGCAGGAAGGTGAAAAAATAGTTCATTGCTCTTTGAAATAACCTTTGGTATCCAAAGATTAATTATGTCAGACTTCATTTGTTGTAAGGCCCATGATCTTTCAAGCAGCTCTTTGGAAACAAATAATTTAATCAAAAATGTTTGAATCTGAGGGCTGTGTGACTTTTCATTTGAAAAATATCGCAGATGAAATGAATAAACATTAGTGTATTTTTTTGCACCACTTTGTTTGGAAAAATATATATTAATATATTCTACATCACACTTTTTTACTCTCAAGTCTGTATAAAAGCTGAATGTGCAGATTTTCTTCCATAAATGAAAGGCCAGAGAGAACTGTCAATTTGACAATTCTTGTGGTGGTCTTACTTGCGTCAAAACTGTCTGAACAAATCAGCAATGGAATGTGCTCTGCAAATGCCATCAGCTTTCTGGGTCAGAAAGAATTAGGAGTATCTTGGGGCACAATCTCTCTCCCTCAGAGATAAGACTGTGATCTTTATTGCCATATAACAGTGGTGAGCAATAATGAAGAAAGGGTGAATAGAGAAAAGTAACTTCCATTGATTCTCCAGTATTCTTTCAGGCAGCATCTAGTATTGGTTGCTGAATAAGGCATTAAGCTAAAAGTTCATTAGTTTGCTGCTGCTACCCATTTGATAGGACATAAAGCACCCTTTGTATAGGGACTGCTCCAGCCTTTTCTCTATGAGGAAATGTTTCACAATGCATAAACAGCATAACAAACTCAGAACATTTCTTAATTTGCATAAGGGGACTGTGCTTGCAGAACATTGTAAGGCGCCGAGTGTTTAAAGTCTGATAGCAGGACCAGGTGCTTCACCCTGTAGCTCTGCAGAAGAGGGAGAGGCTATCCTGCTCTCTGAAGTGCTCCAGCACTAATACCATGGATGAGCAGAAGATAGGATTGTAGCTGCCTATCAGAGGGTCACATAACTTAATGGACCAGTAGCATTCCATCAGGTGCTACAAACTTCTGACTATTGCCTAACAACCCATCCCATTTGTTGACTGATTTGGTAGTCCACCTGCTTGGTGGCCATTCTTCCTGTCTTGATACCCTGCCTGGACAGTAACTGCTTGCTCTATGTACATGTTGCAGATTTGTTTATAAGTGATGTGAGTCTTCATCTAAGGATCACACAGAAGGATCACACTTTCAGAAGAGAGCCAGAGTGTACCCTAGAGGATAAAACAGAGAAGCATTCCTTGACAGAACTTTCAGCACACATTCCCCCCCCCTTTCCATGCCTTTGCTACCCTGTACTGAACACCCTACAGCATATAGTATATTCATATCTTATTTAAAACAAATTCACCATTGCCCATCTAACAGGCTACATACTGTTGCTGGTTAAAGGTAAAGGTAAAGGTACCCCTGCCCATACGGGCCAGTCTTGACAGACTCTAGGGTTGTGCACCCATCTCACTTAAGAGGCCGGGGGCCAGCGCTGTCCGAAGACACTTCCGGGTCACGTGGCCAGCGTGACAAAGCTGCATCTGGCGAGCCAGCGCAGCACTCAGAAACGCCGTTTACCTTCCCGCCAGTAAGCGGTCCCTATTTATCTACTTGCACCCGGGGGTGCTTTCGAACTGCTAGGTTGGCAGGCGCTGGGACCGAGCAACGGGAGCGCACCCCGCTGCGGGGATTCAAACCGCTGACCTTTCGATCGGCAAGCCCTAGGCGCTGAGGCTTTTACCCACAGCGCCACCTGTGTCCCTGTTGCTGGTTAGCACCCAATTATTTCATCTGCCGTTTTGGTTGTAGGTTCCTGCTTTCTGACCTGATCCCATTTCCCCTTCATTGCCTGCCAATAATTCACCAGCTGCACTCCATTCAAGCATCCTTCTTCAACGCTATAACTCTGTTTCATTCAGGTTGGAGTTTGGATGAACACTAGTGCTTCAGCAGAGAAGCAGCTTAGATTGTGAGCTTATATAGGAGCTGAAGGCTCCAGCTTCTCTTGAATTTGAGTCAGGCCTTGATATGAGCAGGTGTTTCCATGCATTTGCTCCTCCCCTTGTGTAGCCTCATGTGCAGCTAGCCATTCACATACATGGCAGCTTTAATGTTCCTGTGCAGCTTCACATCTCGTCTGCTCCTGTGACCCTTTGAGTGAAGACAGGGGACCTGAGATCTAGCCAGGAACCAAAGCAGCTGGTGTGGGGACCTCCAGGCCTAGGGCTGGGATGTCCAAATTTGATGACTCCTTAGTGTCATTGGCAGGGATGGTGGTGGTCCTAGACTCCTTACTGTTCATCTGTCAATGCTCATCTTTATGACTATTAGCCATGATGGCTATGTTCTACCTCTATTACCATATGGCTCTGAATGCCAGTTGTTGGGATTCAGTGGTAAGGGGAGTGTTCTCTCAGGTCCTGCTTGTGGGCTTCCCATAGCCATATGAGAATAGGATGCTGAACTTGATGGTCTTTGGCCTGTTCCAAAAAGACTGTTCTCATGTTCTTAGGCATGGGTCAGCAAACTAAGGCCCGTGGGCTGCATCAGGCCCAATTGCCCTCTAAATCTGGCCCGTGGACGGTACGGGAATCACCGCGTGGCTTGCCAGTGTGTGGGTTGCCAGCACGTGCATTCTTTCCCTCTCCCTCCCTCTCCCTCACACGGCGGTGGCAGCGCCTCCTCCCTCCCTCCCCCTGGCTTCTCCCCACCCTGCCTAAAGGAGGAAGGGAGCTGGGCTGCCACTGCCACTGCCAACCCCTGCTGCTCACAAGACACAGGAGCCACGGTTAGCTGAGCACCCCTCTCAAGCGGCCACCATTTAAAGCAGCCGCTATCTGGAGCCCTTTCGTGCACACCACTCATCGTCCCTCGTTCATCCCCCCCAAAAAAAATATAGTCCAGCCCCCCACAAGGTCTGAGGGACAGTGGACCGGCCCCCTGCTGAAAAAGTTTGACCCCTGTTCTTAGGAGATCTCAGGTTCAAGGTCTGGGCAGGGCTGAACCTTGATGATAAATTGTTCCTAAGGATAGATAGATCAGTCTATTTCCATTTCATGTTAATTTCACATGTGCTCAGTCTATGTGAGCCAAGCCCATCCCATTTTTTGCAGTTTTTTTTAAAAAATGCTTTTAAAATTGTGTTTGAATTGTACACAATTTACATGTATTTTATATTCATTCTTAAAATATGCATTTTGTATGCTTTTCAATGTATTTCCCCTTAAAGTATAAGTTTTGTATATTTTTATAAACGTTGTTCTGTGCAATTTGCATTTTTGTATGATTTTCAATGCATTTCCCCTAAAAGCATACGTTTCATAATAATCTTACTGTAAAATATGCATTTTTTGAACTGAAACTGCAATGCAGAATTTACAGTAGTGCTTAAACCAATTGATATCTGTATGTTGGGTCACACATAATTATGTCCATGATTGACTAAATGGGGTAATTCACTTTAAATACAAAGAGAATTAATTTAGCTTCCATCGCTATTCATTCTATTCAAGATCTAAACTGAATTTAACAGGTCTTAGCCCTTTTACTGAGTTTGTGTGCAAATCCCAATGACGTACGCCATTTCTGACTTTATTGTTATTATTCCACTCAGGGAGTATAATGCCAGTAGGAAAAAATAACGGATACTTACAGTTTTGTAAGCAACCCTTTTCTTGCAATTCAATAGGCCTCTTAAGCACAGGAACTCCAGTATCTCTCAAAATAAAGCTGTTTCCACAGTAATTTTATTCCTGCAGCTTTTGTTCCTATCTTAATACTTTTTTTTACATTTGTTTAAAGGGGGGAGTGCTGCATGTGTATGAATATATATATAATGAAAGGATATAAGGCACATAGATTTCAAGAACAGACCTACTTATGAAATTAAACAAATACAAAATTGTAGGTTGCCTTGTTTTTACTGACAGTACCAGTCTCAGAATTCAGGTGTAAAGCAGTTCTCCCCTGTACTGTATCTGACTTCATGACACACATTGATGGTGTCTCTGCTGTCACTTTTGCATTAAAACTATTTTGGGAATTTGTTAAAAACTTGTTAATTACTTGCCCTTTACTCTAAGGTCCCAGGGTGGGTTACAGCATTAAAATACAGTGGTACCTCAGAAATTGAACGGAATCCGTTCCAGAAGTCTATTCAGAACGGAATCCGTTCCAGAACTCTATTCGACTTCCAAAACATTTGGAAACCAAGGTGCGGCTTCCAGTTGCCTGCAGGAAGCTCCAAAACATTCGACTCACAAGGCGTTCGGGATCCAAGGCACGACTGTAGAATATTAAAAACAATTTAAAACAACTGGCAACCATACAAATAAGTTGGGTCCTAAAAACATACACCTAAAAACATACATTATACAGCTGTATAATGAAGGTGCCAGGCACACATCTGTTGAGAAGGCCAACTTTCCAAACCAGAGTCATCTCCAAGGTTAGAGGGTCCCCATGGTAAAGTTCTGTCTACTAGCCCTCTCCTTCCTTAGTGGGCCCCAATAGTGCTGACAGGCAGCAGCAGGGCTCTGAATCAGTGCTGGGCACCAGTGGTGCCATTTTAAATTGCCGCAGTGCCCTAGAGCAACCCTACCTTGACTGATTGGGGTGTGGTTTTTCTGAAAATAAATATTTGGGGTTCAAGTCCAAGCATTAGCTATGGTCCCTACGAGGGTACTAGAGTCCTGGCTGCTGCCTGAACATGTCAGGTCCTGATGTTGGAACTGTTTAAAATCTTATATAAAAGCTTATTTTTTTTTAAAAAAAAATACTGTGTGTTAAAATAATTCTCTTCAAAACATTTGACAGTACAAATTTTCAAGGGTTAACATATAACTATGAATAAGTTGCACCTGGGATATTCAATTTTTCTGGATTAATTTTATTTTTACACCTGAGAGTCAATGCATCTGGCAACTCATTTAGGCAAGGACAATTATTAATCACCTTCCATTATTTCAGTTATGATGTATGAAGTCTTTCACACTTGTGAGATTTCAAAAGTATTTAAAGCTGATGCTTCCCTCTTGCTAATTTAAAGTCTATTACAAATAGCTCTCTTGAGGAAACAACCACCTGTGTTCATTTAGCAGCTCATGGTCACTCCAAAATTAATTAACACTCTGTCAATTTTTTGTTTGTTTTCGCAAAGTATAGTTGCCACTTGATGTGAATCAGTTATATTGCCCTTCAACATAATAGAATATATTTGTTTTGATTCACTTATTTCAGAAGTTTATCATGAGTTTGGTAGGATAACATCATTCATTTTTCTTGTTCTTGACTGAAAGCCATTAACTGGGGAGGGGGTTAAGTTGGGTTTAAGTTCCTAAGTTAGTCATTAGAAGTATTTGTCAGATTTGGATTAATCCTAAGGTGAAGTGCTGAGATACTGAGCGGTGAAAATTGGACCTCAGTGGCTAAAAGTAACTTTTTTTAAAAGGTAGTTCCTTTTGTGGAAAAAGAAATATTGTGTGTTGAGGCTCCCAATGCCACCCCCCAAAAAATTCACACATCACACAACAATTTTTGTTTAGGTTTTTGGCATAATTTTGGCCACAACTTTATTCAAATACAAAAAATGTGAGTGGTTGCTTAGGCATTGGTTATGACTATCTGTCCTTGCCCCAGGGACAGAACTGACTTCCGTATTCCAGTGGAAGCCAGCGTGGGAAACAAGTATTGGGTGAGAAATGAAGCTGGGCATCAGTCCCTCACTTCTCACCCTCATGTTCCTGTGGGGCTTGCATGGCCCGAGTCCGATGCCAGGGACAAGGACGAAAAGAATGGCAAGCCCCTGGATTCCTTTAACGGAATTCCCTTTCTGCACCACCATTGGAGGGGTAGGCACTTACCCCTTCACCAACCAATTTTAACCAATGCCTAACCGCCAACCTTACAAGTTGTGACGATTTGCTATGCAGTAGGCAAAAACCAAATGGCACCAGCCAATCAGCCAGATGGCAAAATTCCTACCAGGCCCCTGCACCAAGGCAGACGACCCCATGACAGGCATAGCAAGGTCAAGTGAACAAAAAAGCCCCCTATTAAAGGGAGGGTGGGCGGGTGATCCGGTGCAAAACAGCCAAGAGGACGCCCAACGTTGGGCATCCTGTATTTAAAATCTCTGACCCCACCTCCTAAATTGGCAACAATCAAAACTCCCCAGCAACCCAATTTTAACCACTTGCTGCCTGGGTTTTATCCAAATCTGCCCAGCAACAAATGGGGTGACTTGTATCCCCCAACCGCAACACGTGCTCTCTGCTATGGAGAACACGCTTTGCAGAAATGTCTGCTGAAAGCCTTTGTACCTACTCGCCAGTAATTTGGTAGGCTTTATCCACCCTGCAGGGGCTAGTATGCCTGAAAATTTTATCTACTTCTGTCAAAACAAAGAAAGGTATAGTTGCTTTTTAATTTCATAATAGTGAAAGGGTGGTGGTGAATTCAATCCTAAAAATCTAATACAGAAAAATCGCTACAGATTACCTTGTGTAAATTAACAGAACCCATGCTTTCAGAAGGGGTGCCTTGTCAGCAAATTTTATCCCATTTTGGCCAAGAATAAAAACAAAGTTATAGATTTTTTTTTCAGGGAAGGGGAGGCAGAGGGGTAGGGGAATGGGTCACAATTTGGAGGTGTTGAGCACAAAGTCTCATAGTGACATGGCTAACAGGAGAGGTCATTCGTGGAACAGAGAGACAGTGACACACCAGCTAACTTACAGTTAATTTCTTTATTAAAGAAGCAGTACACAGGATACCCGGAGACTTCTAAGAGTTGCTCCTGTCCAGTTGAAGCAGATGCTCAGATTGGCTTGTACCTCCCACTTCACTCCATTCCCTCCATCCCCTCCCCAAGTGACACTCTCTGTTTCTAGCTGGCTCTCTGCTCTGTGATATACACAGATGCCTTGTTGGGGGGGGGGGTTTACAGGCTGTCAGCAGAAAAGCTGTAACAGTGGCTCTGTGGTGAAGTTACTAATCACCTGCTTGCTTCCTCCTTATCCTCCAAGCTCCCAGTCTCCAGTACTTCCCAGCTCTTCCTCTCCTCTGGGGTGTATCTGATCGCCCACCACCAGGATCCAAATTAATAATAATAATAATAATAATAATAATAATAATAATAATAATAATAATAATAATTTATACCCCACCCATACGGCTGGGTTTCCCCAGCCACTCTGGGCAGCTCCTTTCCCTCTGTGCCTTCCATGGGGGTCTCTTGGTCAGGTGGTTTCCACCCAGCCAGTCCCTGACATATAGGCTTGTTTGACTATAATTTGGAAGGACACACTGCTCTTGCAGATTATTTCTGTTTAAAAGGGGCAGGGGGGAAAGCTGTAGCCATTAAAAAAAATTCCCAATAGTGATTGGGGAGGTCAAAGTAAATTTGGATTCTCAAGCTGAATTGGGCAACCTCCCAATGGGTCTGAGCTGATTTGGCCTATTTTATGAAGTGTCAGATTGGAGTTCTAACTGAATCTGGTGGTCAGCACATACCTCTATTATCCAGTGCCCCAAGTCATCACAAGAGTACCGCTGAAGCTCTTCGTTTCCCAGAAAGCTTCCCAAGCACCACACTATCATCTGAAGTGGTCAGGTGCTCTGCTATGGCACCATTTTGTTCAGCCCCACAGCCATACTCTGCCCACAGGCGTTGCTGTGGGAAGGGGCTTGTCTTTACTAGTTTCTACTATCATTAACATACACTCTTATTTTCTTGCTTGGAAAGGACACCATGGCTAAATTCCAAACATAACAGTAAACTTTATAATTAGGTGTCTTATTATATAATTTAATATTGTACTATCATTTTGCATAATATGTGTGCTTTCAGATGTAAAATTATCTATATTTGTATTTGCTTTCCATTACATTTTGTAAGTAGAATTGTGAGAGTTGCTAAAGCTTTGGAACACTGTGAAAATCTATAACCTGCCCGCTGTCCTTAGTATTTTCATGTGCGACATTTTAAAATATGTTTATATTTTCCATGTTTGTAATGCAAAATGAACATTCAATTTAACATTTGTTTGTTACACTTCAGTCCTGCATTACCAACTTTTCCATGTGATACTGCAAAAGAGACTCAAAAGGTTGTTACTACAATGTGGAAAAATACTCTTGCTTGTTTTTTAAGATAATTTACACATTGGATACTGGGTTTGCCCACAGTGAAATTCCAGCATAGATTAATTCTTCACTGCACCTATTATTTCATCAAGGGCACTCTGGCCTTATTTTGGATCATGAGATGCTGGAAGGATTAGGCAGGTTTTCTTTTGACTTACATAGATCTAATTTATGTGCACTGATTAAATTGATTTAAGGTAGAATGCAATAGGTGTCACTTAAAAACACATTCATGCTTCCAGGCCTTTGCTGATTTTTCTTGTGGATGTTCTATTTTTAAATTTTACTGTATACCGCCTTGAGATTGATATGCAGGTGACACAGAAATGTTTTAATAATGAAAAAAAGAGTAAAGCATTGGGAGTGGGGAGAAATGGACAATTCTTTGCAACATCTATAGCAGCAATTTGCCGGACTCACTTTGCCCCCCAAATAACAATTTTCTTTGGTAATGGAAAAGCTTGGGAGTTCATCTAAATTCTAAACCATCCCTGAGAGTTCGATGAAGAAAGGTCCAAATATATATCTGTATCTAACATGATAGAATTGATCCTGCAAGAACTCTCTTTCTATAAAGTCAGTGCTAGTCACAGATAAGCCCATTATTAAAGAACAGACGTTTGGCCAGAGCAGATGTTTTCCTGACAAGGAGGAATACTGAAGAAATGTGCAGAGGGAGAACAACGGTACTAACCTTGGTTAAAAGCAAATAAAAGGCTGAGCAGAGAATCTAAATACAGTTGCAGCTATTACATTGAATGTCACAACCTAATTAAGCTTAGGGAAACCATGAACTCCTTCTGCATTCATTTTCTATAGCTCCCCAATGTTGTAGTAAAAATGAGTTTGACTCATTGGGAACAATACTTGGTTGTTAAATGTTCACTTGGCTTATTTTCCCTATTGAGGTAAAGCTTTTAGCTACAATTCAAATGAGATTTATCTTTTTTTCTGTCCCCAAAATGTGTTTTGAACAATGTTTTCAAAATCGAAGCTGTCTAAATTGCATTCTAGACTCTTATAATTTCCAGCATATTGCATGCACCACAGAAAGAAAGAAAAACAGAACGGCAGCTCCATGTGAGCAGGGGAGGAAGAACATAAGAAGAGCCATTTAACCAGGCCCCACCTTGCCCAGCATCCTGTTCTAATGGCAGCTAACAATACAAATTACAATAAAAACAAGGACCATTCCATCAGCAAGGGTTGGTGGAATGTGAGCAGGATCCTTGCCCTTCTTGCCACACCAATTTCATTTTCTGTTGCAGTCAATACAGATTTGACCTGATTTTTTACTGAGTCCTGATGTAGTTATTTCAGCATTATCACACGGCCACAAATTGCACCTGCCTGGTCAATTCACAAGATTGAATAGATTGCTTCCATCAACAAGGGAAGAATGTTGTATCATAAAACTCCTAATAGTTAATGGTTTTTATGAAGTTTGGTGAATGCTCAATCTATCATACAAGGTCACAAAGGTGCTTAAAGTTTTGCTGATCAGTTAATGGTCAATAAATTTGGGGTTAAGGAATGTGTAAACATGATGAGCTGACTAGAAGGATGTTATGATATAAAATGTGATGGATTAATGTGAGGATTAGGACTTGTCAAATTAAATTTAAAGCTTGCCTTATCTAGAAAGCATGCATGTGTCTCCTTGCTTATGTCTCTTTGGCATGTTTAGGGATAATAAATTAGTAAGTAGGTGTAAGCCTTCTTCATATATTTTGATCTCAAGAAACAATAAAATAGCTTAGACTGTAAGCCTAATTTATGGGAAAGTGACTTATTAACTTCACATAAGATTCTCAGAAACTATATGTATGCTCTGAAGTTTGAAAATATTAGCTTCCTGCCATCTGCAGCTCACTTGCCTGTGCCTATGCTGGCAGTGCAGGAAAAGAGCTATGCATGTATGTGTCATTAGAAATATATATCTACTAAAAATAGAAAATGAACTCAAAGCTTCTCCTGTACTACAAATTACAAATGTATATAAAATCATGTCTTGTTTCTGACCATCCACTGCTTGCTCCCCATCTCTTTTTGGTATCAAGCTGTTGTGACTTTCAGCTGCAGCACTGACTGATTGTGTCAGGTGTGTTTGTGCCTTGAGACCTGGCACAGGTATGAGGTCAGTTACTGGCTGGCCTCATTTTTCATTTTCTTCTTTTGCCTACTTTTACCAGTTCTTTAATTCAACCTTAGTATTTTGAGGGCTTAAATTTAGACGATGAGATGAGAGCAAACATTCTGGTTTGCAATGTATTTGCACAACAGTGAATATATTAAAAGGTCATGGATTTCTTCACAAGTGTACACATCCTTTATATATAATGCTCCTCCTCCTGCCTTCTTGTTTGGTCTATTCCTTTTAATCAGGTTATTCCACTCACCTCTGGGTGTGCTGAAGTTCAGGACACTACAGATTTGTAGTCATACAGTTGGGTGAGAATGATCTAAGCACCCAGAAGTGCATCAATCTCATGCTGGTGATGTCAGCAGACCTGAAGACCCTGCACATGACATACCCCTGCATGCCCATTATTTGGTGGTAACTTTTGGAGAAGCAATTATGGAGAGGTACAGAAGAGCTAGCTGGCGTAGATAAATTGGGTGTGAAAGTATATGAACACAGTTTTTGGAATGTGGGGCAGAGTAAACTGGCACTCTGGCATCTGTTGTCTGACGACATGTTCTTCAGATTGGATGGGGTGCACTAGTCATCAGCAGGGAATGAAATATGGTTGATGTATCTGGCCAGGGGATTGGTTGCAGATGTGAGTGGCTTGGTGGTGAGTCAGCCACAGTGGAGGTCAACTCAGGATGTGGATTAGGCATTGGATTGGATCCACAGTCCATTGGGTACCCCGTTTAAGGGGTCCAGAAGGGGTCTCTCTGTCTGGGGGCCTAGGTGGCAGCCGATGGGTCAAAGCACTCCTCCCAAATGGTGGCGCTGATGGGGTCAACCTATTTTATTTATGTCGTAGGGTGAATGCTAAACTAGGATGAACCCACCATATTGATCAACTAGCAGGTGAGTTGGTTGATGTTGAATATATACCCAATGCCTTTGGCAGAGCCTACTAACATCTGTAATCAATAAAAACTGTGGCCTATTTTAACCCACGCCATCCATGTCTCATTTCTTCTCCTGGTTTGTCGTACACTTCAGTGCCTGGGTCCGCCAATACAACAACAGTATAAGCTAAGGATACAGGAAAGAATATTATTTTTATTCATGTAGCTTCTTAAGCACACACACTTTCTCAAGGCATCAAGACTTCAAGATGGATTATGCCTCTGCAACAGACAATAGCTATTAAAAGCCTATTTGGATACTCTGTTTGAATGTTCTTTGGCACAGCAGTTCCATCAAATACATGCCCCAACATATTTGATTTCTCCTCAGGAGCTTCCATCAGCAAGATGGGTGAAACAACAGAGGATTTCACTTTCAAAATTGCCTCTTTCTGCACATTCTATTCTGGTTTTTTCCTGTTCCAAAAAATGCAGTATTAAATCCAATACAATTTAAATGTGTCATCACTAAATCATAAGGGTTTGCTAAATCTCAAAATTTCATCTGCTCTAAAAATGGCTTTTTCTCCAGCTTTCAATATTCTACATACATTTTTAAGTATTACTTCTTTGCTCCAACCCATTCAAACCCTTATTACTGCAGTGAGATTCATTAATAAGCTTCAGAATAGTGTTTTTATCGCAATAGGACTGCAGTGACCTTCAGGTGTTTGTGTGCTTTTTCCCAGAAGCTTGCTTTTTTCTAACAGGAAAAAAATACTTCCTAAAAGTAATCCAAAATTAGTTTTCAGCACAAATCATTAGCACAAAAGAAGGTAAGATTATACAGGTACAACGCTTGAGGAAACAGAAGCCAGACTTTTATCTCTCATGGGGTTATGGCAAGGCAGAATAGAAAAGGGAAGACTTAGATTATCAGCAATATTTTTGTACTCAATAAAAAGAATGTGTCAATGCAGGACCAAGTCCCCTGCGCAAGCCCCAGTGAAGAAAAAAAGGATCACCATGTTTTTCCAGAAATTTCATTGAGGATTGGACAGGCAGGACTGAGACTGTGCCCACATCCAGGAAATGCATTAGACTTCAAAAAATATTATGAATGTTGTCTAGAAGCTGCTGACAAATTGGATTGTTTTGTAGTATTTTTCTTCCATGTATTGAACATACTGTAGTTTTTTCTTATTATATCAGTTGAGCAGATTTTGTGTGTAATTTAAAGCATTGTTATGTAAATCGCTCTGGGACTTTTGTGTAAAGAGTGTATATAGTCTGAACAAATAAACAAGCAAGACAAGCTTGAATGCTTTGCTCATAATCACTGTACATGTCATAAGTTTGGCAGAAAGAAAAACACAGAGAAGTCTACGGGTCAGGAAAATAAAGCAGATAAGTCTCTCAAATGAGACTGGGCAATGCACAAGAGAAAAAAATTGCCTTGGGCACAATGCGGTATTGGCAGGAAGATGAAGTACGTAACCTTATAGATCTTTACCCTTCTACAGCTTCTACAGTTTTGATCCCCATACTATGTAGTCATGCAGTTAATGTGGCATCAATCATTGCATCACCATTTTAAAAGTCCTGGCACATTGAGTTAGCTCACAGTGCAATTTACAAGCAAACATCAAGCTTCAGACATTTTTTACTGTTCTCCATTTATTTATTTTTTGGTTTTTTGAATGGCTCCTTAAATACAGGCTGTATGCCTTTGCACAATTGATTAAACTTCAGTGCCCCAATAGGTTCAAAGTGGCAGGTTGTATCTCAAAAGTCTCAGGGCCCCACCATTCTATTATGATTAAATTTTGTTTGGCACCACTGAGTTTTTGCATTGTTCTAAAGAAACTTTGCAGTTTGGGAAACTGAGCTCTGCCACACTTCTTTCTTCTAATGGGTGGAATTTCGACTGAGCTATTGTTTTTAGTGAATAGCACCATTTAGGATAATTGGCTGTTAGGTATTATGTACAAAGCCAAAGAAAAGCCCAGTGTCAAAAATAGGAATTAATTTGATTTTTCAGCCATGGGAGTTTTTCTACAACAAGCAATGCACAATAATAGAAATATGAGACATTATTCCACGAGCACTAACTCCGTCCCTGGGGAAAAGAGAAATAGTCAATTTCTAGACAGAAAACAGCAGTATCTATACTGTATTTTACTTGCAGCAGTAAAGCACTGCACACTGACTGGCTCAGTGAATGAACATGGAATGTTCAGCAACATCCCAATTTTGCAGTGAACAAACCATTATAGCATGTACAAAGTTGTGAACTGACTGCTGATTTTTGCCTCTCTATTTATTGTTAAAAGCATTGTTTACAATCAGTACAATTTAAAACACATTCGTTGTTGTTGTTGTTGTTTTAAACACAAACACACAATTAATACATCGATTTGGTAACACTTGCTCTGAGCAGGGAAAATGGATCTGCCATTTTGTAGAACTATTTTTCTCTAACCTCAGTTCCCCAGAAAAAAGTGTACAGGTATTTGAATAAATTGCAGTGCATGTACCCCCACTATTCAAGATTTAATTTGCCACGCACCTTAACACACTTCTCTGCTCAGAATATCATTCAAGATCATTGCTTGACTGAAAACCATATTGTACCATATCTAATTCATAGTGATTACCCCAAATGTTGATTTTCTGGACATTTGCATGGTCATCGAGGAGAGACAAGAAAGCAGATGTGCCCAGAAGATATCAGACAGGCAGTACTTTTTAACTGCAGGGAACATTCTATAGCAACAGTGTTGGGCTGATCCTAATACTGAATCTGGAAAAGACCAAATTATTGTCAAATCCTATTGCCCATCACAAGACATAATCAACTACACATCAAGACTGTATAGATAATACATTGTACAGAACGTAGAGTGCCATAAATCTAGTCTACAATGTGACATATAGGCATGGAGTAGGAATGAAAAAAAGATGCCCACATGGAGAGATTGCAGCTTCAGAAGACACCAGAAAATGTACCGAGCCACATGCTACAAGAAGTAGAAATCCTCCTCACCATGTACTCATTCTGTCACATGACATATCTGGGAATATGAGCATGATGGTTGTGGGAATCCATTGTGGGCAGGGAGGTACAAACCTATTCTCCCTGTTCATGTTTTCATATCTCCATAAATGTTGCCATCAGTCTTAACCTGGGCAAGCATGTTTTCCCATTGAACTCAGTAAGACTTCCTTTCAGACTTCCTTTAGATCAGACTGAATCTCACAAGCAAGAGGGCAATAGCAGCCCTCACCTACAGTAGTTCCCCAGCATCTCGTATTCAAGAGAGGCATGTATTCTGCCTCTAATCCTGAAGGTAGCATAGAAACCACTGATACTCTTTACCCACATGTAAAGCAGACATATTTAGGAGAAGGGGGGTAGTCTCATTTTGAAATGATTTTTTAGTCAATTTACCGGTAATAAGAAGTTTCCAAGACATTTTATTTCCTCTGCTAAATTAAATTGTAACATAAACCGTGGGGGTTGCAGGATAACACCTCAGTGTGGATAGCTATGTTTTGGAGGATAATATCCCTTTAAGAAAGATACTTCATGATTTGCACACAATACATTAGCTCCAACTTTTGTAGATACTTAAAGACAGAAAATGATATGAATGTGGAAAGTTCAGGAATCTTTCCGCATTAAAATTCTAGGATGGCACTAAAACACTCAACAGAACTCATTAAGAACATTTTTTTTTTTTACTGTTTAAATATATTTGCTAGTTGCAGAAAATAAATTGGTAAATGCTAAAACATTTCATCTATCATTAATGTGCATAGTCCAATCTGCCTGCCTTTTAATGGACTAATATCCCTTAGGTTCTGTGGAAATTGCCATTTTAAAAGCATGTGGAAATGTTTTACTAAAAATTGTTCCATTTAGCTCACACACAAAAAAAGTAGTCTTCTAGAGACAAATACAATAAAAAGATTATCTGTTCCATTAACATTAGAGAAGGCAATTATCATTTGGTCCAAAAGAGTTTTGAACTGAAGTAATTATATCTGGAGCTGGGTGGCATTGCTGTGCTTCCAAGAAGGCTCTTTTACAGGTTCCTGGCATTCAGTAAAGTAAGAAAGAAAAATAAAATGGGGACAATTGTTGATCTGCCACAGTATGCTGAATTATTTTGATATCATCTTTGACTCTTTTCTGTATCCCACCAGATTGATTCTATTGCAAAGCTATGTAATTTCTCTCTTTGTAACATTTTACTCATTTCCCTCCGGCCTGCAAGAAGGCAGTCTTCAAGAATGTCGCACTTTATTAAGTCTGGCTTTTTGACCACCCTTCTATCACCTTTGATGGTGGTGTCCTATTGCATTCAACGAGATTATCTCCAGGTGTGAGAGTACAGGATTACGCTTTAGTCCTCGATTTGCTTTAAATTTCCCTGCTTAAAGTTCTTTGTCTGGTTGGTAATTTTGATTATATTACTTCTTTTTGTTCTTTTTACAGGCTGCAAATGTTTAAATGTTTTGTACCCAATTTTAAGCCATTTTATTAAATTGACCCCATTTCACTGCTTGATCTTTTTATGTTCAGCCTGTCCATGTGCCTTCTTCTCGTTAGGATACAAGTTCTTGTGTTCTATCAAACATTTCTACTCTTTCTCTCATGCCTCTCCCTATTTGTTTCTGGAATGATCTTCCAGAGCATATCATAAACTTTAGGTGCATTCCAGCTGTAGCCAAAACAAAGTGGATGTAGCAACCCTATACTCACTCCAGCACATAGGACATCCATTTCACATCAGGAAATAGAGCACACCCACATCCCCCCCCCACAGGTATAGACAATATGCACACGGAAAGACTTAACTAGATTATGTCTCAGGACCTGTAGTATATTGAATTCTGAACACAGAATCATAGAATTATTGTGTTGGAAAGGATCCCATGGGTTTTCTTCTCCAACCTCCTGAAGTGCAAGAATTGCAGACTCATGTGCATACCAATGGTAGAAATAAGACACAGAACATCAGTATTGGGTTGAAATAGACCACCTGCTGCCCTAGCTAGGACTGCACCAGCTGTTGGGGCAGCACTATAAAGCCAGTCTGCCACTGAAGCGGCAACATCAAAGGGAGTCGTTCCCTTTGGGGGCAGAATGAGGGCATGGGCCAGATAAACAAAAGGAGACAAACCCTGAAATTTAAATCATAACAATTGGTTGAAATGGTGATAAATCATAACAATTGGTTGAAATGGTGATTGTTTTGAGATGAAGGGATGCAATCCCATATACCACTTACCTGGAGGTTAGTTCCATTTGCTCAATAGCATCAAGAAGACATAGATAGGTTTGCACTGCATGTTTCTTGTCTCTCAGTAATATAGTAATGGCTCCACTGAGAAACCCCTCTGGAATCCCTGGGCATGTATGGGGATCAAGAAGTTAGTCAGTGTGGTAGAGGGTGATAGAATGTCATCAAATTTCGGTTCATACAAGGTTATGCTTGCAAATGAGCAGTACTTCTATTAAACATAGCCTGATTACACAGACAATTGGCAGATTAAAAAACCAGCTTTACTGCTATATTTCCCAGAGCACTGTGTTGGCGTATCAAATTAAATTAGCATTTGGATTAATTGGTTTTGATAAGAGATGGGCACAAGCCACAGAAGTTCATCCAAGTTCAGACCCAATATTTTTCTCCCAGGTTCTAAAGTCCCCACTCTCAGCATATATTTGACCAGAATTTTACAGAAATTGTTGTATTGCCTGCAATATGTATATATTAATAATCTCCCTCTCTCTTTCCAAATTATATTCATTGCCCCCTCCCCAGGTTTAACCCATCTTACACTCATGATGGCTTGCAACAGCTAAAAGCATAGCAAGATACATATGTAAATGACTAACTAAAGCACACATGCCCTCCAGATGCCTGTATGAGTGAGATAATGAATGGATGAAATCTTACATTGCTCCAGGAAGATACTCAGGTAAGGAGTAATCTTCAGAACTAGGGACCACCTGCTGATGATAATGGCATATTAGTCATCACTTACTACCTTTTTAGCTTTACCGCCCATTACACTCATACCCACGCTTGTAATAACAGGGAGATTCCACCATTTCAGTGCATGTTTATGCACAGTGGGGATTCTAATCCATAGTAATGGTTTTGGAAAACCCTATGAAAAAGCTGTGTTTCTTGACAATTGAGTTTACAGTGAAGAACAAGCTTTGTCTCTAAGGTAGGATTTAAGTGATTTAAAATTTTTACTTGTGAGATAAAAGTAGCTAATTATATACTATAAGCTCTCAGGTACACAGCAAGAGATTTATGGCATTTGATGTGTGCTGAAAGACCCAAATACACTGGCAAGGGAACATCCTTGAGAGGCAGTGTGATACAGTGGAGATAGATAGCAGAAGCCTATGCAAGTCTACTAGAAGTAAGTCCCACTGAGTTCAATTAGATTTACTCCCAAATAAGTTTGTATGGGACTGGAGCTTGCAGTCCAAATCCCCATTCATCCATGAAAGCCATAAGATGGCCTTCAGCCAGTTACTATCTCTCAGCCAAATCTATCACTCTGGTTTATTCTGTAGCTTAAAGGGAGGAAGGAACATGTAAGCTGCTTGAAATCAGTAGGGAAAATGACAAGATAAATGCAATAAATAAATTTTAAAATGTTTAATTCAAATCCATAAGTAATTTGAACCGAGCACACTTAGATTTTTACACCAGTTATACAATACGATATGATAATCTTTATTGTCATTGTCCCATGAACAACAAAATTGAAAAATCTACATAAGACATTCAAAAACCAGCAAGTCTGCTATCCAAGCTATCCCAACCTGGTTAGCCCCCTAAAAACTCTGATACCCCATTTTTAAATACAATATACTCCCATAGAGACTCCTTACACTGCGTTTAAAACCAAAATCACGTTTGGATAGAAACTGTTTCTCAGGTGGCTAGTCCTAGTCTTTATAACCCTGTACCTTCTTCCAGAAGGCAGCAGCTGAAAGAGGTCATTTCTGGGGTGAGCACTATCCTGCGCTATCTCTGCAGTTTTCTTATGGCACCTGGAAGCATAGATTTGATCCAAGGTGGAAAGAGTGCACCCAATTATTCTCTCCGCAGTGTTTACAACCCTGGAAAGCATGGTTTTTTCCCCTGACCGCGCAGCTCCCAAACCACACGCACAGACCATAAGTTAATACACTCTCAACAGTACAATGGTAAAATGCCATTGTTCCGCATCTGATCAGATCCTGCCCAACAATGCTGCAGAACCAGTGTAACCTGTCTTGCCGATAGACTTAGGATCAAGCTACACATTGTGTTAATTATGTGAAAGCAAACTTATAAAGCCAGTAAAGAGGGAAAGGGGAATGGATTGGCAACTCAAACATCTCACCACTCCCCCCCTCCCCCTGTAATACCAATCAAAGTCACCACTTTTAGATGGTTAAAAGGAAGGAAGGAAGGAAGGAAGATTTCTGTTGTCATCAATGGGAGCTTCTCTCCTTGGGCTAATAACAGCTCAAAGGGAACGTACCTCAGTAGTGGATAGTGATAGGAGGCATAGGATAGGTTGGCCCTGTCTCCTGCCACTAGTTTGTAATTTCATTCCTATAGTTACCGTAACATGTAAGAATGCCAGTGGGTGAATCAGAGAAAAAGCGGTTTGCTGGAAGAGAATACATTGTATCAATACTATTATTATTTTTTTACCTCCTTTAATATAATAACACAAATCTTCAGTTCTTCTCCATAGGTTCAGGACTTGAGCCCCAGTGAATAAATAATGATGAATAACTATTAATAGGTCTCAAGCAATAACCCCCTCCCCCAAAAAAAATCTTCTGGGAGATGTTAATGCTTAAGAAATACAGTGATTTAATCAGAAGTATTGTTTTTCCATTAGAAGAATATTTAGTTATATTTATTAGTTGCCTCATAAAAAATATCTAAGCAATAGATATCTTCCTGTGTTTGGTTCTGTTCTCTCTTCTTACTATCTTTGCTTTTAAGTAATGTGTACAAACTGCCCGCCCCCCCCCCCCCACATTTCATATGGTGTAGTGAATGATTTTATGCTACTTTCACTGGTTATTATGTGAATATTGTATTGATTTTTTGTGTTTTAATGTTGTTACTGCTTGAATTGTGTGTGAACTGCCCAGAGAATTGTTAATGAGAGACCAATAAATCTCTAAATAAATAATACATGGAATGGCAACATTTTTAAAAAATGTTGCGTCCTGAAATTCCTCCTCAGAAAGCAAGGCAAGAGCACTAAAATGCTGACTCCTGGCTTAATAGAAAATGACAAGAGTCCACCTGCTTTTAGTATAGGTCAATGCTGAGAGTCATTCACCTTTCATCTTCTACGTCCTAAACCGTTTGTTTCCAAGGATACCACAATACCTACGTTATGAGAAGTATGACTTTGTTTTCTGTTCTGAAATGATTTCAAAGCATAATAGCTGTATGTTGCCTTTGGGATACCCCAGGCAAAATGCATTTTGAGTTTTATTAGCACACATTTAAAAAGTTTTCAGGCTCACAATCTGTTCAGCTCAGTCTGTGGCTCTGAAGCCAGGAGAACAGTCAAAATGCTCAGAATAGCAGCTGCAGAACTAAGGCACCCTGTGGAAATAAGGGTCTTGTGGAAAATGGAGGTACTGGCAGTGCTGGCTCCAGGTTTTAGGTCAGGGGTCAGCAAGGTTTACCAACCATGGGCTGGATCACTCCCTCAGAGTTTGTCCGTGGGCCAGACTGGCGCTGCGCGATGCCGAAAATCGCGTCTGCACATGTCCCCGCACCAGAAATTGCTTCTGTGCATGCCCAGACTCTGAAAATCATGTCTGCGCAGAAGTGATTTTCAGCGTCTGGACATGCGCAGATGCGATTTCCAGTATCTGTGTGTGTGCAGGTGCAATTTTTGTGCCGCTCGGCAAATCCCACACTGTGCCGGTTTTGCGCAGCGTGCGGGGGACTCGCCGAGTGGGCGGCTCAGTTCAGGGTGGCTCATGGGCCAGTAAAACGGTCTTCATGGGCTGCATCTGGCCCATGGGCCACACGTTACCAACCCCTGTTTTAGACCCTAAACCCTGAAATGAGCTTTAACCTTAACCCCTGAAATTTAGGGGGTATTCAGCACAGTACTTTTAGCAGTTCCCCCTACATCAATAAAGGTAAAAGGTAATGGATACCTGGATGGCATTCATTCAAGGGTGACAATGGGGTTGCGGCGCTCATCTCGCTTTCAGGCCAAGATGTCAGGAGTGCATACAGGAGCCAGGCACTGTGACTGGTAGGGCCTCACAGGACTGGGGCCTTCCTGAGTTTGGCCTGGAAGGGCAAGGTGCGGCCGCACAGGTGAGGCTTGACAGAAGACTCATAGCACCTGGTGGCAAGGGCCGGGAGGGGTATATAAGACCAGCATTTCCCTCTGGCTCTTTGCCACAGCAACACGCTACCCACCTAGCTGTGCTTCGGCTTCCGGACTCCTGGTTTCCTGACCCTTGGACTCTTGGCTTCCGGACTCCTAGTTTTCTGATTCATGGACTCTTGGCTTCCTGATCCCTAGACTGCTGACCCTGGACTGCTGTCCCTGGACTGATGTTTCCTACTTCCCAACTTCTACCCTGGCCCCGATGTACCAAGCTGGGACTCCAACTGCCTATAACCCAGACCATGACACAAGGGAGCCAGTGTTTGTCCACAGACAGCTTTCTGGGTCATGTGGCCAGCTTGACTAAACCACTTCTGGCGCAATGAAACACTGTGACGGAAACCAGAGTGCACTGAAACACCGTTTACCTTCCCACTGTAGTGGTACCTATTTATCTACTTGCACAGGAGTAAAAGGAGCTCACTCCGTCATGGGGATTTGAACTGCCGACCTTCCGATCGGCAAGCCCAAGAGGCTCAGTGGTTTAGACCACAGTGCCACCCACCACCATCAATGCGTTACCCTGGACCCATAGGGTCACCTGTTGGCTGTGATAGCAGTGGGCAGTGGCAGGGTTCTGAAGGGGCTGACATTCTGAGTCCTCATAGCACTCCTAATGGTGTGTCACTCAGGGAATTATGGGAAATTAAAACAATATCTTTGTATTGGAATACTAGCTAAAGAGTAGTCAAGGACACTGCCAACTGTGGAGCCTGCTGGTGGTCCTGAGCCCCCAGCAGCTTCACAAAAATGTCAAGTACTGGAACCTGTATCATCATCATCATTTAATTTTGTATATAAATAAGGAAGTTGAGAAGATGCACAAGGAAGGAAAGAATATTGAGGTCTCTTCCTGCTTGATGGTGTTGGTGCTGTAAACATGCATAATCAATAATAGTTTTTGACTATACATTTCTGTATCAATTGCTTATGTTAGACCTTAGAAAGTTGTTTTAGTATAAGTCAGCCAGAATGATAATAATATTGTTAATAATAATTTTATTATTTATATGCCACACATCTAACTGTGTTGCCCCAGCCACCCTGGATTGCAAGGCTCATATGTTTGAAACAAAAAGATGACTGTTTCCTAGCTAGAGGAAAGGTCAGTTAGCTGACACAAACAGTTAGCATTGTTGTTAGTAGCAGAACATTTTTGGTTAGCTGTCAAAGTGAACAAGTGGAAAGTATCATCTATTCCAACCTGAGCTGGTACAGCCAAACTAAAAAAAAAAAGGGGGGGGAGTGATATTAATGGATAGCGATAAGGATTGTGCCCCAATGCCTTGATCTGGTGTCTCTCAAGAATAATATCCTTATAAGGTTTGGGTGATAACTCTGAGTAAGTCTATTCTAGATACCTGAATCCATAGTGTGTGGTGATTTCTCTTGAATCAATTATAGGAGGCAATTACCACTTCAAAATGATATCTGTTAGCATGTGAGTAACATCTTTGCTGCAACATTCTTTTTTGTACTAGGGATATCAAATAAAGCTATATAAAAATCATCACTGCTATATATGAGTGAAATTACTACAAGGGCAATTCTAATCTCTTGAGATTTGCAGTCTCTCTGTCTGGAGTAGTCGGAAGGAGCCTCTTCTAACAGGAACTAAATCTATCAATGTGGCTCAACCAGATACCTCATTTACTTCCAGTGGCCAATTGTACCTTCAGGCTAAGGATAAATTCACAAACCATATTTTGAAAAGTGAAATTCCCCCCAAAACAGTTTTCGCTGCTTTTCCCATCATGTTGCCATACATCGGCAAAATCCCCCCTGATGCCATTTTTACACCTGAAAACCACGATGTGTCAGGAATTTTCCTGATGTATGGCAAGCCTACATTCTAGAAAGAAAGAAAGAAAGAAAGAAAGAAAGAAAGAAAGAAATCTGAAGGCAGCCCTGTTTAGGGAAGTTTTTAATGACTGATGTTTTAATGTATTTTTAATCTTCTGCTGGAAGCCGCCAAGAGTGGCTGGGGAAACCCAGCCAGATGGGCAGGGTAGAAATAAATTATTATTATTATTATTATTATTATTATTATTATTATTATTATTATTTATTAGTCACTGCATAAAGTACAACTTGAATTTTTCAGTGTGGGCATGCTGGCTAGATAAACCCACATGCTGTCTTAGTAGTAATGATCTGTAATGTAGAAGATCTCAAGAACATTATTTTTAAAACTGCTTGACATACTTATCAGACAGTGGTTTCTTAAGCAAGAAAAGAACCCTACATGATTAGTTGATGAAAGGTAAATTATAAGAAGGCACTTAAGAGGGCTATGTGATTGGTTCTCTCTTATGGTCAATGAAATGTTTTAAGGCTGGTTTGCATCGGCATAATATTGCCATGTAAAATGTATGTTTCCCAACAGGAGTGGACAAAACTGCCCATATCAGTTCTCGATATCTCATTTTTCCAATCTTAAATTCAGCGTGCCACTTTTCTAAATCAGTTTTTATTTTATGTGATTGAATCCAATGAAACATGTCACAGAAGTGGGATGGGGTGAGTTAGCTTACCTTTTGCTAGTTTTATCATTCCCCCCTTTTAAATTCTAAACACTGAGCTAATCCCTCTATGGTAAACAAGAGAGGGATGTCCTCAGGCTGCATGCCTCCATCATTTCCACTCATGCCTTTCCAGCATGATGCTGTATTGTGAAGGAGGTTTTTGTGAAGCAGGTGGGGAATTGTGTTAGATTTCACTATCGGAAACTGGATCGATTGCCTTTTGGAAAACAGTAAGGATAACCTCCTAGGTTAAACGGAACTGTGTGTTGCCTGTTGTTAATCTAAATACTGAAGGGCTTCCAATTTAATTGCTGCTAAAGTGTCTTCAGTAAATTTGGAGGAAAATGTATAAAAACCTTCTGTTCTTACCGTTCATGTTCATGCATGTTAATAATTTCAAACAGACAGAAGTGATTACAGTAAGCTGGGGAAACTGTTGGATAATAAGTTACCCGATCATCTCTGAGGACATATAAAAGTGGAAGCAGTAGCAAGAGATGGCACATCTCTCTGCCTCTCAGAATATGTTTTGATGTCTAATGTGTGCACAAAATCTCTGCTGGTTTTGTTAAGTAATTTGCTAACTAAGTAACCATTTATGGGGTAGACATCAGATGAGTAGCACACAGCTTCTTGGGGACATAGGAAATTGCCTTATACTGAATCAGACCACTGGTGCATCTATTATTAAAAGTTTTACAGTGAATTAAAGTGAAGAGAAAAGAAAAGGGGGGAAAGAAGAAAAAATCCATAAAAACAAAAGGAAGCAGAAGAAAACAATCTCGAAATGACAATAAAATGTAATTAAGGTTACAAAACTATGTAGTATATATGTATGCAAGTAGATGAGCTTATTATTTCCCTCAAGTATACATCAGTTCACAAATCACTATGGTTTCAATAAATATGTTTGAAATATCATTATATTTCTCCATACATAATCTTTGTCTGAAAGCAATCTGTTCATACATTGCAAGAGCTGTCATATTGCTATCCATTGATCAAAGGGGGCCATCTAGCTCAGTATTGTCCATGGTTATACAGACCGGCTGTCTAAGATTTCAGACAGAGGGACATTCCCAGCCCTACCTGAACATTAAACCTGGGACCTTCTGAATGCAAAGCTACTCCTCTACTACTGAGCTAAAGCCATTCCCCTTTGTATGTATGGCCCTTCTTCTTTGTAAGACTTCAAACCACCACCACTGTCTGCTAAATCAGTAATTACTTGAACATGTGCAAGATCACACTAGTGACTTTAGAGAGAATGCCTAGTGTGCTATAATAAATAAATGAAGTAACTTTAAATTCCCACCCTCAGTGGAAACTCTCTGCTGCATCTCTTAATGATGTCACAGCTTCCTATCCTTCAAGGCCAATGTCACATTGGTTCTTCCAACACTTTTTTTTAATGAAAAGCGGACATTGTGAGTGCAAATTGGCTTGGAGTAGCAATGCTCAGGCTGGGAAGATTTAACACTTTCCTCTATTCCAAATTCTTGATCTAAAATAGCTTTCCTCTACCTGGTGTCTCCCAGATGTTTTGGGCTACAACTCAAATCAGCCCCAACTGGCATAGTTAATGGTCAGGGATGATGAGAGTTTTAGTCCAGCAACATCTAGAAGCCACCAGTTGGGAAAGGTCAGTCTAAATCAATCTGTACAGAAGAGCCCATGCTGAGGGTACATGCAGAAGTCCCCAGGTCCAGTCCCTGGCATCTCCAACTAGAGCTGAGGGAAATGCCTGTCTGAAACCTGGGCTGTAAGTAGCTATCCTGAACTAAGCAACAATAATACCAAAATTTGATTCCAGAGGATTAGCCATTGGGACAGACTGTAGCTCAATGGGAAAACATCTGACTTGCATGCAGAAAGACTCAGGTTCAATCCCTGGCATCTCCAGGTAGAGCTGAAAAAAGTTCCTGGAGAAACATTACCAGTCAGAGTACACCGACCTAGGCAGACCAGTTCTCTGATTTTCTGCCTATGGACCAGATTCAACTAAATGAGTATGCTAGCAGGATCCAGCGTAATGAGTCTTGCTAGTGCCATGCTCCTCCTTGCCCCAATAAGCCCTGGGAGTGGGGTCTGGAGAATCCTAGAACAGCATGCTGGAGGAGGAGAGGGGAGATTGTTCCATCAAACAAGCTAAACTGACAGAACAACCGGAAGAACACAATGCTGTATTCCTTCCTATGTTCCATGTAAAGGTAAAGGGACCCCTGACCATTAGGTCCAGTCGTGACCAACTTTGGGGTCGCGGCGCTCATCTCGCTTTATTGGCCGAGGGAGCCGGCGTACAGCTTCCGGGTCATGTGGCCAGCATGACTAAGCTGCTTCTGGCAAACCAGAGCAGCACACAGAAATGCTGTTGACCTTCCTGCCAGAGCGTACCTATTTATCTACTTGTACTTTGACATGCTTTCGAACTGCTAGGTTGGCAGGAGCAGGGACCGAGCAACGGGAGCTCACCCTGTCGCGGGGATTCGAACCGCTGGCCTTCTGATTGGCAAGTCCTAGGCTCTGTGGTTTAACCCACAGCGCCACCCACATCCATGTTCCATGTAGAGATGGGCAAATCAGCCAATTTTGGTTTGTCTCAGTTTCTCATTTTTCCAATCTCAAGTTCAGTTCTCCACATACCCACATCATTTTGTGTGTTTGTGTGTATGTTTAAAAAGTATGAAAATTCATCAGCAACATGTTTGTGTGCAGTTTTGTCTAGCATACACATTATTACAAAGCAATCTGCTTAATTTAATCCATTTGCATGCTATTTTCACTAATACACGCTTTTTCATTCACACCTTACAGGCATTTTTGTACAGATTACTTGGCTGGATAACTGCATTGTGAAAACTGGAAATGTGTGAATTTTGAAAGGATGTTTCTTTTCTCATATTGTTCCAGAAAGAGCAAATTAGGGAGGTTCACCTGTAAAGGCAAGAGGCATCGATTTTCTCCCGCATCCCTAGTTCCATGTTAGTCTGCTTTGTGACAACAATAATGAGGACATGTCTAGAGCTTTAAATAGTAAGGTTTCTATCTCAGTCGCACTCTGAGTAGGCTCACTGAAATCAATGGACTGCTTGCAGATCGAGGCTTAATACCGAAAACAGGCCCTTGAGATACTTCAAATGAGTTGCTGGCAACAGGGCTTTTTAAAGTTATTAGAGTTTTCCCTGGAAAGGGAAAACTCAGATAAAAGGGGTTGGAACCACGCAATACCGTTTTAAATGATCATGACATTTTGTGGGCACTGCAAAAAAAAAAAAAAAGCATTGCATGCAGCGGGAACAGTAATCCCATTATAAAGATTCATCAGGAAGCACCCTTATTCATGATCAGGGGTCAGCAAACTTTTTCAGCAGGCCGGTCCACTTGTAGCACCCTGCTTGTGGTTAACGCTTAGCTGGAATGAAATATTCAACGCAGCAATAGAGAAATTAAAATAATAATTTATTTGTCAGACAAATAAATGAGAGACACAGTGGTATATGGTTACCAAAGCTCTGCCCACTCCAGCCCTGATGGTCAGCACTTATATTTCCTCAGCTCAGCCCCCTTGCTCCTCCTTTGGCTGCCTCTGTCCAATCAGCCTGGTTGAAATTCCTATTGGCTGTTTGCTAGAACCAATCATAAAAGATACACCCATTTCCTATTGCCTTTTATGGGAGACAAAGAGCTATATTTCCTTCTATCTATAAATGGCAAATAAGTAGTCATATATCTTACATTTGCCTCTACAAGGCACCTTAATTACCAGCTCACCTCTTGCCCTTCTTGCCCTATTGCCCTCCAAAACAGATGGCTAATGGTTTTAAATTTTTATCTTAAACAGAGGTCAGAGATCTTGGGTTCACATTCTCACACATCATCAATGAAAGATCTCCTTCTTTGGAGGTCTTTAAGCAGAGGCTTGACAACCATATGTCAGGAGTGCTCTGATGGTGTTTCCTGTTTGGCAGGGGGTTGGACTCGATGGCCCTTGTGGTCTCTTCCAACTCCATGATTCTATGATTCTATGAAATAAGAATCTAACATTTCTTACTTTATAAATCCTTTGCATAATTACATTTAAGCCAATATTTTTCATACATACCATATATAGATTTTTAGAAGCAAAGGCCTTTTCAAAGTAAAACTTCTTCAGTTTACAACCCCTTTCCTGGCCAGCTGCTTTTCCCATTAGCTCTTGCCCTTTAACCTGTGGCTCAAGTCTGTAATGGGAGACACATGGTAATTAGTGCTTTTGCAGCTTGATTGTATTCTGTAGGGTCAGTAACCTAGTAACCTTTGCTCTCAGCCTGTAATTCCCTTTTTACAACTTTGAGAATTTTGGCTCCTGCTATAAATCAGGGGGGCCTTTGTCCAGGAAGATAAACATCTGCCAGTCTTTTAGACAGCTGGTCTTCTGCCTGCCATTAAAACACACAAGCATCTGCAAATATATATATATATATATATATATATATATATATATATATATAAGCTCATTTTAAAATACAAGTCTTGATCAGATGCCTCACACTGTCCCTCAGACCTTGTGGGGGGCTGGACTATATTTTGAAAAATAAAAATGCAAGAGCACCCCGAGCCCCGGTGGGTGCTTACCTGTGTCTTGTGAGCGGCAGGGGCTGGCGGCGGAGGCGGGACGATGAGCGGTGCGCAAAAGGGCTCTGGAGGGGGGCTGCTTAAAATGGAGGCCACTCGAGCACAGCTGCTGCTGGCACCAACAAAGCCATGTGAGAGGGAGAGGGAAAGAATCTGCGCACTGGCGATCCATACGGCGATTCCCAGACTGTTCGTGGGCCGGATCCAGAAGGCAATTGGGCCTGATCCGGCCCACGGACCTTAGTTTGCTGACCCATGTTCATGACCAAGTGGCTTTCAGTGCGTCACACTATGATATAGTCAGATACAGTGGTACCTCGGGTTACATATGCTTCAGGTTACAGACTCTGCTAACCCAGAAATAGTCCTTCAGGTTAAGAACTTTGCTTCAGGATGAGAACAGAAATCACGTGGCGGCAGCGGGATGCCACATTAGCTAAAGTAGTGCTTCAGGTTAAGAACAGTTTCAGGTTAAGTACGGACCTCCGGAATGAATTAAGTACTTAACCCGAGGTACCACTGTACAACGCTAGCATGTTTATCACTGCATACAGTTTCGGTATGTCGTTCATCTTTCATGCTTCAGTCATCTTCAATTTCATGATTTCACAGCCATGCATCCACATTTTGTACATATACAAAGTTACGGTTACTTGGCTACATCTCAGAAATCTGTGGG
The DNA here is from genome assembly GCF_027172205.1 of Podarcis raffonei. Lineage (NCBI taxonomy): Eukaryota > Metazoa > Chordata > Lepidosauria > Squamata > Lacertidae > Podarcis > Podarcis raffonei. The sequence continues at coordinate 51,186,063 of NC_070605.1, read as the reverse complement.
AATTGAATGTACTGTTAAGCAATTAATTTCAACTGATTTCAATGGAGCCAGCTTTGGTCTGTGTATGACTGCTGCCCCCTGCCCCCAGGGCACTTAGACTTTTGTTTCTCATCCATTATGCACCATTATTGAAATCAGTAAAACATATACAGGTGAACAAATAAACACACCACAAAAGCTTGCTTTTAGCAATTTAAAATAGATGCGGTATTACAGGCAGGCAGAAGCTCAATAAGATCATTGTAAAGGGTTAATTACAAGAAATAAACTTTTACATATCAAACAGAGCAAGGCATGGCTATTCTGTGGCTTTATTGCAAGTATTTCCATAATGTTTAATTTAAAAACAATGCTACTGATGGTTAGATAAGATTCTATTGTACAGAGAAGTAATCTGCATTACCTAAATTAATTTTTCATGTGGTTCATGTAACACCATTTGTGTCGTTGTAGGCAGAATTCCATTAGTGTCAAAGTACTATTTGTTTATTTTATTTTTTATAAGGAGCCTAACTTCCATAAAGTCAGGGTGAAGTATAAAGACCTCAATATGAAATTGAAGTAGTAAGCTAAGTATTAGTAAGTAGAACCAGGCAGAGGGCCTTCTCGGTAGTGGTGCCTGCCCAGTGAAACACCCTCCCATCAGATACCAAGGAAATAAACAACTATCTGACTTTTAGAAGACATCTGTTTAGGGAAGTTTTAAATGTTTGATGTTTTATCGTGTTTTTAATATTCTGTTGGGAGCCGCCCAGAGTGGCTGGAGAAACCCCACCAGATGGGCGGGGTTTAAATAATAAATTATTATTATAATATTATTATTAATAGTATTTCCTGGTAAATATATATATTTGTGTTTTCTGATCAACCACATATTTTACTGACATGCAGCAAGGTATGCTGACATTCAGACAGCGTATTATAAGTATAATGTGCCCTTTTAAAATGTGGATTTTTTTAGAGGGGATATTGGGTTGTGCCTTTTATTTTGATTATTTATTTTGTGGTTTTATATTTTGATTTTATTCTGTGAACTGCTCTGAGACCTCTGGGTATAGGGCGGTATATAAATTCAATTAACAACAACAGCAGCAACTGAATAAGGACATAAGAGGGGCCAGCTGGATTAGGCCAGTGGCGCATTTAGTCTAGCATCCTACTCTCACAGTGGTCAATCAGATGTCTGGGGGAAACCTGCAAGCAGGATTTGAGAACAAGAGCAGTCCCTCCTTCTGTGGCTTTGGCCTCCAACTGTGGAGGCAGAGCATAGCCATCATGGCTAGTAGCCACTGATATACAGAAGACTTCATTCCATAGTTTAATGATGTTGTGTCATTTAAAACACCACTTGAAGCATTACCAATGAGAAGTATGTTCCATTGAGACCACGCAACTGAGCATAGCATTGTAGCCTTAGGCTGCAGTCCTATACCCAATTACTAGAGAGTACGCCCGATTGAATTGGGGTGCATTTTCTTTGCAAGTGATGTGTATAATATACGATTGTGCTCTTAAACTCTGCATATACGGTAAGTCCTGCACACAGGATATCATGCACAAACAAAGGCTGTATTAATGAGGCTGGATCATTGTGTCAAGCTGCTAAAGCTGGGGGGTGGATTTCTGTTACAGGATTCAGTACTATGTAGTCCCTCCTGCTTACCTTTTGGGTGGGAGGGATTGAATCAATGTCCTTAACTTCTTCTCAAGTGTTTGGTGCTTGAACACTTCGGGGCATAAGTCATGCAGGAAAAAATACCACTAAAATTTGTTTTGCAACAGCCTCTTAACACATCCTTTAATAAGGCTTTGCTAATATAAAATGTTGCAGTGTACCGGCAATGCAATAAGCATAATAACAATGAATTACATTATGTGCTACCTTGAGGGTTTAGACTTATGATGATAAAGGAAAACTGTTTTCTTCAGAAGACTGTTACTATGGGTATAAAGGTAAAGGTAAAGGGACCCCTGACCATTAGGTCCAGTCGTGACCGACTCTGGGGTTGCGGTGCTCATCTCGCTTTATTGGCCGAGGGAGGTTGCATACAGCTTCCGAGTTATGTGGCCGGCATGACTAAGCCGCTTCTGGTGAACCAGAGCAGCACACGGAAACGCCGTTTACCTTCCCGCCAGAGTGGTACCTATTTATCTACTTGCACTTTGATGTGCTTTCGAACTGCTAGGTTGGCAGGAGCAGGGACCGAGCAATGGGAGCTCACCCTGTCGCAGGGATTTGAACCACCGACCTTCCGATCAGCAAGTCCTAGGCTCTGTAGTTTAACCCACAGCGCCATCCATGTCCCTATCTACTATAGGAATACAGGTTGATAAATATGTACTCAGGACAAATACTGCCATAAGCATACTGAAGATGACATAGGCTGCATCCAAGATTGGTAAACCTGGACCAATTTATTAGAAACCATGGTGGAGCTTTGAGTTCATTCACACCCTGTTTCAAGAAATTGTGTAGGTTATTATGCCTGAAGATACAGAGCATGCACATTTTTGAAGGTCTAAAAGCTTATTTCACCTTCAGTTCTTTGTATTCCTTTGTTACAGACTTCACAGTGAAATCAAAAGGCTATACTTTGGTAGTGCAATATGTAGCAGATGTACCAAACTAAGTAATATCAGGGAGATTAAGAAAACTGTTGGCAGGCATATCAGATTAGAGGTTCTATATTGACTGTGAGAGGGTAGAGGTCAACTGCCATAGGTGCTTTTGCTAAAAGTTCTGCCATTTTATCCAGTTATGAACAAGCACTTTATATTTAGCGCTGCTGCCAGCCTTCCTTTTGTAACTGAAGCATTTCCCCAGAAGCTTAGTCATCATTTCAGCATGCTGGAAGAAAGCCCAGGCCAGGTAACAGGCATATGTCAAGATTGCCACTGTCAAAAGAATTCTTCAACTGTGCCATAATATCCCACGCAGTTCAGAGTTTTAATTTGTAAGTTGGCCATTATGCAAAATGTAACACATGCTTAGATGTTTCGAGACATAATGTTTCATGCATTGTTTGTTTTATTTGAAACGAACGTTGTGGTTCAGTTTCCATTTAATCTGAATGCCATTTGCATGTGCGTCTTTAACAACTCCTACAATGGCATCAAAAGGTTACATGAACTGGAAGGCTGAACACGATGAAATTTGCAAAGAGATGTAGAGGTCTGGTACCCTTTCTTACTGCCTATTTCTTACAAACCTATTTCTCTAGGTTTGGCAGTTTCTTATATCCAACAGGCATTTACATACATAGGTAGGGATGGAGAAGGAGATAATTTTAAATGGATCTTGGTGCTTTCAAGCCAATTCAAGCTTTGCCTGAATTGGATCTTACACTGAGCACTGCTTATGTCCCAGCCACTTATGCACTGTTATTTTCTTAAAAAAAGAAAATAAAGCCTGTTTAATAATGTGCAAAATTTTACACAAACATTTGCATATAAAGGAGTTAAGTCTCTCATTTCTGCAGCATCATTTATTAATACATAAGAATTTTTATACGATCACATGCATTCTCGTTTATCAGTTTTTGTGATGGTTACTTTAGAACTACTGGAAAGCATAAGTGTATAATATGTGTATAATATACATATAATAATTAATAGAATACACAATAATTGTTTGCATTTTTTAGCAGAAAAGGTTAAAAATAACTCTTGCTTCTCATTGAGATCAAGGAACGAGACAGGAATTGTGGGTGGCAGAACCCGGGTGGATATCCTCAATATCCAGATTTTCAGAAAACCTCATACATGTGCTGCTGATACATGCCCTGTAGAATTTCAAAGATGGGACAGCACAGACTATGAGAAGATCTTACAGAGATATATTAAACGGAGTACTTAGGACAACAAGTTAGTGGAAAGTTGCAAGTCAGAGCATCATTAGGGTTGCCCAGGAAATTCAGTCTTCACAACTCCCTATATAAACTGACATGATTTAAACCTTCTAGATTAATGTGCAGAGTGGAACTCAGTTATCCCCTGGTTTTAGCACCACCTGAATGTGTCTGAGAGAGCAATCTGAGATGAGTTGAAATGAGGGATCCCATATAAATGGGACTTGGACCAGCAGAAATGGGCTGCTTTGTTCATTATCATTGTACAGCTGCAGCTGAAACGACATCTTAAGTGAAATTGAGAGCTAGCTTGGAATGTGTTTAGGTTCCTCCTTAGGCAAAATATGTGTCTTTCAAGAGGAGCTGAAACAGTTTTAATAAGATTAGTCAAATTTCTCAGGAGAGTTTTGTACATTCCTAGTGCATAAAGGAGTATCTTTCTGTGATGTGTTTGACTTCCTGAACATAATAACAACCAGCTAAATCAGGCTTAATATCTCCAGTGTAGCATCACTCTTGAGCATTGTGGGAAATTAAAGCAGATAGATCTGTTGCTTGACACTGCTTACAATACAAGCCCCCCTTTTAAATATATATATTTGAAAGGGGGGATGGAGCAGTGGTAGGACCTCCTGGGGTGATGGGCTTTGCCAGAGCTGACAGCAGCCTGACACATGGCTTGTAAATTTGTCTCCATGTGGTGCTGTTGTAATATTTTGCATCAGTAACTAAAAATAATTCACCTGAGATTGCCACAGTTATGCATACTGAATGTAATCCACCGAACACAGAGGCTTGGTAAAACTCCTGCTTTTTTGGTTTACTTTTACAGACTCTGCTGCTTACAGATAATCCAAACTCACCCACTGTTCCTTCAATTGGCCTGCATAGGAAGACGTCCCCCTTGCACGAACTGTGTGATAGGCCAAACTGAATGCTACAGCTGTCTGGCTGTTATTGCTGAATGATCTTGCCTTCTGTTGGCCTTTTTGGGCCCATTGTTTCCTGTCATTTCCATTTCAGAGCAATGGTAAAGTTTTATATACTTCTAGAAAATGGTTATTTTCTGCCTTTCCATTTTATAATAAAAATTAAATGACCGTGGAGGCTCACTTCAAAACAAAACACCAATCTATTAAATAATAAAACATTAAACAAAACAAAATCTCTAAAAAGGAGTAGGGGACAGAAGAAACAGGCAGTGCGGGATCATCGTGGTTGTTGATGATATTGTATTTATTTTCTTTTTTTCTTTTATTTAACAAAATGTATATACTGTTTACTAGAACTAAAGACCTCTAAGTAGTTCACAGTATCTCACAGTCAACATTTTTTCTCTCCATTTGGAGAGGTAGATGACTGTCACAGGGCAAGGTGTTTCTGCTAACCATTCATTAGATAAGTGGCAAGGCACAGAAAGGACTGCTAAGCTGATTTTAGTGAATGGGCAGGTTGATAAGGGAGGTGTTCCTCTTCTAAACTATCATGGCCCCAGTCTTTACGACTGCTAGTATTTACAACTTTAAAGGCAATAGACAGCAATTTGAATAGAGTCCAGAAATGAATTGGACACCAGCGAAATACAGTCCATGTATATCTTGGCAGCTATCTGTAGTCTCTCAAAATGCTGGGTTGATGCAGCCAGCTGGATGCATCCGAGAGCCACCAGAAGCCCAGCAAGGGAATGCTAAAATGATGTGCATTAGGAAGAGAAACAGCAATAGAGCAGTGCTTTGCATGGGGCAGCTCCCAGGTTCACAATTTGGCATCAGTTAAAAGGATCTTATGGCTGGGCCACTTTGGAGGACCACTGTCAAGCCACAAAGACTTAACAAGCTCCAAAGTTCTGACTCAGTAAAAGAAAGCTTGATATATATTTTGAGCTGTAAGGTTATACGTATGCTTTAGAGCCCTTGAATGCAAAAAGCTTCTGATGAAATTAATGGGATCTGTGATTATATCCTATCAATTTTTATGTATGCATTTGTTTAAAAAGGCACTTGTGTGTCACTTTTTAGCTCTAAAAAGGTTCTCCAAAGCCACTTACAACAATTAAAATCTGGTTACAATTAAAAATTGAGAGCATTAGAACTTGGGAGGAAAGCAAACAAAATAGAGTTAAGCAGGCAAGATTTCAATAAAGGTAAAGGTAAAGGGACCCCTGACCATTAGGTCCAGTCGTGGCCAACGCTGGGGTTGCAGCGCTCATCTCACTTTATTGGCCGAGGGAGCCGGCGTACAGCTTCCAGGTCATGTGGCCAGCATGACTAAGCTGCTTCTGGCAAACCAGAGCAGCGCACGGAAACGCCGTTTACCTTCCTGCCGTAGCGGTACCTATTTATCTACTTGCACTTCGACATGCTTTCAAACTGCTAGGTTGGCAGGAGCAGGGACCGAGGAACGGGAGCTCACTCCGTCGTGGGGATTCGAGCCGCCGACCTTGTGATCGGCAAGTCCTAGGTTCTGTGGTTTAACCCACAACACCACCCATATCCCTAAGATTTCAATAATGGACACCAAATATCAAAATACAAATATCATAACTATCCACCTAAAGGACAGCAGAGAAGGGCCAGCCAAACTCCTCTTGGAAAATTCTACAACTCGGGTACAATCACCAAAATGCCTTGATTTGTACCTCCATCAATCCAATTGTTCTTGATGGTAGAATGTAGGAAACAGTATCCGAAAATGACCACAACTGATGGACAGAGTAATGAATATAAATGGAAACTTTGGGATCATCACAGTTCCAGGATTTTTTCAGTTCTACCATTTTTGAAAGCTACTTTCATATTTGTCCAACATTGACCTTGCTGAAACAACCTATGACTTGATGACCTATGGTGTTTACCAATTTCTTCTACACATCCAGTATTAGATGGCCTCTAGAGTCATGCAGCTTCATAGAGGCAGAGAAAATTATCGGCAGAAGAGTCAAGCTGATTAAAAAGTTGATTGCCTTTTGTAGTCTTTATGTCGCTGCTGTAGAAACATCAGACTGGGAGGCATGCGAGAGATGCACATTTACACCCAGAACTCCACTGTTGCAGTTCCCAATGCAAAGAGGCAAGCTGCTTTCCAGTTTAGAGAGCAGCTTGCTTCTTCAGCAGGGAGAGCTGCTGATGTTACAGCAAGTGAATAACTTTCTGCATGTGCAATTCTCTCATCTTTGTGCACAGCCATACTCAATAACACACTTTGAAGTGCATGTACTTTGTCATGTCAAAAGCTCATCAGCTTTCCAGTCATCCCCCTTTTCCTCTTAATTTAAACCTGTGGATACAATTCTCACAAGTTTCTCTGTCGCCTCCAGAGTCTAAATAAGGGTCACCACTATCATGGTAGAAAGCAATTTTCTGAAAATGCCTCAATGATAATGCTTTTCTGTATGTAAGAGTATGATGCTGGCAGCTAGCTGGGCCTTTTGTTATATATCGTGTATCTACAGTACATTTATGTAGTCCATTTAATAAAGTGCATTTAAAGACTGTGCTGAGAAGTGGGAGGCAGCATTATCCTGAATAGGACACATATGAATTATGGAGACCTCCAACTTCTGTAAAGTGAAGTACATCAAGAACAATGTATTCATTCTTAGCGTTATTACCCATCTCTGCACTTCTTCTGGTTGCCCCCTTTGCTAGTTTCAAAATGATTGCTCTTCATAAGACAGTTTACTATTAAAAAAACCTGGGATAATTCTGTAGAATGATCTTGCTACCATTTTTGTCTCTTAAGTAGATTATCCATTTTAGAAGTATAGGAATCCTGGTGCTTCTTTCCCTGGAAATCTGTGTTCCTTGTTGCAAAGCATATTTTGCTTTCCGTTGAAGTATCTCATGAACAAAGCCTCATGCTTGGCTACTATTTCACCTACATATCCTGCACTGGCATTTCATATAATGTGATTGTTCAAAGGGGTTCTGTTGCAAGTCATAGCTGTAACACAATTCTGGGACAGTTCCCATAACATTGTGATATAAAAATCATTGAGTGTTCTGTTCTGAGCCATACAATCCAATCAAACCTGCAATATTTGTTCCCCATGTTCCCCATGTTCACCTATTTACCGTAATTCAGGGGTCAGGAACATGTGACCCTCCCGATTGTTTCTGTACTACAATTCCCACAATCCCTAACCATTGACCATGCTGGCATGGGCTGACAGGAGTTGGAGTTCAGCAACATCTGGAGGGTTACAGGTTCTCCAACACTGATTTAGTGCAAGCTGCTCTCTGGTAGTTCTGATGCTGCTCTCTGGTAGTCCTGCTCAATACTCCGACATAGTGATGACTTCAGTAAAAATTATGAATATGATCCAAATTCTGCTATATCCTGTTTTAAGAGTGCTAGATCCCCACATACCTATAGGGAGTCACGAGTCCCTCCTCCATATCTCTGTGTGCATGTGAGGAATAATATTTAAGGAACATCTTTTTATGTAACCAAAATGTCACATCTAGTTGCACCAACAGCTATCCTTTATGTAGCTGTAAATATATGTGTGTGTTTGTGTGTGTGGCAAAGAGCTGTTAGGATTTCAGCTGAAATGAACTTCTGAAAGTTATCATTTTGTGTGTGTGTGTGTGTGTGTGTGTGTGTGTATATATATATATATATATATATATTAGAGAAGTTAAGTGCATGTTCATTTCAGTGGGATTTGCTTCTGTTTATGATATTCACAGTCTAATTACAAAGTTACTCCATCTCTAGTTCCTGACACTCAAAGAATATCTGAATAGTAGATCAGTGACCTGAAAGATTGCAACACCGTAGCTGTAGAGGAGCTGTTCTGGTTTATTGTGCATCAAATCTAGCTGAAAAATTCATGACATTTTCAATTATATAACATAGTGCACTTTCCCACTAACTCATTTTTAACAAGACTGGTTCATTTCATGCTTTTTAAACGTACGAGGAAAGAAAAGATAATAAAAAAATGTCTTTGGAGGCGTGCAGTTGTAAGGCACATGGTGTCTCAGAATGACCAGGGGGAGAGTCTATAGGTTATATGTTGCCTGAGCCGCTTCTAATTGCTGGGGTCCTGGATCCAGAATGGGTAAAAAATCTAATGGAGGATTCCATTGTTGAACTAGCCAGGCAAGTTTCTTGGTGACTTAATGGGTGCCTAACCATATTCCTTAGTATAACAAAACAGATTGCTCTTTGCCAGTGGGCAAATGGATGGTGCCCCCTCCCTCACCCGGCTGGTAGTAAGACAAAAACCAGAGTTGATGTGTGTGAACTGCATTGGAAACAAAATATAAATGGTTAAACAGAACCTTGAGACTTAGATTAAGGAGGCCAGATTGATTCAGGCAAATGTCTTGATAGTTTGAAAGGGAAGTCAGCTGCAGGCAAACTTCAGAAATTGCACAATCCCCTAATACTCAGAGCCAAATAAAGAAAAAAACCCCAACCCCTTTCATACCCACACTGTATACAACAGGGGTGAAAGACCTATCAATATAGCTAAAGAGGCACAGAAATTTTAGGCTCGTTTTCACCATAGTTATCCTGCTGTAAATGTTTTTGGGAGCTTTTGCTCTTTACCTTCAGGCCAAGCTGTTATGAAACATGTTCATCATTCTATAATTCTCCCACATTGATCTCTTTAAAAACAAACAAACCCATTATAACATGCATGACATATTACATAGCACAAATGAGCATCTTTTTTTTTTAAAAAAGGACATCTAAAAATGTTCATACCAAAACAAATTTTCTTTCTCCACTAACATTTATTTTTAGTGTCAGCTTAGCAGCAAAAAGCAACGTATTTTATACATATCTGGAGTCCATATACAAGAATGATGCTATTTATGTATGGAGTTTATTTATCAAGAATAAGAATGCTCATATCCTGCCCTTCCCAGGTGGTTACAAAAGATTCTCAAAATAAAATTCTACTCAAATCTAGTACAGGAAGAAAAACCCAAGATGGTTGATGCTCTTACCCTTGTTCTTCTCTGGGGTCATACCAGACAAGAGCTGCCATCAAAAACTTTGGACAGGTTGAGCAAGTGGAAATGGAACTCACTGCACCCATGATGGGTGCATTGTTTTTCTGCTGGTAGCTGCCATGCAGCTGATCCACCAACGTAAGCAAGGTTCAGCCCAAGTAGCTGAACACATGCAACCCATGATTAAAGTGACAATGGCCTATAGCCATCTGCAGGCAAGCACTGTGGCTGTGCTGTATGCTGTGTGTCTATGCATATACTAATGTATTAGAATATATTTTCAGAGATAGATTCTGACAATTCTGAAAGTATATTTTACCTCCATTGTCTTTGCATATCTGTGCACATTTGGAGTTCCTACAGATACAAGCCACCTCAACTATTTCATGCCAGAATCTATTAATAATCTTTATGTTCTGTGTAAGACAGCAGCATGAATTCTTCTGCTGAAATTATTTTCATAGCAGCCTCCAAGACACATTTAATACTATACATATGTATTTTTTAATATCAAGAAAATTAATTGGGAAACACGAAGAGTCATTCAGAGAGCACTGAGTTCTGGAGATTTAATCCAGCTGGTAATATCTTTTTTTTAACATCACGAGTTACCTAATGAGATGATTAAAATTATATTTAGTTGATTTTAATGATCACATTTTGTCAGAAGTACATTATCATTTTTTTCTTTGCTTGTCATGTCTGCTTATGCCAGATGCTTTTCTTTTTAATTAATCTTGAGGCATCTATTCAATATCATTCTAATCTGTCGTTCTTTCTGATATACAGCCTCTGAATGTTTTTTTGTTGCAATTGAGTGGTATGCTACCTTCCCAAAGAAGAGCTTGTCATTTCATAGGCAGGCATTTCATGGACCCTCATCTTCAGTCTAAAATAGAGTGGACTGAAGTCCTCTTTGGATGGGAGAAGCAGCACGTGTAGAGGGACCACGTGGAGGAGCATGCTTGCCCCACCTTCCTTCCCCATTCCTCCATGAGATGGAGGACAACTATCTGAAGTAATAAGACTGAATCTACTGGTGTTGGCTTCCCACATGATGTAGGACCCTGATTATCCAGAGATCTGCCTCATGCAAAAGCCTGCCTTGGTACAGAAGATTTCCTCACCCTCCAACTTGCAGAGGGTGATGGAGACTGGATGGGGACAGAGCTAGCATGCACATTCCTCCACTCCCTGTTCCTGAATGCCTGAAGAAGGCTTAACAAGGGGACAGAAATGTACTGGGCTTTGGCTACACCTAAACTGTGTTGCAATTTGACATATTAAATTTAATTTCAAGCATAACTTATAAATGAAAAAAGCATTTGAAAAAACTGCTGCTCCCCTCTCCTCCTCTACTAATAAGTCTCCTTCTCAAAGAAATATTATTAATTTACTGTTTCCGTTACCTTTCGTTGTGGATCACTTTTTAGAAATAAAAGATAGCAGCTACGTACTTGCAGAAAATGTTTTGCCTTGTTTGTCTGAACAATACCTATATACCAATGGGGAAACTGAGATATTGATTTTGATTCAGAACTACCAAATCCATTAATGAGCAGAGATTTGGATTTACAGCTCTTGTATTTAATGTTGGAGTTGAACAATTTTAGAATACTGTAGTTAAAAGTAGTTTCCCATGTTTTATGAACACATTCTTCCAAGCTGACTGTCACTTGGCATCAGACAGATTTTGCAAAACAAGACAAAACCCCTGCAAAATCTGTTTAATAGATACAAAATTGTACTGAGTGTCAAATTTCAATTGCTGCCACAGGCACATGAGGAGGAGGGGGTTCAAGGGACTGCTGATGAATCCAGGGAGTCTCCCTCTCCTGCTGCAACAAGTTCCCCTCCCCACCTGGTTTCCAAAATCTCGCAGGATAATGAGAAGAGCAGGTCAGAGGAGTACTGAGGCAATTGGAGACTGCTTGGGAAATATCCAGGAGATGAGGAGCCTTAGAAATGGTGAAAAGCAGGGACCTTCAGTCCTGGCAACTGTTCCATAGGGGCAAGACCTTCTGGGGAGTGTTGCTGAGACAACTAGGCCGAGTTGTATGTTTGTTTCCTTGAATAAAGAGTTAACTTCACAATGGAGATCCGCTTCTTTTATTGCTGACCTGTGTCTGACTCTAGTCCTGACAAACAGAAAATCCTTCTATTCACAGAAGACTTTCAGTAATGGAAGTAGTGCTTTTTTCAGCCAGAAAATCAACAGAACTCAGTTCTGGCCCCTCTCAGGTGGGCACCTTAGCTAATCTAGGAAGATGAGAGAGGTGTTCATGGTGAGTTCCAGTACCTCTTTATCTAGAAAAATAGCACTGAATGGAAGGACCCCTTCTGTGAATGGAAGCTGCTTTAATTAATAAAGCAAATTGACACACTTAATAAAATGGGTTGATTTTCTTGGACTGGATTTAGATTAATGAAGGTCAATTTATATCCCATTGAAATCAATAGGGCAAGTTAATCATAACTCAAGTACTTAGTCTGGATCCATTCCCCTGTGTTTAATAGTTTTAAAAATGAATTTACCACACATGGTGCTTGCAATCAGTGTTACCTTCACCCACCACGTCTCCCTGCCACACCTGAGGATCCTTACAGTGCCAGTATATTCTTACTTCAGAGTATACTGGGTGCTACAATAACAAAAATAATTTTATTATTTGTACCCTGCCCATCTAAGTTGCCCCAGAGCTCAGTTGCCATTTTCAACACTGGAATCGTCCCCTGAGCTTGTTCTGCATCCTACCCCTACTTCCCTTACAGTCCACCAATCTCCTGTTATAGGCTTGCTGTTAGGAATTTTTGTCCCCAAACCTAGATCCAACACCTCTGTTTCTTGTTGCCTTCTTAAGTACTCTGAGTCCCTCACTTCCAAATCCTTTTTCTCTTCTCACTTTTCTTTGGATACTCCTAGTGGACTACACTCTCTTATCTCTGTTTCTTCAAAATGGTCTCTGCAAGTAGAATGGGATGCATCCCAGCAATTCCTCTATTCATCTCCACTCGCCTGCTTCTCTCAGTTTTTCCCTTTCTGGTTGGTTGTTCATCAAGTCTGCACCTCCACCTCAGATTTTCTGCTTTATCTCTGCATGCAGAGAAAGGAGCCCTGACCTCTAACCTGACCTGATTTATTGCTGGTCAGGCTTCCTGCAGACTTACACAGCCAATGCAGCGTTGCTGCTGCTTCCTCACAGCCAGCTGCAATCAAATGCACACCTGAATCCTAAATTTTCAGTGATTCAGTTCAACCTATTACTAGAAATGATCGGAAATATGGACATATATATTATTGGAAATTAATAGAAATGTGTATTGCTTCTGTTTGTATGAATTGATGTGGTGAAATGCACCAGAAATAGAAGCGGGGAAATTCAGAATTTCAAGCAAACTTTGGCATGGCATATAGATGTAGCTATACAACTATTTGGATAAGAAGAAGCAATTTTCTAGTTTTTAACATATGTGTGAATATATTCTGGTAGACACAGTTGCCTGGACAACATTAAAATACCCCACAAGCAATGGTTTCTAATCTAGTTTATACCCTGAATTCTGAATCATTTCAGAAAACTGTTTGAACTAAACTGTTAAACCATATCTAAAGCTTAAACAAGCCTTTTTATTGCTATTAAAACAGCAGCAGACGATAAGGAAACAAATGCCTAAGGCACCTACTATTTATGTTCAGAGTTTGACAAGCTATGGTATATATTGAATTTCTGCAAGAAAAGCTGTACAGGAGCATATTTCTGTTGGCTACCACAATGCATAAACTGTGCTTTCTGGATTATATGCTATGGATGAGAACCCTTGAAAAACCCTCGCTTTAAAATTACAAGTGTATATGCTTTATAACAAACAACAGACCTCACCTGAATTTATACTTGAATACTAGTGTAACGAATAACTACATGTTCCAACATATTTCTTTAGTAGGTTTCTATCACTCCCTTCCTATCAAAGGAGCCCAGGGCAGTAAACAATGAAGTAACAGTAAAGCCAATACTATTAAAAAGAAAATAAAGGCATTGCTTTAAAAAAAAGAAAATTAAGAACACCTAAAAGCTTTTAAAAAGATGAACAACTGCATGAGGGGAAAAGTAACATGTAGCACTTTAAATCACAAGTGGGCAACCTGTGGTTCATAGGTGGCATGTGATCATCCTCAGTCCCTCTTGTGCCACCTTTGCCACTAGCATGATGCGGGGAGGAGAGGTGTGGTATTAGCAGCAGCAGCATGACCCCTTCCCTATGAAAAGGATTCCAGCTTTTAAATTCAGTAAACTCTGAACAACCACAAGCAACATGAGGCTAATAATGTTCTGACAAAATAGCCCTCGAAAGATTCCATCAACAGTGTCTCTGAAAAATTTTACACATCACTTGGGAAGACAGGCGAACTAATGTCAGTGTACTGGAAGAAGCAAAGATCACCAGTATTGAAGCAATGATTCTTCAACATCAACTTCATTGGACTGGTCATGTGTGGATGCCTGATGATCGTCTTCCAAAGCAACTACTCTATTCCGAACTTAAAAATGGAAAGCAAAATGCTGGTGGTCAACAAAAGAGGTTTAAAGACTGTCTCAAGGCAAATCTTTAAAAACGTAGTTTAAACACTGACAACTGGGAAACACTGGCCTGCGAGCACTCCAGTTGGAGAACAGCCTTTACCAAAGGTGTCATGGGCTTTGAAGACACTCGAACTCAGGACGCAAGGGAAAAACTTGCTAAGAGGAAGGCACATTTGGTAAATCCACACTGTGATCAACTCCCACCAGGAAACCATTGTCCCCATTTTGGAAGGACGTGTGGATCCAGAATTGGCCTGCACAGTCACTTACGGACTCATTGTTAAAACCATGTTTATGGAAGACAATCTTACTCAGCTACAAGTGATCGCCAAAGAAGAAGAAGAAGAAGAAGAAGAAACATTATACTGTTTCACAATTCATAAACAGAAGACATGTAATATGTGCATGGAGTCACAAATAATAGGGGTCAAATAAATGTTCCATGAACAGAAATGGTAGGCTTGGTCAGTCACTACCAAAGAACACTGAGACGGAGGCAAAATGCCTTTCCACAGACAATATCCTGCAAATGTGCAGTGATAGGTGCTCCGAACGTAGCAATAAGGTACTCCGAGCACAGCAGCAGACAGAACAGTTCTTCTAGGATAATGAACTGTTTCAATGATAATTCTTCATCAGCAAATAAATTGTCCCCACTGGTACATCAAATAGCCATGGATCAGCAATCACTTACAAGTGTGGTAAGCTGATTTTAAATTCAGTAAAGCAGAGAAAAATGATTTCTTCTTAGCAGAATATTAGCATCTTATGAACAGATTGCAATGCAGAAGATTGGGCTAGATTACTCTTCCAGCTCTACAGTTCTACAATTCTTAGAAGCCTGTTAACTGTGGGCTCCAACCATACAGTAGCCAACAAAACAAAACTGTATGAAAACAGTACACCATCAGAAGCGTGCTGAAAATGCAACTCTGCATTTTGGCTCTAGGTAACAGCTACAAGTAAAGATGGTGAAATGCACATTCTAGGCCAGGGACACATTCTAGCCAGGGAAAATCAGGGACAGTATGGCTGGGTGGCAGGAAGAAGGGCATGTCTTAGGCCAGGGGTCTGCAACCTTTAAGACAAAAAGAGCCATTTCCGAAGGACCCGTTTCCGAAGGAAAAAAACCTGGGAGCCACAAAACCATTGCGACATTTAAAGCATGCACGCTGCTGCCCTCCGATCTGACAGCGGGCGGGAAGGTGACGTTGGGACGGTGCGTGACTAACGCACGCACCGCCCCCATGCGACGTCACAGCCAGTACAGCGCCCACCACAGTGGGGAGTGTCGGGGCGCACAATGCGCCTCCTCCCCTCGCTAGTATCCGCCCCAGAGCCACGGCAAAGGTGTAAAAGAGCCACATGTGGCTCCGGAGCCGCGGTTTGCAGACCCCTGTCTTAGGCAGAGTGCCTCTTTTTGGACAGAGAGAACCCAACCCTGAGGTTCTTCAGCTCTGGGCTAGAATTAGCCAGGATATAGGTAAAGAGCTAACAGCCATATCCATGCTAGCTACACATGCCTACAGTCTGATCTGCAATAGGCTGCTGGAGAGAAAAATGTCACCAGGATCACAGTAATTGCTGTCATGTCTCCTAGTATGCAGCCCATAGCACCTTTCTCCCTGCAGAAATAATTACTTGGATGAATCTGATGATGTAGAGTAGCCTTAAGTGTTTACTCAGAGCTAACAAATCCTGCAGTCTCGCGATAGCGCTCGGAGATCTGCAATGTTCTTTAAATTAGCATGTTTTAAAACTTCAAAAAGAAAATTCAAAACCCTTCAGTGTGAGAGCGTTCCCAGCATGAAAATAACTCAGAGGAGAACTGAAAGGACAAATTCACACTTCTGGCATCTAATGCTATAGATGGCAGTCTTAATCCATTTAAGTAAAGGTGCTGAAAAAATATAAGCAAGTTTTGTTTTTAACCTCCTCACGCAGCAAGGAGCTGCCCACTGTCTTTCTGCATTTGTAGGTCAATGGTGCAAACACATTTAGCATGTTGCTTTGGAGGATATTCTCCTTTGACAGGCAAGGCTTAATTTATGCCCACAAATAAAGTCCTTTCCAAGCTGAGGATTGATTATAAACAAGGGAAAAAAGGCTCCAGTCCTTGTGCATTTTGCTAAAGAGAAAGCATTGTCAAGGTCATGTATTCTTGTTGGAGTCTTACATAATGCTACACTATGGAGATGCCAGTATTTTATGCTTATCTGATGAGTAGAGGCGAAGTCTCCATACTTGTAATTGCAAATGCAACAGCCTGATTCTGTTTTATTTATTTATTTTGAACTATTGTGAGTAGGGAGGTGTGGGTGTATATTTTTAGCCTTGAACCCTGTTCTGAAGGGCATACAATAGCATTCAGCAACTGCTCTGCAAAGCACAACCCAGTTGATGTCATAGCATATTCATTCTCTGAGAGAATCACATTAATACAATTTAGAAAACAGGAACATCAAGGAATGATAAGCATTATCCCAGATATGAGGGACAGACATTTGTATTCCAGATACAAGGCAAATGTTTCATGCCTCCCCCTGTCTCCCTAGTTCCTCAAAGGCAGAATGGGAAATGGTTATAATAGGAGGGAGCATATGTCTTCCCATACCTCATCAGGGCCAAAGTATATGGAAGTGATGGAGACCCTATGAATCTTCAGATGTTGAGGGACTCCAGCTGCCATCAACCCCAGCTATCATGGCTAACAGTGAGGGATGGTGCCCAGTTGTAGCCTAACAGCTCTTGGAAGGCAACAGATTCACAACCTATGCTATAGAGAATCAGAGTGGAAAAGCTGCTGCTTCATCATCACCTTCATTTC
Organism: Podarcis raffonei; assembly: GCF_027172205.1. Lineage (NCBI taxonomy): Eukaryota > Metazoa > Chordata > Lepidosauria > Squamata > Lacertidae > Podarcis > Podarcis raffonei. The sequence continues at coordinate 51,168,836 of NC_070605.1, read as the reverse complement.
CACAATCAAGAGGGATTTCCAAGCTTAGAATCTCATTATGATCACAGCTGCAGTCCAGCAACAACTAGGCATCCAAGTTTGGCATGGCTGCTCTACCCTCTTTGCTGCCGCCGTTCTGCAGTTCTGAATTTATGTAGTTCTATTTCTACCCGTAATGCTTCTAACTTCGAAAAAGGTCTGCTCACTTTAGTATTCCCTAGAAAATATTCCTTATCATTATAATCATGTAGACCTCAGTCTGAAAGAAAATACGAGTTGGATGATGGCATGACCTGTAGCACCTTGTTTATACGATCATCTCTCTAGCAAATTGCTGTTATGTCAGCATGAAAATGGAAGTAAGATTTCTATTATGTCCTTGAGACATAGATCAAGCCACAGAGAGAAAGCTCCTTTCAAGCATTCCAGTGATTCTGGAGTCTTGAGAGCTACTGAGGAATTTTATTGGTAATATGTCTTTTACTTTCAGGCAATCCCATGGTGGGCTGAATTAGCACTGCCCCTTAGAGGGTCTAAGAATCTTTCTTGCTCTTTTCAAGAGAAATATAGACATGGTATAACCAGTAGTTACATAGAGAACAAAAAAGACACAAGCTATTATGGTTTGGTTTACATGCACGACCTTAGGGGGGTGGGGCTGAATTAAGTGTTGTTGGAACAGCTTAATCAGGAGTCCATTGGCATTTAGAGAGCCCCTGGTCCCTGTTGAACTATGCCACTAGTAATCTTCCATTTTATTAATCTCCTTTGTTGTCATTGTTATTCCCCAAGTGGCAAGAAGTTCCAAGGGAAATGCTTACCGGGATTTGACTTGGTTTGGTAGGAAGATCACTGGGGACGGATTGTGCTTTTGTAATATATATTTACAAATATGCTAGTGGGACATTGATAGAGGAAAACAGTTGAAGACATCCTGCAAAGCAAATTATCTGCCCTTTATCATATACCTATAGAGCCTACCCCAAGATGCCTTTCACTCCCTCCTTGCCTCAAGCTGTTGGCTTTCACATTCCACATCATCTTGTAACAGTTAAGCCCCATCCACACAATCCCTCTTCCCGGGAAACTCTGGGAATCGTAGTTTTGTGAGGGGAATAGGGGTCTCCTAACGATTCTCAGCATCCTTACAGTTCCCAGGATCTTTTGGGCGAAGCCACAACAAGTGGTATGCTACTGGTTTAAATGCATAATGCAGATGGGCTTTTCGTTTCTACCAAGACGTTTCCCTGGCCATTAACAAGAAATGCCAGGCCAGCATTGTTGCTGCTGCCGGCGAACAATCAGGCTACAGTTGCTGTTAAATTTGCAGTCATGGCTACCACAGTCTTTGGGGCATTATCCTCCAATTGATATGATAATAAACTGAAATATTCTTTCTGATTTTGGATGAAACATGGCAATAATTAGATGAATTATCTTGCTTTCATAAAAGATTTAGCAACTCATCAGTATAGTTTACAGAAAACTGAGAGCTACTACTTTACATATTATGAAATGTTTGCAAATAATTCCTTTTTATTATTATATGGTGTGCCCAAACAACAACAACAAAACCCACCCAATGCTTACTTCAGTGTTTCACTACACTTTCTAATACAGAGTTGCAGAGACTACTTAGCAATGTAACTTAGCATACAACTAAGATGTAGATTCAGGCAAACGTATCAGCATTTTTGTCATGCATTCACCTTTTGAAACATATTCAGTTTTCTGCTAGTGAATGTGATTTCAGAGCTTAGTATGCCACAAACCCAACTGTTACCTAATCTTTCTTTTTCAGCCATTATTTTTCAAATTGCAAATTATGCAGAGACTGAAAACATTTCCCCTTCTAGCTGATTTTGCATATGCTGTTCTACCATCCACAGTGATGCTTGTTCTAATATCTCCTTACAATTCAATTATGCCTTTAAACCATTTCTCATTAGACTTCTAGGACACATAAATACATTGACTAAGCCTGTACCTGTACTGATATGGAAACCAGGGTGAATAAATGTCTAATTTTCTGTTCTGTGTGTGTATTAGCACAAAAGGCTGTTCTGTTCAATTAAAGGAGTCCCGTTCCCATATTATGATTGTTTGTTTTCACTCTTACTTGCCCAAGCTGGCAGATTCTGTCTAAGCAGTGAACCTTAGGCAAACATATGTATCCCGTAAAGAAATATATCCCCCAGAGAAATAGATCCTCAAGTTTCATCTTGAGGAGGAGGGTCTACCTCTTTACCCTTGAGACGTATTTTTGTTTCAGATCCATATATGAGTTTTCTTCAACAATTTGGCCAATTCATTGAATTTACAAACAGAGTGATTATTCAATAGGCCTATGTGTTGGGCATTAACATGCTGGAGACATAAGGGAACATAGGAAAGTGTCCTTTACTGAGACTATTGGTCCATCCAGGTGGATGGTAAGCCCAGGTGGTTAGGGGGCAGGTCTGGCCTGGCACATGAGCCCTTTCTTCAGTAGACTAAACTCAGACAGGGACTGACCTAAGGTCACCAGTGAACCTTTTGATCAGGGACAAAAACCCTAGGTCTCCTCAGCCAAAGTCTAACATGCAAATCACTACACTACCTTTTGCCACCTTCTAATTCTAATAAACCCTGGAAAAGACCCTGATGTTGGGAAAGATTGAGGGCACAAGGAGAAGGGAGGCGACAGAGGACGAGATGGTTGGACAGTGTTCTCGAAGCTACCAGCATGAGTTTGACCAAACTGTGGGACGCAGTGGAAGACAGGAGTGCCTGGCATGCTCTGGTCCATGGGGTGACGAAGAGTCGGACACGACTAAACGACTAAACAAAAACAACAACAATTCTAATAAAATGGGCAGTATAGTATACTATGTAGTAATCTTTGGGGCAGATCAACCAGGTAGTGTGGGACTGGACTCTCCTTAGGGGTATGGCTTAGGGGCTGCCATTATGAGCTTTTACGCTTCAAAACATCAGAGATACTATGCGTTTTTGCGCTTTTTGGAAGTGATAGTCTATATAACAAAATGTTTTCCTACAGAAGCTTCCCCAACCAAGATTTTGTGCTTCCTTTCGGAAATCTAGCTGCTGTCTATATTTGCAGTGAATTCTTGCCTTTTGTTGTTATTAGGTTGGGTATTTATGATTTTATATTGGATTTTATTGTTACCTGCCTTGTGAGCATTGTGCTGACAAATAGACCACACATTTGACAAATTATATGCAGGGAGATGGGACTTCCTATTCTTAGTGCCTAACCGAACCCATGTTTTTTCTGAAGTGAGCTTCACTTGAATTATCAACCAGACATTTGTTTGCTGTGGTAATGAATGAACACTGAATGAACTCAGTGTCATAGAAATGCTGTTTCTCATTGTGTGATAATATAGAGATCTGGCATTCAGGGCCAGCCTGAGCCGTTTTGTTGCCTGGGGCAAAGCAGAAAATGCCCCTCCCTCATCAAGATGAAAATATATAATATATAGGGATGAAAAGATCTGGAAATTTCAGTGCTCTTAATTTCTAATTTTTTCTCCAGTCCTAAATTCAGTTCTCCATATTGCTGCAGCAATTTGCAGAAATCCTCATGGCACTTCATCAGGATTTTACTGCAAATTTCTCCTAAAAAAAACCACATTTTTCTATGTAGTTTTGACTAATGTGCATATTTTCACAGACAATTTCCCTAATATAATGCACCTTCTTAATGTTATTTTCATGAATATATTCATTGTCACGCATATTTCCTCCTAATATATACATTTTATAAACTTTTCTTATTAATCTTCCTGGTAGTAAAATTACAATAGATTGCATCCACCTATCTGCCTCCATGAATGGAATGGTACCCACCATTCTTACCTGAGTATCAAGAGTTTTCCTTCTGCTACACTAACTACAACTCACACCATCCTTGACCATTGACCATTGACCATTCTTGTTTGGGCTTAAGGGCTTGTAATTCAGTAACATCTGGTGGGCTAAATATTCCCCACCCCGATATAGACTCTAGAGAGTCAGCCAATGTATGGGACAGATTTGGGATGGGTCACAGCAGCTGCAGAAAGAGGAAGGAATCACCAAAAATAGTTTTCACCACCTTCTGCCTAAGGGAGCACCCAGTTTCTCTGAAGATTAATCTGGATCCAACCCAATAATAACAAATTAAATAATGAGCATCATGCTGCCTTTCAGGACAGCCAGGATTAGCTGTTAGGGGCTGCCGCCGCACACTGCCCTGTGGTAGACCGGGTCCTGTATGGATTTAGTAAAATCAGAAATGTACACAGTTTGTTTCATTGGCCATCAAAATTTCAGGAAACATATCCATTAACCGCATCAACTTGTAGATCAAGGAGTGCTATAACTAACTTGAAGCAATTTTTTCAGATAGTCATACTCATAGGGACTTTCAGGATTTGGGTGCATTCAATAATAGCAAAGGAAACATTCAGTCAGAACTCTGAACTATAATAGGATTAGAAATGTAGTTGTTCTGCATTTTCTGGCAGCACAGTGTAAACATCAAAGTTCTTTTCACTGGCTTCAAAATGAAAGTCCTCAGCCACACAGCAATGTTTGGACTGACAGTTATATTTTCCCCATGCATTTTTCAGAAAATGATAAAATTATCAAGCTGTTTCAAACCAAAGGTATGCTCCCTATTAATGTTTTGTTATACAATAATAATTGCAAAGGGCACCCTATATTTTATGCACAGCTGATAAAATCTTATTATATTTTCCTCTTTTGAAAGAACCAAATAATAAGAGTCGTTCTCAAAAGTATCCCCAACCCTTTTATTGTTTTCTAGTGATCAAAGTTAAGTATCCTCACGCATTCTTTCAGTTGCTGGGTTGTGCCTAAATATGCAATCTTCAGTTTGAAAAGGAAGCTGCCACACTGCTAACCATTTGAAACTGCATTCTTTATCACAGGCTGTGTACACACTAAAGATTTACAGCCCCCAAGTATAGTTTTTCTCAGTTTTGAATCATTGATGCTCCTCCTCATCATGCTGTTTTCAATCTAGGTTGATTCTAGAGTCTGCTGCCCACAAGGTTGGGTGTGCTTACTTGATATGTTTGAAAACCCTCCCATTTATTAGATTATCCATGCCTTTTCCTCCCTGAACATGTCCCAGGTGAATGAAGAACGAAGTGGTGATGGCAATATTGGTATACTCCCACCCACAGTGTCACTGGGCAAGTGTGGAAACCCTCCTATTGCTGGGACCACCTACATCTATAGCCAGATGTTTTCAAATGGCAAAAATACAGGGTAATGCAGAATCAAAAAAGGGAAGGGAAAGCAATAGCTATAGGTGATGTATGTGGACTACAAAGAAGAAAACAATCAGTCTTCACTGATTCTACAATAAAATGTTGCTCAAATGAAGACTTAGTTGTAGTCGTTCAGTTGATTTTGGAGTGCAGCTTCTCCTCTACAAGGCATTTTGACTCTGAAGCTTAAAACAAATCATAGTTGATTAGGTGCACTTTTTGTTGTTTCAATGGTAGCACAGCACGTTATTTCAAAACACCAAGTGATGTATCTTGGGTGGGGTGCTTTCTTAAAATACAGACATCATTTCCTCTACTTCCAGTGTTTGGGCTATGAGGGCTGTTTATGTAGCCACAGCGGCACCATTTGTAGCCATGCAGAAGGTATCAAACAGATTTTTTTGGGGGGGAACCCCCAGGTTTACAACTGTGCCCAAAAAAATATTTAGGGGGAAATCCTAAAAAGAGGTTGGGTGAAAGTTGCCAATAAGGACTGAGTATGCTCAGACAAGGAACGCTGAATGTTGACTGATGGAAAAAGTGGTGGAGTGGGGAATGGGTTGGAGTAGGTCAACTTTAGAATATTATCATATGAACAATATCAGTTGACATTCGGGTGTCTACTGAAAACTCCTTATGGGGTGTTTCAGCCATACTGATGTATTGAGTCCATGTACTGACATGTGATGTATTTTGTACTTGTTTTCTGAATGTGATTTTAATGTTGGTTTTACGTTGTTCACCACAGCTTTTCTTAATGTTGGTGACTCTTTGTTGTGTGTGTGCAAATAATTATAAAGAATAACAAGGCTTGGGAGGTTTCCTCTGATTTCCCCAGAAAGCACAATGCAGTAGATAGCACAGGAGGGCAGTGCCATGAAGGTGATCTCCCAAGAGCATCGTTGTTGCTTCTTTCCTGGATGGCCCAGAGTGGGATGGGGTGGCGGTGAGGGTGGGACTGTGCAGGCATACTGGCAGAAACACAGGATTGGCTTTGTTGGTGCTGCTGTCTCAACCAAACGAGCATCCTGCCCAGATCCCACATTGACCAGGTAAGCAGCAGCAATGCCACGATCATGAGGGTACCTCTATAGCACCATCCTCCCAAGCTTGGAGGCCAGTGAACAGAGTCACCAGTTTTCACACACATCAAAATATTTTCCACACCTTCCACTAAATTTATGTTGGAGCCAGCTGGTGTTGGGCTTTTTCTTTTTCTTTTTTTCTTTTTCTTTTTGCAGGGATGGTGATAAATTATCCCACATCCAAAATGACTTTACTGAAAAATCAAAAAACACATTGAGCTCAATATCTGCTTCTATTTAGCTTCAGTGAAAACGGTAGTGCAGTTAGCGATGCTGGAGAAAGCTTGCCACTCTGATCAGGAAAACTGAGCATTGTTACCAAGGCCACCTGAAATCCAGCCAAAATGTAATGTGTGAATGGAACTTGTGAAGCAGAGCAGTTTCAAACTTTGAAACTGAACACTATGGAGCAGTCTGAGAGGAGATTTCAAAATTATGCCCTACTTTCCAGGGTTTAATTAATAGAATAGTTTAATAGAGATGCCCTTTACAAAATGAATTTCATTCGTATTATTAGGATATCTGTGTAGCAACAGTTCCTACCAGCTGTAATAGCTAACTAGCTGGAATATGCTACACGTGTATGTTGCTTTCTGTGTCAGATCAAAGTAAGTATCAAATAAAGTCATGTAAAGGGCAATCATTCTAATGCAAATTTGAGACACTTGTTCAGATGAACTAATTTTTAATTTTGTTACATGATAAAGGGACACTGTACATTTTTATATCAAATGAAAAATTGCTCTTAAATGTTAAGTGCCTGTAGAATTAAATGTTTAATAGGATTTGACTTGATGCATCACATCGAGGCGAAATGAACTCGCCCATCCACTTAAAGGCCCATTATTATTAAAGAGAACAGAGGATTTATGACAGGGCATTTTTTTTAAGATTTACCAGCTACCAGTGCAGAACAAACCATTTTCTGTGGGCTACAAATGAAAACTATTTATCTTCTCTCTTGTATCCAAACCATATTTCACAGCTCATGAGACACAAATGGAAGAGACTTTCGATAAAATATTTCTAGGGTTTTCTCACTGTAACGAAGGGCTGTTGTATAGTAATTCAGCATGTAAGCAGAGATAAGATTAACAGTTTGGAGTTTTATAGCCTGCAGAAATTATGCAGAGTGAGGGCAAACTGGCAAAAATACCACTTTTATGCTAAATGCAGTGAAATGAATTCTATGAACCAAGAAATGTTCAACAGAAGTGCAGAAATTTCCCTTTCCATACATTTAATACTAAAATAATATTTCATTTTAAAAGTCAATTTGTGAGGCAATATGGAATATAGATAAATCACAGCAGATTATATATATATGACTGAAATTATCTGGTTTACAAAAGAGAAATGGTCACAAAATGTTAACTGACACAAAGTGTTAACTGACATTATCATAAAGTAATACTCTCCTTGAATGTGCTACAAAGTGTTTTTTAATCTACACATGTATTATGTATCTTAAAAAAGTAGAGATTGTTCATCTATACCCATCTACCATTCTCTGTGTCACATCCTGGGATGTACTGTAACAAGATTCCACGAGGCAGCTTTTATACTTTGATACGAAATCCATTTGCTTTGTTCATAATCTCATCATTGTTATTGAGTCAGTAATTCCAAGTAGGGGACCTTTGGGTGAGTTTCTCATCATGTGCTGCTTGCTTTGAAAGCCATCGAGTTCTTGTAACATGACAAAAGTGAAAATTTATATTAACTTATATTAACTTTGCTTCAAGCTAGCTTCCTCCCCCGGTCCTGGATACATCATGTGATGTAACCCCCTCCCACAAATACTGGTTCGGGGGGGCGCAAAATATTAAAATACCAATATTTGCTTTTATTGTCAGAATGACTTCATAAGCATACTTCTCTTTATTGAGCAATGACATTTATAAACCACCTTTCTGGCATAAAAGGTGTTTTGCATTTTAAAAGAATGGTTTGGTTTTCATGGCATAGTGAGCCCAAACGATTTCTTACTAGGATTGTGCAAATATGTGGGCTCTTATAAATAAGATCAGAGATACTTTGTTTTTCACCGGTCCTTTTTAATTTTCATGCTGCACTGAGTGAAGTCAAGGTTTGACTTTGCATGTCATATGAACCCAGACTACAAGGAGTCCAGCTCCAGATCAATGAAGAAAGATCTGAACCATAAGCCTGGGTTTCTATGACACTATTTGCCTAACCATAGCTTAGCTCATCACAGCATGTGTATGAAAAGGACTGGGAAAGAGAAAAACAATTTCTCCATCGTTTGATTTACCGTGTCAAGTGAAACAGGTCAATAGTTTACAGTATAAGAATCTACCACATTCAGCTCTTGAATTTTCCAGCTGGAAACTTAGATAAAAGCAGGAGGTCATCTTCTATTTACACACTGTGCTGATCTATGAGTTATCCTCCATATACCTCTCCATTGAAACTGACAAGCCTAGAACTTTGGTGATCTGCAAAATAATTCTCAGTTGCGCTGCAGATAATTTTGGAATCATTTGTGAATGATAATGTGTGATGCTGCAGTTAATGCACATTCTATTAATTAAGCAGATCTCCTCCCCGCCCCCCACTCATCTTCATAAAAATAGTTCTACCCAGGTGCTTAATAAAATTAATGCTATTTTTTTCTTAAACAATTTGTAGACAATTGGCTTCCTGAAAGCAGTTTAACGAGGTCTGTAGCCAAAGCAAGCTCAAAACCTGTTTTCTAGAATCCCCATTTGATCCCTTTACTCAGGCCTTATCGTTTCTCCCCCTCCCTGAGTTTCAGAGATTTAGTAAAGCAGATTATGGATAAAGATAGAAATTCTGAGATACACGGAACATTTTACACCCTACTTTTTATAATGATAGACAGCGGCACTACTTGGCCATTTACCCACCAGAGAGGGGGAAATGTCACTGATTGGATTAGAGCTAGAAAGACTAATGCAGTTGTGTCCTTAAGGGTTAGAAGAAAAATGGATCCTTCAGCTCTGCAAGTGAGCACAACAAGCAATCCAAAGCATTATTTGTGCTAGGTGGTTGCTAGAAACGGTTCCATTTATCACTGGAACTAGTTGCAAGGTGCACAGCAAAATCTGAGTTATGTTTCTGCTCCTGGATGAGTGTCTCGGCATGCAATTTTGTGCTTAAACTTTAAAAATGCTTTAGGGGCATCTAACACCAAATGAAAATCATAACGTGCTTTGCTCGGTTCCAAGGAATACTGATGCTGAAATCTACCCACGTCCAATTATTGTGTGTGTGTGGGGGGGGGGTTGTTTGTTGTTGTTTTGTATTTTGTACTCTCACTTTGTATTTTTATGTTGTGGGCCAGATCTCTGCACCTACTGAAGGCTCTCCCCACCTTTCTTCTGGGAACAGTTTTCTGACTTTGATTTTGATTCAAACCCAAGAAGAATTCAGGAACTTTTAAAGTTCATCTCTCATTTGAGCTGAGCTTTCATGAGCCTGTACAGTTCTCGGATTCTGATTTTGAATAGCTTTGGTGGCATCTCTAATGTGACATAGTTCATGTACTTGGCCTTACATCACCAACTTCCATGAGTCCATCAGTATGACATCTGTAAGGAGCCTATTGCTGTTATCTGGATTCCCATAGGAGTTCCACACAATGGGGACCCTTGTGCGATTGGGAGCCCTGCCTGTATATGCTCACACCTTCTTACAACTATCACACTCATATAGCTTTGCAACAATGAGGGGTGGACCCAAGTGTGCTGACTGACTCCCCCCCCCCCACAAACTGCCTTGAACAGATTAATGAAAATAAGCTCTGAGTTTGGGTTTAAGGGTTATCAGAGTATTCTCACGTCTTTTGTTAATTCTCTCCCTTGACTTGCTTATGTTCTAGCTGAACTCTATTGTGCTATTATTTAGTTTCCTCTCTCATTAAAGATCAATAGAACACAATTATGGCATATCTCACCATCTCAGGACAGTGCTATTTGATTTCCATTGTTATCTAATATTGACTCTTCCTTGCCTACTCTGAATAAAGTTTGTTTACTTTTAATTCTTGTGGTTAGCAGCATATTATTTTTCTTCTTATCAACCAGATTTTGCTGCTGGTTCAGCAGCACTTTATTGTCTCAATCTTTTCTGGATATTTCAAAATGTCATCATTTCAAGGCTGTGCCAAAACAGTCTGTAAAAACTTCCCCAGTACAAAGGGGGTGGGGGGAATTGTCTGCTATGCTTTTAGGAAGCAGAGTCCAAGATACCGTTACTTAGCTATTTCTTATATATCTTCTTAATTTTTTCTACTATCAAAAATACCGAAATAATTACACCCTCTAGACATGTTGGGAGCCCAATTCCATTAGTTCCAGATAAAATTCCTGTCATGGAATGTGAACGGAGAATTTGTCAAGGATGATTCTCTTTGAAAGAAGCTTCATACAATAGCAGAATTAAATGAGTCATGGATTAAAGCCAATGGGTGTATGAAATTAATTTCTACAGAGATAGAATTTGACTTGAGTCCTTTTCAGTTGTTCAGTACCCAATGATACACAATGCATGGTGGGTAGCAGCAAGTGCCATTTCTATTCCACCAGGCTGGTGCTTGCGGGGACAGTGGAATCAAAAAGGGTTAGCAAGGGTAGGCCTTCAGCAGCTGAGCTGAGGAAAATGCCTCAGCAAATGGAGTGCTTTCTTTCCAGTGGCTCCACCTCTCCAGCAGAGCTGTGTGTAATCCTTAAAGGCCCATAGCCAATTCTGCAGGGACATGATCCTGTCTGGCTGTGGAGCAGGAGAAGCTGCAAGGAAATCTGAGGATGGTGGAAAAGCCAGTAGGCTATGAGGGTGTAGAAGAGGGTGTTGAATACTCCCATTCTCAAATAAGGTAATATGTGATTTGTGGTAATCTGAATCTTCCTCAGGTTGACATTGGAATACAGATGCAGGGAAGATGGGACATGATGGTTCTCAATTTAGGAGGATTTCAGGAATCGTCAGCAAGGGAGGGTGGTGTAGGTATCCACCCAATGGGAAAGAAAATTGGTTTCACTAAGAAAATGAGCCTGGATTTCAGCAATGGAATGCAGCATGAAAGCTAAGGTGCACATAAAAAGTGCATTTGTTAACAAAATTTGCATGGGATATCACAGATAATAATAATAATGACAACAACAACAACACTTTTTCATTTTATTATGTATACCCCACACATCTGGGCAGCTTACAGCACATAAAATTTTGTAAAACATTAGACATTAAACATTTCCCGATACAGAGTTGCCTTCAGATGTCTTCTAAAAGTCAGATAGTTGTTTATTTCCTTGACATCTGATGGGAGGGCGTTCCACAGGACGGGCGCCACTACCAAGAAGGCCCTCTGCCTGGTTCCCTGTAACCTCACTTCTCATAGTGAGGGAGCCACAAGAAGGCCCTCAGAGCTGAACGATGAGGGTGGAGATAGGTAATATTACTATATTTCTAAAACAACAACAACAGCAACACATTGTTTAGACCCAATAGATACTTTATAAAAAGTATTTTAACAATAGAAAATTGAGAACTAAAATGAGAACTTAAAAAATCTCATTATTCTTTCTTTCTTATTCTTTAATGTTTTGTCATCTTGTCAGATATTTGTCTCTAATTATAAGTACTTAAGCCACACACATTAGTGAACTAGATCATCTGCTGGAACTGCTTCCAGAGATATGTTCCTTCTTGTTGGCCAATCCCTGCAACCACATGTGTCATTCACAAGTGGATAGTAGTGATTGGCTGGCCAGAACTTCATTATGTTTGGGCAGAGAGGGAAATCTCCCTTGAAAGTTGTCTCCCAACTGCCTGCAGAATGAACCACCACACTCGTGCCTCCACTTCTGGAGCTCTGATGGTGGAAAGGACAAAGAGAAAGTTTGGGGGGGCATGTCAGAGGTGTGCGGGGGGGGGGTTCCAGATATATTGCGCTCAAAGATCGCCCCATTCCTCCCGCATAATCCTCGAACTGGGGAAAATTTACATCAGTCCTGGAACTGGCATATTTCCTCCTCCTCCCTCCCTTTCTGTCCTGACTAGTGTGAAAAAAGCAACATTGGGATTTTGTGTTTCTTTCAGCACAGATCGGCTGTCCTCACCTCAATGGATTGCTCCCTCTGAGGAAGAGCACACACAAATCATGGATTGATGTTGAATAAAAATAACTTAACAATGACATATTTGGATCAAATTCCCTACCCCTGCGTTAGGGTTTGTTTAACATGTAACAGTGGTATAAACTTTGATATTCCTCTTGCTGAACAGCCTATGATGTTGTATGATGGTACTGCTTTGATCTAATTTTGTTTATCCATTTGATTCACGTGCAAAATTGCATAGAGAAAGTGAGCCCATTTACTATGAGAGATGTGCATTTACATACATAAAACCTTCACATTACCTTCGATAAAGAACAACACATCTATTGCAAAGTGCCTTTGAAAAATTCACTTGAATGCATAATAGGTCACATATTCCCACATAATGAGACAAGATTGCTTTATTGCATAATGAGAAGAAGTGAGTTTGGAAGTAAAATTTGATTGAACTTTAAAATAAGACCCTCACACCAAGTGTTTGTGCCCTATGAAGGAGAGAAGGCCTGGATAGGTTGTCACAAACTGAAAATCCTGCATCGCCTATACAAATCTTTCATGTTACTGTTATAACCAGAAAGCCTCCACAAATGAAATGAATAAGTAGTTTAAAATTGAGTTACATCTCTACTGTCTACTTCTGTTGCTTTTGAAACAAGCAAACTTTAATTGGGAAAACAGCAATCAGTCCCTGTTGCCCTCAGATGTTGTTAGATTACAACTGTCCCATCATCCCATTGCCTAAAGCTGATGGAAGTTGGATTCCAGCAACATCTGGAGGACCACAGGTCCTCTAGCCCTGTTCTAAAGGGACATGTTTGGACTACCATTCAGTTGGGAGGATTTTTTTGTGATTCATACTTAACACCATTTTTTGTTATTTCCTAGGAGAAGTGTACTTTTCAGAAGAAAACAGACAATAGTTGAATTAATAGGTGAGGTACAATTTGCCACCAAATTGCATCCAATGCTTGTGCAACATGCTTTTACAGCTGTATATAAATATATATAACAGTGGATTATGATTTAACCAGAGAGATCTTTAGAATACACATATTCCTTTTTCCAAAGCATGCACGATGCTTGTACTCCTACAGTACTCAGTGACCCCATTTATTTTTCATTCAGTCACTGTGATTATGAATGACGATAGGTTTCAGATCTACAAAGTATATCTCAGAAGCACAGTGGCAAAGCTGCATGCTCCGCTTCCGGGGGCGGAGAGCAGGCGGGGGCATGGCTGGTGCCCCCCGGGGGTGTGACACGCACCCTGGGGGCATGTTGTGCATCCTGGGGGCATAACGCGCCACCTGTGGGGATATTGCACCTGGTGCGCAGAGGGGTGCGCAGCATGTGTCCGGGGGGGCTGCCATGATGGCACCCTACCGGAATAGTGGTGCCAGGGGCGGTCTGCTCCCTCCGCACCTCTGTTCCTCTGCCAGTGCAGAAGCAATAGTTTTGGTCTTAATGCCTTAAATATATGTGTTTTATCACATTTGTATGCAGAATTTTCCACACCTATTTAATATTAAAAATAATAATGAGAAGTTGGTGGTCCTGTGGCCATCAGTCTGGCAAAAAAATGGAACCAGTTTCTCCATATTTAAGGTTTCCCAAACATGGAAAACGTAACAGCCCAATCAAGGGGTACTTTGAAACCTTGTAGAAATCATGTATAAAGTGGGAACAAAACTGGAAGTGAAGGACCCTTCCCAACTGGGGTCCACTCTGCTAGTTTTTATCAGCCCTGGTGAACAGGGGCACAGGTGACTGCCCAGGCCAAAAAACAAACATCTCCCAGCCTTTCTAACCATGGAAAGTACATGGAAATGGATTGTATTAGGAAAATTGCTTGTAAAAAGGTGTATACAGTGGTACATCGGGTTACAAACAACTCGGGTTACAGACTCCACTAACCTGGAAGTAGTACCTCGGGTTAAGAACTTTTCCTCAAGATGAGAACAGAAATCGTGCGCTGGCGGCGCGGCGGCAGCAGGAGGCCCCATTAGCTAAAGTGGTACTTCAGGTTAAGAACGGACCTCCGGAATGAATTAAGTTTGTAATCAGAGGTACCACTGTATCTGACAAACGTGCATGCATAAATTTGCATATTAGGAGAAATGTGTACTAAAATGCTAATTAATTTTTTTCTGAGAACTTTGTAAAAATCTAATGCCAAAATGTGGTGCACTGAACTGAAAAATGCAAAAAAAGAAAGAAAAAGAGAAACCAATACTAGCCTGTACTGAATATGTGCCAATCAGTTTTATGAGAAGACCCCTCCATCTCAACTATCCCTTAATCTTTCTAAGGTAAGAGCAAAAGCCCCACAGGCACCCCAGATCATTATTCCACATTCTTAGCCCCATGTAAATAATAGAATAATGGCTCTCATGTTTACATGGAGTGATGGGCTGGGTTTGACACACTATTAGTTTTTATCCTTTCTTAAGATATATTCTTTTCATTCCTTATAACTATTGAAATGTGAACTGGCAAAGTTGCTCAGCACAACGTAGGATCAAATGAATATGCTGTAAGTCAAAAACACTGAATCTATATGTGTCAAGGACACAGTTTAATTTGTTGTCCAGTGTCCAATGGAGCATTCCTAATGCTTACAGAATCAGACAGAGGAAACATTTCAGACGCCACTTTGCTCTGATGGAGATGTTGGCCTAGCATAACAATCACATTCTTTGGTTCCATCACCAGAGAGGGAGGATCCCAGCTGCAGAGAGGTTATGCCATCCTTTATTATCATTTTTATATGTAACAGGAGCACTCAGTTCTTTTCAAATGAACACTTGAAAGGAAGCCTACATGCATTTAATGGACAGCACCAATTCAAAAGCCATTTAACAAATGGCTTGTTCTCATCTTTGTGTCTAAAATATACCTGATTATTTACAGCACACCATAGGAAAAGAATTCATCACCGGGAATTTATCTATCATTATCCTATTGAAGTGCCCATAGTAAGTGTCTGTTCTCCAGTATGTTATAATAGTCAAAAGCCAATCCATTACTGAAACAGGATATGGGGAAAGCTTTCTCAGCAAGTCCGTGAGCTGTCCCATGTTCCATTTGACATTACCATTGTATTAAAGCTCGACTTTGACCCTTACCTCTTTGGTTGCTCTCCACACTGCGGTCATGCAACACACCACTGAATGATGCAAGCACACACTGTCTGTCTGTTAGGAAATAGTTCTGTTCCACCTTAAAAGGGTCAGGCATGATTGTTGTGTATCACATGCCTGTTTACTCCCAGCACTGTCTCACTGGGAACTTCCGTTTTGTATATAGCTTTTGTTCCTGCTGTTTTCCTGGACACGGAGGCAAGCAGTCATGTTTTTCCTTTGTTCTGAACTACGTTGAATAAAGCTGCAGCTTTTGGAATTTGTATCAATTTTGTATGTATGTGTACCATTTACCTTGTTTTACTGTATGAGGTTTCTCCGATTTCTGTAAGCATGAAATGGGAAAACCTGTGGCCCTGCATCTTCTGTTGGACTTTAATTCCCATCAGCCCCAACCCCCTGGTTTAGTTTCTTTTAACATGCTTTGTCTATATACACTGAACTGGAAAATTTTCCATAGCCAGGCATATAGCATCATCATTTGCTGAAAATACAGTACATTGTTATGAAATTGGCTAAGGGTTGCAAGGTGCCTTAAGGTCAGGGCTTTAATAACAGGATGCTAACTTTCTTAATGACAGTGGATGGTTGCCTGAAGGAGGAATTCACCTGCAGGGTGAAATCTGAGATTAAGTGCTGTATGCATGAGTATGCATGAGAAACTCAGGTTTTGGAGAAAGAATGAGGAAGAGAAAAATGAAAGGTGAGAGATTTGTTTAACTTTGCAATTTCAGCCTTACGTATGGAAAGTTATAACTATTTTTGCTATTTTATATTATGACTTATTCAAATCCAGTGTTTCCTTATTATTTCATCTCAAAGGGAAGAGGGCTGTGTGTTTCTCATTTTTAGTTCAATTGTTTTCTTTATCTGTCATATTTAACATCTTTATTTACTTTTTCCACCCAGTGATTCCTATCTACTTTATAAGAATCACTCAAAGTAGGGATGAGCACTGCAAACTTCTCAAATTTGGATTAAAATCTGAGCCGGAGAATTCCTATTTACTTCCCTCCTACCTTCACACTGCAAAAATCTCCTCAAGATAGCATCTGACAAGCAAGGAAGGTCCTGCTGGGATCTCTCCTGAACATGCAAAACCAGGTGGAGATTGAGAAAGATACATCCATCACTGAAGGGGAAGCCTATTTTTCCTCAAATGCTTCACATGGCTATGAGAGAACATGAACAAAAGAAAAGGTCTATTGGATCAGGCCAAAGATCCATCTTGGCCAGTGTCTGTTTCTCACAGGGGCCCAAATCAGGTACATATGGGAAGCCTACAAACAGGCCAAAAACCGTCAGTTCTTTTCAGACAGAATGACTGTGAGGAACTTACAACCATTCAGTTCAGTGCCCCTACATAAATGGTCACTGATTTCTTATAGGAAGATGTGTAAAAACAAAATAATAATAACATAACATCCACATTTCTTCCTGTCATGCTTCCAGAATATTTTGCGGTTTGTGATTTGCCCTCAGACAGGGACTATGATGGTTTCAGACAGAACATGTTTCACAGAACGGGCATGAAAAGCACAGCTTAATTTTACATTTCTCTTTTTGTATTTAGTTCTAATTGTTTTTGTCATGCAAAAGGTAAGTTCTGCTCTCATAACTGAAATGTGGTTATTCACAAAATATGTGTGGTAATCTTGAATAAGTATTAGGGCACTTGTAGGATATTGAATTTTTCATTACACATGTCTCGTTTGTGTTTGATTTGCTGAGCTCACTATTTATTTCTTTAAAAAATATTTAATCATTGTTCATGTGGAGCAGGCAGCAATATTGCAACTTCTTACTTTGAAGTAGTCCTAGCAATGCCAGCAGGACTACTCCAGTGCAATTAGAATGGAGATTGCTGCTGATATGTCTTAGTTATATGCCATGAAGTTATATTGAATGGAAGTTATTGACTAAAAGTAAAAGTTCAAAGTAGAGAACTCTGCCTACTTAAAGTTAAAACAGAAATGGATAACAATAATAATAAACTTAATGATCCAAGAATAAAACAAATCAATGGCCTCATCTAAACTATGCTGCAATAAATGTCCCTTCTCATTGCTTATTCTCTTTCTAATAAAGAAAACCTATTAAACAAACAGATTACAACGGGGTGGGGGGACAATAAAAGACCAATTGGTTCTTTTTAGATCCTCTCAGAAGAATAAAACAGCACTTTCGATTAAGCACACAGATTGAAAGGTAGCAACTCTAGACTAGGAGAAGTGTATATTCGAGGACGATAAACCTGCACAGTGTTATATGTCTTATGAGGGACTTAGGGTGCCTTATTAATCAATACAAGATAACATTTTCAACATTTTACTCCAGCTACTTGTACAGATTAATTTCATGGCATTGTGAACAGTTGCACACAAAAATCTATTTGACCACTTGCTTGTTTTACAGTGCTTATGCATCTCAAAACTTACATCTGAACTTTCTTCCATTATTTATTGTGATGTATCACCCAGTGGAGGGAAAGCTCCTATGATAGATGATCCATAGTAAATACGCAGACCCTTTGACTTTATTTTAACATTTCTCTTTGTTGTCAACTAGGTTAAGTAACTCTTTGGGCAAGCAGGTACTGAGAACTGCTAGAAAATGCTGCAGTAATACTAGTGGGGGACCATCCAGATAACATCGGTTGTCAAGTTCAAATCTGCTAAACCAGTTGCTGTGTTTTTGTTTTTTCAACTGCCGGTGATAAATCACCAAGAGCAAGCACTATCCCTAAGCCCAAATGAGACCACGTGCACGCCACAATAAATTAAAAAGCTAAAGCAGGTACTTCCTGAGGATAGAAAACAGAATAAGAGGGAGGGTGACAAAACTCATATGGTTGTATAAGATACATTTTGATTCAGTTTTGGAAAGTGAGTAATGGTATACTGATTCCCATTTCTGTCCTTAATGGAGGGCCTTCAAGCTTCTGACTACATTCCATTAAAGTACGCAAGCCCTATTCATTTGAACACATGAGGGCTTAAGCTGGGGCAGAAGGGAGTGGGCATGCACATGCCAGTCACATCTGCACTGTCCCCACATACATCAGAAGTGCCTGCTCCACGCCCAACTTTTTTTTTATGGAGAGTGGCAAAATCAGAGGAGAGCCTATGAAAGTGTTTGAATGAACACACTTAACAAGACTCTTTGTTGTTGGGAGCTCTGAACTCAAGAACATATGAAGAGTCTGCTTATCAGGCCACTCACCGGTCTTGTCCAGCACCCTGTTCTCACAGTGGCAAACCAGATTGCTGTGGTAAACTGGCAAGCAGAACCTGACCACAAGAGCATTCTCCCTTCCTCTGGCTTCCAGCAACTGGTTTTCTGAAGCATTGTTGCCTCCAACTGTGGCGGCAGAGTACATCATGGCTACTAGCCATTGATAGCTGTATTCTCAACAAATTTGTCCAAATCCTTTTCTAAATTGTGAAAATATTAGCCAGGATGATGTGGACAGAATGGATTTCAAAAAGCAGTTTTGATTATGCTAAGTTCCTGGTATTGAGAAGATTTGTACACACGTTCAGGCAGAAAGATCTGATGTGCACCTGACAAGCACACACACTTCTCCCCGTAACTGGTTTAACCCATCCCATGTCTTTTCCAGTGCACAATAATAAATAATAATAATAAATTTTATTTCTATCCCGCCCTCCCCAGCCGAAGCTGGGCTCAGGGCGGCTAACAACAATCAAAATAATCCAACATTCTAAAAACATTCATTATAAAATTAATTAAAATCAAATTAAAATCAAATTGATGGCAACCATTAAGCAAAAATTCTGTGCAGATTGGGGATAGAGATGCATGTTGGGAAACTGTGTACGTGCAGCTACTCACACAGAGTCATTTAAGGTTTGGCAGACAGCCAGAAGACAATCTGAAGGAGTAAGTCTGCCTGGTGATAACAGAGACATGGAGACAGCTCCCTGACTGGTCACGCTCTCTCAAGGGAGTGATAATTAATGGCCTACTAACTGGAATGTGTTAGTTCAGTAGTTCAGAGGTTCAGTAGTTCTGTGTGTCAGTGTAGCAGTTGTGAGTCATGTATAGGAGAGCAAGCTAAAGATCCGTGTTCTGTTCCTGTAAATAGTCCACTGTATATAATAAACACCTAACTACAAGTTCCTGGTTCCTGCTTCGTCTATCCTGTCTGCAGCCAAGTCACCAATTGCTTTCGTGGATTCTGCGTTTACTCTACTAGGTCTGGCTAAGGTCCTGCAACTAGTCGGAAAGTTGCGAAACACCAATAGGTTTTGCCAATAATGCACGTATATGTTTTTCCATTTGTGATGCAGCTAAATAACTTACACATCCAATACCCTATCATTATTTAGTGAGCTTTTCCTTAGGCTGTTTTACAAGCTTACGCATTATATACTAAGAAGTATAATCAATCGGTTTCCTTTCCCCCTTTTTCATGTTCCTAAATTTCCCTCAAGCAGAAGCTGGACTCAACATGTAGCTATGCTGCTATGACTAGTGGCACTGTGAAAGCAAAGAGTCAATGAAAATTAGCTAAGCACACCTAACTTCTAAACAATTGCTTCAGCAATACATTTAACTTAATTAAATAAATTCCAACATATTTATTCTATACAAGTAGAACAAACTTTCCCTCAGCAGTTCCAAGAATAGATGTGTGAGGGAGGAAACCCCAGCAGCTGCGCAGGCAGGGTGGAGATTGATGTTGCGGATCATGCATTTGTATGGCAGATCATATCCAAACCTCCATGAACTCAAGCTTCTGACATTTTAAATTACTAGTACTTCTCCTGCCTTAACTTAGAAGCCTTTCTTATTCCTAAGGGAGCATATTCACTCAGTGCTTTTCCAGCTGCATTGGCTCCCGGTAGAGTACAGAGTCAGATTTAAGGTGCTGGTTTTGACCTTTAAAGTCCTTCACAGCCTAGGACCCTCGTACCTACGGGACCGCCTCTCCTGGTATGGCCCATGGAGGACCTTAAGGTCCATATATAGCAACACCCTAGAGGTCCCGGGCCCTAAGGAAGTTAGATTAGCCTCAACCAGAGTCAGGGCCTTTTCAACACTGGCTCCAGCCTGGTGGAATGCTCTGTCTCTTGAGACCAGGGCCCTGCGGGATCTGATCTCTTTCCGCAGGGCCTGTAAGACAGAGTTGTTCCACCTGGCCTTTGGCTCAGAATCAGTTTGATTCCCTCCCCCTCTTTCTTTTTCCGTTCTCCTCCTATGAAGAGATTGCTCCCTAATTATTTTAATGTTGTATCTTAATCTTTTAAATTGTATTTTAATCAACTTGTTTTTATTATTGGTTGTTAACTCCCCTGAGCCCGGTCTTGGCTAGGGAGGGCGGGGTAAAAATTATTATTATCTATAAATAGTTAAGTTAGCTGTAACCCAATTTAACAATGAGAAAATGTGTGGAAGTTCAGCATTGCTTTTCAAACAGTATTTCTAATCAAGCATTCAGAGAAGAGGAACAAGGATAAATATTTGCAACTTTAAGTGATTTTGGAGGTGGAGCGCATCACATTGAAATGTGGCACATTGGCTAGCTTTCTGAATTAGAGGTTCACCTGAAGTGGAAATAATGTGCATCTAGATCAGGCTTCCCCAGCTTGAGGTTTCCAGGTGTTTGTCGCTGATGGGAGTCCAAAACATGAGACAGAGAAGTCTGTTCTATCTTCCATGTCTTGTCAAAAAGTTATCTGCACCCCATCTTCTTGATTTGCAACCATCACATGGGAATAAGAAGCAAATGATTCTTGAACTACTCTGGATTTGACATTTTATAAAAAAGGCTCACTTTCTTCAGTAGTCACTTTCCCATGTAACCCACAGCATTTCAATTGTGATAAGTTTTATTTTCTTGCTGTGTTGTCTATTAATAATAGAGCAAAGAAAACATTAATTTTGCATGCGGCATTTTCTGTAGTAGCTTTCTAGGTCACCTCAAAGCTTAAAGGATAAACTTTTCATTTGACTTTCTGGAGAAACTCTGTTTTTAGGTGATAATAATATTTATGTAATCATTTAAAACTGCATGCAGACTAAATGGTGGGTTTAGGAACCAGGAGAATGTTCCATACTCCTTTGTCTGTCACAAGCACCCATTATGATGTTGAACCATCCTCACCCCCAGGTTAGATAAATACAAAACAAGAGCAGGAAGAGCTCATATGAGCCAACAAATTTGAAGGTTCCATTGGCAAGAGAAATATGATAAAAGTGGGTGCGGTAATTGCATGCACACTTCTCCACATGTCAAGGCTTGTACCACAACTCTGTAGGCACAATGGACCAATTGGCACCAGCTGAAGCCAAATCTTCATGCACAAGTAGTCACAACCCACAAGCGGACACAGAGGAACAACTCCGTAACAGTGGGCAACTAACCGCCTGTCTGGATTGTGTACTCCCAGAGATGGCAAAGCTAACAGCCTTCAATCAGCTCTCTTAAATTCCCATGCCTCCCTTATATGGGTGGGCAAAGCTAGCTAACAGGCCCCACAAGCATATGACCTAGAGGGTCAAGCAGGTACCGTACAGACATTTTGCTACTTAATTGTCATCAACTCAACAAATGAGCTGATGTGAACTGTTCACCTGCATTGCAGCTCCTCCTTCTACAGCCAGTATGGTGTAGTGGTTAAAAGCAGTAGACTCGTAATCTGGTGAACCGGGTTTGCTTCTCCGCTCCTCCACATGCAGCTGCTGGGTGACCTTGGGCTAGTCATACTTCTCTGAAGTCTCTTGGCCTCACTCACCTCACAGAGTGTTTGTTGTGGGGGAGGAAGGGAAAGGAGAATGTTAGCTGCTTTGAGACTCCTTTGGGTAGTGATAAAGCAGGATATCAAATCCAAACTCCTCCTCCTCCTCCTCTTCTTCTTCTGCTGTCTTCTACATATGCCCTCTGATAAGATTTCATGGCTTCTCTTCATCTCAGGAGCCACAGGGGGTTGGACTAGATGACACTTGGGGTCCCTTCCATCTCTACAATTCTATGATCCATTTACAATTTTCCACACAATTTCCCTGGCTACAGTGGCTTCCATTTTTCAGATTCACAGGATCCTTACATACTTAACCATTTTGTGTTGATCATTTTGTGGTGCTAAGAAGTACAAAATGTATCTGTGTAGAATTCTCAGAAGCTCTGGTGCTGATAACAGCAGATGATTGACAGAATGAACCGTGATCTGGTAAGATTCATCTACATGCAGCCGAATCCACAGATCTACATTAAAATCTGAGCACTAGCATGGGAGATGCAAAATAGGGATGCTGGCTCCAAATTGCAGAGTGAACAAAATCCACACCCATCCCTACAGGAGGACTTGGTGTAAGTTTCTAATCTGGACATGAATTGCAAGAAAATTTGATTAGATAAGCAGACAAAGAGGGGAAGGAAAAGCATATGCAATTAGAATAAGATCTATTATTTGATTATTGGCATAAACCTCCACAATGTATTTAGTGTAGTCAAGTTTTTATGTCTGTCTTCAGTACATTGTATTTTATTTTATTGCTATGGCTAGTGGCTGCTGCAAATAAAGATTCTTCTGATTCTGGTTTGTAATGAATGGGAAATGTCAAATTCATGGACCAGAGCATGTCCTATGTAATGAGCATAATGGCTGGATAGTGATAAGCAATGGAACAAACTGGCACAAAATTAACCAATTAGGTATGTAGGAAATCAATTCAATAACATATTAACCAAATAATCAGGAAGAGAATCAATAGACCAATGAAGTAACTAAATAATAAGGTAAGTAGAGATCTGGGTAGGCAATTAAACAAGCAATAAGAGTATATCAGTCAGGCAATTAGTTAACCAATTAATTAGTCAAGCAGAGAATTAATTAGATAAAGGATCAATAGATTAATTTTAATTAAACAGTAAGCCAAGCAGAGAGACTTGCAATTCAGTCAGCAGTCAAGTGTTGGTTCAAGAAACTAATAAGTTAAAAGGGGAACTGGGGCTTTTAAGAATTAACTAAGAGGACGGTTAGCTGTGGATTACCTTTTGGGTGTCTGAAAGTAATTCTTTGGGAATCTGGGGTCAGTTTTCTACCTGAGAGGATTTCACTGAATAAACCATAGGTCCCTAATTTCTAGCCTGTAGCCTGGAACTTCATAATTTAAACTGGTGTTATGAAGGTGACTTTGTGTATGTGCTTATAAGTATGTAGCACACCCTCACCCCCCCTGTGTGTGCAAAGTTGCTGTACATATAAGTATAGTGGAAATAGGTTTTTGGAAAATATAAGGAAAAAGTGAAGCATAAAATAACATCTGTTTAATGCTTGTACAAGTGGTTTCCATTTGGCTAGGAAAAATACAGAAGTGTAAAAAAAAATGCATGTACACTCAAGGGATGCTTATGTAATCTTCCTCTGGCCTCGGTTTTGAGGTTCCACTTTACTAGATATGTTCACTGTAGCAGAACTCAAATGTCAGCATCCATTACTTTTCTGGATTCCCCTCCCCTCCCGAATTTGGCAAGCTGAAGAGGAGGGCGATTCCTGCTCCCTTTTCTGTCTTTCTCCAGGAACCTATCACACATCAACAAAGTAAATTTAACAATTCAACAACTCCCCTCCCTCAATAGCTTTTGAAAACTATTTTTACAGTATTTTTTTTGGGGGGGGGAACTATTCTGCTGCTGCTGAATTATTATTATTTTAAATCAGCAAAAATATAAAGGCAGAGAAAATGACAATCATACCTTTAGAAATCCTTTGTATATTTGTTTTGAAGTAACCTCTACCACTTTCTCCCAGGAATGTGTGCATAAAATTACAGCCTAATAGATAAAATATGGTTATATATATATGTTGTTTGTTAGAGAAAGAATCATGGTTCTTTTTCTTTCTTTCTAAGACTTAGAAGATGCTAAGGGAGTAATGATAAAAGTACAGCCATTTCTATTGCATGCTTTGTTACAAACAATTTATAAAAAAACCCAATGATTTCTATACATTGGATAACAGACCTTGTCATCAAATTTAAGGGTTTTTTATTTTTTTATTTAGGGTTTCCCACTTTCCTCATTTTGATTGCCAGGTCTAGAAATACTTCATTTGGGCTGTGATTCATCATTCACCAAATTTAACAAAGTGAGACTTACTTCTGAGTAGACACAGGAAAAGTTGTGCTGTTAATGAAGTATTTATAGACATTTGTACAAGAAAAAAAAATCAAATATTTATCTATGTTATGTTTTTGTTAGTAATGGACTGGGTTTTGCATTCATGTACCAGGTCAATAAAATTCCAAATGAACCTTGTGGATCAGCATGAATGCAATTAACAGTTATGAGGGAAGCTTATCATTATTGCAACATACAAGGAGCAGGAGTTTTGATGAAAACAAACAAACAAAGAAATCACACAACATTTGTCTGAAGCTGCTATCTGCATTGGGATGAGAAGCTGCAATTGGTGCCAATGTTTTCATCACAACGCAAATAGTGAGGGTATTTTTCTATTAAAAAATAGGATTACAGCAGTAAATAAAGGCTTAAACTCTGATTCTTTGCCTACTGTGTTCCTGACCATCCTTTCTCCTCAGCAGCTTCTATTTGTCTTTTTATCACTGTGCATATCACATGCAAAGATATATTTAACACATCTAGGTTTGCTCCTATAGCCCCATTTAAACTGCAAATCAGCTATGGTGCAACCAGTCTAATAAGTGGCTAGCACAATTTCCAACTCATTCGCTGATTGATTATTTACAGGGCTTTATCATAACTTCTTATTGATCCTGCTTTTCAAAGCAAACATTTACCCCATCCATCTGCTTTTTTATTTTATTGCTAAGTTTTTACAACCCCAAAATTATGCCTGCCTGCTTTCTTTCTTTCTCTCTCTCTCTCTCTCTCTCTCTCTCTCTCTCTCTCTCTCTCTCTCTCTCTCATTCTTAGGGCTGGAGATTTTGGTATGTCTTAACTTGCCATCATTACAATTTAAGTTATCAATGATTATTATATTTTAATGACATTTTACTTTCATGGCAGAAGTTAATCTGATTCACTGAGACAAGCTAATTGCAGTAAAATGTGCAGATGCCTTTTTGATCAGAAATGAATGTATTATTAATATTCTGTCTTCATTACGGGGCTCAGTGAGCATACTACATATCAATACATTGAACAGGTGGGTGTGATGTTTTGTCCTCTCTCTTTGAAGCCTTCCTTATTTTATATTTAAGTCACTGACCAGAAAATGCAAAACTCCTGAAAAGATAGAAATAAAGTTAAAAGGACAATTTTCTCTAAATTAAAAGACAAGACACTAATGATTTCAGCTAAGCGTTCTCAACAGGGGGCTTTCAAGCTACAACCCGGACTTATTTGAACAGCACTTTAAATGTGCATGCCATATTTTAATTGTGTAATTCAAAGACAACCTCTTTGCATTGAGTGTTAATGGTGAGTAACACTCTTTTTAATTGTTGTTTAAGGCTATAATCCAAACCCCACTCATTGGGGAGCAAGTCCCACTGAATTCAGTAGGACTTCTTTCTGGTTAGGATTGTGTGTTGTTTTTCAAAATTCCAGTTATGCCAACAAGAGACTGTTCCACCAAATGTGTTTAATTTTATGGCCTTGAAGTGAAATCCACATACAAAGAGATTTCTTGGAACAATGTGGGGTTTACCCCCAACCTCCCACATTAAGGGGTATATAATATGTCACTTTCACTGATGTGATACCACAAATACTAGTTTACTCCATGATGCTAAATAGAAATGAGGGCCAAATGACACATTATGCGAGAGGCTGTTGGTTGACCTCCCAATGTTGCTTCACTTCTTTTCACTTGTATCTGCTATACAACAGATCCATGACTGATCTTCCCCCAACCTTTTGAAACTGAAATCTAGTTGTGATTAGTTGCTAATTTGTTCAGAACAGGAAGATGCAGTGAGAGCGTTTCTCATCTGTCATTCTCAGTAGCAGGCAAACTTTTTGGCAAGAGTCAGAGCTGGTTTGTAGGCAACAGCCTGGGGTGAGACAGGAACCATGGACCAACCAATAGCCAAGAGCAAGGCAGGACCGAAAGACAAAACTTGGGGAGGAACTTAGCTGAGGAACAAAAAATCCAGAGGTCAGGACCAAAGAATAGCCAAGGATGCAAGAAAAGGCCAGATCTCAGGAAAATCTTGTTGCCTGAGCAAGGCTCAACTGGAACAGGAATCATTTCTCTTCTCCTTCCTGCTCATGGGCATCCAGTGTCCAGTCTGTCTGGGTGAGCAGAGTCCTTCCTTTGGGCACCTCATGGAGATGTTGCTTCCTGCAGTTCAGTGGTTCACTAGACAGAGTAGGTACACACAGATCCAGCAGTTTTCTGACCTTGACAGACATAAATCAAATGCTGGATATGAAAATGCCACTTGAAGCTATTCTAAAATATGCTAAAGTGCATACCCAGCCACACATGGCATAGTGGGGTTTTGTCTCAGCTTTTCTGAGCTAGAGTGGCAGAGAGCAGTGAAAGCCTGATTCTATGCCACACTCTGGGCAGTGTGCCCTCCTACTCTTCTTCCAGAATACCAGAGTTTGGCTACCTGTTATGTGCAAGCCACAGCTTTGCAGGGATTACTAGCCTGATGTAGGAACAATTATTTATACAACAGTTCCCAGTCTTTAATAGTACCACTGGAAGTGCCATTCAGCTTTCCACAATCTTGGGAAGTCATGGCCTATATCAGAGTGTGCAAGAAGTAGATTGGAATTCGCTGGTAGATTTCCAGGTGATCTGAAGTAGATTGGCAGGGATTTTTGACTCCCAACAATACTATTACTTCCCCACACTATACTGTTTAAATTAAGAAAATTGGGGTGGGGGTTGACCAGTAGCAGATAAGGAGTATGGAAGGAGTGTAATATCAGTTCTGTTCTGGTATTTACAGATAAGTGATGGGTTCAGAATTATTTAATTCTGCCCAACTGCAGTATATATGCTATTGGCACAAAAAAGCAAATGTACATGAAATACAGGCAAGAGACCCAACTTGAATAAAATACAGATACGCCCCAGCCCACATAATTGATCACAAGACGTGGCACATGAACACCATTTGAAGAGCAATGCCCATCAACTTTTTGGAGAGACCCTTCCCTGTCTCAAATCTGGACCAGCCACTGCCACAGCGCTGGCAATACTGAGTTAGATGGACCAGCATTTGGACTCAGTATAAGGCAACTTCCTATGTTACTATGACTAATGAATTACATGCTTTTGGATTTCTGAAATGTTTGGTGTAGGGTTATGGCTTGTGTTCCTTGTATGTACATATGGGGTACGCATACTTTGATCAATACATTTGATCTTTCTCCTGAGAAGCTTAAACATTTCCCCTGGTAATATATCTATATAATTATTTAAACAGATTGTATATGTTACTTGCATTAAAAATTGATTCTCTGTTTGAAGGGGCAGGGGAGCCAAAAGAGAAACAGGATAAGAAGACTATAAACCCAAGGCCATTGATCTTTATAATAGAGCCTATTTCCTGAAATGGTAGAAAATAGTTAAATAAATACCCAATGTATATAGTTCAGTAAAATAAAATATTTCCATTGCTGCAGCATAATCTGGCTGTAAACACTGTCCCACTTCTATAAATCTGCCCTAATATTCATGGCAGTTTCATTAATGTGCTTACAATAAATATCATAGGGATGACATAAACACATTAATAATACACCACTGCACTTAATAGCTTTTTCTCTCAGAAAGCGAGCTGCAGATTCTCACTAGAGCTAAGGAATCTTGCCCCTGAATTCATTCATTAGTGGAAGAAATGGGCCTTGCATTGTGAGCAGAAGGACATGATTTTGGTATGCGACAGACAAAGGCGCGCGCACACACACACACAGAGAGAGAGAGAGAGAGAGAGAGAGTCTTTTCCATTCTTTATCATTTTGACAACTTGTTTGTCATTTATAGTTTCACATAAACCAAAGCAATTTGGAACTTCTGAAAGAAGCCTGATTCTCCTGAGCATAATATGATATAATGTGTCAGGCCCAAATCCAAAGTGTTATACCCATGGGTCATACACTTGTTTTTGCCTAAGGTTTTGCTGGCTAAAAGACCTTTAGGATGGTGTGTGCATTCTATCCATTCTTGTATTAGATCATGGGTTTCACTTTAGCCAGTTGAAAGTGAACATAAAAAAATACAAGTGGGGGGTACATTCAGATGACAGACTGTGCCCTTGACTTACAAGGCTATATTTAAATATCTAAAAAGATCTGCTATAAGTACATGTATGCTGAAATATACTTGGAGTCGAGTGTGAATTTCATGCTCTTTATTCACCTCGTAGTAGCAATGAATGAAACTTCCCCCAAAACGTCTGCTATATATACATTATTTACACAATGGGCCCCACGTGATTGGCTAATTCTGGGCTGCTCCTGTAGGCCAATCAAGTCGCAGATTCACTTCCACCTGGAGCTGGATTGGGTGGCTCCTGCAGACCAATGAGACTGCTGCATTCTGGATCCTATTGTTCTAGGATTCAGCTCAGTACATAACATATACATTCATTATGTTCACACTGAGAATCTGTGGAAAGGTTGTGGTGGCTATTGATAGCACGACTTAAGGCACGCTTCAGACAAAGTGACTTTTATGCATTAAAGCATAATTTGATTAATATTGATTAATAATTTGATTTGTTAGTCACCAAATGCAAAAAAAAAAAAACCCAAACCCCTTCTAGGGAATGTAGAAACAGAATAAAAATACCAAAATAAAAAGTACCATTCCAGGGAATGTACAAAGAGAATATTAAAAAATATACAAATAGTAATTATACTAACAAAACAAGCACCCCAAGGATCAAGTCAAGAATAGCAACAGGGCTATGGCAACCTGTCATAATCTACGAAATGCCTGGAGGGTGGAGTGGGGGATAGATATTTTAACCTGCCACTGAAACGATGCTAAAATGAGTGCCAGGCAGGTCACGCTATGAAGAACATTCCATAGCCAGGGGGACACAGATGAAAAGAGTCCCTCTTTGGTCTTGTCAATTTCTCTCACAGAAAAGGGCCTCAGGTGATGAATGTAGAGTCCAGGTTGGTCTAAATCAGGAGAGGTGTTTCTCAGTCTAAAAGGTGAGAAATGTTGATGCCACATCCCTGAGCTCTGAGAAAGAGCCATATAATGCATCACAGCGGAAGAGTGGGAAAAGATGGGACAAAGAGAGGAGATGGGCTTTATATACATCTGCCTTTGGTTTGTTTCTAAGAAGGACCATTGGTTGTGAGCTTTCCTGGTGGCCTTAGAAGGGGAGATCGGAAGCTACAAGCAAAAGTAGTGAGTTCATTGTTGGGCAGCAGTAGAGGAGGTAAGTTGTGGGCAAAGGAAATTGATAGCAAGGATGAAGTCCCAAGGTGTGGGCAATTTCTTTTCAGCAGTAATGTTCTATGGCAGAATGTCTTTTTCCAGAACTTCCGTTAAAGCATATTATTATTATTATTATTATTATTATTATTATTATTATTTGCAGCAATCGGATTTTGTATGTAAAAATATTGCTTCCAAGCAGGAGAATGTTGCAACATCAACTTTTCATAGACATGGGGGATAGGCCAACAATCCTCGCACTAAATTGCAAGTCTATTCAAGGTTGACCTAAAACACAGCAGAATAAATATTGTTTTATTTTAATTATATTAAAAGGCACAAATGGGTTCTGACACAAGTCCAAAATTAGTTTTTGTTTATTCTGTGAAAGCATATTCATGCAAACAGTGGAGCCAGGTGATTTATAACATCTGAACTACCCTTGTGGTAAAAGCGAGAGGCAGGGGAAAAAAGACTTACTGCAATGTTCTATGCCTAATTTTAAAGGATTAATTCATACCCTCCAGCATTTATTATTATAGCATTCTATACTTAAGTATTTCTTAATAGGAACCTTTACAAGAATTCCTATTAAGGGGGCTGAAAAGTTAAAATACTCAGCCTCTGCTTAAAAGTTCAATAAATGCTGAGGTATTTTGTGAAAAATGCATGCAAATTGCTGCTATTACCAACTCTTCATCAAGCTTGCTGAGGGAAGTGTTAGTCATCTTTGCTTTTCTCCTCAGACTAGATATTGTGACCAGCGGCAAGGTGATGGGGAAATCTAAATGGGAAAATGAGTTGTTTTTGAAAAGGCAATGTGAGACGATAGCGTTCCCAATTTAGACACACCAAGTTTTGCCCTGGAGATATGGAAAAGATTTAACAGGACTAGGAAGACGAGTTCTTGTGAGGCCCAACTGTTATTTTTGAGACATGTTGCTCATTATTCCCCCCCCACCTCCCAACATGAGGGCAAAAAGACAGGCTGAGATTTTAGTGATAATTACCTGATATGGGGTGAATAACTGAATCATTTACTTTATTATTCCATAAGCAAGCATCAAGTTCATAAAGACGTATTTTGTAAGCTTATATTTTGTAAGTCCACTGCAGGTTAGAGATGAGAAGAAAACGTCTTAGAGAAGTTCACTATTGGAACAGCTGCTCTGGGAGAAAAGACTGGGCTATGTCTCCAACAAGGGACGCGGGTGGCGCTGTGGGTAAAACCTCAGCGCCTAGGACTTGCCGATCGCATGGTCGGCGATTCAAATCCCCGTGGCGGGGTGTGCTCCCGTCGTTCGGTCCCAGCACCTGCCAACCTAGCAGTTCGAAAGCACCCCCGGGTGCAAGTAGATAAATAGGGACCGCTTACCAGCGGGAAGGTAAACGGCATTCCGTGTGCTGCGCTGGCTTGCCAGATGCAGCTTGTCACGCTGGCCACGTGACCCGGAAGTGTCTGCGGACAGCGCTGGCTCCCGGCCTATAGAGTGAGATGAGCGCACAACCCTAGAGTCTGGCAAGACTGGCCCGTACGGGCAGGGGTACCTTTACCTTTACCTTTATGTCTCCAACAGGGATGTTTTAGGTACACTGTTATTGCTTTACAGCTATTACATTTATTATATAAACCAGTCTTACATTCTGTAGCTCTATAGCAGGCATCCCCAAACTCGGCCCTCCAGATGTTTTGGGAATACAATTCCCATCATCCCTGAGCACTGGTCCTGTTAACTAGGGATGATGGGAGTTGTAGTCCCAAAACATCTGGAGGGCCAAGTTTTGGGGTGCCTGCTCCACAGAATATGTAGCAAGTACCCCAGATCATAGAGTTCATTTGTCCTTTTTTCCTTTTAATGGTTTTTAATAATAATAATAAGAGGGACACGGGTGGCGCTGTGGGTTAAACCACAGAGCCTAGGACTTGCCGATCAGAAGGTCAGTGGTTCGAATCCCGGTGACGGGGTGAGCTCCCGTTGTCCGGTCCCAGCTTCTGCCAACCTAGCAGTTCGAAAGCACGTCAAAGTGCAAGTAGATAAATAGGTACCACTCCGACGGGAAAGTAAACGGCATTTCCATGCGCGGCTCTGGTTTCGCCAGAAGTGGCTTAGTCATGCTAGTCACATGACCCAGAAGCTGTAGGCCAGCTCCCTTGGCCAATAAAGCGAGGTGAGCGCCGCAACCCCAGAGTCGGTCACGACTGGACCTAATGGTCAGGGGTCCCTTTACCTTAATAATAATAATAATAATAATAATAATAATAATAATAATAATAATGATAATAGTAACTGCAATCTAAATAATAGGTTGCTTAAAGCTCATTATTGTTATTCCAAGGCTTACTTTATAGGATTGTTGCATATATTAGTGAGATCATAGAATTAAGCAGCTGGAAGAGATTTTGGAGTTTCTTCTAATTCAGCCACCTGCTGAATGAAGGACTGCAACTACAGCATCCATAGCAAATGGCTGTCCAGCCTCTACTTAAATACCCCCAGTGAAGATAATTAGCAAAAGACTTTGAATTCACAAGGAGAAGTGTTGTATACATGCTTATTTCTTCGGAAAGTAATTTGACAAATGTATTGTTAGCAGTCTGTTAAATCTGAAGAACCCACAATATAGCAACTTATCAGGGATATGGTAGTGCATATGGTACGCTTCATGTAAACACTATATGTTCAGGAGGATCATGTGATCCTACTGATACAGTGCTCTTGGGTCAGTGGTGCCACATCAGAATGAATACAGACAATGGATTGTATGAATGTTCTTCACGTAAACTCTCACTGTGAAAATACAGCTTTTTCAACATCAAGGACTCGAGCATTTATGAATCAGTGTGCAGGGTTGGCCAAAGATACTTTGCTGTCCTGATTCAGCACATAATATAATATGGTAAGTTTATCCCAGGTTCTCTTGCAGTATTTCAGAGGCTAAAGAGGAATTCCTGTTTAGTTGCACACAACCCAAGGATTGTGACTCAGACTTCATTAGCTTCTCTGAAACATGGGCACAGCAAGTTATTGTTTGGGGTGCTGGGAAGTATCTATTTATTTATAAAACTATTTATATGCTGCTATTCATAAATAAGTATCAGAGTGGCTCACAGCTGTGATACATAAAACCATACAATTAAAACTATATAAAATGTTAAAACGAGATACCAGCAAACTGTTATAAAATATGTATTCTTAATTGGCAGAAAGGCCTGGTGGAATGTTTTCAGGAGGTGTTTAAAGGTTGAAACAGAAGTTGCCTGCTAAATCTCTGTTGTCAGAGCATTTCACTGGACTGGAGTGATGACGCTAAAAGTTCAGATTCTTGTTGCTGTCAAATGAGACGCATCAACCTGGGGAATGGCCGGCAACACTCCTTGCAGCACTTGATCCATGATTGAGCTGATAAGGGTTCAAGCATTTCCTACTATACAGTGGACTTAATTTGTTCTGGCCTTTGTAAAATGATTCAGTCTCAAGATTATCAATGCACAGGCTACAGTGAAGAGGCTATCCCTGCCCAAGAATGTCCGTAGCTAGTGAACCAGACGAAGCTGGTATAAGGCACTCCTAGCCATACAGGACACTTGGGCCTCTAGTGGCAAAGGTGTATCCAGGAGTACCCCTAAAATATGCACTTGCTCCTGTTGTGTATTTAGCAGATTAATTGCTCTGCAGAAAGCATGCTGGGGAGACCACACGTTCAGGAAACAGTGAAGAAACGCAAACATATATTTTGCTTGGCTTTAATTACAAAAACAAAAACTCCTCTTACATTAAATCTATAAGTATGACCCACCCATTCACCAGGGTACTGAGAGAGGTACACACTGCTGTTTATATACTATACCCAACTGCTGACACAGTTTAATTGACACAACTTAACAGCACCTGCCGTACTGCTTCAAAACTAGGTCATGATATTTACTCTGGCTTTTAAAGAGATACACATCTTGTGAAACAATAATGAACCTTAATATTTAAATAAACCATTCAACAGCTCCTTCAGAGGAAGTATAATACCATCCAGAAGAGGGAATTTGCCTGTCTCCTGGACACAGGAACCACTTACACAAAGAGCCGCCACCACAGTTTATTTGCCCTCATCCAGTCCACCACTATATTCAGTCATTGATCCAGAACTTTCACAACCTCTCCTAATTCAGATGTATAGAGAAGTAGAGCTATGTATCATCAGCATACAGCCAAACCTCGGTTGTCAAACATAATCAGTTCCGGAAGACCATTTGACTTCTGAAACGTTCGACAACTGAGGCGCACCTTCTGATTGGTTGCAAGAGCTTCTTACACTCAAGCGGACATTCGGGTTCCGAAAAACGTCCAAAAACCGGAGCATTTACTTCCGGGTTTTCGTCGTTCGGGAGCCGAAATGTTCAAAAATGGAGCTGTTTGAGAACCGAGGTTTGCCTGGACTGATGATCTCTGTGGGAACCAGGAGGAAGCTTCTAAATTGTGAGAGAAGCCAGCCCAAGTACAGCAGCTCCCCACTGTAGAAGTTCAATGCAAATGAGTAAAGGCTGACAGGGATGGGGCATCTGAAGCAGGGCCAGTGAGCATGTCCCTGCTCTCCACATCCCATGCAGTAGGGGAATGAATGAAAAAGGGCCTATACATTCCCACGTGGCAGTAACTCCCCTTCTAAACAGTGGGGGGGGGGATAGAAATTACTCCCAAGTGGACATGTTTAGGGTTGTACAATAAATTGTCGATGTTCTTTTGTTTCAAGCATTTGCACCCTTGTGCTATGTCAGAATACTCAAGTCTACTCTTTTGCATGCAGGCTGAACCATTGTTTCTGATGCAATGACCAGATCTATTCACAAAGGCAAATATGCACTGCTTTGTCTCTTCCACTGGAGTGATTAGGCAATCTTTTGCAGGTGAAGAAGGTGACTGTGTGTATTAGAGCTCCCGTGCCCTGTATATATTGCTGGATTGACTGTGCTATCTTATTAAAGAGGAAGAACTCAGTGTAGGCTAGCTTAAGGACAATAAATCTAACTTTAAAGAATAAAGTACAAGTGAGGAACTAAACATAAATCAATCTGAAGTCCAGAAACGGTCTTGAAAACATGAATTGAACATGGTTAAATATAATCATATTGCATGTCATGTAATTTTTGATGTCTGGCTGATATGCATAGGAAATACAGTGAGCACTCTGGTTTTTAAGTAATAAAATAAAATAAATTCTTGCTTTAAGAATTTGTCCCTTAATGTTGCTTAATGGATTTGTGTTAGTCTAATGGATCCTTAATAACCCACTGGAAAGCACTATAATATATGCTTAAATATATGTGAGGTTGGGGGAGGATTGAAAATCATGTACTGTATATAGTGTTACTTTGAAGCACAACTCATCTAAGTCACTCATCTCCAAATACGTGTATAACTTTAAAAATAATCCTACATCACACATCTCATCTATATAATGTACCAGCACACACAGCCAAGTTCAGAAAATGGCCATAAAGATAGAATTTATATAAAGATACAATGTATAGCTGATGGTAGACCTAGCCACCGTCTGTGGCCAATCAGAAACCACATGGAAGCCAATGTCAGCTCTTTAGATAAGTTCTCCTATTGTTAAGCTTTTGGCACCAGGTTAAAACTGATCTGTTTGCCTGGGAATCTCAAATGTTCTTATTTTGATGATTCTTCTAGCTGGCTCTGTTCTTAGCTGACTATGTTTGTTCTATTAAACCTGTTCCCATTTTCTATTGTTGTTTATCTATATGCTAGTTACATAGTTCATTTTATGCTGTGCCCTGCCCTGGTATTTCTGCTGATGGACTATAAATATTTTAAAATAGCATAAATAATAAAATAATAAGTGCTGCATAAATGTATCAATAAATTCAAGTGTATCAAATGGCAAATGAGGCCCCAAATACCTGGCAGACTGCCTCCTTCCTTAAAGATTCTCTTGAGCAATACACAACAATCTTGGTGGTTCTATCATTCTTGGAAATTGGGAGAGTGGCAGCCAGAGAGAGGCAGCCCTAAATTATGGGTTGCCCTCCTCATAGAGGTGCAGCTAGTATCTACATTGCATAGTTTTTGCTGTGTGCTGAAGACATGCCTCTTTACCAAGGCCTTTGACAGTAAATGTATATTGTTTAGGGCAGCCATGCTCTTTGGCTAGATTTATATTGTTCTGATTAGAACAGTTATTTTTTACCATTCTTCCTGTTTTATTTTACAATAGCATACATTATTTCCCTGTGAGCTTATGGGTAAAGAGCAAGTTAGAAATCTTAAAATTAATACATACATGGCTTACCTGTATCCCATGAGCAAAAAAAGAAGTGTAGTTACACTGTTTAAGTCATCCATTAAAGTAGGACTGGGAGACTTTTCCTCAGCCCAAGGGCTACATTTGCTAGAGGGGCTCCTTGGCAGTCAAGGGTGGAGCCCAAAGTCAAAGTAGGTGGGGCTAGAACCAAAATGGACAGGGAAGAATACAAAATTTGGAGGAGGGGGAGAACCACATATACCACCTTGAGATCCTTGGAGGAAAAGGTGGGATATAAATGCAAAAATAAAAAATATAAATAAGGGAAGCTCGTATAGGGAATTGCCATCTTCTGTTTGTTCCAACACCTGCAATCAGGAACTCTGAACATGAGAGTTCTTTTCTCAGCAATCACAGCTCATAATCATTCTGCCAAGCCTCTCATTTTCTTTAGTAATCCATCTATGCAAATTTTAAAGCCATCTATGCTGGCAGCCATCCCCACATCCTGTGGCAGTATTACAGTTAATTATGCATTGCTCAAAGAAGTATTTCATTAATATGTGCTGGAGTAAAAACAAACAAACAAATAAGAGACAAAATAATTTAGATCTCTTTCTGATCTCACACACTCTGCTTGAAACTAAGAGATAAAGAATTTGTCTGTTCTCAAGCATGCCAAGATCACTCAGCTGCATTCTTAGGCTGAAGGAGAGTGCAAAAATTTATATTTCTTCTATTCTGTCTCCTGTTCATGAACATAAAAAACCTCTACTATTTTTCAACATCTAATCTATACGAGAAGTCTCTAGTTAACTCTGTTCTATCCTATAATAAAATCTGTATGCTTGGAATTGTTTTTGCTTTATGTGAGCTGCCACAAGGCTCTGTGGCTCTAGGAGGATTCTTTTCAAACTGTCATGCACATTACATCAAGGAATGTGCTCACACTCAGTATTCACTGCATGTTTTCTTTCATCACAATGTCATATTTCCAGATATTGTTGCACTGGGAAATATTTCCTGAGAAATATATATCATCTATATTGAAAGGGAGCTGAATGCTCCTGATTAAGAACCTTGTTTTTTCTTCTTGTTGTGTGATTCCAAATCAGAAGCCTAATTGAATATTCCTTTTCACCTTCATAAGCTGTGATGCCTTCAGGGCTGTCTTCTCCCATAACACCCTACATGCTGCCTGAGAGCTGGTGTTTTATATGGTGAACACTGTTAATTTGTATTTGTATTTGTACCCCGTCCATCTGGCTGGGTTTCCTCAGCCTCTCTGGGCAGCTCCCAGCAGAATAGTAAAAACACGATAAAACATCAAACATTAAAAACTTCCCTAAACAGGACTGCCTTCAGATGTCTTCTAAAAGTCCGATAGTTGTTTATTTCCTTGATATCTGAAGGGAGGGTGTTCCACAGGGAGGGTGCCACTACCAAGAAGGCCCACTGCCTGGTTCCCTGTAACTTTGCTTCTTGCAGTGAGGGAACCAGCAGAAGACCCTAGGAGGAGGACCTCAGTGTCTGGGCTGAGCGATGGCCATGCAGATGCTCCTTCAGGTATACTGGGCTGAGGTCGTTTGTGGGTTTAAAGGTCAGCACCAACACTTTGAATTGTGCTCAGAAACACACTGCAAGCCAATAAAGATCCTTTAGGACCAGTGTTATATGGTCCCGGCAGCCACTCCTGGTCACCAGACTAGCTACCGCATTCTGGTTTAGTTGTAGTTTCCTGGTCACCTTCAAAGGTAGCCCCACGTGGAGTGCATTTCAGTAGTCCAAGTGGGAGATAACTAGAGCATGCACCACTCTGGCGAGACAGTCTGCAGGCAGGTAGGGTCTCAGCTGGTGTACCAGGTGGAGCTGGTAGACAACTCCCCTGGACACAGAATTGACCTACACCCCCATGGAAAGCTGTGAGTCCAAAATGGCTCCCAGGCTGCGCACCTGGTCCTTCAGGGGCACAATTACCCCATTCAGGACAAGGAAGTCCCCCACACTTGTCTGCCCTCTGTCCCTCAAGAACAGTACTTCTGTCTTGTCAGGATTCAACCTCAATCTGTTAGCCGCTATCCATCCTCCAACCGCCTCACAGGACCTTCACTGGTTGTGATTTGAAGGAGAGGTAGAGCTTCTGAGGCTGTTGTTATATTGTTGTTTTATTCTGCGCTATAGTATTTTGTTTGTTGTAAATTGCTTTTGACCAATGCAAATACATTATCTTGGGCTATAAAATATTTGAATAAATTTGTGTGAAGCTCTCTAGTTAGAACTATTACAGCTTAATGAACACACATGACTCTTTAAGTACAGATGAATAGGTAAATTTCAATTTTTTTCAGTTTCTCACTTCCATATACTTCAGTTTGCTGCATTTTTGCACCAGCCTTGGTTTTCTTCTTTTTTAAAACAACTTGTCAGCATTTTAGTGTGCATTTCTGCTAACATGCATATTTTTGTATACAATTAAGTCTTAACACACATACTCTTGCAATAAATCCCTCTAATATAATGTATTTTTGTATGCTATTTCCTCTATTATATGTGAATTTGTACACATGGTTTGGATGGAGAACTGCATTGCAAAATTCAGAGAAGTGCAAAGTTTTGAGGAATTATTTCCTTTCGGTTTGCTTTTGTCAATTTGGGCGTCCATTCAATGTGCTTAGTTGGCCAGTGCACCAGTGTTAATTGGGTATTTTAATCAGCAAGGTAAGGGATCACTCCATATGTTTATATTGTATCTGTGATGGACTAGACAGACTCCAATAAACTTACATTTAAGAAATAAAGTAGCAGTTGGTTTGGAGGCAGATTATTTCTCTTTTACAATTTACAAGACAGGTTTTTTTTCCATATTAGAAAGTGAAATCAAGGTGACTGAATCAATCCTTGGCCAAAGTTATGCAATATTATGACATGTGGCCAATGGAATTTATGGGATTTGATGTTCTTTAATGTGCCCCTTCTTTCCATGGAAAATATAAGTCAACCGTTCTTTGTTTTTTTTACAGAACCCAAAAAGAGAGAAAACTTGAAAGCAAGCAACTAAAAGCAGATGTGGGGCAGGACAGCAATCTTAGACATTAGACAAGCCACTTGATCAGAAATGTATGTCTGAAGTTGAAGTGTAAATTGAGCATGAAATCGTCAGGCGCAGCATCCATGTGCCCTGAGATGCAGCTACTTAAAGCCCCAACCTCAGAAACCTCAGAACTTGAAAGCTCAGTAGAACTACACTTTTATGCGGAATTGAGTAAGAGAGAGTTGGATCAATGGTCAGGATATGCAAATAGTTATGCAAATGTCCAGGTCACTCAAAGTCTTCAGTACTTGCTGCAGAAAGTAGTAGTTACTGTACCAATATTTACAGATGGCAATTACCATTTTCATTTGCTGGTTGAATTTCAGTAAAAAATGGGACTCTTCCACTGATGTTGCACAAATCTTCCTCAGTTAAGTCAGCACTTTTCTGCATGCAGAAAATAATTACATCTGAAAGTAGGTCAATGTACTGCTATTATATGCATAGAAAAAGGAATCGCAGGCGCTAGTACAAAATCCAGACACATTACATTTTTTCCACACCTAGAAAGAAGTTAATAATGTGCATACTTAAAATAAAGTTCTGCATGTTGATTTGGAGCAGGGTGGCAAAATTTAACAAGCTGGTTAGATGTACACTTTCACTCAAACTGTTTAGGGAATGGCTCTTTTCTAGCAATTTCATCATTTTTCTAGTACTGACAAAGAGTGACATTTACAAAGCATTAGCCATGGGGAAATGTTTTGGGTGGCTGGGGCAACCCTGTCAGATGGGCGGCGTACAAATAATGAAATTATTAAAATTATCATCATCATTATAATAAAATAGCTTGCTAGTGAAAGATGGGGTTGAATCTGTGTGCTAGAGTCCTGACAAGAAATTTTCTCCCTTGTAGTTGCTGCTATTATTATTAAAAGGCTCAACACCAAGTGATGAATTAGAATCAAGTGTAGGTTGGGCTTAAATATGTTGCTAGAAGGGTTCATTTATTTATTTTAAGAATTCATATCCCACATCTTTATGGAAAAATATGTGTTTCAGGTTGGTGTATTAAAAAAATCTAAATGCCACAATGCAATATTAAAAGCGATATGTCAGTAAGCAAAAACAAAACAAAACAAATAACTGAGAGGGATAAAGGAACCAAACCAGCTAAAAATGCAGCAGTTTTAAATGCCAGGTTTTAATCTGGTGATAAAAAGAATGGAATGGGTTAAAACAAACACACACACACACACACACACACACACAAACACTTTATTTATACTCCCCCCCAAAAAATGTTCCATCCTTCTAGCACTCAGGCACTTAGGACCATTTCAAATCATGATACACAAAATCACAGCACAATTCTTTAAAAAAAGCATTTTTTAAAAAAATAATAATCAATGCATTAAATACGTAACATGAAAAATACATTTGGCGTAGTGGCAGGGAACACAGATAATGCTCAGCATGGGATACATGCAAGAAAGCTGTCCTGTGTAGAGCCCACCTACTTGTGGAATACCACTTCCTTTCCTTCCTCTCTGTGCAACCCCAACTCTTACAGAAGGTTGGGGGGACGGGGACCCAGAACAGTTTTGGGGGAGCAGAGGAAGTTCTTTTGCACCAGCGGAAGTCCTTGTGCAAACAGAATGACTTTGTTGCCCACAACCTCAGGAAAAAAATTCTGCTGCAAAAGCCTGTTCCACTTTAAGGGTTAGTTCCTAAATCCAAAAATCCTCAGTCTGAATCACACCATGCCTGGCACCCTCTTCCCTCTGATAGCATTGTCATTCTCACTTGCAGTGTGAATGGTACAACGTAGGGGAAATTGCACCATGTGATTCTGCTGTATTTGTGGATTTGCTCTTAATGCACTGCGAGCAACAAAGAAATCAGCTATGCCACTGCTCCCATACATTGCATATAGTAATTTACAGTAAGATTGTATGGCGACTGAGCAAGAAATATTTTTTCTCCTTCTCAAGCATTAGCAGCATTTGTAACTATGTCAAGGAGAAGAGACTCTCTGCCATAAATACATATCTTCTACACATGCTTGTAGGATCAAGGAACCCATTTCTTTTAACAACCTATTCTTACAACAGCAATAGCTCTCTTTTCAAATATTGCCATGATTTTTTTTCTCCTATCTGTTTTTAAAAAAGAATGCTTATTTGGAAATCTGTTTTAGTGTTCTCTCTGTTGAACTTGCTTTAAATTCTCAGATCACTATGAGGCAGCGTGTGTTCTTTTCCCTACACCTTCATGAAAAATGCAAATGTTTCAGTGCTGATATTGTATATCTCTTGTAACTGGATGAATAGATATATATAACTGAAGAAAGCAGAAACTAAAATATGCCATTTTGAAAGCTATGGGGAAATGCTGATATAAATGTTCTATAACCACTTAAAAATATCAAAAAGTACATTTTAAATATTAAGATAAAAGTAAGTCTTTCCCAGTTGAATCTGTTCATTCTTTGAATAGTACACTTTTTTATCTGATCAAAACAGTGCTTTTATCTCCATCTTACCTGCAATTTATATATAATGTTGCCTACTGCCTAGTTAGTAGCAGAAGGGGGGACAGGACCCGGTGTTCTGTATTTGTCTAATTGCAAGACACTTTTGTAATGGTGATATCCAATGAGGCCATACTCTGAATACATTGACTGAAATAAATTAACTTAAGGACTAGCGCCTGGATGCCGTGGTGGACTGCCCAAGTTTGCGACCAAAGTACATATTTTTGGCATCCAGCACAGGAAGGGTAAGGGCATTGACTGCAATGTATATATCTATACAAAGAATGCTCTACTGTTTTCCCTGTACATATTTTTGAGTGTAAAATACACCACTTCTGGCCCCTCTCCCCCTAACTGAGGCCTATATGTTCCACAAATTTCAATGCAGCAGTAAAAAAAAAGTATAGATGATTATAAACTCTCTAAGTGCCATAAACAATAAAATTATCAATAAACCACAACATATTCCAGCCATGTAATCTGTGCAAAAATGTGCATACTGTGGTAAAGTGTGCCTAAGTGTTCATCTTTTAGTGAAAATAGCACACAAGAATACATTCTAATACAGAAAATCGTTTTGCAAAATTGTGTATATTAGGCAAAATTGCATACTTTTGATTAAAATGAGGATACAGCTATAGGAGGGCTTTTTTAAAAATCCAAACTGGTGTGGAAATGTGAGAAACTGGATACAATAATGGAAAAATGAAAAACAAAGAAATGTAAACTGATATTCACCTACCCCCTACCCAATGACTAACCACAAACAAGGATCATTTTCTGGTAAAAGAACGCAATATTTGTATTTTGATTCGCTACGCAATTAAAATTCTTTAGGGAAGCTTTTAATGTTTAACAGACTACTGTATTTTAATACTTTGGTGGAAGCCACCCAGAGTGGCTGGGGAAACCCAGCCAGATGGGTGGGGTATAAATAAATTATTATTATTATTATTATTATTATTATTATTATTATTACGCAATTAAAATCTTCATCCAGTTTATCTAAATCTCTGCAGAGATGGCAGCCAAATGTCCTAGGAATTTTGAAAATGGTTGCTTCCTCGGGGCATCTTATTTTGTTTGATGCCTTTGCAAAACTGGAATGCAAGAGATTTCAGGTGGCAGCTATGCCCTAGGAACCTGGGGCCTATTTTCTGCCTTGTGGCAACTTCTCTTACATAGTAGCTATCTGCGGAGACAGTGAGCAAAAGGATCTAAGCTGAAGCTGAGGACTTACCTTTTGGGACTCAGTCCAACCATATTATTGTTATTGATAATAATAGTTATAATAAAAGGTATCTATGGGTGTATTTGTTTACATGATTGCTGTGCTCCTAGATGATGCAACCTCCTTTATTTCTCCCTCACCCCACAGTGGCTGCGCCTTTGTTGTAAGTGGTCATTTAGCTCACTTGCTACAAGAAGAATGAGTTTTTCCATAGCTCAAAAGTTTAGGACCAAGAGTTGGTGCTATCCTGAAAGTGAGCTGGAGATTGCTTTCAAAACAGTAGCTTGTAGGTCAGATTCAGGCTTGGAAATCTATTTCTATTGTATTTCTGAAAGAGAGC
Organism: Podarcis raffonei; assembly: GCF_027172205.1. Lineage (NCBI taxonomy): Eukaryota > Metazoa > Chordata > Lepidosauria > Squamata > Lacertidae > Podarcis > Podarcis raffonei. Next base: position 51,125,484 of record NC_070605.1, on the reverse strand, counting down.
ACATATTAGAACACTCCAAATGACAGTGATTTCAAAGCCCATATATGAAATAAACAATCAATGTTCAGAGCAATTGCGGGGGGAGAGGATCAGAGATAATACTACAAACTTCACAGTATAATTGCAGTTAAAAGATCATGAAGGGCAGAGGTTAGAAGAAAAAATGGCTTGGACTTTTCATCCTGCCCTAACCCTTTGCTTCTCTCAACAACCTCCTTCGCAGCTGCATTGATTTTTCTTACTGTTTTTCTCAAGCAGATAATTTCTCTCCCTGAGCAACCAGTTATAGCTATAGCATGGAGAACTTTTCCTTTCTATAAAACACCTTCCAGATCAGTGCTTCCATAATAGAGGTAAAATGCTAAAGCCGTTGATGCTTATTTTTATAAGTCATTCCATGGAAGTTGGATTGTTTGGGTGTTTAACCCTCCTTTAGGTCTTAGAAAGTCAATTTCATCTGTGCCGTAATGTGAGACCTTTGCTAAAGTTAAATGAATTCTATAATATGCAATGCAATGCAGCCATAAATACAGCTTTTATTCTGCTGAAAAGGCTTTTTAAAATGTACTTCACTATATTGCGTTCTTCTGTTGCATCTGGGACTCTGCATACACAGGGGCCTTTTCAGATGATTATTTGTTCATTTGTAGGCCACTTTTCCAGAAAATTGTGCCCAAAGTGGTTCACATGATAGCAACTGAACAATAAGTAGAACAATTCCTTTAAAAACACAGAGAAACAATTTGACATAATCCTACTATCAATAAATAGAAAAAAATCCATATATGTGTATGTGTAAAGCAACATGAATAAGCTAACCTAATTTAATAGTTGAAACTAAACAACATTGTATAAGACAATAGAAAGAAACTATCCTAACTAAATAGCTAAATCTATACAGTAGAGAAAATAACAGCAACATGAAAATATAATAGTAGCATAGTAAATAACACCATGTTCCAGATGATCCAGTGGTTTGGTTCCCAGACTCCAGCTTCAGCATCCAAGAACCCTTTATATCTCTCACCTGTGGTTCAAGAACTGCACCCTGGCTCTCACCCAGAAGGCTCATATGCCAGCCATTATTGTGGGCTCCTACTCCACATAGCGGGCAATATATTTTCTTCCACACCAAGTAACATATGCTCTTCTAGGCTGGAGCTCATAAAGTCTCAGGTGTAGCAGCTTTCTCCTTTGGGTGAAGAGATATTCCTAGCATGCCAACCACCACCTCTGGAACTTGCTGCAAGAGGAGACAGGTAGGTGAACAATTGCTGGCTAGGAGGTGGTCTGAGACTCAATAGAAAAGAAAGCAGGTAGTACTAAAATGGCTAATGCTGGCCAGGAGTTGGACACCAACTATAGCCTCCCCAAATCCTACACTACTGCTTGAAGAGACCAGGAGAACTTCGGCTGAGTCAGAAGGTTTGGCCACCTAGCCCTGCTCATGAAGAACAAGAGTAAGGACTTTGCTACAACTGTAGCTATTTTCTGTGGGGAACCTATGTTTACTTAGAGACATGCTGCTCCACTTGGGCTGCCCCAGTGGGATAGCCTCAAAGAGAGCAGCACCAAAGCGTAGTTTTCCCCTTTGGGTCACTCCTTCAGGGTGTATTGAAGGCAAGGGCACTTCCCCTAGACAATTAGTTGTGGATGGGTTTGTTCCTAGGTGAGAAATTGGAATGGATGGAGGAAGATGTGAATTAGCCTGGTTCTAAGGCTGCAGTGGAATGCCAGGAAGTGGAATCTGTGGTGAGAGTGTGGATGTTGCTCATAGAAGAAGAGGAGGAGGAGGAGGAGGAGGAGGAGGAGGAGGATGATTTGATATCCCGCATTATCACTACCCTAAGGTGTCTCCTTTCCCTTCCTCCCCCACAACAAACACTCTGTGAAGTGAGGCCAAGAGACTTCAGAGAAGTGTGACTAGCCCAAGGTCACCCAGCAGCTACATGTGGAGGGGTGGGGAAGCGAACCCGGTTCACCAGATTATGAGTCTACCGCTCTTAACCACTACACCACACTGGCTCTCGCCAATATATATGTATATTATCTGTGTTTGGAGGTTATTTTGTGACTTTGTGACTTTGTATTGCTTTGATTGATTTTATATTTATTGTATTTATCTTTTGTATTAATATTCTGATCACTGTTTGGGGGGTGGAGCAGCAGCTTTGGACCAAAAAGTGGTATATTAACATAACACAATGTAACATAACATGACATAACATAACATATGACATCGTATCGCATCGCATCACATCTCACAAAAAAAACCCCAATATGATAATTCCAGTTTTGCCAAATTTACGAATGGCTCAGTGCTAGCCTGAATTTATATAATAGTCTTCCCCAACCTGGTGCCCTACAGATGTTTCGAACCACAAATACCACCATCCCACCCCATCAGTCCTACTTGCTGAGGCAAATTGGAACTTGAGTCTAACATCATCTGGAGGACGTCATGCTGAGAAAGACTGCTAGATGGAATGAAGGCTGGTAACTGAACGCTAGATGAACCAGTGATCTAATTCTGTATAAGGCTGCTTCATTTGCTTGCCCTTATTTTGCTCCATGCTATTTGTAGACTATTTTAGATGTGGGAGTCTCAGTTGTGCTCAACAAAACAAAGCATGGTTTCATTTTCTTTTGAGTGCCGTTCCCGCTTGGCTTTGTGTGTTTCTCAGTAGCTAGACTGTGTAAATTTTTAATGTCCAAGTGCACAAGAGCATTTGGTGTGTAATAAAAAACACACACAACCTAGTGAAATATGCTGATGAAATATTAATTGTCAATGAACACCTTTGTCTCGGGTGAGTCTCTGTATAAATTAGCATGTTGCACAGAAAATGACTTCATACATTTTTGTACTATAAGTAATTATAAATGATTAAAGTGGATGAGAATGCAATTAATAAAGGTTAAATAGAACTCAGACATTTCCCTCTCCACCTTCTCACATGCACATAATATGCAAATTGCTAATCCATTTCTTGGAGCCACCTTTTGACTTATACCTTTTCTCCCACCCAACCGGTCCTTAGGTAGAAGTGTTTTATTTGGAATTTTGGCAATTCCCTCCTCTTTGGGGTGCCACTGATAACTGGGGCTAACTACTGTCATAAGCAGAGATGCTGGATGACATGGGCTTGAATTCCCTTAGGTTGCTATGCTTCAAACAAACTTGTTTGGGATATTAGGTTGCTTTGTGCTACATTTCTCTGTAGCATTTGGTTTAACTCTCCTTGTTGAACCATTTCAATGTACAGTACTGTGTTAAAGTGCCTGGTACTGGGCCTGCTAAGCCTGCATATCAACCACACTCAGCAGTAATGGTACTTCTAATGCACAGAGTAGAGGCCCCATGCTAGGTTGAGAAGGATTACACTGTTATGTCTGCGACTTTTTGTACAAGCTGCTTGGAACATTGTGCTAGATTGTGGACTTCTGGCCCTAAAAATAGCAGGAAAACACCCATTAATTCTGTTGTAAATTTTACTGTCTGTTTACAGCATACTGGGATTTTATCAGCTGAGCAAGTGGGAGAAAGAGGAGTGGCTGATGATTGATCAGAACTCTTCCTTCTAGATTCAGGATTCAGGGGTAGCCAAAGTAGTGCCTCTACTTTGTGTACTACAACCATCAGCCCCACCTGTATGGCCAGTGGTGAGGAATGATGGAAATTGAAGTTCACAACATTTGAAGGGCATCATGTTGGCTGCCCTAAGATTATACAGCCTGTTGGCTCCTACATGCTGTTATGACATCTGTCTCATCATGGTTTCCAGCAAATGTATTGATTGCATCTCCTAACAATTAATATTGACAGCATCATGCTGAAATCAGTTGCCAGCTACATCCATGGATTTTAGTGGAAAATTATATGCACATGTAGCTACCCTGAGAATTCATTAAAGAATAGATAGAAATAGTCAGTGCTTTTGTCTGGGGGTACGCTTAAAAACCCTAAATGTTTTGTGAATCTAAGTTTGGCATCATTGAAGGGCAGTATTTCAATATGAGTAGGAAAATGAGAGCACCCCTAAACTTTTTTTAAGAAAAAAAGCACTGGAAATAGTCAGACAAATAAATAATAACTGAAATAGGCTGAGACTTTATTCATTAATTGTACAAAGATGTGCTAGTCTTTTAATGTGCTTAGATTCTTACTTAAGGTCAAGGCATATTGCATCCTCAAAGCATTTTCTCCAAATTTCATTTGTCATTTCCCTTCTGAAGGCAGATGCCTCAGAAGAAAAGGACCTTGAAGAAGGAATTATGATTAAAGCAATAACAACAATTGTATTCTCTATTCTTCTGTAAGGCTGTATCAATATGTCTGCATTTTTCTTGTTATCACATCGTCCATTGACTGTCAGACAGGAACGCGTTATAAAGATACCTCCAGTGGCATCAGCCTATCTAGTTCATCCGTGAACAACATTTTCTTTTAATTGACATGGTAGGATGGGTTCTTTTTATTATTTTATTTCCTCACTCAGAGTTGATGAAAAATATGAATTTCCCTTTTTAGAAATACTGACTAGAAATATAAAAAGATGTTTTAAATGCAGCTTGCATTGTTTGAGACATCCTATTGGCTTCAAAGCATGGATCAGAAGCAGCAAATGGCTCATTAAAATAAAAATGTCAAGCCTAAAAAAAGAGTTCTGAAGGACTATGAAATGTAAACTTCTCTTTTAAATACCATGACATTGCTAGCTCATTAAGTAGGGACTAGAAATGTTAACTAAGCTGTCAACTGGAACTCCAGATGAGTTAAGCAGAAATAGCACTCTGATTTAGCCACTGGATATAGAGATTTAAATACCACCTCTTTGTACCTAATTTTTCTCCTAATGAACAAAAGGAGAGACTTTTTAACTGCAGCATATTGTCTGGGCACACAAGAGTGGGTGTCACATTTAGCTATTTTTAATATAAGAAGAGAGCGGACAAGGTGTGTGTTAAAACATGATGACAATTGGAGGAAAGAAATATCTCAGTCTGCAAAGAAGGAGACCATAATGGTGCAAAGAAAAAGGGATGTTTGAGGAAATCAGCCTTTGAACTTGCCTCATCAGCACGAATATACAGATTTGAAATCAGTGAACCATCAGGCTCCATTTTCATATGGGTGAACATATGATATAGGGTGATAGAATTTAGCATTTAAAGGTCTCAGGAGGGAGATGTTGGAATTACTGCAACATGACTCCTTTCTGCAACACTGAATAGCACTGGAAGTTGTGGGTCACATGTAGGGATATAAGACAGCATCATTTTTCATTCTGCCATGTATGTTACATGCAACAATGTTTCTGTTTCACTGCAGTTCATCTTCAGTCAAAAACAAAATTATTATCGGTGCCTACTGTGGCAAAGTTACATTAACTTAAGAAATTTACATAATCAATTACAAAATCCCTTAAGTTACATTGATAATGCAATGAAACGAATGGGTTGGAATAAAACAAGGGGGGGACAAAGCAAATATTGGTGGTGGGGATGCAATCAATTATATATTGCTTGTAAACTCAAAGCAGCAATGATGACAAATGCTGATCGTATTTGCTGGATTGAATTAATAAGTTATCTGATATATTCTTATCCATATTGGAAGATGGATGGGATAGAAATCTATCAAATAAATAAATGAATACAAATCTTCTGTGACAAATCTTCTGAAGCCAACGTGGGATACTATTATCATAAGGGATTTTATTCTGAATGAAAAATACATTAGTCTAACAGTATTTACTATTCTATTCACTTATTAGCTGACAGTGATTAAAGTTAATATCTCTGGAGGAGACTTTCTGTCTGAAAATTAGACATCAATTGGCTTGTTGCACTCAGCTTAAACTACAATTAACTTTAGCTTTTTTGAGGATTCAAGCGACATTCTAAAATCTGAAGAGTAGCAGCATCCCTATGGGATATATATCTACATCTATTTCTCGATCGATCGATCTATCTAGGAAGGTCTGTTTCATTCTCTCATGTATGCTCACTTCACCTGCCAGATTCATTTAGCCGTAGGTGTCCAAGCTGTCACTGTTGTCTCTTTTAGTCTAACAACCATACTTGCATCAGTGGTGGGTGCAGGCACTTACCTGACCTCCCAGAAGATGAGTTGCTGCTGCTTACCAGGAGAGAAGAGGGGTGAGGCAATGACAAGGTCAGTGTGGTGCAAACGAAATGGCTAAGCCAATCCAGCAATCCTGCTGCTCACCTTGCTGCCTCATCTCTCCCCTCTCCCTTCACAATAAGTTGTTGCTGTTGTTTAGTTGTTTAGTCGTGTCCAACTCTTCGTGATCCCATGGACCAGAGCACACCAGGCACTTCTGTCTTCCACTGATTCCCGCAGTTTGGTCAAACTCATGCTTGTAGTCTTCTCTTCTCATGAGGTGGCCAAAGTCTTGGAGCCTCAGCTTCACAATCTGTCCTTCCAGTGAGCAGTCAGGGCTGATTTCCTTAAGAATGGATAGGTTTGATCTTCTTGCAGTCCATGGGACTCTCAAGAGTCTCCTCCAGCACCATAATTCAATAGCATCAATTCTTCGGCGATCAGCCTTCTTTATGGCCCAGCTCTCACTTCCATACATCACTACTGGGAAAACCACAGCTTTAACTATACGGACCTTTGTTGGCAAGGTGATGTCTCTACTTTTTAAGATGCTGTCTAGGTTTGTCATTGCTTTTCTCCCAAGAAGCAGGCGTCTCTTAATTTCGTGGCTGCTGTCACCATCTGCAGTGATCATGGAGCCCAAGAAAGTAAAATCTCTCACTGCCTCTATTTCTTCCTTTTCTATTTGCCAGGAGGTGATGGGACCAGTGGCCATGATCTTCGTTTTTTTGATGTTGAGCTTCAGACCACATTTTGCACTCTCCTCTTTCACCCTCAATAAAAGGTTCTTTAATTCCTCCTCACTTTCTGCCATCAAGGTTGTGTCATCTGCATATCTGAGGTTGTTGATATTTCTTCCGGCAATCTTAATTCCGGCTTGGGATTCATCCAGCCCAGCCTTTCGCATGATGAATTCTGCATGTAAGTTAAATAAGCAGGGAGACAATATACAGCCTTGCCGTACTCCTTTCCCAATTTTGAACAAATCAGTTGTTCCATATCCAGTTCTAACTGTAGCTTCTTGTCCCACATAGAGATTTCTCAGGAGATAGATGAGGTGATCAGGCACTCCCATTTCTTTAAGAACTTGCCATAGTTTGCTGTGGTTGACACAGTCAAAGGCTTTTGCATAGTCAATGAAGCAGAAGTAGATGTCTTTCTGGAACTCTCTAGCTTTCACAATAAGTAGCAGCAACTAATTAACCAGGAGGTCAGGTAAGCATCTCTACTCCACTGTGTCATTTACTGATTACTTGTACAGACCAAGAGTGTCCAAATGTTGTCATAATTGGCTTCCTCGAGAAGCAAATAACTCGAAAAAGGAGAAGAGAGTGCTCTTGTGCTTGGTTTCTGCTCATAGGCTTCCCATAGGCATATAGTTGGCTACGGTGAGAACAGGATGCTGGTTTGGATAGGCCATTGACCTGATCCAGTAGGCTCAACTTATATTCTTATGACTTTTAACCATTTATCTAGTCTAGTCCTTTATCTTACTGCCATAACAATTAAATGGTTAAAAAACAACATGTGTAATATATGGAATTGCTTGCCTTCATCATGCAAAGTGAGCACCTACAAAATGTTTAGCACTGAAACCGTGGATGCTATAGAGCAGCTTTCCCCTTCCTGCTGCACTCCAGGTGTCCCAGAATCCCTGACTATTGGGAAAGCTGGTCAGGGCTGATGAGAATTGGAGTACAAAACACCAGAAGGGCAAGAGGCTGGGGAAGGCTGTTCTAGAGAAAGCTTATTTTATCTTGTTGCAAAACGTGAGGAACTTAAATGTGTGTGATTTTCTAACTCAATTAAAAGTGCTGGTTTTGACTGATAAATCCAATGGCTCAGGACCACAATACTTCAAGAATCATCTCCCCTCATATGAACTGATGCAGACCCTGTGATCATCATATGAGGCCCTTCTTTGTGTGTCTCCTCCACAAGAGGTTTGGAAGGTGGCAAAATGAAAACGGGCCTTTTCTGCAGTGACTCCTCACTTGCTTTATTCAGGGAGGCTCACCTGGCACCTTCGTTACCTATACTGAGGTGCCAGGCAAAAACATTCTTCTTATTCTATGCCTTTGGCTAATTAAATGGCGCATGGCTTTTTAAACTGTGTGTGTGTGGGAGAGGTTATTGTTTGTTATTATGGTATGTGTTTTTGTGTTTTAAATTTTAAACCACACTGTGATCTCCAGATGAAGCGCAGTACAGTGGGACCTCTAGTTGTGAACGGGATCCATTCCAGAGGTCCGGCTGCATCCCAAGGAATTCACAAATGGAGGTGCCGCTTCTGTGCATGCACGTGCAGCGAAACCCGGAAAAATACTTCCGGGTTTGCCGCGTTCGCATCCTGAAAGATACAACCAGAGGTGTGCCTATCTAGAGGTACCACTGTATACAAATTTAATACATGATAATAACAACAATAATAACCTTCCTGGGAATTTAAAGTAGTCAATATATTCTTATTCTTTATTAAATTTGTATACCGTCCTTCATCCGAAGATCACAGGTCAGTTCACAACATAAAGATACAAAAATAATCTTGAAAAGCCTATGGAAGGAAGTTATTGCAAATTGAACTCAAGTATATTTCACTGTATAGTAAAAAAAAAAAACAGCATTAAAAAGAAGGGAAAATGCTGAAGTGGAAGGATCCAAGCATGTCCTGTGCTTCTCTTGACAAACCCACACTGCTTGTTAAGCCAACTGTAGTCTGACACTGATGAATTTCTCCCAAACCAATTAAGAAAACTGGGTTTAGATATTGGAGGTGGAAGAAGAAGAAATGGAGGAGGAGAAATGAGAGAAAACTGCAGCTTTAAGATGACCTGAATTACAAGTCTGAGAAGGCGGTATTATTTAAAATGTCTGTGTTTTAATGGTGGCACAAGAAATCATTTTTGCTAATAGCAGTTTTCTATGCTATTGCAGCATTATGAACTTACAAAGAGAACTATGACACCCATGAAATTTTGAAGAATAAAGGACAATCTCCTCAAAAAGGTGTCATATGTGAAGTACTGGACAGGCCAAAAGTATTATACACACATTTTAGAGGAGAATATAGGAGCATCTGAGCCTCATACAGAAACTAAGGATTTGATCCACATTTTGTCATGCATTGAATTCAGTGAGACATGTTAGTATGATTAAGTCTGCACACCACTTAAAGTGTTTGCATACTTTCCCATTCTTTAGTTAAATTATGTCTACAACTTTTCTGAGATACCATCATTTGGAGGCATATAAATGAGCTCAGCCATATACACAGATTTTTGAATACGGACAGGGTGAACCACTAAGTGTAAAAATCACCGTAAGCACAGTCACTTACATTTATAAGCAGGAGTTTCACCTAACTTAGAAATGTGCTTATAAACTTAGAAATGTGCACATAGAACTATTTTTTGAGATCCAGTTGTTGATGAAGACTTTTGAAATGCCCAGAGAATTGTGAAATGCAAAGCAAGAGACAGTGTGCTGTTCATGTGGAGACTCTTCAAGTTTCTGTGCCAGCAGTGCCTGACAAAATTTACTAACTCAATATGTTTCCAGAAATTTACATATGGAGGGAAAAGGAGTCTTCCGTAAAATCTGCAAGTTTTCAGAAATGTGAAAGTGTAAATTACAGCAGCATTTCATTCTTCTTCAGAAGGCAAAAGCAGAAGCAAAGAGCATATTGCATTTTATTTGTTTTAACACTGGGCATAAAAGGCACATTGGTTATACATCTGAAAACAAATGGGGTTGTAAAACCATCGTGCAGAGGAAACAAAGTACACAAAATAGCTATATAGTGCAGAATGGAATACCTGATGTATCTAACTGCTAACTAATAAAGTTAAACAGAGCATTGATTTATCGTGCACTTTAACAGAAGAGAAGTGTTTCAATCTCATCAAATATAACAGTATGTTTTAATGTAATCTGGTTTATTCAGAAAAATTATTGAATCACAGTGCTGTCGGTATCTTTAATTAGCCAGTTAAAGATGCAACTGAACCATTTTAAGCAGTGCTGTGATGCACCGATCCAGCTAGCTGAAATGACTTGTTTTCAAGTTATCTTTTTACCCCCTCAACATCTTTCCCTGGAATGATCCTACTGTTAAAGTTAGAAGTTCAATGTACACAAAATGCTGTGTCTGAATGCATTGTATTTAAGATGCTGTAATGGGAAGTTTACCTTAGACCAAAAAAAAAAAAAAAAAAAAAAAGGTACACTGTGGCAAACAGCATCAGAGAAGAAAGGTATTTTTCCATTAGAGTGACTTAAGCTACCCAATGATGCATCTCCAGAAACAGAAGCTGCAGAGCTCTCACAGCAGGAAGATGAAACTTGAGAAGCCTGTGTGTGCTTGTTTGGAGATTGTTAGCCGCAGCAGCTGTGCTTGCAAAGAAGTTTGGTAATGATGACCAAGCTTAAGATCTTCCTTTGGGACCAGAGAGAGGAAAGGAAGGAAGCCCTTTTCTTGTTTGCAAGGTTACTTTGTAATGTTTATCTTATTGTAGCTAGTATTTAAGACTGTTCTACAGTAAAGCTTTGAAGCACATTCTTGTGGTGGAGAGAATTAATTTCTACACAAGATCCAGATCAGGGATTCCACTGAACAACTCTGACATCATATAATGCCCATCCTGAGGACAGTAACAGTATATGTGTGGCTGCTGGGCTGCTTCCAAGCATGTACCTTATCTTTTCAAAGGTAAAAAGGGGGCAAGGAAGAAGCCCTTGGACTCCCTAATAAATAATAGTCAAATGTCCACCCCACCCATTCCTCAACACGCACATTCCTCAAAACCACAAATATTTTGTGTGTCTGTATACTGTTTTCATATTTCAAGAATATAATGGTCAGCCCAGCCCTTGTTAATGGAGTCATACAGGAAGAGCAGCCACAGAGCAAGGATAGAATATAACGCAGAAGTGATCCTGAAGTAAACGTAACACGCAACTGTGCGTCTGCACGTGTGCGTGCCACGTTTCGCCACTTCCGCACATGCGCGTGGCATCATTTTGAACGTCTGTGCATGTGGCAAAACCTGGAAGTAATACGCTCCATTACTTCCAGGTCGCTGCGGAGAGCAACCCAAAAATACTTAACTTGAAGCTACTTCAACCCGAGGTATGACTGTATACTACATGGAGCTCCTTGGAGGAAAGATGGGGTAGAAATGCAACAAACAAACAAGATTTTGCCCATCACAATCTCATCACAGGACAAACAAGGAAGGAGCCTCACAAATTCCATTTGGGAGGACATTCCAAGTCACACCCTCATTTGTTGTGCTCATTCACCAAATCTCTGGAGACGAAACTGAAAGCAAGACAGTGATTTGTTTTTTTAAATTCACAGGCAGGGCCTACATGGGAGCAAATAGTCTCTAAGGTAACCTGGCATGTTCATATGAACTATATCTATTCTACATCTGCGTCTGTTTATAGGATTATATAGTTCCTTGTTATTAGAATGTTAGGCCCTACTCTTGCAATGTTTTATCACTGAGGTGAAACACAGAGGAAATTGTTCCAATGTGGGGAGAGCGAGGAATAATAATACTGAAACAGGTACAAAGCACTTTTCTTGCTTGTTTTACAGTTTACTTCCAAGTTGGCATCTTCACTAATGCTTTATAAGAAACTGTGTAATATTTAAGAATTGAATCAAATTTAACCCCTTTCAGCGAGTCAAGCCCTAACCACCAAGGCTGACTATGAATTTATGATGTTGCATAATATAAAACTCATTTGCTGGAAACAGGGTTGTGGCTTACCATTTGAATATTACATTACCCTCCTAGGGCTAATATCCTTGATAGCAATGTCTTACATTCAAATATCAAAGAGCTAAAACCTTGTGTTGAAACCATTTCTTATTTGCTTATGCATTAGATTTTTTTGCTCCCACACTTCTTTTTTTGAATTGCCGCATGCAGTTGAGAACAGCCTTACTCACCATTTTACAGTACGTGCATAAAAAGTCTTTAATGTTGCTTTCTAAAATTACTCTGTTAAACTGTATTTCCCTTTTAGTGAAGATATAAATTTGTCCACAAATGCACCCGAATGAAGTCCTCTTCATGACTTTAGAAATTGGAGCATCAGTCCATTAATTTAAGTACCAGCTTGGACTAGCTCCTTATTTTAATAATAAACATGAGGTACAGTCCCTCGCTTAAAGGAATTGCAGTTGAAGTGCATGGGAAGTGTAATAAGTTGTGCACCAATTACCTAATATCATGATTATGAAAGAGATGCCAGGACATCATTTTATCTGGGAGGTCAAAATGCTTCCAAAGGGTTTTCAAACAAAATTTTAACCACTGTCTGAGTATGGGCCTTCTCAGACCTACCTCACCTTCTTCCTGACAAAGAGATTTGCTTTTAGCATGGAGAAGTATTTGATCATGGGATCATCAACTGCAATGGGAAATGGTCTATCTCCTAAGTAACAATTAGGCAGACAAACAAAATATCCTAATATTTGTGGCAATGGTCTGCTTTGTGTTGATTAAACAGGGCATTTTGGAGAAACTGTCCCTTCAGCATCTTATTTATTTACTGGCATTTCATTCCAAGTGTGACATGCCTAGGTTGAGTAAGAATAGCCATTGTTTTTGACAACTGTACCCTTAGGACTATATCCCTTTACCTTATATGTCTATGTATTTACTATGTAAAACCCCCACTGCATTATTTTAAATCTCCTGATTTTGGTTGACTAAACTGGAAATGCTTTTAAGCAACACAACTCTTAAGCGGTTTTAGAATTGCTTGTTTTCTCTCCTTCATTTGTTGACTCTCAAACGGTTCTCCCATTTGTTCCAGCATTTGTATTGCTTTTGACTGCTGGTCACTGATAGTTTATCCTGTCCCTGTTTCATTACTGCCTTACTCTTCGTGGCTGCAAATGATACACGTGTATAGCAAATATGAATAACAGAAGGGCATATTCATCCATGGGCGCAGTAACTAACATGTACTTGTTCAACAATGGATATGGCAGTGTTTTGTTTTCATACTAGTTATTAGTTATACTAAAAGATAGCTGTGTCCTTATTCTTCTTCCTGGTGCTCTCATATGCCTTCAGCTCGATTGTAGACTGTGTGTACTTTCATTCAAGGAGTGATGGGGGTCTATTCAACCTGGCATGTCTCTGCTAAGACAAAAGTGAGGCAGGGCCTTATCCAAGAGATGTCATTTGTAGATGATGCAGCCTTGACAGCACACCCTGAGGAAGCTCTACAGAGACTCATCAACTCCCCAAGCCTGCAGGGAGTCTTACCATCAGCCTGATGAAGCTGGGAGGAGTGCAGAGAGAACAAAAGCTATGGTGCATCTACTGCAGCACAACCATATGCCTTTATCTGTCCCACCTGCAACCAAACATGCCTCTCCTATATCGGTCTCTATAGCCACATCAAGCACTGTAACCTTCCAACAGTTTGATTTCTGTCTCCAGAGACAGACGGATTGCAGCAACAACTATGACTTAACTGAATACATACTCAATACTCACTTAGCAAGAAGAAAGCATTTCCTCCCACTCCGTGACTGGGGAGCCACATAATGTGACTGTTTACATGTTTAGGTAAGTGGAGGGGTGCTTCCTTCATATACATTCATTCAAACCCTCCGTATTGACATAATTTGGTTATTGTTTGGCAGAGTTTTCATTGTCATAGTTGAATAAATATTACCTTTTCACCATTACTTTGCTTCTCAAGGTGTGTTGGTAACAAAACATTGTTCCTATTTGTTAGGCATAAAAGTGCCAAGTGAATCTTCATTCATAATACAAGTAGTTTATGGCAAATGCAAAATTTATTTGATTCCTAGAAGTGATTAAGCCAGGGCTCTGTAGCTTTGCTGACCCTTGGTGCCTGAACAAGATCAGGGTGCATCCTAGAGTACATTCTCTTGAGCCATCCCAGAGCCACTCTCTCGTTCCCACACTTCTTGTCAGGTCAGAAAGTTGTGTGTTAGCCTGCCTTCATTCCCAGTCATGACAAAATGTGGATTTCAGTCACAGCACTGGATTATTGCTCCCCTTCCCAGACCTCTTGTTCGTCTCTTGCTTCCTCTCTAGCTTAATTTCATTTGGCCTAGTTTTATATGCTCCCAAGGCTCCTGTGGCTGTTTTCTGTAGATGTAATAAAAGAAACCTTTTGGATTAGGTTCCCATAAAAGCTTGCCCACTTTTTTATCAATTTATTTGATAACAGTTGAGGCACACCATGCAAAGAGTTTTCTCCTTGCTAGGGCTGCATAAGGCTATTTTCTTGTGAGTGCGTGTCCCAAAGATACCCATTAAATCATCCACGGTACATCTAGTCAATGAGTTACACAGAACTGTAAACGGGAATGGGGGAATTTACCAATTGCTGCTTGTTTTTATGAAGCCTCTAACAGTTTCTGGCAGCCTGTAATCTCGACAGGTTGTTAAAACATGCATTAAACAAGGCTGTCATCAAACCTGGCTTTTACAGTTCTCACCCTCAGATGCATTTGCCGAAGTGACTTTTGTGGAAGCCACACTACTCAAAGGCATAGCTTAAGTCATATCTTCAGTCATTGGAAATATCTTTTGTGTGCTGAATGTCTTTTGCCAGCTTTTTCAGAATGCTTTGTGTCTATCACTTTGAACATTTGGAAAAGCAGTATAGAGATTTAAATATACAAATTATATATACTATGCTCTCTAGTGCCCACAGCAAGCTTAACATGACACAACACAGGACAAAACACTTCACCAACTGACAACAGATACCACACAGACTGGAACCTGGATGGAATCCTTAGAATTGTAATATATAATATAATAAGTTGGGTATATATATTATTTCCTTACACCAAATATGTGGAATTTTTGGTTGGACTCCAAGTCCAACACAATATGTTGAGCTGAATAAGGCCAATGTGACAAATGGTGGAGAACAGCGTGTTTCATGTAGAAGCACAAAGTGGTAGTTACATTCCATGTTCAAACATAAACAGCAATCTGTCCTCATTTTATGAGCTTATTTCTTATATCAAATGCAGGTGGAATTTCTCTTTCATTCATAGACAGCAGTGGCTGGCAACACAGGATGGTACCTTTCTCCCCAAACCGGCATGGATGCTGCTTATTGAGACAGTGTAGAGCAATGGTGAGGTCAGATTTATGCAGACACATTGGAGGGGACTCCAATAGTGTGACTGCACAGCTCAATTTCACAGTTGCCCAGCCTCCACCCCCACCCCCAAGCATCCTGATAAGCAGCAGTAATGTTGGTGTTGGAAGGAGATCTCTGCACTGTCATGCTGGTCACTCTTGTTTACAAAGACAGAAGCCGGCAGCAGTTGCCTTTAAAACCATGTCCCTGAGTATGCAGCCTCCTTTTTCCATATATCCTCCATGGCTATGCAGATATCCCCTTGTAAGAACACTGCTACTGAGCTTTGACCTTATAGAAATTAATTAAAATGCCTTCCGATTTGGAAATACTAAAACTGGGGGACATTTTGATGATATGTGGAGAGCAAAGGGAAGACAAGATATATAGGACTTATTCAATGCAGCAGTCCTTCTCTGGGTGACCACTGCCCCCCCCAACGTGCCCTGAAATGAAAATAGCACCTACAGATACCCAGAAGAGCACTACCACTTGAAATCGCATTATACACACCATTTATAGGATTGTGTACTTTTGTGTACATCCCAAAACACAAATGGGTCTGTAAAATGTAATAAATGATAAGTGTAGGAGAGAATACAACCATTAGATGCAGAAGCAAAGTAATTAATTACAAATTTACTTTAAAGACGCCAATAGGAAAGCAGAGTTTGTGAGTGGAGAAGAGAAGAAGACAGCCAGCATATCTATCTAGGAATGGCCTATTTCCTATGTCAGTATCATGTACTCAATCCTAAATCCACTCCATCCTAGTTTGTTTATTTCCAGGGTCCCGGTCCCGCCCCCATATGCATGCTTGGAACCCAAGCACTAAAGCAGCATCTCCCATCATATCAACCATCATATGTCCTACAACTGGCTGGTGAGGCCCTGTTTGTAGTGCCAACACTTGCTGGTTGTCATTGAACCATGCCAGGGCTTTCTCTGTGGTGGTTCTCCACCTGTGGAGTGTGCTTCCTAGTTAGGTGCATTTGCCTCCCTTGTTACTAACTTTAGGGAGAAATATAACACATTCCGGTTTACTCATGCTTTCGGTGGGTTACAATCATAGAAGCATATACTGTTCCTGGGAAACATGAAATTATTTACTCTGAGCGTATGCAATAATTTTTGGGTGTTTGTATTTATTGAGTTTATATGCCACCCTATACCTGCAGGTCTGTTTTTATTTCATTTTTAATTGTATTGTAAAATTTAGTAAATAAAGAACCAACCATAAAATTTGAATTGAATGAATTTCTCTTCCATTTCTAGGTCTGTTCTTTTATCAATTGTGCTCACATGGCTATGTTAAATGAATTTAGTTTCATGTTAGCAAAATTAGGTATAATGCACATTTATGGACCTTTTCTCTTGGCAGCTGGCTGTTGTTAATGGCTGTATTAGTTTAAGTGCTCCTGCCATTTTCAAGGAGTGGTACAATTACAATAAATGGGGAAAGCTTTCAGTCAGTTATCTTTAGCCATATATCAAAGATAAAAACAATAATAAAAGAACTGGGAGAAATTGAGAATAATGTGTTGACTTACCAGTAGAATATGACATTATTTTTTTCAGTGATGTCAACCAGGTTCATAATTCCTTGGCTTTGAATACAAAACTCAGTGACATTTATTATTTGCCATTATCCAAAGCGAGCATTAGAGGCCCCAGCCAGAGAAGAGATGCTCCCTCTTACTGACTCACTAGCATCCACCCACCAACATGTCCCTAGTATTCTGGGTCTGGCAGCTGCAAGGAAGGAAGGATATACCGTTAGTTACAGGAGGACCTATGGTTGTGACTGTCAGTTATGAACAAAAGTGGAGGAAACCTTGAAACAAAATCTACATCTTCCTATACATGTGCAGCATGACACTGAGTGTCTGTTAATCCATCAGAGCAATACAAGAGGGAGGGAAGGAAGGAAGGAAGGAAGGAAGGAAGGAAGGAAGGGAGGGAGGAAGCAGGGAGAGTCTTGTACCTTAAAAAACAATAATTTTATTATTTGTACCCCACCAATCACTGGACTAGGACTAGCTGCCTAGGACTACCCCAATGCAATTCTGGTTTTAAACACAGTATAAGGAGTCTCTATAGGAGTATATTGTATTTTAAAACGGAGTTTCAGAGTTTTTAGGGGGGGGTTGAATGTCTTATGTAGATTTTTCAATTTCATTGTTCTGTATGGGACAATGACAATAAAGATATCGTATCATATCATATCGATTGCCCTAGATGGTACATAGCTCTGCCTTTCATGCTGAAGCTCTGTGGTTCAATCTCTGACTTCTCCAGGTAGGTCTGGCAATGCCCCCTGCGTGAAACGCCACTGAATCTCTTTCAGTCATTGTAGGCAACACTGAGCCAGATGGACCATTTCTCTTATTAGGTATCTCACAGCTTCCTACGTTAATAAGAAGATTTATGGACCTCCAGATGTTGTTGGATGACAATTTCCATCTTCCCTAGCCATTGGCCATGCAATGACTGGAGGGTCACAGATTCATCATCCCTGTCTTAAAGACTAACAGGTTTGCTTTGTCAGGTTGTAATAAATTATTAAAGCACCACAATTTTTTTTTAATAGTAGAAAAAATATTTTTCTTTGTAACTGATGTAACAATAGTCACCGTAGGGCTGTGGACTTAGGCTGTGTTTTTGAAGCAAATGTTATAAACCATGGTTAGGGGCTCCTATGTAAGGGAATAACACCTTCTTGTGTATCTGCTCGTATAAGTAGACTAGCATTCACAGAATGGCAACATATTGTGTTATTAGCAGTGGAACTGCAATAAATGCTATAATGGTGATGATACCCTGCCCATCTGGAGGATAGGCTGCAATTTCTATTTATTCCCACTCCCGCCCCCTTAAAAAAATAGCCTTTTTTCACACTACCTTTGCAGTAGGGTACTTCTTGCCTGCTTGGAAACTATTGCTTTCATGTTTCTTGAATGGACAATTTAATCTTGGAAGTAGCAAGAACCTGGGCTCTAGGGGCTACTGCCTGACAACCACAGGAAGAAGCCTGTTTTCTTTTATGGAGGGAGGAATTCCTTTGACTCTACAGTGCACAGGGATGAGTTATTTACCACCACCACCCCACTATGATCGAGACTTTTGTCAATCACTATCTGCAGCACAGGAGAGATTTTTCCCCATTGCTATTTCAGTGAGGGAGGGAAGCACCTCCCCATGCTTTGGTACTAATGGAAATCAGATCCATCCCTGCCCCAGATTAAAGAGGTGGAGGAAAATCCTTGATGTTGCTGCATGTCACATTTTTAAACTAATGTGTGGTTAGGCTGTTGGACCCCACAGTTTGGAACCCACAGCCTGCCTTTCATCCAGATCTGCAATTCTGGATACTTTTAGTCAAGTGATGGAAGCTACAAGAAGCCCTTATTGGGAAAAGGTGAATGGCACAAGTGTACATGAATGATTTCACCAGCATTTGAATCAACAATAATGCTTTTGGATTACTGACATATGATAATGATGATTTGGGAAAAAATCCTCAGTGCTACAGCTCAGCAAGCCTTCACTTTAATGGAAGGGATAATAATATACAACAAGGAAGATTTTAATAGAAGACATAATAATATACTGCACAATAAAGGAGAAATTGTGATTTGGATAAATACACAGTTTGTGCACCTCTGGATGAGTATTGTAAGCAATAGCTTCCAGCAATAAAGCTGGTGACTAATTTTAGTAGTGTATTGACAATATAGAATTTATTATTTGTTGCTTTAATAAGATGTTAACCACAACTCATGCTCCCCTAAGTAGCTGTAACATAAATCCTTTCTTATAATACCAGAAGAAGACGAAAAAGCAGCAGCCTTTGTGAGTCAGGTATCTGTTTTGTGTTCACCTGAATGTCAATTTACTGAAAAGTTAATGGGTGCAGGGAAGACTTCTTAATGTTTTTAAATGCTTCCAGAAAGTACTAGCAGTGTCAATGAGAAAAGCAGATAATTAGGTAAGGATGTACAAACCTCAGGACTCTGCTTTTGCTTAGGGAAGAAGGAACATGGTCTTTTCTAGAAGGATAGGTAAAGATGTATTTTTCTACAAAGTTTACCCTATCGGATGTTTCTGAGCTGCTCCCCTTATCTATGCATGACAAAATGTGAATCT
Organism: Podarcis raffonei; assembly: GCF_027172205.1. NCBI lineage: Eukaryota > Metazoa > Chordata > Lepidosauria > Squamata > Lacertidae > Podarcis > Podarcis raffonei. The sequence goes on along the minus strand of NC_070605.1, from coordinate 51,106,052 downwards.
GAGCAGTTGGTGGTAAATCAAGGAATGTATAATCATATCTTTTGTATTCTACTAGCAACTTGATTTAACAGGCTTTGTATTGGAAGCACAATTTTATATTTGTATTTTAATGAGATGTTTTGATTTAAAATAGCTTTTATTTGAATATTTGTTCATGTAAGACAATACTGTTGCAAACTTGCATTGATATTCAGACAGATCAAAATATGTCATGCTTTATCACAAAGGACAGAAAGAATGAATTTTTTTCCACCTTAAGACTTCATGCCTTAACATCTATTGAAAACATTGTGTCAGGGAACTGCCATCGGAGCCAAGAGTGGAGGTAAGGCTCCCCAACGATGCAGGAGAAGGGACCAGCAGGGAGAGAGAGAACACTTCCTTTGGGGAAGGAAATCTGCATGACACCAGGAAGAAAGGGGAGCAGGGAAGGACTTCGGAGAGATGGCTCCAAGACTCTTCCACAGAGACCAGCGGGGAGAGCCCAGGACCTCCGCTGGCCACGCCCACTCTGCGCAGAAGATTTCCGCGCAGGGAGGCTAGGCGGAGACTTGGCGTCAAAGAGCTTTTATGTTGGAAGAAGTTCAGGAAACGCCCACTGACGGATTCTGCCAGTGACTGAGACAGCCACGGAGAAAGGGCTGTCCAGCCAGGGAAAGGTTTAGCCAGACAACGTTGCCTAGAGCAGCAGCCCCCTTACTCACGAGCAACCCCAATCCCCTTTACACATTGGTAGTATATTCTGAAACTTTAAACATAATCTGCATAATTCAGATGTGACATTTCCCCTCTTCAGCCTACAAATAAAATGTTAAAATAAAAGCAGGACAGGCTCAATTACAAGGGATTTACCAATGTGGTGTTTTTGATGAACAAAAAGAAACACATCTAATTGCCGGCATTGCATCATCGTGACATCATCTCAGTTGGAATATGATCTATGTGGCTATGGAGTACTCATGTACTTATAGGTCACAGATCTAGTTTTTTGTATATAAAAATATATAACCTGCAAGCTGATGTCAGATGTTACTAAAGGAAATAAAAAACTGTCTTAGGAACTTCAGTTTCCTTGCATGTAATCAAGCACAAAGAATTTGGACTTGTGTTACAAAACCCAACCCACTCCAGCATCCAATTGTTTTTTGCCTGTTTTGGAGGTGCTCCTGAGTTTAACGTGAACTTCTAAAGCAAGAAGCCACCTCTACTCATGGAGACTCACTGTGAGTTTTACAATCCTGATTTTGCAAATCAGGGCACAGCTCATGGTCAAGTTAGGGAGACAGAATTGATAAGGGAAGCCAAGTCCAATCACAGTCCAAGGTCACACAAGGAAGCCACAAGGAAGCACTCTGATGTCTGCCTGCTCCCTGGTCCTGCGCCTTCATATGCTGCTAATCTCTTGTCCCTGAAGGTGGCTGAGCTTCCCTCTCTGCCTCTGAGACCACGCTCTATAAAAGGAGGCAGCTGTTGTGGGTGTTGCAAGGCCTGAGGCTCCTAGTTCTGTCCTGCTGTTGCCTGACCTATTCTGTTTCTCTGTGTGGTTCCCTGAAGGGAGTGCCAGCTCTTCCACTGAAGAGGCTTCTCGTGTGGGAATAACCAAGACTGAACACCCAAATAGGGCTAATGTAAATGTATAAAGAGAGAGTGATGATGATGATAAATAGGAGAAGACTTTCAAACCAATTGTAGACTATCTTGGCTGTGAGTCCTCAAAGACCTGCTCCTTGCTTTGCAGGTCTTTTCCCACCAGGTCTGTGATGATGGAGCCCTGACTGATGCCAGCTACAAAAGCTGAGACTGCTGAACAGATTCTTGGGCTGTGGTACGGCTAAAGGGTTTTTTTTTTTTTTGGTAGGGGCAGGGGCTGTTGCTGTTAATTATATCATTTTTTGTATCTTCGTGTTTTTAATATTCTGAGGGTAACCACCCAGAGTGGCTTGGGCAACCCAGACAGATGGGCAGCATACAAATAATAATAATTGTTGTTGTTGTTGTTACATTATTAATGTGAAAATTATTCAGTTTGGTTGTGTAGTTTTTGATGTTTTATTTATATAACTACTTTTCTTATGTTTGTAATTGTGCTATTTCCCCCCCCCCCCATGTTGTAAGCTGCCTTGAGTATGGTTTTAAGTCTGGAAAGCTGGCATACAAATAAAATGATGTATGCATGTGATAGATCCCCAATGATGTGGTCACTTTATTTATTTTTTTAAATAAATGTTTATTAAGATTTTACAAATCAAAAAATTCATCATTTCAAATGTATCATTTCCATAAATGAAGCTCACATAGAAAACAGAAACAACAAAAAAGCAAAAATATATAGCAAAAAGAAGAAAAATAGGAAAAAAGAAAAAAGAAAAATCCACTTTCTTAGACTTATAAAATTCCATACCCCTCTGTCTTGACCTCCTCACATCCCCCTTTTTTGTGTTCCTCTTTATTCCAATCAAATTCAGCAAGTTCAAAACCTTATTTAAACCATACTTGATTTTATAATCTTCTGAATATTATGTCTCAATTTTTCAATTTGTTTTAGCCCATACCTCATCTTATATACTATGACATAATAATGTTCTGTTCATAACCCCTTGTCCTTTTTAGGATTCTTCTTTTCATTCACATTTAACCAAATCACACAAGCCCTGTTACCTTCACTTCCCACATCATATTAACACTCAAAAATTTTACAGTATTTTTGTAAATAGTCCTTAAACTTTTTCCAGTCCTGTTCCATCAGTTCTTCTCCCTGGTCACGGATTCTGCCAGGATGTGGTCACTTTATGACACTGTCCCAATGTTCCCAAATGTCACTGGTAACTTTCAGTGTAACTCTAGTTTTTACTGTGTGCATCTAAGGACAGGGAGTGCATTCTGTGAATCCCAAGAAAATTGCATTTGGTGCTGATACGTTAGTTATATAGGTAATAGTTTCTGTTATCAGCTAAATAGTAATGCCAAGATATTAGTATTTTATGGGGAATGATCTTCCTATTAAAGCATAATGAGCATAGTTACAAAGTCATCATTAGCTTCAATGGCTGGATATGTAATTGACTTGTAGCAACACATCAGCAGATGCAATCTAATATGGTACATAGTGAAATGTATTGGCTAATTTGATTAGGTTCATGCCTATAAAATTTAAGGTGTTTGATAATGACAGTAGAAGATCTTAGTGAACCAATAGATGGGCACAAAGCAGGGGGTAAAGAATATGGGGCAAAAGCTGGTGGCATCTTGGCAGATTTAGCCCTCTGAATTATACCACCCTGACTCTGACAGTTTCCCCATAAATAAAAGGGAGGAGACGGGAAGAAATCTGTGACCATGGTCTGCCATTCCTCATCTGGCCCATCTGGCAAAAATCTGATACTAATTTAGGGATTAAATTTTGGATTAGACACAATATGAAATTGTGCCTATGTAGTAGGCATCATATTCCTGAAATCGTACCAGAAAAAGAAATAACTAGTGGATATTGATAGGATTTGGATTGGTAAATATCCATCTACTGAACACCTCAAGATGAAAAATAGCAACCACAACATCCAACAATAACAGAGTGCATGCATAGTCAGAGGCTATGTTGTTGTTGGAACTTCAACTCCCATCAGCCTCAGCCAGCGTGGCCAGTAATCGGGAGTGATCGGAATTGTAGTCTGGCAACATTTGGAGGGCCACAGTTTTCCCACCCCTGGTTTAGGCCATGGAGCAGTTGAATGTGGAAGGAGTTTATTTCTTGTGAACCGCTGGGGAATTAAGGCTGCAATCATGTGCATGCATCCAGGTCAACAGGAACAAGATACAGTTGCGAAAGAAGGTACTTTTCTCAAAACCATTTTATACCATCTGCATGCTTTTCAAGTTTCTAAGCGTATCTAAATGAAACAATTGATCATAGGAGAAGCAATGCATTTTCAGTCAGTCTTGTTTCCACATAGTCACTTTAAGATGCAGAAAACTTTTCTTTTTTACCAAGGTGAAATTTAATACTCCCATATCATATAAACCAGCAATAAAATGTTAGCAGTTAGTCTTTCCACACCAAATCAGTTTCTATCTTCCTTTGTTTTCTTACCTTGGCAAAGGACAATGACATGTTTTATTTTCCTTTTCTTTATGAAGGTGTGTTTTTTTTCTTGCAGAACATGAGAATTTTTCTGATTTCGCAGTTTAATAGGCTCAAGGGCTTACTGGTATCTTTGAGAATGATAAATATAAACTTTGGAACACCAGGAAATCCTTTCTGAAAGGGATGACTATTGTGAGTCTGAAACAGTCATCTTACTATGTTTACCTTCTGGTGGGTTAGGCAATAAAATATATTTAGAATTTATGAAGATAAAAAAACCCCAACCCACAGTGAAGTAACATTGGTGTTTTATTAAATTTTGTAATGGAATGTCTGTAAGATAATGATTCTGACACAGGTATAGCAAGAGACTTGTTACTGTAAAGCCCCCAAAAGAGAGATTGAGATTAGTTAAATTAGGCAAGCATATTTATCATATATCTTCTGGAAAGAGAGAGTCAAATTATGTTTCCTTGTGTTACATTAATAAATAACACATGAGTACTAAACTGAATTAAATTGATGTATATCTCTTTGCAATATTTTTATCTCTTTACATGTCAGTTGGTAATCCAACTGGTAATCCAAATCTGATCTTTTGATAGAGTTCTGCCTTGATCTTGATATTAAGATACTACACACTTTGAGGAGATCACAGGAATGTGGGTAAATGGGAGTACATGATAGAGGTATATAAAATCATAGAAGTCAAGGGCATTCAATCAAAATAACTGGTATCAGCTTGAGGGCTGAGAAAAGCAAATACAACTTCACAGGATGCCACATTTAGTAACATATGGAATACATTACCACAAAAAGTGGTCATGGCCTATAGCTGGAATGACTATAGCTGGAATGGAAAAATTTATTGAGCACACAGGTATGTGAATCTTTCATATGCGCCAGTTGTATGCTTCTGGTTTCCAGATGGTCCATAAGCATCAGGAGATACTATCACAATCTTCTGAGATCCCTGGGGCAGCTCTATGACCACCATTACTGAAGACATAGCAAAGGGACAGAATGAACCCTTTGTCTGAACCAGCATCTTCAGTCATTGGACAGTTAAGCAAATAACTGTTCAGTCATTACTCAAGAAAATGAAAAAAAATGCTTTTAAGATGTCCACAAATTCTAAAACAAAGTTAATCAGTCTGACACTGATGGATGCAATGGCATTCACAAGACTTCCCCACCACCAGTCACTGCCTTCCCCCTTGGTCATGCATTGGTGAGGGGGGTTACCCTTTTCTCCTTCTTTCAGCACATTTTGCTTTTTGGATTAATTCCCTTTTTTAAAAAAAATAATGAAGTGTGTGCACACATACTTTATCTTTCTGTCTCCTGGGAGGCAGCTGATCTGGGAGAAGTGACGAGGGATTCACAAAAATCCAAATATGCCTATGGGCCTTAAAAGGCTGACAACCCTTGTTCTAAAAGATAACAATACAAGAAAAGAATGATTTGTTATGACTTTTTTATTAAAGGCTGTATTTTCACCTTCAAGGTTCAGAAACCACATGTTATTTGCAACCATAGTTTAACTCTAACTAAATGATCACCAGTATGACTTGTTCAGCTCCTACCTTCATGTTAACCAGCTTCTGGACCTGAAAGGTGTTTTAGGTGCAACCCACCCCCTCCCCCACTACACTTAATTGTGACTTCAGTTGAATTAGATGAAATATGTATGCTATACTGGCCAGAGCCTATTAAACAGAATTCCCAATACCTTCGGATTGGAATGTAAGTCATTAGAGGTTATAGTCCTTTACTTGATGGTATACAGAACTTGAATAAATGTCTTTGGGTGTTCCATGCATAGAATAATAGCAGAATGTGCCTCAGTGGCCAAGTAAACACACAATATATAACGATAAATGTCTACATTAATGTTCCTCTCTAGATAAATTCATCATTTGTTTTATTTTAAAAAGCCTCATTTGTAAGAGCAATAAACTCCTTTCCATGCTGGAATTTGGCCATGATATCTTAATTCAGAAGCTTTTTTTTATTCTCCCACAAACATTCAAGCGGCAACTCTAAACTTAGATTAAATATGGGAACATTATGATGTTACAATGCTTTTTAGCACTCTTATACAGAGCTATTGTTTCTCTGGGGACTTAAAATCCATATAATGCGTCTAAGAAAGTTTGGAATATAATTGTTGTTTATTTTGTATTATCATATTGCCTAGAGGCATAGCCTCATTTTTGTGGCACTGCACGGAATGGCGGGGGGGGGGGGAGAACCGCGCATGGTACTTTTTGCCTCCAAAACTGTTTTCAGTGTATACTGCTAGGCAAGGCAAAGAAAGAAGGGAAATAATAAGGGTTATTGTGGCTCATGTGGGAATTTGAAAAGCAGGGATTGGGAGCCAGTGGAGGCTGCTTCATTGGGGCAAATGGGGCACTGCCCCACCAACCGTCTCTCTGCCCTCAGTCAGCCATTACCTGTCTGCCTTCTTTCATCCAGTTGATGAGATTTCACTGGCTATGGCAGCTTCTGATTTCTTATTCTTATAGCAGGCAGGAGGAGGATGAGGACAAACTTACTTGCCTGTGTCCCCCATTGTTTCTAGGTCCATGCAATGTTGGCCTCCCTGTCTTCTGCCCCACCAGTCCCAATGGAGATTAACCACCACTGGTCCTTATGACTGTTCTTTCACCACAATATGACATCCTATGATTATAGGGCTAAGATCCACAAGCAAACCATTTGGAAGATCTGGCTCATCAGGGGCATGTGGCTCCACACTTTCCAGGGCTGGCCCTAACATACTTCAGGTGCTACCATGGTCAGGGCAGATGAAGGTACAAACTGGTGTCTGAATACAGAGTGTTTGGCCTAGGAGGGGTGGAGCAGCATTTAGGCCTGCTCCAGACAGCAAAATGTCTTGTTCTGATGATTCCATTTCCCCCAGCAGCTTAGAAATCAGGTTTCACCAGGCAAGTAATAACAGAGCCATTGGTCTGAAGTTTAATCCATTTGCAGTTGCCATGATAGCCTAAAAGCCACCTGATGGTGGAAACTTCTGTGAAACAGCCCTTATAAATATGCTCTGAACAACACTACAATGTGTTTCATTTTGTTCTACTGATAGAAATGTATGTCTGATACTTCAATGATGCATTGTTGCAAGCCTAGCTGAATCAAATGGAGGCTGGCTGTTTGTTTGAAGCTCTTCAAGAAAGTCAAACCATTACAAACTAAAGTGGTGTTACGTTTGTGTTTTCTAACACCCTTGCCCACATATTCAATGAAACTGGAATGTTTTAATTAAAATCAGTTAGAACTGAAGCACTTTCAAGTACTCCATGTTAACTGATTTATGGGTTGTGCTGTCAAACTGGGTACCCGAATTTGAAATAAGTAGGTTATTGATTGAGGAGTGCTATAGTGTGTGTGAGAAGTGGGGGCTTGTCAAGGGAAGCCATTGATACTGGATTCATGAGGATAAATCACACGTGCTAATTTGTGCTGAACTGTGGCTGCAATGCATATCAATGACTTTTATACAGGTGTTGACTAAGGGGGGAAATGCATCTGTTAAATGCCTTGGAATATTTTTTGAGATGCTTACATAGAACAGTAGCAAAGCACCTGGAGCTGAAGCTAACATGACATTTTTTTCCTGAATTCTTAGCAATCTTGTCTTTTGTTTATCTCATCTCACTGGCACTTGGTTTCAATGATATCAAAGCCAAGAGACCTTTAAGCAGTAATTGTTTTTGGAGTACTTATAAGCATGAGAAAATCTTACTAGCTTTGCATGGGTAACTTTTCCATTTTTTTTGGTCATGCTTGAGTTACTATCTGTACTTGTCCACACCCTAGTGCCTGCTGCAATAATTAGTCTTTAAACAATGAGAAGAGATTTTGAGAGGCTATGAGAGAAGTTAATTCAAAGGTGCACTCATTCTGGAATGAAATGGGACAAATTTTACATAACATTTGTGTGACTTGAATTTATGGCTTTTGGCAAATCTGATTCTCAATGCCATAGGGCAAATTTCACAAACGGGTGGAGGAGTTTATTCAGCCCTTCAGGGCTTAAAGTGAGTAAAACCAGGGATGAGCAGTTAAATGAAACTGCAGTGCCAATCAAAATCATCATATTTTAGTGTCCACATATCATTTGCAAATCATACATTTAAGGTGCAGTACACAATATCCATAACCCAAGCTAGGGATGGAGAATCCAGCTATTGCTGAAAACCAACCACTACTAGCACAGTCAATGCCCAAGGATGAGGGCAGATGTAGTTCAACGGTATATGGAGGGCCACATGTTTGCTATTCCTAACTCAAGGCATATTGCACAAACTCATCTTACAAAGTGGCTTGGGGAGGGTGGAGTGAGAAGGATGCAACAGCCATGAACAGCCATGATCCCAGCCTCGCTAAGCGAGGGTGAGGCTGGGATCAAAGGCCACATGGCTGCTATGTCTTTCTCATGCTGCCCTGCCACACACCCCAGAAAAATGTGCCTGAGACCATCACCCCAGCAGTCCCTCCATGCAATGACCCTGCCATCTCATTCTCCCTCTGTCCAGCCATCTGTACCTCTCAAGGAGCCTCTCTCATGAAAAATATCCTCTTGAGGGATAAGAGCAGGAGCCTTCTGAGGAAGGGTAGAATCACCCCAATCTGGATCTAAGCAATTGTCTGCCACGTATGGTTTAGCTGTTCTAGAATTATTAGACTGTGTGATACAGTCAAACATAAAGATGAACATGATGTGCTACTTTGAACCATTCCTTGAACCATGGCTGATTAATGGAATGACCAATTGATTGATTTTGATGTGTAATCCCACCACATGCTTCAGGAGGCAGCCACAGTGCAGTTAACAACAAACCCTAAATAAATTCAGTCTATCAGTCTGCATAAGTACAATGCTGCAGAATTTGTGTGCATGCGTGTGTGTACACAAATACGGTAGAAGAATTACATTACACTGTAATATATGCTTCAGGGAACAATTGTGTGAGGAGATATGACCAAGATGACATTTCTCACGGTAATTGACTTGGTTCAGAAGCTTGGCTGGTTATTTTCTCAGCTACTTCATTCATCCTTTTGTCACTGTCTCTATCATCAATAAATTACAATAAAATCCTTTACATAAACTCAGCAGCTCTGGAATAATGAAGGGTGATTTACAGCCAAACTGCAGGAGTGTAAAGTTGAATGAAACCATCACCACCCCTCCCCTGCCCAATAAAAACTTATTCAGCCACAAGGTGGGGAGTAACCATTTGAACATACAGAAAGTCCAGCACAGGTACATCTAGTCCAGCATCCTCTTCTCCACAGTGGCCAACCAGGCACTCCTGGGAAGTCCATAAACAAAGCAAGAGCCCTCTTCCATTCTTGTTCCTCAGCTTCTGGCATCCATTACATACTGCTGCTGAATCTGGAGGTTTCGCATTGCATAGTAATTTTCCATAAATTTGTTTAGTCCTCTTTTAAAGCCACCTAAGGTAGTAGACAACACCACCTCCTCTGGAAGCAGGTAGGGCCGTGCACTAGATTCAGAAACCCACCCACCCCCCAATTCAGAGCCAATGCTTGGAGAGATTTGGGACTTGCTGGTGTAAAGTAGGATCCAAATGAGATTGAACAAGTCAGAGCAAGACCCCTGCAGTGGCTCATGGTACCTTGGTGATACAGATGTTTTGGTGTGTTTTTTAAGCTGCTGGCAAGAGTTTGGTGAAAAAGAAATTAACTTCTCTAAGCTTACCATATAAGGAATGACTTGGGGTAGGCTCAGAAAAGCCTCAGGGTGAATCAAGCTGCCTACAAAAGCATTTATTTTGTTCCTTGTTAAGTCACATTTATTTTCCTTAGTATAAAAGGCCAAATTATGTAGCTTTTCCTCATAGCAAGAGGCCTTGAGCACCACGATCATTTGGTGGTCCACTGTAACATCTTTGAACGCTACAATATTCTTTTTGATGTGGGGTGACCATAATTTTACACAGTATTCCAAGTGTGGCCAGATGAGCATAAAGGTGTCATACTGAAAGTTTTATTTTTGATCTCCTTCCTAATAAGCCCTAGCATGAATTTTGTAATTTTTACAGCTGGCATACACTGAGTCAATGTTTCTGTTGAGCAATCCACTACAATCTCAATACCTCTTCCTGGGTCAGGAAAGCTTAAAATGTGGGAATAATTGAAATGTGATTCATTAGTCCCTTGTGTGCAGGCATAATATGCCCTCCCTGTTATACTTCAAAAGCTGGATCTCCATAATCATAGGATCTATGCCAACTGAAGAATAAATACCAAGAACTTTTTTTAGGTACTTTGTCACAAGCAGCTTCACGAGACTTTGCTACATCAGAGTACATGGCTATATTAAACATTTAATAGCTACATCTAAAATATTCATATTTTGAAAAACAGAGAAAGGCAGAGTGACAGACTACCTTGAAAATGAAGTTATGTCAAGTGTGCCAGGAGGATAATATTGGATCAGTGTCATTAAAATGTAGCTACAGTTTTATTTTTAAAATAGTCGCAATATGCTTGGTGATCTGAAAAGTTTTGTCTGGTGAGTTTCATACTTTTTTTTAACAGAGGTAAACAATGATAGTCAAAAGTAAAAGACAGAGCAATGTCAATTTTAAAAATGCATGTTTATGTTTTCTTTCTCCAGCTTTTTATAATATATTAACCACCAGTTTCTCAACAAAAAGTCTAACAACTCTTCCCCCACTCTCTTCCCCCACACCTTCTGTCACTGCTGCTCACCATCCTGGACTCAAAACTTCCATATGATATTATGTGTACTGTTGCATACAGGCTTCATGACTTATTGCAAAAAAGACTAACATGAGCAGAGAGATTAGTGGATTTGCTGGCTGGGAGGTGCATGTTTACTCAGAAGTCCCATAATGGGACTTAGGCTGCAATATTAACCACCCTTTTGGGTGGGTGAGGATGAGGATGCAGTCACCTCTTCAAAAACTTCTACTAATGAAAGGGCTCCATTTCACCCTACCTCCCGTGATCATTGGGAAATCTTGAAATGGGGTGTTTGTGAGGTGGGGTCAAAAGACTGGAAACTTTGTGTCCCCATGGAGTAGAGGTCTCCTCTTAAGGCCCCTGAATTGTGCCAGCCAGCGGTTGGTGCACCAAAATATAATCAGAAGAGGTGAGGGAAACACACAGATCCTTTACCCTGACCAGTAGATCTTCAGCTGCAATGGTGGCTCCACCACTCCAATCTTCTCCAGTCCCAGTGAAAATTGCTCTGCCCTTCTTTGTAATTATGCAGATGTAGACAACTGAGTTGTATATCACTGAATTAACCCAAAAGGAGCACTAAGCATTATGAAAACAGCATATTTCATATTTTAAATCAAACTCTGCTATTGTTTGTCTTTCAAAAAGTGCAGATTAAGAAATTGAATTTAAGCTCGCTTGAGTCCTGAGAGAATGGCAAATATTAAAAAACAAGTTTACCAATAAACAAACTCAGAAAAAATTCCTCAGCACAGATGAAGAGGTTTTCAAAGACAGATGAAGAGGTATTTTTGTATTTTTAGAAACCAGAATATTATTTATTACCTGCCATATATAACAGAAGACTGTGGCACTGCGTGGAAAATGAACAAGTTTGTCTGGGATGTATAATTAGATAATGATGTATTGCTATGTACATTCATGCCAGTGTCTGTTTGCTAATGTTTGGCACCGAGAAAACCAACAAAAATGAGATTAGCATACTATATAATTAATAGGCTGCAGCCTGCAATCCACATCTCTCAGAGTAGTTCCATTTATTGTAATGAGTTATTCACATGGTGGCCATGAGCACTATGTGCTGTATACAGCTGTACCCTTATACTAGGAATGGGCAACCTGTAACCTTCTAGCACATCATGCTTTTTGTAGCCCACAAAAGCTTATATAATAAAGGGACATTATTTGGGGAATGAGTCTGACCCCCATTATTTGGGGACATGAGTTTGACCAAACTGCAGGAGGCATGGAAGACAGGAGTGCCTGGCGTGCTCTGGTCCATGGGGTCACGAAGAGTCGGACATGACTAAACGACTAAACAACAACAACAAATTTGGGGAATTGCACCAGGGCCCCCAACCATGTTAATCTAGCCTTGCCCTAGGGACATCTTTACAACAAAAACCCCTGTCTCTCATTGACATTTCCCAGTTTAGACTATAGCTCTTATTCTTTTTCTCACAAGCTTGTAACAATTACCAGTTCTATAGGTGTGTTAATTTTGTAATCCTTGGCTGAATTGCAAGAAGAAAAAATTGGAAGCATTTCTGTGGCTCAGAATTAGAATATGCACATGGGCAGTTGATTTTCAGCTGATGAGGTGCACAAGGCCAGCTGCTTTGTCAGTGCTGAAACAAAAGTTGCATTAAACACCTTATTTCACTGCAGCTCTTGTTGATTGATTTGAAACTCTGCAACTTTCAAAGTCATCTGCTTTGTATACACATGTGTGAAAAGTCTTTGATCTCCATTGCTTGCTCTCAATGAAAACTCTTGTTGATAACTGTGGTCTGTGAGATCAGGCTACCTGACCAGTCAGTCAGTATCTTCTCTCAATTTGGGTCAATTCTCTTGAACCATAATTAAACTATGGCATTTGCTCCCAGATGGCCACCAACTTGAATGGCTTTAAATGATGATTAGACAAATTAACAGAAAATAAGGCCGTCTCAAAGTGAGATGATGGCTGCTGCTCTCAGCAGTCCTGTTTGTGGGCTTCCCATAGGCATCTGGTTTGCCTCTGTGAGAACAGGTTGAAGGAAGGACTAGATCCACCAAGGGTCCACTGTGCCTCAGTACATGTTCATTTTTAGTTCATTTAAAAGAAAAATATCATCATCATCTGTTTGTTGGGCAGCTTCCAACAAAAGATTGAAAATACAGTGGTACCTTGGGTTAAGTACTTAATTCGTTCCGGAGGTCCGTTCTTAACCTGAAACTGTTCTTAACCTGAAGCACCACTTTAGCTAATGGGGCCTGCTGCTGCGCAGCCGGAGCACGATTTCTGTTCTCATCCTGAAGCAAAGTTCTTAACCCGAGGTACTATTTCTGGGTTAACGGAGTCTGTAACCTGAAGCGTATGTAACCTGAAGCGTATGTAACCCGAGGTACCACTGTACATTAAAACATCAGACATTAAAAACTTCCCTAAACAGGGCTGTCTTCAGATGTCTTCTAAACATCAGATAGTTGTTTATTTCTTTGACATCTGATGGGAGGGCATTCCACAGGGTAGAAACCAAGAAGGTCCTCTGCCTGGTTCCCTGTAACTTGGCTTCTAGCAGTGAGGGAACTGCCAGAAGGCCCTTGGTGCTGGACCTCAGTGTCTGGGCAGAATGATGGGGGTGGAGATGCTCCTTTAGATATACTCCCTTAACAGTTTATTCATCAGATTCTGCTGATTGACATCAGTTCAAGTATTATGGGTATTGACCTGCATTCCTTTTCAAGAGTTGTATGGGGGCTACCTTTCCTAAAATGCAGATTAAATGAGCACTGAACCCTTCTAAATAAAAAAAGAACTGTGCACAGATCTACTGATTTGTGATGCATTTTATATCTGGGTATAATTTTATTCTTGGCTTTATGTGGTTCAGTGCCATGATCTATGGGATATAGACATTTGTACAAATAAAATTAAACAGATTTCCATATATTTGCGGGCTAGAATTTTGTTTTGAAACTTTTTTTAGGCTAAGTAATTACAGATATCAATCAAGCATTCCATATAATGGACCTGTCATGAAATTTCACCAGTAGTGAAGCTTTTGTATGTGTTTCAAATTGATAGCTAGTTAGGATACCACATGTACCAGAGATGTGACCAATCTGTGTGAAATGAGTAGTCACCATATCAGAACACTTTGTTCCTGGTCTTTTCAAAACACTGTGATCATTTTAAACCAGCATCCTCCAACCTTCCCCCCCCCCGATGCTTTAGATTGCAACACCCACCATTCTGGCCATTGGCTGTTTGGGGGTGATGGGAGTTATAGTCCCACAGTATCTTGAGGGCACCAAGTTGGGAAATGCCAGTTTAGATTAGGGCTGCCATACGTCTGAAATAAAAAAACCCAGGTGTTTTTGGTGCTTTTGTAAAGAAGAAGAAGAAGAAGTTCATTTGTAATCCATTTTAGAAATTCTGAGGCCCAAGATGTTCAATATGTATCAGTAGTCTTAAAGCACAGTGCATCTGTTTTGGAAATCTTAATTTGTAGCTTTTTGTGTTCAGTTTGTTTACAGTGCTATTTAAAGATGTGTTAACACCCAATGTGGTTGGACCACTATGATTTGCTATGCCCAAGTTCAACATTTTCATTTCCCTGGATGGAATTTAAAGCTTAAACAACATCACCCAACACATGTCTGAGAAGATGCAATAGCCATTGGCTTAGATGTGGCTTATTCCCAAGAAGGTTACATAGGATTGCAACATTTAATGCAATTCTCTTAGCATTTTCCAGTGCTTCATTCAGATTTATTCTCATCTGACATTCTACTCTTTTTCTTGTAGCAGCCTTTAGGCTATTTGAAATTTTGAATTGTTTAAGTAAGCAGAACTAGAGAATTTGTTCCCTTATACTGTCCAATGGGATGGTATGCAGATTTCAGCCTAACATTATAAAAATGCATGTTATTCCCCCTCCCTGTCCGCCCCGTGATAAATGGCTTTTTAAGTTCTAAATCTGCTGAGCAATTAAAATATCTGTTATGATTTGCTTAGTATTTATTTGGATATCTTACCATAAATAATGTTCTTTATTATCACTTTCTCGTGCGAGAATTATTCATGTATGTATTTTCATGAATGTAGCCCTTATAATACGATTCTAAGCAATATTAAACTCATACAAATGAACCAGTTCACCCAACTTCTGAACAAGTAGCCAACGCAACACTAAAGATAAATGAGCATGGATTTCAAGCATAATTATTTCTCTTTCATATTAAAATTACAACTGCAGGCAATTTGCATTGTACTTTTCTTTCCATTTCTTCCTGTTTGTAACCCTGTAATTGGGGTATCTCGAGATGGAAAGCTTCTTTCGTCTGGCTCCAGTCATAACAATTCTGCTTGTAAGTAGCAAGCAAAACCCCTGCTCTACTGAATTCAGTCAGAAGGTGATGCATAGTTTCTACATGAATGGCGAAATCAATGAGGATTTGACCTAGAATTAAATATATCTTGACATCTTTTGGTCCGTATCTTAATGCAGAGACCCAGTTCTTGTGAATGGTCAACTTATATTTATACCCTGCCCCTTTCTCCCCCAGTACAGAGATCAAGTTCTCCCCAGGCAGTCTCCCATCCTGGCACAAACCTGCTTAGTTTTCATGCAATGGAGGTATCATGTGGCTTTATATATAAGAAGGTAAGAAGGTAGATGCAGACCTTCTGGTACATTTTTGGGTGATGTGTATACTGTGTGAAGCACAGCAGTTATAGAACATGCACTCACCCAAACAAATATATAATGTTTAAGTTGTTTTCTATTTTAAATTGTTGGAGAAAATAAGGGGTTGGACTGGATGAACATCAGGGTCCCTTCCAATACTACAATTCTAATTCCCCACCATTGCTTTCATTTAGCTGTAAATCCAAAACTCTCCCAAAGTAGTTGATATGACAAAAATGCCCATTAACTCATTCACTGCTTTTTGGATACCTGTGGATGTATCCGTTTAATCTCTGAGAAAGATTTACAGCCCAACACTCGATTCTGTGTTTAAAAGTTGTGAGACATATGGAAGAAGTAGTGCCTTGAGCAGGACATAATGATTGATTTGCGACATAGTGGCTGATTTAATACGTTCCCCCTCTAAACATCATGCGCATTTATTTCAAGCAGCTGGTGTCAATTTCTGATTTGTACTCTTTTAGTTATGGCTAGAAGCAGAGCTTTATGACCATTACAAAAGCCACTCTTTATGCTCGTGTGTGTGTGTGTGTGTGTGTGTGTGTGTGCGTGTTATCACATGCATACAGCAAGTCCAACTTAAGTAAGATGAGTATTAGAAATAGAGGCTGCCAAAGGAGAGGACAAGGTTGATATCCCATTTCCAGTTAAGGGATATTGACAGCATGATAAAGACAAAAGTGAATATGGGATTGAAGAACACAAAAGCTGGCAGAGTCTATTTTTCTTTCTAAATCTTGGCCGAAAGAAACATGGGCCTTTTAATGTTTGTTTTCTGAGTCAAGGAAAGTGAAAAATTCTGAACTACTGAGCCAGTTAGAGGATAAATGCAGAAATACTACTTTCTTGGATTTAAAAAATAAACGAACCAAGATATGTTTTATTGGTGGCGGGGGTGGGGTCTGGAGCTTGAAAAAAACTTTTGACTTTAATGTTTCAAATCTTGTTGCTATACAACTTCTCCAACAGAGCATACCAGCCTTCAAGTACTCTGTCAGATCCTTACAAAATATCAGGTAAGTAACCAGAAATAAAAGGAGAGGAATGAAAGATGAGAAACAGAGGGAAAGAAGACAGATCAACAAACTCGAGGAGGGGGAAATCCATAATATTACCATTATTATTATTATTATTTATTAAATTTCTATATGGTCCTACATCCAAGGATCACAGGGCAGTTTACAATACAAAAACACAAAAATATATACCATATTTTTTGCAGTGAAGAACAACATTGATATTAAAATTGAAAATGATATGATATACAGACATCAGGAGATGCACTGTGCTTTAAGACTACCGACACATGTTGAGCATCTTGGGCCTCAGAATATCTAAAATGGACTACAAAGGAACATTTTTCAATGATAACTTGTGCCTTTAAAAAAAACAAAACACTGTATGCTACAACAGCAGCTAGAATACTCATTGCAAAGTACTGGAAGACACAGGATCTACCCACACTGGAAGAATGGCAGATGAAGGTGATGGACTACATGGGCTTGGCAGAAATGACGAGCAGAATCCGAAACCAGGGAAGAGAAGCAGCGGAAGAAGAATGGAAAAAGTTCAAGGACTATCTAAAGAAATACTACAAAATCAACGACAGTTAGAATGATGTTGGACTAAAGTAAATGGTTACTATTAGTAATGGTTAAGACAAGGAGAATAAGAATGATTAGCTTAAATTTATAATAAAATAAGGGAAGATTTGCTGAGCAATTGACTAGAATTTGGAATACAGAAATGGGAGGCATGAGGAAGTCGAAGAAGAAAGGTTTAAGAAATTAGGATATGAAATGGTACTTGTTTTTTTTTCTTGTTTTGTTTTGTTGTCCTTTGTTTGTTTATGTATGTTTTGTTTGTATAAAAAATTGTTTAATAAAAATATTTAAAAAAATAAAAATAAAAAAAACAAAACACTTATCTAAGCTTGTTTTGATGTCTAAAGACATAAATTCAACAAAATTGTCGCCAGATTGTTTTGTTTAGCGCCATGTGTGTATAATGACTGCAGGGGGGATGTTGGTTGGCTGCAACAAAACCAGCAAAAAGCTACAAAGGTAAAAAGGTAAAAAGCATTCTAGGGCAAGGGCAAAATTGGAACAAAAGAGTTTGCGACACAAGAAAGCAGAGCATCCCCTTCCCAAGCCACCTTCCATTACAATAACATTGTCCTGGTGCCACTGCCACAACAGCTGAAATTAACCCTGAAATTAGTTCCAGGGCAAAGCTATTTCTCATAGGCCCGAATCTTTGCCTCCCCACTACCACTGTTACCCAACTGTTACCCCACTACCACTGTTACCCAACTTTGAAATGTGGCAGCCTACAAAGGGTTCAGTGCCAATCAGCTGATGGGCACTGAATATGAATTCCTTTGAAGATACAGTATGGGGCCTGACTGTTCCTGCAGATTGTCACATTCCCTCTGCTGATCTGCAAAATAAAAATATGTTTGCAGGTATGGTTTGAATCTACGTAGCTTCAGCATCTGCACTTCAAACGGATGCCTTCTCAGCACCCATCAGATAGTTGTCACCGAGAGCACAGATTTAAAGAGGTTGTTCGCAATGCCAATCAGGGTAAAAGCTGGTGAGGTGACCTCTGTCTCTTCTGCAGAGAACCCATTGTGTATATCCTTCTGCCATTGCACAGTGGGTTATAGTACTTTTCAGGTTATTTAATCCCTAAGAGTCTTCCAGGCTAATATATCATGCTTACTAACATAGTCTTTTAATAGCACAATAAATAATTTTTCTACATAATCGAAACATTTTATCATTGGCATTTATATATTGCTGGTGCAACATTATAGCCAATAGGGAGTTAAGTATATGGCAATTAAATCTTCCATTATAAAAGCATCTCATGTAATTAACACACTTCATTGATTGGGAATTGCTTTACAGATCATAGGGTAGCTATGTTTAAAATTTTAATTAGGTAAATCTGGCCACAGCAGGGATTCTTCTAGTTTAAACTCAGATTAGATTCCAGGACCTGCTTATCTGGCAAAAGAGTTGCACAATTCTTATGCAGAGGGGAGATCAGTGCACTAAATGGCTTGAATAAACAGTATTAAATAATAGTTTGCTTAATGTATTCTCATCCATAAGCTACTGTAGAACTTTACATAAATCATTCTGCTTTACAGTGAATAGAAATTTTAAGTCCATTATGTACATATTATATTTTTAAAAACCCAAAAGACTTCTGGGCTTGAAAATAATTTGTCTTCTTTTTCAGTATTGGATGACTTGCAACTCAGCTGGTACTATTTTGAGCTCTTGGACTCTTGAACCCTGGTTGCTATCCTATACCAAGTCAGACCACTGGTTTATCTATGTCAGTGACATCGATGCTGACTGGCCGTGGCTTTTCAGGGTTCATTCAGAAGTCCTTCCCAGTCCTAGCTGGAGAAGTAATACTTTCCATCCAAGGAGCTCTTCATTGTAGGACGATCTACAATTTTAACTAGATTTTAATCACAGCCAATATTAGTTGTATCTAATTCATTAGTTCATTAGTCCTGATTGTGTCCTGTAAAAACATGCCAGGATCAATTATAGCCAGATATAACCTGATTTTCTCCAAGAGATGTCACATACATGATTTGTACAACTACTGAGAAATTTAAAATATAATTTCTACATAATTCTGTAGCAGGGAGGTGGAATCTCCAGATGTGGTTGGATTCCAGCTTTCACCATTTCCAGCAAGCATGTTCAAGCATGCGGGATGATGTGACAAATGCAAATTGGTAAGTTTTAACATCTCTTTACCACAGATTCAAAAATAAGTAAATAATAATAAATATATATATATATATATATATATATATATATATATATATATATATATTGTCAGTGCCGCCCGAGGTCCCAGCTCACCAAGGACCAACGCTGCTTCGTTGTTTAGTATAAAAGTCTTTATTGAAGTTCAGTTTCACTCCCACAGCCGCAGCGTGCAGCACTACGTCTCAAACTCTAGACCGCCGAAGCTCCATCTGAATCTCCTCCCCCCTGACACCAGTTTAAGATTCTAGCCTTGCTCCACCTCCTCCTTTGTTCTTTCCTCCTCTGGGTCCGCCTGCCCGTCGGGGTCTCTCCCTTCCTAGACTCCTCTGACGCTGAGTCCCCTGACTCTTCCCCCTCCCTCCGTCGGGCTTTAGGACCTGGCTCCCAATCCGGGTTTCCTGCTGTCCCGCGCGCCTGTACATTTGAACTTGGCGCGCGCGCCCAGCCTCCCACTTTCCTTCTGACCGTTACACTGCTGTCACTACTCCCTCCTTCAGGGAGGCTAGCTGGAACTGACCTCCCCTCCGTTTCCCCACTTTCCGATGGGGGCGTGGTCAGCCCTGACTCATCTTCTCTCCCTGCTGGAGGAGAGGCTGGCCCTGACACATGTGACTCTTCCCCTCCACTGTGCTCTGGTGGGGGAACTGGTCCTGATCCCCCGCTGCTGCCTTGGGAGTCCCCGCTGGCCCCCTGCTTCTGGTGCGTCCCCCCTGGGACCCCCCTTGCCCTCACCATCGGCGCCCCCTTCTGGGAATCTTCTGATTCGCTGGAGAAGCTCATGGAATCTCTCGGGTCACTGTCATACTCCCCTACGCTCCCCTCGGATTCCTCCCCTTCGCTCTCCATTTCCTCTCTCCCCTGTGCTTCTGCTCCTGAGCCCCTGACATACATATATATATATATATATATATATATATATATATATATATATTCTAGTGAAGTTAAATTTTCTAGCTTAATTACTTCTTCTCACTATGCAGCCAATTGCTATAGTATATAAAGTTGGTTTGAAGAACTTCATTCTTGTCTTCATCCTTTCCCCAATAACAACAGTTATGCAGATGGATGGTGTAGATCTAATTGTTTTATTGCCTGTTGCTATTGTTTGTAATGCAACTGTAACAAGTCAGGCATTGTTGCAAATTTGATAACTTTAAGACTAAAGCCATCTCCCTGTGCTAGCAAAGTCTGAGAAATAATGTTCACAATAACTATCTAAAGGTTAAGCTAAATAACTTCAGGAATTCAACTTGACTTTTTGTTGCTCTCTGAAGTCATGGTTCAGGTCAAACTGTCTCAATGTAAATCCACAGGGAGGCTTCCTTTATTTGTACTTTCAAAAATCTATACACCCAATACACTTTTCTGAAAGTAAAGAGAGATAGAAATCTTGGGAAAGCAATGATAAAGGATTGTATTGTCTTGGTAGAGTAGCAAAGTGACTTCAAGGAAAGTGTTGGCAACAGCAGTTGTTCAACACTCTGCCTTAGTTTTATTTGCAATTTTTCTGGAATCCATTTAATTGTTCAACTTTCAACTTAAGACTTGGAAACTAAAGATGATGAATAAATCTTTTCGGTCTGCATTATGAAGTGAACTGACTTCTGCTTGTACTGCTCTTCCCCAGGGAAACCCGCTGTTCCCCCTAAATCGGAACAAATAGTGATAATTATTTGGGGAGTGGATTGACTTTTGGTCTGATTCAGCCAGGTTTTTTGAGAAAAAGCAGGAGGACAAATGAAAAACCACCCAGACTTCTCCCTAGAAAGCACAGGGCAAGTAAAAGCCTCTTGGATCTGGGCTTTCTTGGCACAGATAAGAGGAAATGTGAAGGAGCCCTTATATGCAAATCTGAATGCAGCTCTCAATCAGCTCATGCACAAATTCCATGATGCAATTTCAGGGTTGTTGTTTTAAATGCACACACACACACACACAAAATGCATATTTTATGAGGGAAATGTGCAAAAAAAGAAGACTTTTTAAAGGGAAGGAATTGTGCAACATTTGTATAAAATGGATAAAAAATGTGTACAATTTAAGTGTGTGGGTTTCTTTCATTTAAAAATGCACACACACAAACACAATTCTCTCTCTCTCTCTCTCTCTCTCTCTCTGTGTGTGTGTGTGTGTGTGTGTGTGTGACAGAATTGGACCCAGGATTGAGGAAAAGTGAAAATGACATAGAACAGAAAAGGCTAATCTGTCCATTCCTACTTTAGACAACAGACCTAAGTTGTTTTTGAAAGTAATTTCTTTATTTACATTGCCTCCTGTACAGCTATATTTTTAAAAGTGTTTGAACAGATCCATCTTCTTGGGCCTAAGTTTGTAAAGGCAGTCCAATGATTGACTCCATATTTTTGAAGGATGTAATTGGCTGCATGTAGGCCCAGTGGGACTAATTTCTAACAGATTCAAAAGTCTGCTTTATAGAAGTGTTGTTCTGTAGAAGCAGAAATACATCTTGCAGCATAATGAGACAATTCTAACCAGGTTTATTTAAAAAAAAATAAAGAATTGTCCAGTAGCACCTTAGAGACCAACTAAGTTTGTTTTGGGTATAAGCTTTCGTGTGCATGCACACTTCTTCAGATACACTGAAACAGAAGTCACCAGACCCTTATATATAGTGGGAGGGTGGGGTGAGGTATTTCTCAGAAGGGTAGGAGGAGATGGTGTTGTCTGGGTGTATGTAGACAATGACAGTTCTCTTTCTCAAGCTCTGGGAGGAAGACCTTTCATTGCCCACAGACAACCATCCAGTCTTAAACAACTCCTCACCCACAATAATACAGCAACCAGACTTAACATGGACACTGGTACCAGAGCCTGCAATAAACTCAGATGCCACATACACCCAGACAACACCATCACTGGACCCAACAACATCAAACATACCATCTCAGGCCTATTTAATTGCTCATCTTCTAACATTGTGTATGCCATCAAGTGACAGCAGTGCCCTTCAGCTCTCTATACTGGACAAACAGGCCAAACCCTACGCCAAAGGATAAATGGACATAAATCTGACATCAGGAATCACAAGACAGAGAAGCCAGTAGGAGAACACTTCAGTCTCACAGGACATTCAATACAGGATCTCAAAGCAACTGTCTTATTACAAAAGAATTCCAGAAATAGACTTGAAAGAGAAGTTGCTGAATTACAACTTATTACTAAACTGAAAACTATGGAGATACTTGGTCTGAATAGATATATTGGATTCTTGTCTCCTTACACATGCTAAAGCTAATCTGGTCATCTGCATACCATCACTTGCTTTTTGCTGTAGGACTAATTGCTGTTCTTAACAGTCGTCAACACGTTTACCATACCCATTGAGTCAATCACCCATCTCCCACTACCCTCCTAAGAAAAACCCCACTCCACCTTCCCACTATATACAGTGGTACCTTGGGTTACAGATGTTTCAGGTTACAGACTCCGCTAACCCAGAAATAGTACCTTGGGTTAAGAACTTTGCTTCAGGATGAGAACAGAAATTGCACAGCAGTGGTGTGGCGGCAGCGGGAGGCCCCATTAGCTAAAGTAGTGCTTCAGGTTAAGAACGGACCTCCAGAATGAATTAAGTTCTTAACCCGAGGTACCACTGTATAAGGGTCTGGTGACTTCTGTTTCAGTGTATCTGAAGAAGTGTTCAGGCACACAAAAGCTTATACCCAGAACAAACTTATTTCAACTGTGTCAGACCAACACGGCTACCTACCTGAATCCAGGTTTATTCAGACACAAAGTTCTGTTTATAGAAATCACATTAAAGAGATAGTGCAAAACATACAACCTATTTACTCAGCTAACCTTTCCTACACTTACTAACTGAGGAAAAGTCAAGGAACACTTTTCCAAAAAGTGGGCACTATGAAGGTGAAGTTAAGCAATCTGGGCTCCAATTCTAAATAATCTTGTCAGAGAGGAAGCCATTATTTAACACAATGGGACTTAGTTCTCTGTAGACAGGTATAGGAGTGCGCTGTTTGGATGCAACAATTTGCACACATTGTATGAAGAAAGTCACAATGAAGTTGACAGTAAAATTCAGCTGCCGCTTGGTCAGCTATTATATGTGGAATGATAAAGGCTATTTTGTTCTTTGCCTCAAGCAGCAATATTTATTGCAAATCGTTCACCATGAGAAGTTGGAAGCAACAGAAACCATAGGATTGCATTCAAAATAGCACTAAAGGGAACTGCTGATTTTGCATTGCAGTTCTCTAGCCAAGGTAGATGTAAAAAACAAAAACAATTATACCATTGTAAAGTTGTATAACATTTGTATATTAATGAAAACACCATACAAAAATGCCTTGCTTAAGGGAAAATTGCTTTGCAAAAATGCATACAATAGGCAAAATTGCACACAACTGTGTACTGTAGGAGAAAGTTGCTGATTAAAAGGGCCTTAAAAATTTTTCAAACTGATGCGGAAATGTGGAGAAATGAATTTAGAATTCGAAAAGTGAGAAACTGAGAGAAACCAACACTGACAGATTCACTATCTCAACCTAGGTATGTATGCGTATTTATTATAGGGATCATTCAAACATTTTTACAACACAACAAAATATTCCTACCAGCATGCATTTTATCTTAAAATATAAACACCTTCCCCTGAAGGAAGAAATGAAGTATGTGTTTATGCAAGATTTTTATACGTGCTGAGCAAATCGTTCTAATTCCACAAGGACATGAGACAGAAACAAACTGGCTGGCAGTGGATAGATATTCTTGCTTTCTTTAGAATTTGGCCAACTTGTGATTTCAAACCAAGGAAACTATACAAATTCTACTTGTCATTAAAAAAACTAATACACAGAGTCTGCAGGCAATAATGGAATGGTGGGTGGTTACCTTTTTTTAAGCAACTTCAAAAAGCTTTTAGGACTAAACATATATGTCAAGCCCTCACCCCTCCAGTTCCCAGAAACAGAAACTAATAAGCTACATCTTTCCAAGAGAAAATTGCACTCCAGCTTTGGTTGAAATAAGATGATTACGAAGTTCTATAGCTTCAACTGTCAAAACCTATTCCCCTTCACCCTCATTTGGCTGGGAGAACATAGATCTATCATTTTATATTTCAGTGTTCCCAGCTGATTTAGGCTAATATGTGATGCCTTTGATAAAAAAATGTGAACTTTGCCAGTGTGCACAGCAAAAAAACCTGTGACTGGAACATTGCTTCCAAATGTCTTCTTCACAAAACATGTTAGGGGGTGGGATGCTCTGAGACTGCAAATCTGAGGAGACAGACAGACATATCTACAGAGGTTGGCCCAGTTCTCCCCACTCCAGTTTTTGGGTGATCTCAGCTTCCCTCAGTCCTTGCTACATTTACTAGGCTCCAAAAGCAACATTCATTTTCTTTTCAGGACCCTGGGTTTTAAGTGGGCTGTCCACTTTTTCCTTTTCCTCCAAGCACCTTTGCTAGTTTATGCAATTAAACATTGGCCCAATGCATTATATATATTCATTATTAAAACATACATGAGAGTCTATTTTAAAACCTTGAAATGTGGTGGTTGAAAGGAGGTGGTTTCATAATCATCACAAGGGCACAGTTCCAGGCACAAGCCCTTTGGCAGCAAGTAAGTCCCCACCCTCTCAAGGCCAGGAGAAAATATCTGCATGTCTAACCAAAATAGAATTAGTGTGGCTTCACATTGCCAAGTGTGGCTTCAAATTTTCATAAATAAGTTTGAAAACATTTAATGCATAAATGGAGACTGGCATCAACAGCAGTGTTTTCCCTCCAGGTTGGAACGCAGAGACGAATTGTTCCCTTCTGCTAACACTCTGACTCCCCGTGGCAGAATTTTTATTTGTCACTGTGCAACAAAGCATATGATAAAGCTTTATTTGCATCACCTTATCCATTTTTGATATGGCTTATAAACACAAGTGTGCATCTCAGGGTATTTTGTGCATCACAAATGGGAGGAGCATGATATTGTTTGATCTGACACAAAACCACCCTGAAACCCAGAAAGGGTAGATTCATTCACATGCCAACCTGGCTGGATTTAGGGAAAGTGGATAGACAGGTGATCCACGTCCCAAAAGTAGCCAGTACATGCCAGTGTGCACCAGGATAGTGCTGTAGTCAATCTTTCTCTCTCTCTCTGGAGTAATTCTAATGAAGCTTCTAAGGTGGTTTACAAAAGCTTTTTTGACTGACTCTGAGGTTGTGGTGATGTTCTATCGAAAGTTTTTTCATTTGCTGCTGTTGCATTTGCTGCTGCCTCCGCTTTCCTCCTTTTCTCTGTCTACCCATCACATTATGAGCTGAGTCAGTGTCTTTGAGCTACTCTTGCAGCCCAAGTCATGTCCTCTTGGTCATAGATGTGTTTACACCCAGCAATGCCAGACATAGTGAGGTGCAGCAATCACTAGGCATGGGCTTCAATGCTTGTCTGTGCTTGTGGTTATGGTTCTTGCCACACCAGCTCGATTCATGCCAATACTAATTTACTTCAGCCATACAGGCTCAGCCTGTAGCATGTACATTGACTGTGAGCTCAGTTCTGCTGCTGATCTTTAGCCCATTGAGCCAAAATTACCCATCTCCAGTGAAACAGTGTTGTGGCTGGTTTCGATTCTAATGCAAATCATCTGTTCCCAGGGAACACAAGAACAATACAGAGAAGAATGGTGTGTTTGTTAACTTCCTAATATATTGTATATTCTATAACATGATATGCAGTTGCCTTAAGGCTGTCAATGTCCCCTCCACAAAATATATAGCATTACTTTGCCACTGCAGCAGTGGAGTAGCGTGGATTGCCAGCACCCAGGGCTGCAAGGAGGGAGGGGTGGCTGGGAGGGAAACGTACAGAGTACACATGCACATTCAACTGCCTAACGGCATCCATGTCACCCAATATATCACAGCCACAGACACTGGTGGAGGAAGAGGCATGCGGGGGGAGTGCACTGCCCCTGGCAGCGCGATCCCAGTGGGGTGCCATCATGGCTGCCCCCTCCGCCTGCGCTGGGTGCCACACCCCTGCAGGCAGCATGCCACGCCCTCAGGACGTGTTCCAGCCCCGCGCCCGCCTGCTCCTTGCCCCCCTCGGTGCCATAGCATGAAGCTCTGCCACTGGCCACAGAGATAAGAATAGTCATTCCATTGTCTGAATAGATCACTTCTTGGTTAGCATGGAGATGCCGTTTTCAGTAATGGAAGTGTGCAGATGTATTGAGGCAGCATTGAGTGTTGAAATTTTGCTCCCCTAACAATTTTTTTTGGGGGGGCAACCACCCTTGTGGGTGTTGGGATACTGCCAGGGAGATAGAAGTCCATCTGAGCCCCCAAGCTCGGTGCCGGACGATCCATCGACCTCCTGTAGTCAGGCAATATCAGCAATTCAGCGACACTAAGCCTCAGGCTTAGTGCACACTCTGACAGCAGAATTCACACAGCAAGAAGTTGCACAGCATGAGAGCAGAACATGCATATTTACAGTTTATTTGGCGTTGGTCAGAACAAAGAAGGCATGACCGTCTGCTCCGACTGCTCAGGCAAAACAGCCAAAATCGAAAGGAACTTACAACATAAACATCCTGTGAGACAGGAACTTACGCAGGCTGTTATACAAACATCCTGCTCCCTTTTAAGGTGGAACGGAAATATCCTAACATCCTCCCCCTTTCCGTGTAACCTGTAGTACCTGTGGTTCAACCCAATTGCAACCTTTGTGCGTAAACCTTAAGTTGTTCTCTGTTAACAACCTTAGACAACAGATCAGCAGGAATTTCATTTCCTGGCATGTAGGACACCTGAATGAGTCCTTTCTGAATACACTCTCTTGCACGATGTAGCTTAATCTGCAAGTACTTGGTCCTTTGCTTGCAACTCTCCGAGTTCAGCAAAGCCAAACAAGATCTATTGTCTTGATACACTTGTATAGGACATTTCACAGAAACCCCAATGTCCTTAAACAGTTGCATCAACCATTCACAATCCATGAGTGAAAATGACAGAGCATTGAGTTCTGCTTCACAGGAACTTAGGCTAACTGTCGTCTGCTTTTTGCACAACCAGTCAAACAGGCAGTGGTTGTACATGTAGCATACTCCAGAAGTGCTCGTACCATCCGTGGTGTCACTTCCAAAACTTGCATCTGCAAAGATTTCAAGACCTCCAGTCTTCTGACTGGTGAACCTCAGCCTGTAGTGCATAGTCCCTTTCAAATACCGGGCTATGCGCTTCAGAGCTTTCCAATCCTGAACAGTAGGATTGTTAGCATGTCTGCTAAGCAGGTTAGTGCTTACAGCAATGTCAGGTCTCGAACATCTAGCAATGAAATTCAACTTGCCTAGAATGCATCTGTACAGCGTTGTGTCAGAAAACGCTTCAGCAGTACTGTCTACCTGGTAACCTGTCACCATCGGTGTGTCTGCTGGGTTTGCATCAACCAAATTCAACCTGGTTAATACATCAGCAATTTTCTGTGTTTGGTGTACCAGAAAATTACCTGCTTGGTCCCTCTCCACCTGCAGAGAAAGATAGTTAGATACCTCACCAAGATCCTTCATGTCAAAGTGCTCCTTCAGCTGAGCTAGGGTGCTTTGGTAAAAAGCCTGATTCTTCCAAAACATCAGAAGATCATCAACAAAACATAAACAATACAGTTTGTTTTGCCCCTCCTCCTTGACAAACACACACGGATCAGCTTTGCCCTGGTGAAAACCTAGAGAAAGCAATGTTTCAGTGAGTTTTGTGTTCCAACACCTGGCACTCTGCTTGAGACCATATAAGGATTTCCGCAGTTTACAGACCATTCCCTTCTGTATCTGCATTCCATCAGGTGGAAGCATGTACAGCTGCTCGTTCAAAATCCCGTACAAAAAAGCTGTATTAATGTCATGATGGGAAACATGCAGTTTCTCCTCCGCAGCGATCTTGAGCATCAGCCGAATGCTCTCATATTTGACCGTGGGTGAGTAGGTCTCGTGGTAATCCTGCCCTGGTACCTGTGAAAAACCTCTGGCAACCAATCTGGCTTTGTGTCTGACAACCTTGCCATTCTGGTCTGTCTTGGCCTTGAAGACCCATTTGCTGCCAACCAGTCTCATTCCTGGGACTACCGGTACCAGTTCCCAAGTTTGGTTCCTGTTCAAGGAATCAACTTCAGCCTTCATGGCATTAAGCCAAGGCTCAGCATCTTTAGAGGTTAACTCCTGGACCTCTTTGAAGCTTGAAGGTTCCCACACCTTCTCTGAGCTACTAAGAACAGCAGTTGCCGTCTTAGCAAACTCATCAGCAAATCTCTTTGGAGGTTTGCCTTTGGTCGCCCTTTCAGACCTGCGAACTAGACGCAAGTCCTCTGGACTCATCTCCTCCTTCTTAGGAGAAAAGTGACCAATGGTGAACAGTGGTTCTTCCAGTTCATTGTCAGATGCATCAGATGGTCTGACTGAGGCCTTTGCGCTCTTGTAGTCTGCTGTGTCATCACTGTCACTGACAGCAGCAGCAGCGCCGCCCACTGAACTGGAATCCGAACTCTGATCATCATCATCATCATCACCATCAGTTTCCTCAGCTTTCTCAGCATGATCTGCTTTCTTCATATCACCTTCATCCTCCTCTGGGTAACTCTGGAAAATTCCCACATTTTCCCCCCACTTAGGATTGTACTCAACACTCCTTGTGAACTTTATGGATTTAGAGTTAGTCATCCATACCCTGTATGCACCTTTTTCGTACCCCATGAACAAACCATGTGCCCCACGCTTCCCAAGCTTGTTGCTTTGTGGGGTGTGTACCCACATGTCAGAACCAAAGATTCTCATGTGTTTGACATTAGGTTGCTTACCAAACATTTTCTCATAGGGAGTGCAGCCAATAGGTGATGACAGTCTCCTGTTAAAAGTATAAACAAAATTTGCCAAAGCCTCCCCCCAAAACTTCTCAGGGAGATTGGCATCATGCAACAAGGTTTTTATCCCTTGCAGCAACGTTTGATTTGCTCTCTCCGCAAGCCCATTCATCCATGGCGATCTAGGCGTTGACAAGTCATGCTGGATTCCCTTCTCAGTCAGGAAAGCTTCAAACTGCTGAGAAGTGAACTCCCCGCCCCGATCAGTAAACAGACAACCAATACGTTTACCGTGAGCATTCTCCAACCAAGCACAGAATGCCTTGAACTTAGGAAATGCTTGCGATTTCTGCTCGAGCATAAACACATGAATGTACCTGGAAAAAGAATCAATTAGAACCATGAAGTACCTTGCTCTACCCAAAGAGGGCGCTAGAGGACCTACCAGGTCTGCATGAACTAGCTGGTAGGGTTTGGAAGCCTGCCTGCTAGACTCCTTGCCTTTTGGAGCAACCTTCACCTTGTTCTCTGCACAAGATACACATTTCATGTGAAATTTGCAAGGTTTGATGTCCAAACCTTCAACCAACTCAGGCATCTTGGCTAGCGCTTGCCAAGAGAGGTGACAAAATCTGCGATGTGCATCGTGAATGCAACCTGCATGAAGAACCTTGTTAGTTTGTGCAACACAACAAGAATCAGCATTAGACACAGCAACATCATCATAAGTTAGACTGAACAAACCATCCATCAACTTTGCATGCAAAATGTCCTCTTTGCCTTTTCTGATGACACAGACAGTCCTCTTGAAGGAAACCTCAAAACCACGCCCAGTCAGCTGTGGTACACTAATCAAATTGTCCGCAGCTCCTGGAACAAAAAGTACATCTTTAATGGTAGTATGCAGACTTTCAAGTTTCACAGTCCCAACTCCTGTAGCTTGCAAAGTCCTTCCATCAGCCAGCTGGACCTCTCCATCTTGAGGTGTGAAGGAGATAAACAGATGGCGGTCTTTGGTGAGATGGTGCGTGCATGCTGAATCGACTATAAACCTGGCCTTGGCCTTGTTTCCCACCGGCGTGGGCTTTTGCAGCTTGCCTTTAGCCTTTGGTGAAGCTGTGCCAGCAAACATAGCCTTGTTTTCCACTGGCGAGGGCTTTTGCAACTTGCCCCCCTGCTCCTGGCCATCAGACGTGCCTTTAGCCTTTGGTGGAGCTGTGCCAGCAAACATAGCCTTGTTTTCCACTGGCGTGGGCTGTTGCAACTTGCCCCCCCGCTCCTGGCCACCTGCAAGCATCTTGCTCTGTTTACATCTGGTCTTCCGGCCTCTGCAAAGGCTCTGACCTTGGTTCTCACGAGAAACAGAGCTCTCAGCTGCCGACTCCTTGGCTCCCTCTGGAGGCTGGAATGCTGCCTGGGATGACATCACAGTCAGCTCCCCCTGCAGCTTGCAACCGGTGCCCTCGGCATCTCTGCATTCACTCGCATTCTGGGAAACAGCCAGGACCTCCGACGCAGTCAAACTCTGGGCTGGGATGACTGGCAGATGGGCTATCTTCAAAGCATTCCACATCTGACGTGCAGTCGTGTTGCCAGCTAGCGTAGCAATTTCCTCCAGAGAGACGGACAAGACTATTACGTCTATGGCTCTCGAATTCTGAGCCTCCCATCTCCCTGTCAGAGGAACTGGAGGGGCTTCTGAGACAGTATGCCAGACTCCAAACTGACGCAGCAAACTCTCACACCATTTTGCCCAGGTCTCATAATTGTCCCGATTTAATTTAGGACACTCAGCAGCTTCAGAGGCTTGGAAAAACTCCATTCCAGCTCTTAACTTCAGCCGTGAGTCTTCTTCACTTCAGAGACTCCTTATCTTGGCACCCATAAATCACGAAGCCTGCTTGGCTCGGTTCCCAGGCCAATTAGGCCAGCCGGACATCAAAGAGGCTGCCGCGGCAACAGAAAAGCCTCTGCTTTCGCTTTTCCCACACATACCTCAGCAGTCTGTCGCAGTCTTACTCTCCTGCAAGTGCCGTGAATCTGGGCCCATAACCTGTTGTTGGGATACTGCCAGGGAGATAGAAGTCCATCTGAGCCCCCAAGCTCGGTGCCGGACGATCCATCGACCTCCCGTAGTCAGGCAATATCAGCAATTCAGCGACACTAAGCCTCAGGCTTAGTGCACACTCTGACAGCAGAATTCACACAGCAAGAAGTTGCACAGCATGAGAGCAGAACATGCATATTTACAGTTTATTTGGCGTTGGTCAGAACAAAGAAGGCATGACCGTCTGCTCCGACTGCTCAGGCAAAACAGCCAAAATCGAAAGGAACTTACAACATAAACATCCTGTGAGACAGGAACTTACGCAGGCTGTTATACAAACATCCTGCTCCCTTTTAAGGTGGAACGGAAATATCCTAACAGTGGGTCCACCCCCCCCCACTATTCCACTGCACTCCACCAATTTGATATTCTACGTGATTATTTACATCCCCTGTTCCAGTCCCCTTCACCTCACTCAGTCACCTCACTGGATCTTTTCTTTGCCTGCTGGGTATAGACATCAAAACAAACAGCATTCATTGTTCTTCAAGTTATTTTTTTCTATCATAGGGTTACCTAAAGTGCCTACCATACTCTACCCTTACTCAGAGATGGACACTTAATATTTTAACTATTGTTTTATTTGCCTGAGTTCTCCAGACGCGGTTACTCAAGTTTATATTTTTATTTTCCAGAAAGAAATTCTACAATAGGGACATTTCCTTCCCCATAAACATTTATTGACTTACTTATTCATTATTTCAAATTTATAATCCAAACTTCCCCCCCAAAGGGATCATGGGACAGCTACCATAAAAAAAAATCTAAGAGCCATTTAAAACAACACTAGAACATATTGCAGACATCAGTTAAAAACAAACAGTGTAGAAACTTCATAAAACTATTGGCCAAAAGCCTGGATTGATTTTTTTTTTTAAAAAAGATCTTTACATGTTTCCTGAATGCAGGTACAGATTTATTTATCCCTTTCTTTTCTGCTTTTGGCAATGCATGCTGCTGATTGTTGACAGGGGTGGAGAGAATCTGTATTTTATTTTTAAAAGACTCTTCTTTTTTATAACTTGAATCAATTGGATTGAGTCCTACCCTCCGGAGCTGTAGAAAACAAGCTTGCCCCATCTTCCATATGACAGCCCTTTAGATTTTTGAAAATGACAATCATATCTCTTCTCAGTCTTCATTTTTCCAGGCCAAACATACCAAACTCCCGCAACTGTTCTTCACAAGGCTTCACAAGGCTTCTTTTTCAGACCCTTGATAATTTTGATTGCCATCCTCTGAACATGTCCTGGCTTGTCAATATCCTTCTTAAATTGTGGTGCCCAGAACTGGGTACAGTATTCTAGGTGTAGTCTGACCAAGTGAGAATAGAGCAGTACTATTACTTCTCTTGTTGTCTTTGTCCATGTGGACATTATGCCTCTGTCGATGCAGCCTAGAATAGCTTTAGCTATCTCCCCCCCCCCCCCCCCGCTGCTGCACCACACTGATGACTCGTGTTAAGCCTGTGGTCTAGTAAGACCTGTAGATCATTTTCACCCATATTACTGGTGACCCCCATCTTATATTTGTGCATCTGGCTCTTCCTGCCTCAGTGTACAGCCTTACATTTGTCCCGACTGAAATTCATTTTGTTAGTTTGGGCCCAGTTCTCCAATCTGTTAAGTACACCTTGAATCCTGACTCTGTCTTCTGCAGCATTAGCTACTCCTCCAAGTTTGATGTCATCTGAAAATTTGATGAGCATCCCTCAATTCCCTTGTCCAAGTCATTCATAAAGATGTTGAAGAGCCCCAGACCTGGGGAGGGGAGCTGGGCACACTCTGGATCTTGACCCCCCTCTGCTTCTGCCACTGAGTCTGAACTGCTCTCTGCCACAGCCTCTTCCTGCTCACTAAACCTTGCTACCTCTTCAGCTTCCAACACCTTCTCCTTCCATTGTGTTCCCTCTTCTTCTTGTGACCACTCATTGCTGATACTGATAACTATATACCTCATTGAATCTCGTATTGTTGGATAAGAATGTACCACTAGCCCATCTAGCTCAGTATTGTCAACAATGGCAGTGGCTCTCCAAGATTTCAGGCAGGATTCATTCTAAACCCTAGCTAGGGAACTGAAGTGGATATTTCTGCATGCAAAGCACGTACTTCACTATGGAGCTACCATTCTCAGTGGTACTCAGTAGTTCAGTGATTGATCTCAGTAGTATGAGACATTATTTGTCAGAGGAAGAGAGTGGTATATAGACAGTATATAACTTCCCTGCTGTCCCTTCAGGATGACTACACTGCACTTTGA
The DNA here is from genome assembly GCF_027172205.1 of Podarcis raffonei. Taxonomy (NCBI): domain Eukaryota; kingdom Metazoa; phylum Chordata; class Lepidosauria; order Squamata; family Lacertidae; genus Podarcis; species Podarcis raffonei. The sequence goes on along the minus strand of NC_070605.1, from coordinate 51,072,504 downwards.
AGATTATTCCAAGTTGTTGGATTCCAAGTAGGCTAACTGACTTTTTAGAGGAGCTAAATTTAAAGCAGGCGAAATATCAGGTACAGCAAGAAACTTCTGTGGTTCTGAAATAGTAAAGCTGTTTCCTTTAACCAACTGGAGCCCCATTTTGTGACTGATTAATTGACATTGGCAGAATGTTTCCTAATTTTTGCTCATAGCTATATGAGTTATAAATAGTATATTCCATGAAAGGTCCTACTTCTTATTGAAGTATAATTCATTTTATTCATAGGTATCTTAGAAGTTTACATTTAAGTCTTTGCAGCTTGATATACAGTCACCCAACGTCTTTTTTCCTACCTAGTATGAAGCAATTAAGGAATCATGTTTTAAATTTGACTGGTTTTCTGTTAGTATTATTCACACCAGCAAAAATAATATTAACAGTAATAACCCTCTTCCTCCTGCAAAATAGATTTGGCTGGGTTTGTCTATGAATTTGCCATATAGGCGCTTTATGTTCTGCCTGTGCGCCATTCTGATTAGCTGGGATTTCCACTTACTTTCCTGAGGGCAAGGATTACATCCCACAGCCTCTGTAAATATGCAAAGAAAACAACAAGAATTAGTTGTATTTGCAGTTAACATAAAACTAAACAAAATGAAATATGGTGTGCTTAGTTATGCCATATTTTAAGAACTTCAAAAAAAATTCTTCTAAGCATACAGAAGAGAAAAATGAAGAAATTATACCATTAAAACAGTTCATAATCAAAATGAAGAACAAAATGACATTCAGAGCATTATACATAAAAATTCCCACATTTGGGTGTAAACTAGAGACAGTTAAGCATGTGTAAATCCTATTAAAAGCAACAGAGCTTAAGAACATAGGGAAGAACCATGAGTCGAGTATGACAAAAATATGATTCACCTCCTCTGGATTTTTGTCCATTGTGTTTATTCACTGTTAATACTAGTTTTGTGCAGTGGAGTGACTTTCAAACTTTCCAGAAAGCTGAAAACTGCATAATCTCCTGATGTATCTCTTGTTGGGCATTATCATATCCAGCTCTAGGAAGTCCAGGGTCAGGGAGGCTAAGGTTAACTCTTTATTAGCAGAAACCAGGCCAGTTCAGGGGAGCCAGGCCTAAAGAGTACAGTAACGCTTCTTGGTAGGTCTTGCTCCTATGAGGCAGATCCCCACCTCCTCACAATTGCCTAAATTTCTTCCTTTCCCAGGCCCTTCCCATGCAATCTGAGACTATGCTGACATGCCTGTCTCTGGTCCTCTCTCTTTAAACCTCTTCTATTTCCAGGAGACCAGCCGAGAGGGGAGCTTGTTCCAACAGGAGAAGGAAGACACCCTGGCTCCTTCACCAGCTTGACTTATTTCTGCATCTCCACCTCCCTCCTCTCTTGTTTCAACTTCAGCTTCTGATTCTGGGCTTCCCTCTGCTCACTAAACCCTGCTATCTCTTCAGTTTCCAACACCTCCTCTCCTAATCTTCTCCCTCTTCTCCCTCCAACCATTCTTCACCATCCCACCACCAATCCTTGGGCTTTGAGCCTTCTACCCTTGAGGGTTCCCCAACTGGTGCTTGCCACCATTTCTCTGTATCCAGCCAGTCCATGACATTCAGCAACATAAGCATCACAAGAGAGAGCTGACTTCAGTCTGGTGACATTGCAGTTATGTAACTCTGCAAAACAATAATGCTTTTCTTAAATTCTGTACCATATATGGTTCTTCAGACATTAAACTCTTCAATGTACATTCACCTTTGTATATTATAGACTGCTGTCTATTAATTTCTAAGATTCCCAATGTACAAGGACACAACAAATGCCATTGGAGAGTGCCAATTAGCAACAGCGTGATTTTGAAAACACCCCATTCCCTCTAATGAATTGCTGTCAGGAGATTCTTCAATCCACTTTGATTACTGGATTATTTAGTAATAATAATAATTTTATTATTTATACTCCACCCATCTGGCTGGGTTTCCTTAAGGAGGGGCTGCATCATCCTGTCGGGTTATAAATAAATGTATAACAACAACAACAACAACAACAACAACAATAATAATAGTAAATACAAAATAAGAAATAAATATATTATAATAGTTTAATAGCATTATAATAGTTTAATACTATAACAGCAGCAACAACAAAAACAACAACAACCTGGATCTATTTGTCCAGGTTTCGTACCCAATGGCACCTCCCTTTCTTATGGTTTCAAACTGATTATGCACAAGAAAACTCTAAGACAGAACATGATTTGTATTTTCCCAATACAAAATGGTAAAATCTGGATTGGATAACCACTGAACCTGGCAAAATTTCATGCCTGTGTTTTGCATCCAATTCTGGCAGAAAATAAAAAAGATAGAATTTTTTTATTTCCATTTTTCAAAAAAGTCATTTTAAAGGTTCCCTGCACAAAAATCTCTGGATGAATCTGCCCGAAATTTGGCAGGCTTAATGTCTGCTTGACAGGCTCATTTCCTTCTATATATCATCCACTTACGTGAAAATGGAAAAAAGTTATACCTATTTTTAGATTTTTCATTATAGGCAATATAGGCAAACAGAGCTTCTGATAGAACAGATCAGATCTGGACCAGAATAACAAGTTGAATAACTTATGGTGAATAAAAAACAGATCATGTTGCTTTCAAATTCTACAGGTACAAGGCTCACTCCTGGGAAAAAACACAGGATCTTAGTTTTTTTAAAAGAAAAAAGCTATGCACATTAAAATAGTGTTTAACAGTACACAGCTGTATATTACTGGCATCTGAAACTTCAAAGCTGTTCAGCAGAAGAGGGCAGTGTTTCTACACTGTTGCTGGGGGAAATCTGCATTATCTTTTTTATACATCAATCTCTAGCCAACCAATGCATTTATAGGCAATCTCAATATGTTGCAATGCTATATACCATTTGGTTAAAGAGTAATCATCATATTTAATTATTATCAGATTCAGCAATACTGACCCAGTGGAACAGCCTGCAACCTCAATTCTTATTACTTCGTTTAGTAGTTTATGCGATGAATGAGTGGTTTCATGAAGCAAGGTTTAAGAAATGGACATAGGTTGTTTTTTAAGACATCCTATATTCTATCTACATAGTATCTATATAGTGGTTGGATCCAGACTTCATGCCTTCAATAGGAAGAGGACCAATCCCTCTGCAGAGTTACAGGGTGGTGCTGGTAATGCCAGGGTTGCAGGTTCGCTCCCCATATGGGACAGCTGCATATTCAGATTGGACTAGATGATGACTGATCAAGAGGACAGCTGTCATTCAATAGCCAGGAATAATTGGAGTTGTAGTCTAGCAATTCTACACAGCGTTGCAGCACAGGGCTGGCCTGCCACCACGGCAGCCACAATGCTGAGTCTTCCAGCAGGAGGGAGACATATGAGCTCTCTCCCTCTGGCTGGAAAAGTTTGAATCAAGCATACCTACTGGATCAACCAATAGCAGGTAGGCACAGGGGTGGGCCAGGGGCGGAGGAAGGCATAGCTGTCAACGTTTCTCTTTTTTAAGGGAAATTCCCTTAATACGATTCCTCGCAAGAAAAGGGAAAAGTTGACAGCTATGGAGGAAAGGGTGTGTGGTGGTTGTGGTCTGCCCCAGGTGTCACCACTGAGGGGATGACAAAATGCCGGGCAACACTCACAGCAGGGCCTGCAGCGCGCCCAAGTCACACATCTCTCCTAGGACGCAGGCTCCACACTACCCCAAACAGTCTACCTGCCGCCTCGCCCTCAGCTGTAGAGAGGAGGCAGGCAGACTCCTTGGAGGTAGTGTGGAGCGTCCTGCCCCAGCTCGCCCTGCCCCACTGGCAGCTGGCCCTTCCCCTGGCGCAGGGCACACGTGCCACCCCAGACGCCCAATCGGCTTGCTCTGCCGCTGTTGTGGGCTCTCTCTTCTGAGGACTTCACTCAGGTATGTCCCTGGGGATAAAAGCAGGCTCAGCTCTCACAGAGCACCACAGACCTCATTTAGTTTCCTCACCATTCTGACTGTAGTTGGACTAGTACCTACCTGCTCCTGGGGTTAGGTTGACCTTGCAATGGAGTTAGTTGGTCACTGTTCGGGGCCAGAGAAGAATTTCTCCTACCAGGTTTATTGGCTGACCTTCCTCATTGTCACAACTTTGGATAACGCATTGAGTGAAACCCCGTCATGGTTGGGAGGAAGGTTGTAAGTATCTGCCTGCATCTCCAAGGGAATGGGGTATCCTGTTAAAGGGATCCTAGATGAGCTGCTTCTGTCCGGATGCCCAGGCAGGGTCTAGGGCCATAGTAGCCCTCGAGTCAGCGATCCAAGAGAAGTGGCACCTATTTGATGCATGTCATATTGCATTCTCAAAATTGGTTCAACCCTTGGGTTGAACCAACAGGGGGGTTGGGTGATATTTATTATAACCCAGTGCCTATGCCAAACCTCTTACACCTGTAATCAATAAAGTTGTGGCCTAACTTGAACCATACAATGTTGTCATGAGCACGGGTGGTGCTGTGGTCTAAACCACTGAGCCTCTTGGGATTGCCGATCAGAAGGCCGGAAGTTTGAATCTGCATGTCAGGGTGAGACCCCTTTACTCTGTCCCAACTTCTGCCAACCCATTAGTTTGAAAGCATACCAGTGTAAGTAGATGAATAGGTACTGCTGTGGTAGGCAGGTAAACTGTATTTCCATGTGCTCTGGCACTCGTCACGGTCCTCCGTGCACCAGTAGCTGACCACTTGACCCAGAATGCTGTCTGTGGACAAACACTGGCTCCCTTTGACTGAAAAGTGAGATGAGCGCTGCACTTCATACTCACACTTGACTGGACTTAACCATCCAGGGGTCCTTTATCTTTACCTTTTTTTACTATCATGAGTGGTCTTTGGACAGCAGTACCTGGCAGGGTGACAGGTTTATGACACGTGGGTATGCAGCAACTGGAGGGCTACAGGTCTCCACCTTTGCACTCAACTCCGATTTTTTATTATTGTTATTATTATTATTAGTAGTAGTAGTAATAGTAAATAAAGTGGTTGTTGCTAATAAAATTTATATGTCACCCCCCAAAAAAAAATCTGAGTAGCTTATATAATGCCACATACTATCTAGTTAAAAATATTGAGAGTGCAACAGGCTCGAATGAGGAAGAACAGCATTTTTATTTTAACAAATTTCATGTTGCAGATAATAACAGATATGATAAGCAATCCATGGTAGCCATCCATGATGCACATCAAGCCCAGAGAAGCATGGAACAGATATTGTTTTAATTATTTCTATTATTCCTGGCTGTATTTATTACTAGAGACTGAAGGTTGTTAGCAATTAAAATGGGAAATACATAATACATAACATGTTTTTGGTTTTGTGTTCCAGCTAATCTTACCATTCTAGAATTAGAAAGCTGAATATGAGTAAGGTCTGCTGTTGCATTTAGTTTGTGTTGATTATTTCTAAGAGCACTCCTTTTGTAATAAAAATGTGCAATCATATCTGCTGTGTTTTTAGGATAGGTCATAGATTTGCAAAAAAAAGACAGTAGGGTATGAGTATATGAAATAATTTCAATTGCAAAATACTACGCTAGTAACAAAGAAACATCTCAGCAACAGAGGTAAATTAGGGTTGTCAGGAATTTTCCTGGCGTATGGCAGGCCTAGGTAAATGTTTGTCGTACTTAGGGAAAATGTTAAATAAATACTACATATTGCTATTGCAGTTTTCCATTCTTTCTGTGAGGACAGAAAAGTTGTGTTAGATGATGAAAGATGGTATTTTGTATGAGTATACTCTTACCATAGTGTTGTTTTTAATGGGCCAAAAATATGAATGCTTGATCTTTATTAATTCCTGCCTGAAATGTCTCAACTTATTGCTTCTGGAGTAATGGACAGGTAACCTAGCTATGAAATAGATTTCATACATTCTGTGAATATCGTGATGCCATTCTTGATAGCTTAAATTAGGCCTGACCACAATATTCAGCCAAGTAAATGACTTTGGGATAAAACAGTACATATTGTGAAACATTTTGCAAACTATTTATGAAATAAATGTTGCACATGAATTATAGCCTTTTCCTAGATTGCTGCTGCCACCATTTCACCACAATGCTTCTGCTGTCTTCGTAATGACATCCGTGTACATTTACCCTGATATATACATTTTTGTCCCCCTTCCCATAGCCCCCTGAAAATTGCCATAACCTACTTCACTATCCATGAATGGGGTGGAAAATTCGGAGAGCTGTTTAGAGTAAGCCCTAATCAAACTATTTTTTATTAATCTTACAATTTCTCTAGTAAAAAAAGGTAAAGGTAAAGGACCCCTGGATGGTAGTCCAGTCAAAAGTGACTATGTGGTGTGGCGCTCATCTCGCTTCAAGCTGAGACAGCTGGTGTTTGTCCACAGACAGCTTTCCAAGTCATGTGACCAGCTTGACTAAACCACTTCTGGCACAATGGAACACCATGACAGAAGCCAAAGTGCATGGAAATGCCATTTGCCTTCCCGCCACAGTGATGCTTATTTATCTACTTGCACTGGTATGCTTTCAAACTGCTAGGATGGCAGAAGCTGGGACAGAGCAATGAGAGCTCACCCCATCACATGGATTCAAACTGATGACCTTTGAATTAGCAAGCCCAAAAGGCTCAGTGGTTTAGACACAGCGCCACCCACTCCATCAAGCAAGAACCTCAGAATTTACCTCTAATTTTGCCTTTCATAGAATTGAGTGATGACCTCTTCTGCTATATTTTGCTCATCAATCTATTTTGGCTTCCTTTGAAATTGATCCTCCATATTGTATTTCAGTTCAGCTGAAATTCACTGACAACTTTTCTCACTAATCTAGTCCAGTTCAGCCATCATATAAAGCCTTTGGGCTAACTCTACTTCATCTTGCCATGTGAAGCCCTCAAATAATACAATCCTTCAGCTCATTCATGTCATTCTGGAATCCCTGGGTACTATCCCCTGCCTTCCCTAAGTGGTGCTAAAGTGCCATTATATTTGCTGCTAAATTGTTGTTTGGATAGCTTTGCCTTTGGAGATGAGCTGGCCAAGGACTTGCCTTTTCAGACCGTCCACTGGATGGCATGCAAAACCATAGATGGGTGGGATGTCTTAACCCTTCTTTTGGTACATCTGAACTGAGCAATTACAAACATATTTCATTTCTAATTAGCAAACACTCTGTCTTTCTAAGCACGCTGGTACACAATCTGTTAGGTTGCTCTTTTTTTCCAAAGAGCAATGTTGGCCTGCAATTAATTATAGGTTTTTAAATCGGCACAAGCAGAATTGAGCAAATAAAAACAAAGAAATTACTCAACACCACCTGTGTAAACCTTTAGATCCATTTATTTTGTCTAATCAATCTGAAGAATGTAGTTTATAACATAAATCCTGGAACTTCTTTATCATATGGCATTAGCTACCTTTCTGTCCTGTGGTATATTCCAAACACAATCCTTCAGCAAGCCATGGAGGTCCCTCAAGAATACCATCTGGTTCTGGAGATTTACTGCCAGATGATCTATTGGTTGTTTCAAATGCTTCATCTGTGACTATAGACACAAATAACTCCTGTGACATTTTGAAAATATCTGTCAGATGTAAAGTGCTCATCTTATATTTGTCCAATGATGCTGTTGATTCACTGGCAGGGGTGTGTATGTGAATGTCTGTGCGCTAGGGTTATTATTACAGCAATAATAGATTCAACTTTAGTCTTTTAGTTTTGTGTTTTCAAACTCTATCTCTATCCTGATTACAATGCTTCAACTCATCAAACTTTGTGCTGACATCAATTTTTTTAAGCTATCTGATTTTAGGGGGGGGGAGTTTATAAATACTCGAAAACCCTACCTGCTTGTCATGTGGGAAGGACCCCAACTCCCCACTCTCAAATAACTGACAATGTATAATTATTGAAGACTGGATATATTACTCTGTTGTACTCAGCAGTGTAGATCATAAAGAAGAACTAAGGTTGAAAAAGCTTTATAATACAAAATGTCATGGTTTATTGTAATCACTCACTCACATATTGAAAGCCACAACACACTGTAGACTTGCACTGAATTTTCACAGCATTTCTGTGTAACTTAAGTCCAAACAATGCAGCAGATGAAAAGATTGCACACAAGATTGTACACTTTTTAAATCTGGAAATCCGCATTGTTTCTGGAATTGTTTTCCACACTGGCTTACAACTGTCAAAGAATCAAGCATACAGATCTTTTTGGTAGGAAGCAGGAGAGTAGAGATCTATAATACAGCAACTATAATAGTTCCTTAGAAAGACCCACTTTCCAATATGAAAACTGGGTTCTCATTCCAGACCAGCACATGACCAGTGCTGTTTGCCCAATCAGGCTGTTTGCTTTATCTTCAAAAAGAAGCCCTTCTTTCATCTTACTCCCCTTCTAGACCAGAGCTGCAGGGTAGGCAATTTTGAAAGAAAAGTTGAAAGGAAGACAAAATGCTTTGAAGGTTGAACTGGGTACAGCTTTATTTTGAACTTTGCAGAAAGTTAAAGGTGAGGAAGCATGGCTTGCCATGTAAATAGCAAAGCAACCCCAGTTCCCTGGACAGCTTAAAAACTGAGGGCAAGCCAGTGATGTCCTGTCCAAGTTATAAAATGCTGGAGGTGAGGGAGCAAATTTAAAATTACCTGTGTGATATTATCTACTAGGGATGGAACATTCTAAAAATGGTAGCTAGTAGCCATTGATAGTCCTTAACTTCATGCATTTGCCTAATCCTCTTTCAAAGCCATCCAAGTTGGTGGCCATCACTGACCCCTGGGGGAGCAAATTCTATGGTCTAAGATGTACTGTACTGACTTTTATCTGTCCAGAATTCTCCAACACTCATCTTCATTGAATGTCCACATGATATTATGCTACGTCAGAGGGAGAAAACCTCTTCCTATCTACTTTCTCCATGTCATGCATAATTTTATACCCTTCTAGCATGTCACCTCTTGCTTTTATTCTAAACAAAAGAGCCCCAAAGTCAAGGTGGTGGCTGCTTTGGCAGCTTTGGACCCAAAGCCCATGAACCATTTCAGGTCAGGTCCCCAAAGAGGGTCTACACCAAGGCCCCAAAGCAAAGAGCTAGTAGTTCGGGCAAGGGCACAGAGCACACAGCGGTAGGAGTTCAAGCAAAGGAATAGACAGTGTCAAGAGGCAGTCCACAGTCTGGTCATAGTCTGGAGACAAACGTTCAGGCAAGGTTGAATCCAGTGCTGTGTATCCTACTCATAAAGCTTTTACAGCAAAAGCCATAAACTCAAAATTGTTTAGGGACAGGGGCAAAAGTGGTTTGATGTTAAAGGTGGTTTATCATCAATTCCCATCAATCCTATAACCATACACTCCTCAGATGAAAATATCCAAGCATTGTTGAGACAGAACTAAAGTGACTTTTAAAAGTTCCTCTAGAGTAACGTTGGTCTGTATGTGTGGGAGGTATGGAATCACTTTTTATCAGCAATGAATGCACCACAACTGGGAACATTGCTTATTTGGTGAAAGCCTGTGAAATATTGTAACTATACTACAGTGAACATCAATATTTAATTTGTCTCATATGTTTCTTGCTATGAGTAAGTACTCATGCAATGCAATATATCAAGGGACTATGTGTATTAGAAACAATAAAGAGAGAACTTACCAAAATTGAGAAAGATTGGGAACCTTCTATTTCTAACTTAAATATATTTTCTGCAGTTAACTCTTTCAAACTCAGGCTTCCAGCCATGGTAGCAAATATTGCGGCCTTCTGTTTCATCATAATCCTCTCTCTCTCTCTCTCTCTCTCTCTCTCTCTCTTACACACACACACACACACAGAGAGAGAGAGAGAGAGAGAGAGAGAGAGAGAGAGAGATTAAGAATTGGATGAGTTAACTCAAAGTTCCTCTTGCAGTGAAAGAACCTTTGAAGATATTGCAGGGTCAGTCAGGGTGGCACAGCATAGCCCTGCACAGCACGACATTCAGATTTTATGGCCACATCCACACTATAAAGCACTAGCATACCACTTTAAACAGTCCCTCAAAGGTAAACTGCAGTGACACCAGTGTTGGGAGGAAAGCTGCATGGCGCCACTCAAGCATACCAGCTGATACTGCTGATTAGATTAAAACCAATGAAGAGGAAGGTGGAATGCTCCTCATTCCCAATAGCTGACATTGTTTGTATCAGCGATAGGAAGTTACAATAGCTCCTTCACCCTTACCAAGAAAAGAACATCTTGTGTGGATTTCACAGCTTTGTGCAGATTGCCAAGAATTTTCAAAAATAATAAAAAGGTGTGGGAGAGTCCTGCTCTCCAGAAGGACCTCTTGAGATCTTGTGAGGGCTCTTGTGTGACCTTTCCAAAGCCTGGTGGTGGTGGTGGGATTAAAAATCTACTCTGCCTTGCATTCAGGTGGCAAGGCCCACCAGCAGTGGCTCATGACAGATAGGAATGGTTGTGCAGTGCTGTTCCCAGGATTGTTATGGCATTACACAATTTTGCTTATACACATGATATTCAGGAATGCAACCCTGCATGAGATGAGATCTATGCAGAGAATCCAAGGAGACCTCAGAACAGGGCAGGTTAGCTCTGCCCATACCTTCCTTTTGTTATGTTCGATGTTAGCCAAAAAGGAGAAAAGCTCTGATCATGGTTGGCCTGCCATTCCTACAGTTGTTAAAAGAGCTTGATTCCAGCAATACAATGCAAACTCAGCTTCGAGGTTCCCAAATACCATTCAAGGAAAAGGCTAGGGGGTCTGGATTCCAAGTTCAGGAGAGCTGAGAACTACAAACGAGTGTGAAGTTGCTTCAACAATCAGCCCCACCTATTCACCATGCTTTTAAACAGAGACAAGGAAATATCCAGATATTCATATGTCAGTGTCATGCCAATAAGTCATGGTCTTAAGGCAGGTGTTCCTTCCTGGGGTCTAGGTCTTCTCCTGCCTCTTGGTGTGTTGTCACTGCCTTAAAGACAAGGTCTGGCTGTCCTCCTTTAACAACTTTAACAAATCAATCTGTGTCATGGCACTGACTCTGCCTCATCTGATGGAGAAGTGGTTTCTTTAACATTGTATGTTCCCACATCCTTGCCATGAATTAAGGAAGATGGGGGGCTGTGCGACAACCAGAGGGAGAGTCTCAATGGAGGGCCCTGGCTCTGAGTAGTGGGGCTTGAGTGGGAGGGCTCTGATCAATGACCTCTTCCTTCCCATCGTCATCTTCATCAGAGCCCCTGGGTAAGGCCATGACATGCAGCTAAACAATTCCTTTGTTTTAATATGCATATTGATGCTTCACATGCAAAAAGGCTGGATTTCAGTAATTGCTTTTATTTATTCATAAGATAATCAGATGTTATGCAACAATCATGTGTTCCTTTTTAAAATATTTTAAATCTTAACTGATCTCTTGACTCTGTTATCTCCGATGGCTTTTTACCACAATATGCAATAATTCAGTTTTTAGTACAAGATTATGAATGGCTTTAAAAAGAAGTGTCACACATTTGTTATGCTAGTCATTATTACCCAGGAGGCAAAATTAGCTGTTCAAAGTCAAACTTGATTGTAACCAAACCTAATTAGGTAGATGTTGCGGTCGTGTTTTTAAGAAACACAAAATATTTAGATACATTTCTAATTAATCTTCTATTTGCTACTTAAATGTATGATAATATTAGATCATGTATTTACTTTTGGTGGGAAATAGGTGTATCTCTTTCCCAAGGAAAGTGCATCAATTGCTAGGTATACCAAGAAAAGAGTGTCTGAATAAGTGTGGTGTACGTTGGTGTAAGTCAGTCAATGGAGTAGTTTTCTGTGTTGTTCCTGTGGTTCTTGAATTCTGAAATATTGTGAATTCCGTGTTTGTGATTGACACTTCACTATCAGGCTTCTGTTGCCTTTTCCAGCTTTGTATAATGCCTTGGACAGACCATTTTCTGTGTAACCCACACTGGCTTAATAAAGTAATAGAATCATGGAATTGTAGATTTGGAAAGAACACCAAAGGTCATCTAGTCCAACCCCCTGCAATGCAGGAATCTCAACTGATGGTCATCCAACGTCTGCTTAGAAACCTCCAGTGAAGGAAAGTTCACCACCTTCCAATGTAGTTCGTTCCACTGTCAAACAGCTCTTACTATGAGAAAATTATTCCTGATGTTTAGACAGATTCTCCTTTCTTGTAAATGGAATCAATTCACTCTGGAGCCAAATTGAACAAGCTTGCTCCATCTATCATGTGGCAGCTCTTTAGATATTTGAAGATGCCTATCATATCTCCTCTCAATCTCATCTTTGCCAGGATAAACATACCCAGATGTCCTTCCACAAGGAAGTGGAGACCATGGTCCAAGAAGCCAGACCTTTCCATATGCAGGTTCCCTAAGACTATAGCCGGATATGGTTGACTGAACTGAGGTCACTGAAGTCCCATTGCTTTTCATTCAATTTGCTGAGTTCAACCCATATTTATACAAGAGCTGTGAAGAACACCTTGAAAATCTGAAGACAAAGGGTAGGAAACACCAAAAGCACCGAGGGTTGACTCCACTGGTGCCAGTGCATGAATGGAACAGACTTACTGTGTTCAGTGGCACTTACTCCCAAGTAAGTGTGCACAGGATTGCAGCTCACAACTATATTCTTATTTTGAAGGCATGATTCTTTCATATGACCAGAGTCACGCTATTTAATCATGTGGTTTGAAATATTTCTGCAATTCTTTTTATTTTCATGTTCTAAAATATATTGACAGGATATGAATTCCTCTGGGCAACGCAGCTCTGTTGGTGGCTTAACAGCTAGGCAACTGTTGTCTACGAGATAAATGTTCTACTTAGTGGTAACATTAGTATGACTTTAGAAGCATTCAAAATTTTCAGCAGAGGCAAGCCATCTATACAAATCTCTACATTGCCTTCCCACGTTTTTGTTTTGATTTTATTTTTATGACCTGCCTACATATACCAGGGTTAATTCTTTGTAGCCTGAAATAAACCACTTTGCTGCTGGGTCACCTGGAGGTAATTCTTACTAGCTGCAGATGGCAATGCAAATAGCCAACTACAGGTCTGTAATAATGAGAATATCATTTTACATGCTTAACTGGAGAATGGAGAGATTGAGAGCAGAGTTCACACTACTCTAGCAAGGAATAGTAGGTGGTAGGATTATGTGTCTCCTGTTCCACACACAAAGCTTAACTAATTTCATTATACAGCAATGATCAATTTCTCATAATTGTTTTTCTTTTAAAGAAAAGAATGAGAATATAAATGTGGAAGGGAGAGGGAGCTTTATTGTATTTATTGTAAACAGCCAGTGATCACTGATAATAACTGCACTTTCTGAGTCAAATCAGAGCTATTTGGGGGGATCTGAGCATCAGCTGAGTTGGGTTGAGACAGCCATGGATTGCTGCAGGTTGGGCTGGATGACTTCTGAAGCTGTCAGGGGCAAGGCATCAGTCAGGAAGGAGAAGCTGGCATTGAGTGGGAAAACTCTATGTAAAGGCTAGAACCTACCTGATTGCTGGCTGACTTCTTCCTGTCTGAAGTCCCATTCCCAGCAGCACCCTACTGGATTAATGCCTTCACACAACAGTTGTTGACCAGAGGCAGCAATCCTATGCTCCTTCATGAACAGCTTCTGTGCTGAAAAGCCATGTGTGAAGGAGCACCCCGGATAACTTTGCCCACTGCTACTTATGATCAAGAAGGGGGGGGTAGGTGCAATGTCTCCTTCCCCCTCCTGGCCATATGTTTAATTAGAGTGGTTTCCCCCCTTTAAATTCATTAAACATTAGCTCCACCCCCAAACTAATTTGGGACCAGATCTGGGCTGGGTAGTTCCCAAGTTAGCTCAAACCAAGTCAGCCTGATTTTTGCCTCCCATATCAGGAGTGGGTCAGGGGTCTGTATGCAGCCCTAGTATTCATAAGCATACTGCCTTCTGAACTCCATACACTGTTGGCGTCTGCCTCAACTCCAGTGAGAGGGTGTTACATTATGCAGAGCCTACGGCACAAAATGCTTTCTTTTGAGTGTAGAGAGATTTGATTTCTGGCGCATGAGGCACCTTCAGAATCTCAGCCTATAGGAAGTGAGTTGCTGTTTAAGATACCCCGGTCCCAAGTTGTTTAGAGCTTTGTACACTAGTACAAAAACCTTGCTGTTACCACAGTAAAGTTACTGCCATCAGCAATTAAACTTCTGAGTTCTGCACCAGCTGGACTAGGCCCAGTGGTAGCCCCAAGTAAAGTCCATTACAGTACTCCAGTCTTCAGTCTACCAATGCATGGACCACTGTGTGCAAGCTTTGGTGGTCTAGGAATAGCTAATGTTTTCTCACAATCTGAAATTGATAAAGGATACTGCTAGACACTGAAGACATCTGTGCCCCTAGTGAAAGTGCCAAATCTAGGAGAACCTCAAGACTACAGTTTTGGTTTATTTGTTTTTATAAAAAAGACCGGACACCCCAGCTCAAAGTATGTAATTGAACAATTTCCAGGGCATGGAAACCACTCACACATAGTGCCTCCATCTTGCCAGGAAAAGAAAGCTCAGTTTGTTGGCTCTCATCTTGTCCTACCACAGCATCCATACACTTATACAAGGCTTGCATGGCCTCTCTCAGTTCAGATGTTACAGAGAAAATAAAGCTGGGATGGCACTTCAGTCAAAATCCTTGTTTCACAGAATAGCACTTGGACCCCCCCCTAAAAAAAAGTGTCCCACTGCACAAATATCAGGTGGCAAGGAGCAATCACCCAGTACTACTCTCTGAAACCAATCCCCACAAAAAGCTACTGCAAAGCAGTGCCCCTAATCTCCATTTTACAGAGCCAGCTCAGTAAACTACCATGGGCAATGGTAACAAAAGCCACTGAAAGATCAAGAAGAAGCAATAGGGTCACACATGTAGGGTGATTAAGTCTGTAGGCAAGCCTAAACCCAGAGTGAAATAGGTCCAGATAATGAGTTTTCTCCAAGAATACTGAAAGTGATCAGCCATCACACTCTCAATCACCTTCTCCTTGAAAGCAGTATTTGTGCCTGGGCAGCAGTTATCATGTTCTATAGGGTATGGCTTCTTTTTGGCCAATGGTCAGGGATGATGGGAGATGTAGTCCAGCAACTTCTGGAGGTCCCCAAGTCCCCATGACATATTTAAGGCAATAGGAAGGGAAAGGTGAATTCAGAAAGCAAGTTGTTAAAATAACCAAGAAGCAGGGAGCAGACTATGCTTGAGGATAATAGCTTTAAAGATAAAAAGTATGCTAAGCAAAGTATTCACTGGAGAATAAATTAGTGTTAAAACAATAGGAAGCATGTGAACATTGCAAATTAAAAATGCAAATGTTATGAATAGAGGCACACACTCAGATTTACAATATGCATCATTACTATAAGGAAAACAAAACAAAACCTTTTAAGAACATGCATGACTTTATTAAAGTTTCACTTCATACCAGAATAGAAAGCGAAGAGGGAGCTTTTGGAGATTATGAAAGGCTTGTTGGCCAATTGGATATCTTGTGGAAAAATCACATAACAAGATGGATCATTGATCTGGGACAAATGAGAAAGGCAATAGAGTCTGCCTTCCCTGTAGCGTGAAAGCTTAGAAGTGTTCTTTGTAAGTGGCAGTAATAGATATGAGTTCTATTTGCATCATGAATGCAAAAAGAAAGAACTTGATTCAGAGAATGGTCTATCAGACAGCATGACCAGATTATGAGAAGAGATTTATATATATATATATATATATCTTTTAAATTCAGAATTACTATTCCAGCATTCAAAAATATTCCAGGTGTTACACAGAAAAGTATGAGTAGTCTAATATGGAAGAGACACAGGAGATAGCGTAGTATGCAAGTTGCAGCTGGGAGATGAGATATCAATAGATGATATACAACCTAAAGTCAGTTCATGCTGTTGATAGAAGCTACCACCTCCAAGGATGCCAGTTTATTTATTGGCCATTGAGCATATTATTGCTGTGATTCATTCTCTTGGATTTGCTAAAGGAGACAATGCTCAATAGATTGCCCAATAGCAACATTTCTCACAGCCCATCTAAATCCTTACTAACTGCACATCGTAAGGTTTAGTAAATTACATAAGCACATACAGTATTTTTTGCTCTATAGGATGCACTTTTCCCCCTCCAAAAATGAAGGGGAAATGTGTGTGCGTCCTATGGAGTGAATGCAGGCTTTCGCTGAAGCCTGGAGAGTGAGAGGGGTCTCCAGGCTTCAGGCAGCTATCAGCAAGCCTTCGGAGCGCGGCGGGAGTTCCTGCCGGGCTCCGAAGGCTTGCAGATAGCAGCCTGAAGCCTGAAGCCCGGGGAGCGAGTGCAGAGCGAGCACAGGGAGTATTCAGATTAAATACATTTAGATAAAAACACATTGATACCAAAGCATAATCCCAAAAGTTGGGTTTGGAGGTAGAATCTGGGCAAAGAAAAATAAATTGCACAACATACAACTTCAGGAATAGAGAGGGACACAGGGGACAGCAAGGGGAAATGTGTAGAGAAAGCCCCATATCATTGAGCATCTATGCAGGGCCAAGTATGAAGGCACAGAGATTAGAAGAGAGTATCTAACATGGATCAAGAGCTGAAGGACAAAGTATGATTTACAGACTGATATTTTCCTTCAAAGGATCCATGTTAGATAATCCCCTCCACCATTCCATGCAATTTTGGTCAGTAAAATTATTTCTATTCTTGTTAGTATGGGAATATATGCTCAACATTTTCCTTTCAGATTGCTACACAGCTGTACCAAAGTATTGGAAGGGCTCCACATTTATTACATATCAAGAGCTGATTGATCAGGAAACATTAGACCATGAATTACATTTCATCTCACAGTTCCCATCTTGTTTTGCAAAGCTGCATGAATTCTAATTTGTTCTTGGCAACCCTGGTTTTCTTTAACTGAGTTATAAATATTCTGCTTATGTGAAGTCTGTGATGTTGAATTGAGTGGGAAAGAGAATGAATTGATTCATTGCTGATTTGCTGTAAAGAAGAAGTCAAGTCTTGTAAGGAACCTCAAACAATCAATAGCATTCCATCTAATGGCTTGGTTATTTACTTCGTTGCTTTTTCTTGTAATTTACCACTGCCACAATATTATTTCTCTTCATAGCATGACATCCTTTCCCAGAAAAAAACTAATGTTTTCTCCTGAACGTATTCTGCAATCCATACTGGAATATTCAGAATATCAGTTACAACCTATGGTCTGTGCTTGCATGCTTCTCATGAGCAATGGATTGGCTACTGTGAAAACAGAATGCTGGACTAGATGGGACACTGACCTGATGCTGCAAGGTTATTCTTATGTTCTTATGCTTAATGAAACAAAACGGGTTCTACTTACATTTTGAATCTGAGAGATTTACCAGTCAAAGAGAAACTTGATAGTTGCATAACAAAACTGCATCTGTAATAATACTAGAAATAAAGAACTCTGTTTCAAAGTTACATGTGCAACAATACTCTTTGTAGCAAACTTCTCATAGTAGAAAGGAAAACTTCATGTTAAGCTTGGTCTTCCACAACTGGAATGGTTGTGTGCACACTGAAAACCCCACAATTTATCAGCACAATGCACTTGGGAAGAATTTTGCTAATGCTAAATACCTTAGAAGCAGAATAAAGTATATTGCCAGTGATCCTGCATTGTGACAGAAGTTAATTTTCAGCAGTAGGATTTGTACTTAGCCAAAATATATTAGAAGACATTTTTGGCTGTAGGCCAACACACTATATTAGGTTATTAGGAATTTTCTTTGAAAAGTCCACTGAATTATAAATTAATTAATTTGGCACTGTCTGTAAGGAAATATATTATTCCTCATTATACTGGTACAGTATTGTCTCTTTTAATGAATTAGATCCTTGATAGCCAAATTGTATGCAAATTTCATTGCTTTAGTTGGGATGATTGCTAACCACAGCACAGGAAGTAGTATAATAGCTGTGAATTTATTTCTCAGCTAACCATAATAACTGTATCTCTAAATCTCTGAATTTTACAATTCCTTGGTGTTACATATCCATTTAATGTCCACGGCTAGAATTGCCGTGCAACATATAACTGTAATGGCTTCCTATATTATTACTTCTTAGCAACATTTTAACATAGACACACAAGGCTGTAGAGTCAAAATATAGTTTGGTAGCCAGGAGTGTCTGCAAACTCATGCATTCTTTCCCTGTTATGTATGATGAACTAGAAAGCTAAACTGGAATATAGATATTAAGCTGATGTGAAGGGAGGAATAAAATGTGTGTGTGTGTAGAAAGTTGTAGGGATAGGGCATGTGATGTCATGGGGCACTCCTGGTCACCCAGTCTTGGCTGGTAATTTAGCAGACTTTGTCAACTCTGAAGGGCTTAATATGTCTGCAAATTTATTCATTTCTGTCAAACGAAAAAAGAAGTACAACCATTTTTGGATTTGCCACTTGTGAATGGGGAATAAACAAGGTGAATATAAACAGACCCTGAACCTAACTGGACAGCCTATGAAGCACCTTGATTAAGGCAAGCTGTTTTCCAGAGAACCAAATTGAATATTGTGGTTGATGCATACCCCTTTAAAAAACAACAGCACTATACAGCATTGCAGAACATTACACTGTTCATTTGAGCCCTCTGTATTAGTTAGTTTTGTTTCTTTGTTATATTTGTCAAAGCTAGCTAAACTGAGGGGTGTCACCTAAATAAGTAATAAAAATAGTCATAAATACCACAAAGTACCTTAAAATAGTCTAAAACGATGTTCTCAAAATAAAATAGCTCTGTGAGAGACATTTCCCCCTTTACTTGAATATTTTCCAGAAATCTAATGAGATGGCTGGAACTGCTGCCCAGATAATGTTAAGTCTATTTGGAACAAATTTCAAACCACATGTTTTGTTGTTGTTAGTTGTTTCTTCTGGTGGTCCAATATTTCCCATTAGCTGCACACTGCAAGCCAAAGTTGATTTCCATAGAGGAAATTACTGGCAAATTGAAGCATATCAGTCTCGCTATATGCACCCTGCAACCTCTCAAAGTCCATCTGTGCTCCGTGCTGTGGTAT
This sequence comes from Podarcis raffonei, assembly GCF_027172205.1. Lineage (NCBI taxonomy): Eukaryota > Metazoa > Chordata > Lepidosauria > Squamata > Lacertidae > Podarcis > Podarcis raffonei. Next base: position 51,053,341 of record NC_070605.1, on the reverse strand, counting down.
GATTCATTTCTTATCCTCTTCAAATCTGGTAGCAATGTCGTTAGTTGGCAAATGCCTAATGTGCTGATCTTTGAATCTATAAAAGATGGTGTCAGTGAATCGATCAAACCCAACATCAGCTCCTGTCATTGTCTCGTGAGCAATGAGGTAGTGCTTTGATTGATCTGCATAGTTGCCAACTTCTTGACACTCTTCAGATTTTCCCGGTGCTTTAAACGACTTCTGAGTCACCAGTCCATGTATGCATGCCAGGCTCTAGATCTGGAAAGTCTGGTAGCATTAATAGAGCAGATTCTGTTGTTAACTGAGCCAACTAGGAGGGCTTTTTTTAAAAAAAAAAAAATCCTAGAACTCTATGCTTAACAATTTATTTCAATAAGATTACCACAAGTCGGGGTTTCTTTCAGTTTAAGCTGAAGTGGGCCTTGCGGAAAGAAATAAGAAGTGTGGTATTTTAAATTGCATCTTACATTCTTTCAACAATAAAATGGATACAATGAATAACAAAATAGAACAAAATGCTGTTCAGATTTGTTCAGACCAAAAGATTTTGTCTAGGTCACTACTGATGCATCAGTTTGTTTGACATTTCTGCCAGGCTGAAATGGGGGAATTGCTTTCTTAGCACCCTACCAGCTCTGCTGTCTCTGTACCAAATGGTATTTATTGCATTGCATGTATTTATTACATTTATATGCCCCCATTTCCTCCAAGGAGCTCAAGTTTCTCTCCTCCCCATTTTATCCCCACATCAACTAGCCAAAGTGAGTTTCATGGCTGAGGAGGGATTTCAGCCATGGCTTCCCAAGTCAATACTCTAACCATTACACTACTTTGGCTGCAAGGATCGTAATTTTCTCAGGGATATTCAGATTCTTCAGGGTTCAGTTTTATACCCATTTACATGCAACCATTGAGCGTGGTCATCTGGAGCTTTGGAGTACATTGTCAGCAATATGCTGATGGCACACAGCTGTACTTCTTCACATCTGCGGATATGGCAGTGGATTTGCTGGATCGTTGTCTTTCCTTGGTAATGGACTGGATGACAGCCAATAAACTTAAACTCAATTGAGATAAGACTGAGGCACTTTGATCTTCAGATTCAGATGAAGGACAATGTACAAATTTAATAAATAATAGTGAACACTGTGCTCTTCAGACGTTCTGGACCACAACTCTCATTATCATTGACCATTAGCCATGCTCGCTGGGGCTGATGGGAAATGTAGTCCACAACATCTGGAGAGCCGCTCACTAGCTTTCCATACTCAATGCCATGGCAAATATGAACAATGCCTTCCCTTCCTGTCACTGCTACTTGTTTTTCATGTATCATATGATGGCATACTAAATAGCTTTCATAACAGAGGTAAGCACTTCTCTATCAGTTGAAATAGGATGGAAATTGTTATGGGAGGTTAAGAAGCCATTAAGCTGATAAACAGCACAATCCAATGCATGTTTACTTGGAAGATCCCACTGTGTTCAATGGGGCTTGCTCCCAGATACTTCTATATAGGATTACAGCTCTAGCGTACTAGAGGATTAAAAGATTGTGTGTGAATGGCATCCAGAGATATTTTTTTGTCATGAATGAGCTTCTAAAGTAGACCAGTTCAAATATGCATGGCAATTGACTGTAATTCATTATCACTGAGTTGTTGTTGCTTTCAAATACTTGTTGTACATAAGATTTTACAGTTCTAATATTATACATGCACACTATCAGTTTGTATTGACTTTTAGATATTTTGATGTGCATATAATCCTTCTAATTTTGATCTCATGGAAATTGGATAACTTTGGTTCTATGCAAGAATGTTGGTGTACAGAGGCAAAGCTTAATTAATATTATGATAATCTCAGCACCTAGAGCGGTTACTTAAAGAAAGTCACTATGTAAACAATTAAAACAGTATGTTTAATTCCACTGGAGAGAGAGAGAAAGAGAGAGATAATCTGTATGGGGTTATTTCAGGTAATTATCTTCGTTTTAATTCTTTGGCATTTTGAATATTTAAATCTCCATCTTTGACAGAGGCAATATCTTTGATGAAGTAAGGCCCAATGGCAGATGTGACTAATTCTTTAAATGCTTCATTTTAGTTTACTAAAATATTTAGAGGTTTAATATCATGGCAGCATCTCATTGGGATACTTTTTGACTACCAGGGTGCCAGAGAGCGAATATTGTGCTGTCTTTTGGATAGCAAGACAATGGATTTGGAAGAGAAATTTTTCCATGTTAAAATTTTATCTAGCTATTGTATCATTTCAAGGAGCTACTTTTTAATGGGAGCAGCTGTGGGGAGAAGCCTCACGACTGAACACCAAAATATCACCATAGAGATATAAATTTTAAATAGCTATTTCATTTTCTTTTAAGAGATAAGCCCTGAAAGAATAGAATCTAAAGATACACCGGTGGCAGGTTTGTTCATCAAATTCTGACGAGAATGTCGATAGCAAAGAGACATAATCTTATTATTATGGGTGCTTTTGTATGGGGATTGTTCTTTTTGGAACAGTTTAATGACATTTAGTTATTAGGGAAGATCAGGTGATCATGCCATGCATTGAAAGAACATGTGAGGGTTATGTGGGAAAGAGCTGTCACTGCGGCCAATGCATTTTGTGTCCATAACTTTGCCATCTGGTCATTCAGCTGGTGTGGGACAGAGCTCTGTGCTCATACTGTGCTTGCTTAGAGTCACTCTCTGTGCTGGCTGAATGCACAGATGGTGAGTGTGTGGCACAGCAGCTGTTCCTGATGAGGGGTTGCAGCACATGCCAGTGGTGGGCAGGGACAGATGAATCTGTCAATCTTGGCTTCTCTCAGCCTGCATTCACACGGCAGTTTATTCTGTTCTCACAACTTTCCCCTAAGTATTACATTCTACATTATATTTGGGCTTCCATGTGACATAAAAGCCACATCTTGAGTTATAGTGGGAAAAGTTTGGTGCTCTTTTCCATGTTATCTGCTTCCAGAAAAATCCATTTTCAAATAATGTGGAAATGAGTGCTAAACTTTCACTATATTCCACTATAGTTCCAGAAGTGGCTTCTACAACGTGTGAAAGCTCAAATAAAATGTGGAAATTAACAGGGGAAATTCATGAAAATGGAATGAACTACCACATGAATACAGCCTTAGTGTCTCATTTCCTAATCCTAAATTTAGTTCTTCACATTTCTGCAGCAATCTGTGCATCAAAAAAAAAATAAAAAAATCTCAAGAAAATTGCTCAGCACTAGTGCAAAATTCTCTTTATAAACACATTTTTACATGTGGGTTTAACCAATTTCTCCTAATTTTATGCATCCTTATTATTTTCACCAGTGTGTGCATTTCTATGCATACTACCCTGATACGTGCCTTTTTGTACACTTTATTTGACTGGGGAGTTGCATTGTAAAATTCTGAGAGGCACCACTCACCTTTCATAGTTGCAGCTTAGTTGTGGCCTGGTGCAGCTCACCATCGCACAGGGAAAGCCCATATCATGCAGGGGAGGCCATGCACTGCCAGCGGAGTACATCAATTCCTCCTCTGCCAGCCATGGGACTTGTTGGAGCCCACCCTTGTGCCAGCCTATCACAGGTGGGCCAGTAGGAATGGCCTGGGGAGAGGACCTGCCTCCAATTTGGTACACTCCTGGGAGTGCCTACAGCTCAGTCAGAATTGCTTTGTAAAATTCTGAGAAGTGCAGATTTTGAAGAATAGGCCAGTTTCGGTTCACATGTCGCTTTCAGAAGTGTGAATTGGGTAGTTTCTTATTAGAATGAGAACAAAATCTAACATATCCCCCATCCTTAGTGGTGGAGGGAAGCGTCAAGAGCCTCTTCATTCACTCTTACAACATGTGGGTGTGTGAATGTCTTGTGTACTCAGCTTGTTCTGATAACTCTTTTACAACAGAGGGTTGGGATGTTTAAGGTGACTAGAAATGCAACTTTGCAAATGACTAACTGTTGAGATTTGTGTAGGCGTGTATTTTAGGATGTCAAGGGAAAAACTTGTTAAGGTTCTGCAGTAGCAATTTACAAGAAAAAGGAACTTTCTTTTGTGGCCTACTTCTTTCCTTAGAGTTGAACTGGGCTTTGCGTAGGGGTAGGAGGCTACTTTGTGGAGCCAAGTAGACAGTAAAAGGACAATTTTAAAGGACAAGTTGTCCTTTAAAAAGTTTATTTGATGGAGAAGTATACAAAGCAAAGCATAAGAAACCAGATATAGTGGTGGCTTGGTTTCTGAATGGCTTGGCTCCTGAACAAATTGGCTCCCGAATGCCACAAACCCGGAAGTAAGTTTTTGGAATCCAAACGTCCGACATGGCTTCCGATTGAGTGCAGGAAGCTCCTGCAGCTAATCGGAAGCTGTGCCTTGGTTTTTGAACAGACTCCCAGAACAGATTAAGTTTGAGAACCAAGATTCCACTGTATCTGAAAGCCTTTGGATTGCCGGGAAAGCTCCTTCAGAAAAGCAAGACATCTTCCCACTCATACAGCATACTGTCCACTCTCATGCGTCATAAATTGTGTCATAAGCACAATTAACTCCTTAAGGGACACAGCCTAAAAGGACAGGTATTAACTAAGCAGGTTCAGGCTTCTATACAGGCCCTGTATAAAGCATCAGAGAGCTAAGCTGTTGACTTCCACTCTTGTAGTATCTCTTTCCACATTTCTATGACAAGTGCGCATTCCTTTGCTTAACCATATTTGTGACAGAAATAGTTATTTGGGCTGTGAAAAATTCTCGTTTTTCTCTGTGGGCATCAAAAAGAAGACAAACTCCCACAAAGTATTCCGCTGCAGTGGCATAGCTTGGGGGGCAGCGTGGTGCTTCCCCGGTGCACAACTTTTTTAAGGGGTGCAAGTTGGGTGAAGGATGCTTCCCCACCTCTGAGCCTCAGCTATTGGCAGTTACATCCTCTTCTGACACTGCTCCTAATCACTGCATTAATTGGAGCCTGCTGTGAATGCACCAGTCCCCTTGCTGAAAAAGTAAGCCCCCTTGCTCTGGGCACTGGCAAACCATGCTACGTCACTGCCCGTAGGCAAGGAGAGTTTAAGTTTGTGAAATCAAAGCTGCATTGAGGAAATAGGTATGCCACCTAAGACACTTCAGTTCCTTTTTCTTGTAAATGGATACTGCAGCGCCATCACTTTCCCCCTTAACCCTGGCCTGGTAGCTTATGGGCAGCCAGTGCAAACTCTGAATACCAGAGTTACATGTTAGAGTGAGTTTGTCCCCATCAACAGTCCAGCCACAGCATTTTCCACCAGCTGGAGCCTCTGGATAGTCTCACATAGAGCGCATTGTAGTAATCAAGTTGTGAGGTTACCAATACATGAATCTTCATCTTGGAATTGAGATTCTTCCAAAGCTAATAATAATATTCTACTATTTACATCACAATACAATAATTAGTAAAGCAACTCATTATTGACCACAAGATAAAGAATATGAGTATTTTAAATAATTGGTTCATTCTATGTCTCCTCATTCATTGTCTTACTTCATGACATGGGTATGTATTTCTTAAGCAAATTTTAGTTTCTCAGGGTTAGAATTCTTTAAATGTAAAGTTAAATAAATATTTGTTGCAATGCTTTTGTTTTGTTTTTCATCAGGTTAGGGTTCATTTAGCTGCTCATTAATTTATGAATAATACCCTCAATTTACTTCCTGGGGCCTTCCATTATCCCATTTAACCAACGGCCTTTGTTGAGCTTTCTGTGAAGAGTTGTTGGGAAATGATACTGGTGACATGTCAAGTACTGCATAACCATATGAGAGCAATAATACTGTTTATACATGGCACCACACTTTAGATGAACAAGAGGGCAATTTCATTAATATTAATGTAATTCCTCTAATTGCATGAAAAATTCAGATTATACCACCAGTGAAAATTAAGATACAAGAGGTTTCCTGCAAGTGAGCAATGCAATGTGGACTACATTGAAAAAGAATAAAGACAAGGTAATGTTATAAAGATAACTATACACAGTACAATCCTGTAATGTCAACACATTGAGTTCTATGGGACTTGCAATCAATATAAGCTGCATAAAATTGCACTCTTAAAATATTCTAGTAATGTACAAACATGCCTCAATCCATTCCAACTTTCATTCAGCATTTTCTACTCTGCTGCAATTGGTTTATTTTGCACAAGACTTTCCTCCATTTTGTCATCCACTGTTGAAATATATGTTGTTGTTGTTTTACATAGATCATAGAACATGATAGATATGCATATCTCAGCAATCAACAGGTGTTTAAAAATCAATTACCTTCTTTTCAAAACTAATCAATTTTGAAGTAGCCCAGAGAGTTTGTCCTGATAATCTTTTGCATTAAAAACAACACAGTCCTGTGGCACCTGAAAGACAAAGTTAATGAAGTGGCTAATGACCCATCACAAAGCCATCTATATAGACTGCTCTCCTAACCATGCCTACTCAAAGGTAAGTAACATTGAATTCAAGTGTGTTTACTCCCAGGTAAATGGAATTAGGATTGTAGCTCGACTATTTTGATTTTAGAGTTCCATATAGGTTCCATATAAACTTAATCCAGACTTCCTATTGGTATTTTGTTCTTTGTGTTCTGGACTGGATGAATTCCTGTGGGCATATTGAACATTTTACGGGCACTCTAAATGTTGGAAGGCAACATTTTATTTCATCAGTCTGTATCTGCATGAATAGTGCTCATAGGCTGTCTATAACAGCAAACAACTAATACACAAACAGAGTCAACAAACGACACAGCAGAAAAAAGATGAGCAATGAGGCCCCTGTTGGGACAGCAGCAATTACACATCAATGAATATGTAAATACCATAAACTGCAAAGCAATTTACATATCTATTTATGTATGATTTGTACATGGTTCCCCCCTCGATATATATATATATATTATTCCCCCCTCAATATATATATATATATATATTGCAGAGAGCAGGAAAGCAAGACTCCAATGCATGATGGAGACTGAACAGGTGCATGGAAGGAAATTCATTTTCTGAGAATTCCTCTGGCATCCCTAGAAGGTTCTCTGGGGTCTTTTTTAAAACAACAACAACAACAACAACAACAACACAAAATGCACCTGATCAAAAGAGGTTCATGTATCATATCTGCTTTTAATATCAGCCACAAAGTTATGTCACAGACGGCAGTGAAGCAGAAGCTCTTGCTACTCTAGATAGTTATAGACAGCTAGAAGCAGCTGATACGTCAATCAGATAGAAGTAGTAATGGGCAAGAGGGAAGCCTTTCACAGCAATGTTTCCTTGGCTGCTTGCCAGCCTCAGGTCCCTCCTGACCCGCCTTTGCCCTTTCAGTTTCATTTCTGTAGGGGAAATTATGTAGGGGAAATTCAGGCTGCCTAGGGGAAACCTAGACCTTAGGGACTGTAACAAGGAGACACGTAACACCACAGTGACTTGGGGTTCAGAGCAAAAGCCCATAACAGGTTGCAACAAACCAAGGAATCAACTTGATCCATCAGAGGAATCAAAGCAGGCAGTCTATCATTTTCTCAGCCTTTTTGTAACAGACCACTTTTAGGTCAAAACTATACAGTCCAAGCTATCTTCTAATGCAAGGAAAATAGGAGCATAGAAATCTGCCTTATTCTGAAATGACCATTGGTCCATCTACCTCTGTAATGTCGACAGTGACTGACAACGGCTCCTCAGGGTTACAAGTCTTTTCCAGCTCTTCCTATAAATGCAAGTGATTGAACCTAGGACCATCTGGGTGCAAAGCAAAGACTCTACCACTGGGCAAACTTCCTTCCCTGTACTGGTGGTGTGCCCCAGTGTTGTCTAAAATGGATTGTGTGATTTAAAGCATCAAGGAGGTATGTGAGTGAAGGTTGCTAAAGTTTACTTTCACATTTTTTCCCTAGTACTTTGCTCTCATCTAGGTTCTAATACTGAAAGTGAACCCAGCTTGGGGCAGGTGGGGGACTCGGGGACACTCTCTCTCTCTCTCTCTCTCTCTCTCTCTCTCTCTGTGTGTGTGAATTTCCATTGCACAGCAGAAGTCCGAACTGTGAGTGCAATGGCAGGTTTGGATACAATCCTCTATGTGGAATTGTCCTTAAGAATAGTTACTAAAGCTGTATATTTTTATCATCAGTATTATAACATTCTTTTTAAAGAACATGTTTTTCTAAAAAATTAGAGTGTTCATACCATTAAAACAACTTGAAATGGAATGTCACAATTATAGATGTAAGTTATTTTGAGTAACCAAAAACTTATCATACCACATGAAACCTGCTTTATACACTTTCCTGCATCTGTTTTTCCATTTCCATTATATGCCACCCTAAATTACTCCATTTATAAAAGGCAATTCTGTGTTTATATCCCAGATGTCCTAATTTGCTACAATTATAGCTGTATAAATACCTAAAGCTGAAGCAAATTTGTGAAAAGCCCTTAAGTAAATTCCAGTTCAAATGTGCTTGCAATTGTTTTGATTTAAATTCTTCTACTTTGAATTAGTAATAGCATTCCAATGTTAGTTTGGGTAGATATAAGAAGTTTTAGCAAAACAGGATGCAAAGTGTTTTACTGTAAGTATGCAAGGTGCTTCATTACTGCCTTAATATTTATCCATGAGTATAAGATTCAGGATTTTCTAACTGTGTTATCAAACATCAGATTTTATATTTGAGAATTCTGGGTTTGCCTTCTAAAATTTGCTAAATTCTTCATTTGAGAAATGCCTTCTCTATGCCTTTTGTCAATAATCTCATGTACAAAAATTTATATTCTCTACAAATAATACACAGTCACCATTACAACCACTCATCTATTTAACTCTCAGCAGAGGATTGCAAGTGTGAAGCAGGGGAATCGCCACTCCCCATCCCCATCCTGGTTGTGGCTGCATCTGTGCTGTCCAGCAATCTGGCTCTAGCTCTAATCCTTTGCCAGACCACTGTTTCCCTTCATCCTTCAGAATGGTGTGGACGTTATGTGCAGTCATTGTGCATGAGCAGATGAGTGCACCTGTACAGATGACAGCTTCATGAATAAACGTTCTCAGGATGGAAGGTGGTTTGGGACAACCAAAAAGGTCATGTGCATTGGGTGAACAGATTGCCACCCCACTCTCCACTCACCCCACTTTTGGTTGACAGTGGCACTGTATGGATAGTAGTGGTAATTGGCTACAGAATGCCTAGAATAACAGCCTCCATCTCAAGTAAAATGGTCATTGTGGGACATCAAATATATCTTGCTTTCTCCGTTTACCTGACTACCTTCCCATCTCTTCTGTCATTACTCATTCACCTCCTTTCTCCCATGATCACTTTCTCTGCTTGTTCTCCTTCTTTTCTTCCCACACACTTTTCACCTCATACTTCTGTTGTACTTTCTTTTATTTCAGTAAAATGACACAGAATTCCCTACCTGTTTCTTAACCATATATTTTGACCTAGAAGTGTGTTTCTGAGGGAATGTCTCCCTTTCCCAATAAAGCCTGAAGTTGTATGGGGAGTATTTGCCTTCTAGATAAAGAGATCCTGTGGGAGCGGTGTCTGAATTCATGTGCTTGTAAGATTTCCTCATCCAAAGACTGAAGATTATATGTAACCATAAATGTAGAGAGGAAATAAATTTTGGATCTTTCCAAGAATTATCGTACTCAGAAGGAGGACATATGAAACCTCAAATGCTTAATTCATCTCAATATTTTGTAGACTCTCACTGCAATCCTATGCATGTCTACTCAGAAATATATTCCAGGGCTACATTCCTATATACATTTATCCCTACATATTTTTAAAAACTGGATCTTAATTAGAAATTTATTTGTTGTTTCCATTTTCAGTTTAACTTTATTCCCAAAATATTATGCATCTATCCTTCTGGGATAGTAGTGCCCTATCACAAGTGGCACTTCTGTGTTGTACTCTAGTTGTCATTACTGAATTAAGTGCCATTTTGCCAGAAAAGAACTGTACTGGTCAAGTAAATATGCGAGCTATAGAGCCCTGTTCAAGCTTTCTTATGCCATGTACAAAATCATGTTTGTGTGTCCTTCAGGGAAGACTGTGCTAGCTTCACTTCACTCATGACCATTTTTGTTATCCTCCATGAAGGCAACAGAAATGGGGAGCATGCTTTGCTTGGGGACACTTGCCTAATCCTTTTAGAATTCTGGAAAATTAGGTTTCTAAAATTCTCAGTGAGTATCCATGAGTAGAGGAGCTCCTAGGTTCATGCAGTCAGCATCTAACTCATGGAGGGAGGCAAGTAGGATGAAAATAGGATTGTAGGGCTAGTACACTCATTCCTTTAATTCCACCTGGCATTATTACAGTACACAGAATCAGAACCGCTGAAGAGGGCTCAGGCGGATCAAAATTGCATCACTTACCATGTTCCATGATTGAGTGGCTGACATCTGGATCAAACTTATTTCAGAATCTTTGTTCAAGGAAAAAGAGATCTGATACTCTCCTTTGACACCAGGTCAATGTTTAATTATATCAATTTTTGTATAGATTTTCAAGAACATCAGCAGTACACACACAAGCTCAAGTTTTCAATCTTTCTGTAAAATTGTGTATAAATGCTATTTTGCACCTCAAACCAATCTGAGACACTTTTTAAAATAACATTTACAAGGGGAAGTATCTTTGTCAATAATTCTGTCATTTACTGTGATTCATGATTTTGCGTTCATTCATTCTACTGGTTAGTGAGCAATGAAAAAGACTCCACAATTTATAGTAATTTCATATCCCGATGTTTGTGACTGCCTTATAGGTAATCTGTCTTTTGGATCAAACAAATAGTTCTTTAATTGGTTACAGGCCTAACAGATTATTTTTGAATCATGTTTACCAAGAACACTTCACAGGATTTGGAATGGTATGAAAGATAAATGTAATAATAATCTTGTATACTCAAGCAATTAGAGTTGTATTCAAATTCATGGGACTAAGGTATTAATTTTAAACCTCACATCACGTGCATTTTTACACTTTCAAACATTTGCTAAAATAATGTCATTACCAGTTTGCACAACAAGGCAGCAGTTTTAGGCCAGATTACAAGCCTGGTAGATGAAGGGAACGCAGTGGATGTAGCCTACCTTGATTTCAGCAAGGCATTTGACAAGGTGTCCCATGATATTCTTGTAAAGAAGCTGGTAAAATGCGGTCTTGACTATGCTACCACTCAGTGGATTTGTAACTGGCTGACTGACCGAACCCAAAGGGTGCTCATCAATGGTTCCTCTTCATCCTGGAGAATAGTGGGGTGACTAGTGGGGTGCCACAGGGTTCTGCCTTGGGCCCGGTCTTATTCAACATCTTTATCGACGACTTGGATGATGGACTCAAGGGCATCCTGATCAAATTTGCAGATGACACCAAACTGGGAGGGGTGGCTAACACCCCAGAGGACAGGATCACACTTCAAAACGACCTTGACAGATTAGAGAACTGGGCCAAAACAAACAAGATGAATTTTAACAGGGAGAAATGTAAAGTATTGCACTTGGGCAAAAAAAATGAGAGGCACAAATACAAGATAGGTGACACCTGGCTTGAGAGCAGTACATGTGAAAAGGATCTAGGAGTCTTAGTTGACCACAAACTTGACATGAGCCAACAGTGTGACGCAGCAGCTAAAGAAGCCAGTGCAATTCTGGGCTGCATCAATAGGAGTATAGCATCTAGATCAAGGGAAGTAATAGTGCCACTGTATTCTGCTCTGGTCAGACCTCACCTGGAGTACTGTGTCCAGTTCTGGGCATCACAGTTCAAGAAGGACACTGACAAACTGGAACGTGTCCAGAGGAGGGCAACCAAAATGGTCAAAGGCCTGGAAACGATGCCTTATGAGGAACGGCTACGGAGAAGAAAGGTATAAGAAATTAAGATCTGAAATTGTACTTGTTTTTTGTTTTTGTTTTTGTTTGTTTGTGTATTTGTTGTGTTTATTGTACTGTAATGTTATGTTTTTGTGGTTATAAAAAATTCTTTAATAAAAATATTATTAAAAAAAATAATATGAGGAACGGCTAAGGGAGCTGGGCATGTTTAGCCTGGAGAAGAGGAGGTTAAGGGGTGATATGATAGCCATGTTCAAATATATAAAAGGATGTCACATAGAGGAGGGAGAAAGGTTGTTTTCTGCTGCTCCAGAGAAGCGGACACGGAGCAATGGATCCAAACTACAAGAAAGAAGATTCCACCTAAACATTAGGAAGAACTTCCTGACAGTAAGAGCTGTTCGACAGTGGAATTTGCTGCCAAGGAGTGTGGTGGAGTCTCCTTCTTTGGAGGTCTTTAAGCAGAGGCTTGACAACCATATGTCAGGAGTGCTCTGTTAGTGTTTCCTGCTTGGCGGGGGGTTGGACTCGATGGCCCTTGTGGTCTCTTCCAACTCCATGATTCTATGATTCTTGTGAGTTTTTGCAAGAAAATATACATGGAGAATTGAAAATATTAAAGGCCAGGTCTATTTTCTCTATCCAGAACTCTTGCTATTTAAAATCCACCCTTCAATATTTCATAGTAAAGTGGTCATGTAGGCATCTACAAAATGCTAATTTATGTGGATGGATACAAACAATAATTCACTATAATTCAAATCAATACACAACATCTTGCCATAGTGGGGTGGACTGACCACATGGCTTTTATGCCTATTCAGTTGGGTGCCCAGGTGATGTTGATGGCCAACTTCAAGACCCCTGCTCTCCTCCTCCTCCTCCTCCTCCTCCTCCTCTTCTTCTTCTTCTTCTTCTTCTTCTTCTTCTTCTTCTTCTATCTACAAAGTGGACTGAGACTAAACAGCTCTCCAAATACAGACCCCTTCAAATAAAGGAATGTCTTCTGACAGCTGTCCTTTGTAAAGTAGGCCGCAGATGACTAGGGACATTCTTGTGAATGAATGAAGGGGCCTAGCATCAAATTCTAACAGCACAATATCATAGGCTGATGGACAATGACAGTCAACACAATGAAGAATCAAGTTTGTGACAACTAGAAAGCAGGAACTTAGAGTTCACACCCATGGTCCCACCTGACATATGCAATGAGGTAAGCCACACATCCCATAGGAAGCCAAATACATACCGTGAGAAGTTGTGGATATTAAAGTTTGCCAGGGATACGGCCTTAAGTCCCTGGCAGACTATATTCCCCAGTGTTCATTGTTATATATATTTCATGTTAAGGCTTTGTGTCTAAAAGGGTGCCCAAGAGAAGTTTTCACCTATCATGGCCACTGGAGGTAAGCACTTATCTCTCCTCCCCAGTAGTAAGCATACAATATTAATACAGTAAATAAGAATTTTCTGCACTTTCGTGACACCCAAAGTAACCTCCTCACTTTGTCATATGGTAGGTTAAGATGTCAGTGTTGGGGGCTTTTTACAGATCTGTAATTTTTATTTTACCTCCAGTTATTGCAAATAATAGTGTAACTGTGGCTCAGAACAGAAACTACACTGTAGTTTCAAGTTAAGCACTTAAGTTCCATTGATTTCACAATGAATTACTTTCTGTCCAGCCTTTCCTCTCTCTGATTATATGCTTTGTCTTTACCCTCAGCCATTCTTAATACAGCCTTTTGTCTGGAATCCCAGCGACAGACCCAACTGTTGATGGTGCTTCTAAACTCAAGTCCTTGCAGTTAATATACACCAAAGCTTTGATAAGTCTTCCTAATCACAGCTGGATCAGAACATGGATCACAACTAAAATATAAATTGTAAATTCATAACCAGAAATTAAATACAATTAAATGATGAATGGAAAACAACATGCTAACATGATTGAGATGAAATTAAAAAGGGAAAATTCAAGTTGTAATGGATTGTGTTGACAGCCATCGCTCATAATATTTGCCCATTATTAGCTAAGCAAAAAATGTAATCAGGGAGGCAATTATAACTGAGGGAAGAGGCAGTGAATTAAACTGATGCTGATGATAAAAATTACTGAACTCTTAAATTAATGCTAGTTATCTATTTATGAAGAGTGATGCTCAATGCTTTTCTATAAGGTGGTGTCAAATTTAGCCCATAGACTCCTCTTAGAAAAAGCCAGACAGCACATAGGTCAAGGACAGTGAGGGGGTGGCAGAAACTCTGAATCCAATGCTGAAGATCCCATTGAGGGCCCTGCATGTTGATAAGAACTCCTGAAATTGTCAGAGGAGGGTGTGGAACTGACCTCTGGTCCTTGAGAGCCCCTGCTACACCAAAAGCTTTGGTTCCAGGCTGAAGAACAACAGCACAGTATGAGTCTTTGACCCAGAGTTGTTCGTCTACTCATGAGTCAGGGGTCTACTTGTGTGTAAGTAATCCCAGACTCTCCTTCATTGCCAGCAGCTGTGGTTAGGGCGTGGCTTAGGAGGCCAAAGTATATAAAGCTGCTACTTTCTGGCAACAGCCCAGGTTTTAGTGTTTTGTATGTCGTGTGGTCTTCTTGCCATACTGTCCTGAGATTGTTGCTCCCTTATTTTGCTTGTCCTTGGTTTGCTGGACTGTCTTGCATCTATAACCCTGTCTTCACTGGTGAGTACTTTGGTGAAAGTGTCTGTAAATTCTCAATTCAATTTTTTGCAATCTTAAATTAAGTTCTCTATTATTATGCTTAAGCAATCATTTAAATTCTCCAGCATTTTAGTGTGAATTTCTCCTATGAAACAAATTTTTGACTAATATACCCATTTTTCAATTTTGCTTAATATAATGTGTGTTTGTATTTTATTTTCATTGATCTGTTCACTTTTATGCACATTTTTCACTGATATGTGCATTTTTGTAAACATTGGTTGGGGAATTGCACCACCAAATTACACTAAGTACAAACTTTGAAGGATGTTTGTTTTGTTTTCCTCTCTTCTCCCTCTTCTCCCTGGAAAGTGCAGATTTGATGGTCTTGCCTTTAAAAGCTAACTGATTTGAATTGATTCCCATCATCCAGTGAAAGACTTAAATCGTCTCTACCTTTGGCCTTAACCCTTGAGGCCATCCCCAGGGACTGGTGGGGCAAAGAGCATCACAAACTAAGTGGCAGCCTAGGGGATGGGGAAGCTCCATGCGCATTCTTCATGGCAGTGATCCCTGGAAGTAGCATGGACATTGCCATGCAAAGCACGTTGCAGGGGAATGACCAGAAATCCTCTGTGTGGGCAAATTATGACAGGTTGTATTGGGTGCTGCTTTGCCATGTTTGCCTACATGGTTGCCTGTCATTGGCATTCTTGGCTTCCCTAGTTATCAGATTCAACCCTACCATTATTAGGTGGAGTGACTTGGCTGCCTCAGACTGTGGGTGTCTTTGGTTAGATGCTGAGGTTGAAGCTGTTTGTTCTATACAGCTGGCCCTAAGGCCCCCTGTGTTAGCTTGTTGGCCTCAAGTGTGGTGATGGACGGTGCATCTTACTTCAGCACACATGATGCAGCAGCAACTGCCAATCCAGTTGAATTCTGTATGGAATGTGGAAAACACCATTTTGTTCTCTGGGTCAGGTAAGAAAATATATGGGACTGGTGCTTTCTCCAGTAATGATTTCTGGCAAGCAGCAGTGGCCATATACCAGTGCTGGTTGGGACCAGATGTGAAAGTGGGAAGAACAATGGATATGATTCTTGCATCTACACTGTAGGTTCATTCCAGCCATTGGAAAGGTTGATGTTTCTACACATACTTCATATGTCTATCTTCCTTCAAGACTATTAGGAGATACTTACCTAGTGCAGGGAAACATTTCAGCTCAGCAAAAGCAATCAAGGAAACTGTGGCCTGATGGTCACCAGTAAGAGGTGTTTATTTCCCCCTGTTTCTGATGATATTGAGAAATTAGGCTTTGCTGGTAGTGTTGTTACTACAACATGACTCAATGAGACAATCCATGCCAGAGCCATTGAAGCAAAATAATTCCTCCTCTCACTATAGGAGGGAGGACATTAAAAATAGTAGTTGAGTTTACATTTGTCAGACACCTAGGGTTAGTCTACATGGAGTTCTGAATTCAATCTTATACATCCAGTTTTGTGATGGGCAGGTTATGCGTCACTGCAACTTGTATTCAGATCTTTTCCTGGAACTGTGTTCTTTTTTTCTTTTCTTTTTTAAGACCAGCATGTTGTTTCAGTGGGAGGACAGAGAATTTCATGGGAGAGAATGCATAGAAAAATATTTCAAGCTTGGATCACACACAGGGCAGATGAGCTGCTACTATACCATTTCTGACTACAGATGAGAAATTGCATGAGCGGATACTTCCCAGAGAAGAAAACATTCATTGCACATACAAAACATTAACACACATCAGGGAAAGGGCTAGCAGTCTTGCAGGCTTCTGCACAATTCCTTTTAGTATCCAGAAGCTGGATGAAAAATAGGTGAAATTTCAAGCAGGGGAGGGGTGCAGTCAAAAGCATAATGATAAATGAGGGTGTTTTTCAGCAGAAACACTAAATTTTAAAAAATACTGTTTTGGTTCAGTTCTTGTTTCAGTATCAGAAACTGTTTCAGGAAGATAAATGATCCCTAAAAACATAGAAATCTAAATAGCCCCATAGTAAATGAAGTAAACAAAATAATACTGTTAATTTCAGTACCTTTCATACAAACATCTTGTTTCCCTACATAAGAAAAATGATAATGTTGGTAATCAATCTTTTATAAAAATAGCTTCAACTCCCAATATTTCTATTGTATACAGAAACCCAGCAGCTGATGTTTGAGTCAAACTGCATTTTGAAAAGTACAGCTCTGCTTTGAACAAGAAAGGCTGCTGGTTGTATTACTGCCCTCCTATTGAAGGCAAGGTACTTGCTTCCATATGATGGCTTCTTTGTACAGGAACCACAACCTTTTGTTCCATTTACAGTGGTACCTCAGGTTAAGAACTTAATTAGTTCTGGAGGTCCATTCTTAACCTGAAACTGTTCTTAACCTGGGGTACCACTTTAGCTAATGGGGCCTCCCGCTGCTGCCACGTGATTTCTGTTCTCATCCTGAAGCAAAGTTCTTAACCTGAGGTACTATTTCTGGGTCAGTGGAGTCTATAACCTGAAGAGTCTGTAACCCGAGGTACCACTGTAGTTAGTAACCTAAGGATTAATTCTGTTTGGTTAGTCAGCCGGCCAAGGGGTGGTGGAAGAGGAGATCTTGCCTAATAACTAGACAGTGTGGAATGAGCCTTGCTGAGAACACAGCTGTTGACAAGGGGCACACATCATTTTTATTGTCATTTATCAGCAGAGGTTTTTTTTATTAGGGTATTTTGATGTAAAAAGAAGGACTATGAGACACTGCAGTTAAGACAAGAAACATGCCTTTGCTTTATTTACATGATCTCAGAATGACATTACATAGGAACATAAGAAAAGCCCTGCTAGATCAGTCCAGTGGCCTATCTACTCCAGCATCCTGATCTAAGAGTGGTCAGATACCTATGAGAAGCATGAAAGCAGGACCTCGGTGCAATAGCATTCTCTCCTCCTAGGATTTCAAGCATGCTGCCTCTTCCTGTGGAGGCAGAGCATGGGCTCTGATAGCCTCAACCTCCAACATTTATTCTAATCCTCTCTTAAAGGCATGCAAGTTGGTGGCCATCACTGCCTCCCATGGGAATATATCCTATAGTTTATGTACAGTGTGGCATACATTTGTATCTTGCTTTTCCACCCAGGAGCAAAAGATTATGAAAGGTTTTCTTCCACTCCCCCCTTTGAAATTTGCAATAGCTAGGCTGAGTTCATATATGTAACATAAGCAGCTCTTCTAATCAATAGTTTGGGGGCAGGGCACAAGAGTGCAGAGGGGCCAATCCACATACAGTGTGCTGTCCCAAGGAAGTCTGGTTGGCATTGCTGCCTGAGGTAACTCAAGCTCTGATTGGCTGTGTACATCTGAGGAAGTTTTCCTCGGTACAGTGGTACCTCGGGTTAAGTACTTAATTCGTTCCGGAGGTCCGTTCTTAACCTGAAGCACCACTTTAGCTAATGGGGCCTCCTGCTGCTGCTGCACAGCTGCTGCACGATTTCTGTTCTCATCCTGAAGCAAAGTTCTGAACCCAATGTACTATTTCTGGGTTAGCGGAGTCTGTAATCTGAAGCGTATGTAACCCGAGGTACCACTGTATATTATTTGACTGTTGTATTGCTGTGAACGACTGTTGTATTGCTGTAGAGAAGATGCATACCCCATTTATTTCTCCTCATATTATATACTCCTTTTGTTCAGTTTGACACAGTAAAGGATTATCAGTTTCTTTCTCTGGACTCCATCTGCATTATTTAAGTGACTCTGCATTCCCCTCACAAATCTTCAATAACCCATAAGACTCACGGTAGACTCTGCTGTTATCATATGCAATTTCTCTATGCAATGTGGACAATCCACCTAGTAGGCCAATCCACACATTCTGGTTCCTGTGCAAATAAAGTGTGTTCTCCCTCATGGAGAGCACAGGTTGCGGGCGGGGCTGACAAGACACCTGACTGTTACTAAGCAAATGGTTTGGCCATCCTTTAAGCAGGGGCGGGCTGTTACTGGGGAAATCTAGATGTTGCCATTTGTTGATTGACAGCCCTATTTGTTAAATACAATGCTCGCAACGAGGAACTTCCTCTTTTCGCTGCTTACTTCGGATCACCAGGAGCACTTGGACCGTGGAGTGGTCTTCTCATTGTCTGATTACATTTCTTTATTTCCACCCTTCTCTTTAATCCTCTCTAGTCCCTTAATTAATTTAATTCCACCCCTTTTCTTTTCCTCTTTGATTTCCCACCCCACCCCTTACCCTGCCCTTTGGGAAGATTCTCTCTGTACCTGTGAGTGCTGCCTGTGCATAATCTTCCTTGGCTTGCTTTTCCCAATAGGGAGAGAGCTCCCATTAGGGGCTTTCTTTTGCAGAAAGGTTTCCCTCATTTTGCCTGTTTGTTAATTGTGGGGCTAGTCAGGACTGTTCCCAGCTTAGCTGGAATCACTTTCGTTTATAGTATCCCCAAAGGTGGCTTTATTTTGCGTGTGTGCAGCGCTGTTGGCCGAATTTTAATCTAGTCTGGGCAGGAGCACCATTTTGAGCTTCCTTTAATATTGCAATGAGTCAAAGATTTTTAAGAGCGGAAGCAGTGAGGCCTACATTCAGGCCTAAGCCTGGTACAGTTAGCAGTAAATTGTTAAGTCTCTGTGACATGTGACTCATGTATCTTTTGCTTGCAGGCTCAGTTGCTATTGTATATTTGGGGCAGACAGAGTGGAGCCAGGGTCTCTGTGCCTCCAATGACTATGAGCACTCTGTGTATGCTCTTTAACTATGCTGTTTCTGAACAAGTTTATTTTCTTCAAGTTTGTTTTGCCCTGATAGTGGCTACCACCATGTTAGAGAGGAATTCTGGCTTAGTGGCTAGAGTACAGGACTAGGTCCTGGGAGACAGGGTTCATTTCCCCCTCTTAGCCATTGTTATAACAAAACAAAGCAAACTGCTCCTTTTGGACTATTCTGTGGCTGGGTAGTTGGGCCCATTTGTGATATCATTGATTCCCCCCCCCCAAAGAAAGGAAATAAAAAGAAATTTGGGTTTCTTGAGGAGGTGCTTCCCTTTAAAAGGGCAAGCAGGGGTACCTGGTCAGGCGGTGGGCTGCCTCGAGTTTGCTATTTCAGTGGAATTATTTATGTCTCCCCTTCATGAATCACTGCCTTGCCGTGGCGAAGGGGCTTGAAGAACTCAGAGAAGCTATGAACTATGCCAAGCAGGGCACCCAAGATGAACAGGTCATAGTGGAGAGTTTTTACCAAAAGTGATCCACCTGGAGGAGGAACCGGCAAGCCACTCCAGTATCCCTGCCAAGAAAACTCCATGGACAAAGACAACAGGCATATAAAAGTTATGACGCTGGAAGATGAGCCCCTCAGGTCGGAAGGCGTCCAACATGCTACTGGGGAAGAGTGGAGGACAAGTACAAGTAGATCCAGAGCTGATGAAGCGGCTGGGCTAAAGCCGAAAGGACGTTCAGTTGCGGATATGCCTGGAAGCGAAAGGAAAGTCCAATGCTGTAAAGAAAAATATTGCATAGGAACCTGGAATGTAAGAACCATGAACCTGTTGGGATACTGCCAGGGAGATAAAGTCCATCTGAGCCCCAAGCTCGGTGCCGGACGATCCATCAACCTCCCGTAGTCAGGCAATATCAGCAATCAGCGGCACGAAGCCTCAGGCTTGTGCACACTCTGTCAGCAGAATTCACACAGCAAAAGTTGCACAGCAGGACAGCATATTTACAGTTTATTCAGCGTAGGTCAGAACAAAAGAAGACATGACCGTCTGCTCCGACTGCTCAGGCAAACAGCAGAAAACGAAAGGAACAGACAACAGAAACATCCTGTGAGACAGGAAATGCGCAGGCTGTGACACAAACATCCTGCTCCCTTTTAAGGTGGAACAGAAATATCCTAACAGAACCTGGGTAAGTTGGATGTGGTCAAAAATGAGATGGCAAGAATAAATATTGACATCCTGGGCATCAGTGAACTAAAATGGACGGGAATGGGCGAATTCAGTTTGGATGACCATCATATCTACTACTGTGGGCAAGAAACCCGCAAAAGAAATGGAGTGGCCCTCATAGTCAACAAAAGAATGGTGAAAGCTGTACTGGGATGCAATCTCAAAAATGATAGAATGATCTCGATACGAATCCAAGGCAGACCTTTTAACATCACAGTAATCCAAGTTTATGCACCAACTACTGGTGCTGAAGAAACTGAAATTGACCAATTCTATGAAGACTTACAACACCTTATAGAAGTGACATCAAAGAAGGATGTTCTTCTCGTTATAGGGGATTGGAATGCTAAAGTAGGGAATCAAGAGATAAAAGGAACAACTGGCAAGTTTGGCCTTGGAGAGCAAAATGAAGCAGGGCAAAGGCTAATAGAGTTCTGTCAAGAGAACAAGCTGGTCATCACAAACACGCTTTTCCAACAACACAAGAGACGACTCTACACGTGGACATCACCAGATGGGCAGCATCAAAATCAGATTGATTATATTCTCTGCAGCCAAAGATGGAGAAGCTCTATACAGTCAGCAAAAACTAGACCTGGAGCTGACTGTGGCTCAGATCATCAGCTTCTTATAGCAAAATTCAAGCTTAAACTGAAGAAAGTAGGAAAAACCACTGGGCCGGTAAGATACAATCTAAATCAAATCCCTTATGAATACACAGTGGAAGTGAGGAACAGGTTTAAGGATTTAGATTTGCTGGACAGAGTGCCTGAAGAACTATGGATGGAGGCTCGCAACATTATACAGGAGGCAGCAACGAAAACCATCCCAATGAAAAGGAAATGCAAGAAAGCAAAGTGGCTGTCCAATGAGGCCTTACAAATAGCGGAGGAGAGAAGGCAAGCAAAATGCGAGGGAGATAGTGAAAGATACAGGAAATTGAATGCTGATTTCCAAAAAATAGCAAGGAGAGATAAGAAGGCCTTCTTAAACGAGCAATGCAAAGAAATAGAGGAAAACAACAGAATGGGAAGAACCAGAGATCTGTTCAAGAAAATTGGAGATATGAAAGGAACATTTCGTTCAAAGATTACCATAATAAAGGACAAAAGTCGTAAGGACCTAACAGAAGCAGAAGAAATCAAGAAGAGGTGGCAAGAATACACAGAGGAATTATACCAGAAAGATATGGATGTCTCGTACACCCCAGGTAGTGGGGTTGCTGACATTGAGCCAGACATCCTGGACAGTGAAGTCAAAGGGGCCTTAGAAAGCATTACAAATAACAAGGCCAGTGGAAGTGATGGTATTCCAGCTGAACAATTTAAAATTTTAAAAGGTGATGCTGTTAAGGTGCTACACTCAATATGCCAGCAAATTTGGAAAACTCAGCAGTGGCCAGAAGATTGGAGAAGATCAGTCTACATCCCAATCCCAAAGAAGGGCAGTGCTAAAGAGTGCTCCAACTACCGCACACTTGCACTCATTTCACATGCTAGCAAGGTTATGCTTAAAATTCTACAAGGAAGGCTCAAGCAGTATGTGGACCGAGAACTCCCAGAAGTGCAAGCTGGATTTAGAAGAGGCAGAGGAACCAGAGACCAAATTGCAAACATGCGCTGGATTATGGAGAAAGCTAGAGAGTTCCAGAAAGACATCTACTTCTGCTTCATTGACTATGCAAAAGCCTTTGACTATGTCGACCACAGCAAACTATGGCAAGTTCTTAAAGAAATGGGAGTGCCTGATCACCTCATCTGTCTCCTGGGAAATCTCTATGTGGGACAAGAAGCTACAGTTAGAACTGGATATGGAACAACTGATTGGTTCAAAACTGGGAAAGGAGTATGACAAGGCTGTATTTTGTCTCCCTGCTTAACTTATATGCAGAATTCATCATGCGAAAGGCTGGGCTGGATGAATCCCTAGCCGGAATTAAGATTGCCGGAAGAAATATCAACAACCTCAGATATGCAGATGACACAACCTTGATGGCAGAAAGTGAGGAGGAATTAAAGAACCTTTTATTGAGGGTGAAAGAGGAGAGCGCAAAATATGGTCTGAAGCTCAACATCAAAAAAACGAAGATCATGGCCACTGGTCCCATCACCTCCTGGCAAATAGAAGGTGAAGAAATGGAGGCAGTGAGAGATTTTACTTTCTTGGGCTCCATGATCACTGCAGATGGTGACAGCAGCCACGAAATTAAGAGACGCCTGCTTCTTGGGAGGAAAGCAATGACAAACCTAGACAGCATCTTAAAAGGTAGAGATATCACCTTGCCAACAAAGGTCCATATAGTTAAAGCTATGGTTTTCCCAGTAGTGATGTATGGAAGTGAGAGCTGGACCATCAAGAAGGCTGATTGCCGAAGAATTGATGCTTTTGAATTATGGTGCTGGAGGAGACTCTTGAGAGTCCCATGGACTGCAAGAAGATTAAACATATCCATTCTTAAGGAAATCAGCCCTGAGTGCTGACTGGAAGGACAGATCGTGAAGCTGAGGCTGCAATACTTTGGCCACCTCATGAGAAGAGAAGACTCCCTGGAAAAGACCCTGATGTTGGGAAAGATGGAGAGCACAAGGAGAAGGGGACGACAGAGGACGAGATGGTTGGATAGTGTCTTCAAAGCTACAAACATGAGTCTGACCAAACTGCGGGAGGCAGTGGAAGACAGAAGTGCCTGGCGTGCTCTGGTCCATGGGGTCACGAAGAGTCCGACACGACTAAACGACTAAACAACAACAACAAATTTATGTCTGGCCTAGCAGGTGATCCTAAGGCTTTGCTCGCTTTGCCCTAGAATTCGATGGCCTCGGGCAGCGATTCTGGCCTGAATAGCATCCCCAAGTGGTGCACGAAGCATTGGTTTCACCGGTTCCTCACATTGTTTAGTTTTTTGCAGACTATGGCAGGGCTTTTGCAGATGCATCTAGAGCTTGCCTCTGATGCAGAGGATGACTTGCTGATGCCCCAGGTGCCTTCTTCCAGAAGGAAGCTCTTCGGAGGTGGCAATCCAGGAGGAGGGCAAAGAGGAGCAGGGATGATGCTTACACTGCCTCGCGGGATGGGGACATGCGGACTACTTGCGCAGGTACATCATCCCTGGGCTCTGATGATGATTCATACATCACCTTGGACCTGTACGGGGGTCAGGGTGAGGCTGTCCCAGGTCTCAAGGATCATCCTGGGTAGCTCAGCTGGTAAGCGCGTGGTGATGGTAATGTCTAGGTTGCAGCATTGGTCCCTGTATGGGACAGCTACATGCTCCCCCATCGTTCTACCTGGACACTGAGGTCCAGCACCAAGGGCTTTCTGGTGGTTCCCTCACTGCGAGAAGCAAAATTACAGGGTGCCAGGCAGAGGGCCTTCTCGGGTGGCACCCGTCCTGTGGAACACCCTCCACCAGATGTCAACTACAAGACTTCTAGAAGACATCTGAAGGCAGCCCTGTTTAGGGAAGCTTTTAATGTCTGATGCCTTACTGTATTTTAGAATATTAGACACAGGGCTGCCATCATTCCCACAGCTTGCTGGGATCGCAGCTTTGTGCTTGTGGGAAGGGTTTTCTCAAGGTTTAGGATTCCTCTGGCTCTTCAGCCAGTGGCTCGGAATACTGCAGATCAAAAGTCAGTTAGAGAGCTACCTGAAGTAGCCTAAAATAAGGTTAGGAAGCAGCTTGCATTGAGACGTATGGTGGGATCCCCTTTGATCCTCCTTCTATTCCTGATCTTCATTTATCCCCATCAGGGATTGTCCCTAAGAAAGCCCCATATAATTCCATCTGATCCTTATTTATCGTATCCCAAAGGCACCTCAGTGAATGATGCTACCCTTCCAGAATTGTTTCGTGAAATACGCGTCTCTGGATCAGGTGGTTGAGCTTACCAACAAACTGGAAGAGGTGCCTTGTTGGCAATATGCAATATTTAATCGGCTGTTAGGCTGCTGCCGGTTCACCCTCGAGATTTTAAGTGGTTGGGCTTTAAATTGGATGGAGCTCCTTATTATTGATAAGGCGATGCCGATGGGTTGCGCAATAGACTGTTCAGCACTCAAGTCCTTTAGCGCCTTTCTGGATTGAACAGTGCGAGTCAAGACTCATTTAATTGGGGGTACCATTATTTGGATTATTTTACTGGCTGGTTCATGTGACACCAGCCTCTTCGTAGGCTTTCTGGACACCCTTTGTTCCCTCTGGGAGCTGGGTGTTCTGTTGGTAGTGGATAGGACAGTGGTCCTACTGCCCCCTTTTAATGTATTTGGGGGTTAGCTTGATATTGTTGCTCAAACATCTGCTTGCTGTGGTGAAGCTGTTGGCCTTGAAGGAAGTTATTCTTGTTAAGCTTCTTCTGAAGCAAGTGTTGCCTTGTCAGATCCTATCATTTGCTAGGTCAGTAAAATTTTGCATGCAGGGTGGTTGCCCCAGGCTGCCCCTTCCATTCCTGCTTGGCCAGGTTGTCTCATGGCCCGGGGTCCCTTCATCATCATGTACAGCGGCCTTGAGCCTGGCAGGGCAAGCCAATCACATTTATTTAGGGATCCAGATGGATATCATTGTTAAAACATACCACTTGCCTATGGAGAAGCTGTCTGCCTTGAAGGAAGTTATTTTGTAATACTTCCTCTGAAGCAAGAGATGCTTCATCAGATCTGATTTTGCTGGGTCACTTAATTAATCTTGCAGAGTGTTGCCCCAGGCCACCCCTTCCATTCCCGCTAGGCCAGGCTGCCTGCGGCCTGAGGTCCCCTTACCTTTGTGTACGCTTACCAAGTGAGGTGAAGGCAGTCTCATGCAATGGTTGCAATTCCTAAATGAATGCAATAGTAGTTCGCCATGGCAGGATACCTTGAGCCTGCACAGGGATTTTCAGGTTCATGCTGATGCTGCTGGATCTTTGCCCTTTGGTTTTTTATTTCAGGGGCTGCTGGTGTGCAAAGCCATGGCCTCAAGCCCGGTGTGGTGAAGCAATTATGTGACCTAACTTTTCTTGAGTTTTCCCTCATTTTAGTAGCAGTTCACATGCGGCCCGAGGAGTTCAGTGACCATCGGATCTGCTTTTGGTCTGATAACCAGGCAGTGGTGAGTGTCTTGGCAAAACAGTCCTCACGCTCCAGTGAGTCTCCGCTCCTCCACTCACACTTTGAGCTGCGCTGCTTAAGGTTTAATATTGTGCTTTCTGCTCTCCTGATTACGGGATCCTCTAATGAAGTCGCTGACACTCTATCCCATTTTCAGATGGAGCGCTTCAGATCCTGGGCTCCAGACACTCAGCTACTGCCAGACTTTTCCAGACCACCTGTGGCACTTTGACAACAATTAGTTGTCAATTACAGAGAGCAGCAGCTTCCATTTCCCCTTCTGCTTTTAGCTCTTATGAGAAGGCCTGGATGGATTTCTTAGCCTGAAGCTGGCAGTCCTCGGCCATTCAGAAGAACTGGCCCCCATCGTCTGAGCAGATCCTGTAGTATTTGGTCCACCTGCTGCAGATTTGAGGTGCTGTTAAAACTATCAGTATTCAGTCCGCTGCAATGTCTGTTATAGTAAAGCTTTGATTTGCAGAGACCCTTGTATAAAGTCTGTCGTGCGCAGGGCCTTGGAAGGTTGGAATAGGCTCCAACCTCATATGACAGTGGGCAGGAAGTCGATCAATTTTTACCTATGCAGTATCTGCAACAAGTTATAACTTGTCTGCTGGTTAAAGATCAAGGCGAGACTCCTTTCAGTATTCCATTGCACTTTTGGTGCACTGAGGGTTGGGGAAATGGTGTTGGAGCCAGCACAGGGCTGAGAGTCTGGAGGCTTATTGCTTCAGGACTTTTCCTTATCTGCTTTGGAGCTGGTCATTAGAGTTGGGAACTCTAAAACAGACCTAGTGGGCAGGAGTGCCACCATCAGGCTTCCCCTCACAGGTGAGGAGGGCTCTTGCCCAGTTATGGATACCAGAAATATTTGGCTTTTCCTTCCCCTGGGGGCTGGCCCACTCCTAGTGCATTAAAATGGGTTCCCGTTAGCCAGGCATCAATGTGCTTACATCGTGCACCAGTTATTACGGCCTGTGGCTTGCCTACCGCTGAACATGCCTCATTCCTTCTGAATAGGGCTGCTGCAAAGGCTGCACACTGGGGGCCTGTCAGTAGACAGGATTGTGAATACGGGTCATTGGAAGTCTGATGCTGACAAGGGTTACATCAGGAAGTGTCACCAATGATGTCTGTGCTGATGCCTGTCTGTCATTTCCTTTTTTCATAGGAGCAGCTGTGCACATTTGGATTGTCGGTCACAGCATTGTACACTGGGCTGGCAAGCGCGCTGAAGAGTCTGGACTGGGGCACCATCTCAGTCTTCCTGCCCATGTGAACATATACTGGGTGTCCAGATGGGGAATGCTTTGGGAGGAATTCCTTCTTTTGGTGCGGTTGAGTGTGACATATGCAGGTCCTCCCGCAGTGCTAGTGGTGCAGCTGGACGAGAATGACTTGCCGTCTTCTTACAGCATACGTTTGCGTTCCTGCATGCAGGAGGACTTGGATGAGTTGATGGCAGCTCTCCCTGGACTCAAAATAATTTAAGGCATTGGTTCAAGGTGGTCTGGAGGGGGGGGGGTCGGAGCACCTGTCCCCTCCAATGCACAAAGGTAATCCTTTAAAGGAATCCAAGGATTCGCCATGCTTTCGAGGGGTAGGGCCACGCAAGGGTCCCTGGAGCATTTGGGGTGCGCTTGAGTCTGATCCTGGTTCATTGCTCCCCCACGATGTTTGCTTGTACTGACGATATGGTGGGGCCCAGTCGTCAGTGCTGCCCTGCTGAGGTCAGGTGCAGATAGTCGGAACCAATGCCTAGACAAACTACCACCGAGCAGGCCAGAAAGCATGTTAATAAGGCGGTGGAAAATAAAATAAATAAAATAAAATAAAATAAATAGAATAAATAAATAAATTAAATAAATAAAATTAAAAAATAAAAAATAAAATAAAATAAAATAACAAATAAAATAAAATAAAATAGGTCCTTGCTTTAGGTGGTTCTGTGATATTGCATCCTGCTATTTCCTTCAAGGCTATTGCCCTCTTTAGGGCAGATGGGGTGCATCTTTCCCCTATGGGGAATGACACCTGGCTGGATGCGGTTGCTTTGGGATTGAAGGAAGGGTTGCATTTGTGAGTGGTCTGGCGGTGAACTTCAGTGCTCAGTTGGCGGTTAGGCATTGGTCTGGAATTGGTTGCTGGAGGGGTATGGATTCAGCTGTGCCTGCCCCTCCAAAATGCTGCTGCAGCTGCTGCTTCAAGGGTTTTCCGTTAAAGGAAACCAGGGGCTCCCCATGCTTTTGTCTGAAACCCCCTGGCAAGGGACTAGGGCCATGCAAGCCCCTGGGAGCATTCTGGGGAGAGGTGAGGCATGGTTCCCAGTCCCGTGTCTCTCCCCAGGTGACTTACCCTTGCTGACTTCGCGGGGGGTGCGAATATCAGAGCTGTCCCCGGGCGGGGTCAGTTAGTGCTACCAATCCCTAAGCAACCACTCACATTGCTGTAATTTGAATAAAGTTGTGGCCAAAATTATGCCAAAAACCTTAAACAAAAATTAAGTGTCAATGGTGTTTTTCTTTGGGGGGGTGTCTTGGGGACCTCGACGCGCAAGTAGTCATGTAATATTTATCTTTCAGTCATTGCACAATAGGCTGAAATGTACAGATTGACTCTTGGGGGTGGGGTGAAAATCTAGCAATTTGGGGGGTAAAATGACCATTTTGATAGTGACTGCCTAGACCTCATAATCCATTTTAATACAGAAATTGTGGGTGTGTTAAGTTCTTAGTAAAGATTCTACTTGCATTAAACGAAGACAATAGGACAGATACAATCTTTTATTACAGCTAGAATTAACAAAGAAGGTTCAAGCTCATAGATTCAGATTTCTTAGCCCTACAACTAATCAGGCTAATATGTATGTAACTAAGGAACTGTCTTTTTTTCTTTTTTTTTTACAGAAAGATACCTAATTTTAGATATGTATTGCTATTCATCAGTGAGCTCAGCTATTTAATGTGGGAATAGTCCAATCAAATTATAATTAACCTTTCAGACTAAAAATTGAGCTATTAGGATCCAGTTCTCATGTCTAGCATAGTAGAGAATTCTTTGTGCATTGTTCGTGTTCTGAGGCCCAAAAAGAGTTATTTGGTGGGCGAAGGGGAGGTGGATGACTTGGAGCCATGGTGTTCTTGTTTAATTATGTAAAGCTAAGTGAAAAACAAAGCCTCAGGATCTTCTGTCTCCATGGAGGTAAAAGGTACAGGATCCCTGGATGATTAAGTGCAGTCAACGGTGACTAGTGAGTGTGGCGCTCATCTCACTTCAGGCCAAAGGAGCTGCCGTTTGTCCACAGACAGCTTTCCAGGTCATGTGGCCAGCATGACTAAACTGCTTCCAACACAGTGAAACACCATGATGGAAGCCAGAGCACACAGAAACACTGTCTACCTTCCCACCACAGCAGTACCTATTTATCTACTTGCACTAGTGTGCTTTCGAACTGCTAGGTTGGCAGAAGCTGGGACAGAGCAACGGGAGCTCACCACCATCACATGGATTCGACTCACCGATCTTCTGATCAGCAAGCCCAAGAGTCTCAGTGATTTAGACCACAGCGCCACCCACATCCATGGATGTACCAAATCTTCAATCTCTATAATAGATGAATGAGAGATTGTAACCAAAGTCATCTTGATGAGCAATCTTCATTATCATTTAAGCATTATGATACAATGCCTCCAAGAATATAAGCTTGATCCAGATGTTAGTCATGCTTGGAACAGACATTCTGAAATTAGATGCTAAAATTTGGTGTCCCCACCTCTTGAACTCTGTTCTACATCATTGCTTTGGTGCCCCCACAGTGTGGCTGCACTGGTTGTTCCACCCTAAAACTGCTTCTGACAGGATGCCAGTGGGTTCTGTGAATGCAGAGTTGGTCATAATTGAATTAACAGGTGCTGCAAATTCACATTAGAACATGTGAAAGACATGAAATGATCAAGGCAAGAGGAATGAACATGGATTGATGATGTGAATTAAACGAGGTTAACCTTTCAGCATCTTGAATTCTTATAGGATGTGCCAAGTTTAGAGTACATATGTATCATTAACACTACTAGAAAACACACCTGTGAAGAAAGGTTTCAATATTTGGGGCTTTCTAATACAGGTGGGGAAAGGGCAGATCGTCCAATTAAGCCAAACAATGAGAGATTCAAGAGAAACAAAAGAAATTACTTGGACTTTTCTACCTGGAGCTGGATTGGGTGGCTCCTGTGACCAATCAGACTGCTGCATTCTAGATCCTATTCAACTCAGTACATAACACTTACTATTTACAGTGGTTTAGTTGCTGGGATGTTGCCGCATTATCTTGCCAGTATGCAGCTAGAATTCTAGAATAATGTACTTAAAAATCTGTTTTTCCCCACTGTAAAAAAATCTGACCTTTGTAAAAGTTCTCGAATCAATCCTCAGTATTTTACTGTAGTTTTCAATGTATAAAACGCCCCCATGTATAAGACACCCTCTATTTTTTGGGACTCAAAATTAAGAAAATGAACTATGCACTATCCGTGTATAAGATGACTGCTTATTTTAAACTTCAAAATTTTAGGGGAAAATACAGTCTTAAACATGGAAAAATATGGTAATTTGTGTGACGTGTACAAGCATAATCCTTGTTCCTGTGTGGAAGGGGTGGTTGGGCATGGTTTGGGAGACATAAGTTTTGTGCCACTTCCCTCTGGCTGGTGTGAGCTATCCGTTTGCAAGCTCAGTTCAGTGGAGATAAGTGGCACACAGAGATAGTGGTATTGAGTCAAAGTACTACTCATGACAGCAAGCATTGTTTGCAGGCAAACTTTCATCACAATAACCAGATTCTCACCCTTAACTTGTCCTTCCATAGAAGCTCAGGGTGACACTCATAACCCATATGCTGAGCCGTGATTTCTGTAAGTAATTACAGCTGTTTAAAGTTGCAAGGAGGGCAATAAGTATGAATATGTTGCATTTCTTACTTTGCTTCCTCTTGCAATGTCTTAAATGGGGACACACATCTGCCTTCTTTGGACTATACGTGAGCTCCTGATGTATTTCAGATAATGGGGAGAGATGTTCAAAAGTAGAAAGCACAAGTTCTTCTTTTCTCTCTCCAGCAGCTGAAGCCTTTTTTACATTCCAGTATGCACATCCTTTAAAAATGTGGTCAGGTTGTCCATGCCATAGCACAGCATTACCACAGCTAGACAAATAGCATAATGTGTAATGTGGATTGTAGGCAAATTATCTTCTCAGTGTGTGCTTTGTACTAAAAGCCCATTAATACTCATTGAAGATGTGTGTGTGTGTAGTGTATATTCCATCCATAACCACTTGTGTACTTAAGATTATAATTTCACTTATGTCCTGTGTCTGAAACCGGAACAGCATACATTATTTTCCCTAAAGAGCAAATTAGAAAAACAAGGTAGTAATCTTCCATGTTCCAGAATTGTATTTCTTTAAATGAAACAATTTGTATGTCACCCTTGCTGTAGGGACAGATATTTAACTTATCATTATTTTTGGCTGCTTGTATTTTTTTAAAAAAGGTTTTATAAAAACTAAGCACTGGCCACCATGCCTTAGCATTAGAAACTTAAAAATTAGGTTTCGTATTGCAGATTAGAGTTGCCAGAGCTTCAGATCTGACCTGAAGTCTTCAGGTTTGCCTAGCCCCTCCAGGTGGGCAGGTGAAGGACATGAATCTCCAGGGGGAGGGGTCTACTCTCGTTTGCTCCCCACTCCAAATTAACTTCAGTTAATCAGTCAACCTCTTTTATTGGCATAGAGAAAGTGCATCATATACATGGATCAGAACACAACTCAGAGAATGAAACATAGGAAATACTTTAGGATAAAACTGACCAGACACTGTGAGGTATGAAAATGGCTCTTAGGACCTCTAGTGATATCATTTCATGGGGTCATTCAAAAATCTTGCCACATTCTCCACAATGTCATTCCTACAATTATTCAGCAGATAAGACACCCTGGAAGAGTCACTGCAATAAATCCCCTTCAATAAGGGGGCCAAATACTTATCATATATTTTTACATAAAATGGGCAATAAAGTAAAACGTGTGTGATGGATTCCACCTGTTTTGTGCCCAAGGGCAGTATATTTCAGAGTATGGGATTTTTGAAAATCTATCTTGTAAGATGTTAAATATTGCAAGGGAAATAGCTCTGCATGGGTGGGGATTGTAAAGATGGTGCAAATATGTGCTTGATTGTTTGGAATGCTTCCAATTGTGGGTGGTGCTGTAGTCTAAACCACTGAGCCTTTTTGGTTTGCTGATCAGAAGGTTGGTGGTTTGAATCCCTGTGACGGGGTGAGCTCCCATTGCTCTGTTCCAGCTTCTGTCAATCTGTCAAAAGCACACCAGTGCAAGTAGATAAATAGGTACTGCTGTGATGGGAAGGTAAATGGTGTTTCTGTGTGCTCTGGCTTCTGTCAGTGTTCCATTGCACCAGAAGCAGTTTAGTCATGCTGGCCACATGACCCGGAAAGCTGTCTGTGGACAAAAGCTGGCTCCCTCAGCCTGAAGTGAGATGAGTGCCACACCCCATAGTTGCCTTTGACTGGACTTAAGCGTCCAGGGGTACCTTTACCTTTTACCTAGTTGTGGGTAACCTCAGATTCCTATGTAATCCTTTGGGGGTTCCTGAAATCCTGGTTTGGATGCCAAGTCAGGATGCTTCTGGCCTAGCAACCCTATTTCAGACCATAACCATGTTTAGGCTGTGTAAACCAGTAGAATGCAACCTGTTAAATACATATTAAGTAGAGACATCACCTTGCCAACAAAGGTCTGTATAGTAAAAGCTATGGTTTTCCCAGTAGTGATGTATGGAAGTGAGAGCTGGACCATCAAGAAGGCTGATTGCCGAAGAATTGATGCTTTTGAATTATGGTGCTGTAGGAGACTCTTGAGTGTCCCCATCGACCGCAAGAAGATCAAACGTATCCATTCTTAAGGAAATCAGCCCTGAGTGCTCACTGGAATGACAGATCGTGAAGCTGAGGCTCCAATACTTTGGCCACCTCATGAGAAGAGAAGACTCCCTGGAAAAGACCCTGATGTTGGGAAAGATGGAGGGCACAAGGAGAAGGGGACAACAGAGGGCGAGATGGCTGGACAGTGTTCTCGAAGCTACCAGTATGAGTTTGACCAAACTGTGGGAGGCAGTGGAAGACGGAAGTGACTGGTGTGCTCTGGTCCATGGGATCACGAAGAGTCGGACACGACTAAACGACTAAACAACAAACAACAATGTATACATCTTCATTTTTTGGTTTAACCTTTTCACAGGGTAATCCTATACATTTCTATTCAGGGTCTGGGAGTGAAAGGAGGACAGAAATGACTGGGTGGGGAAGGAAGGAAGGAAAAGTTTCTTTTCATCGTTGCATTGACCTTTCTTATGCTACCAATGGTTATCTCACATCTTTCACATCCGCATCATCCTTCCAGAGTATCCTCTAAGCAATTTTCATAATATAGGTCCACTGCTCGAGTTTTCTTCCCACTCATATAAGCTTAAAATGAGCTTTTTTGAGAATCAAAGTTTTATTGTGTGGAATGCTCAGTGTGTGCTTAAGCTGTTATTAACTACTCACATGAAATGTGTAGGAAAATATCAATCAAAAGAAAAATGGGCACTAAAATAATGGTCTTCTTTACAAGTTTTGCTTTTCTCTCCCTGTCACTATCACTGAAGAGCATTTGATGTATGAATCCGGCTAAGCTAACTATATGTTTTCTATTCTATTTTTAAAATCCCCTTTCACTGACTATAGTAAAATACAGTGTAAAGGGTGTTAAGTATACAGACAAATGGAATCCTTCTTTATCTTTGTGTGCCTGGAGTTCTACATGGAAGGAAAAGGAAAACTTCCTCCAGTCTGCTTCACTTCCTCTAGACTGCAGAGCATGTATTGAATTCAAATTGGTATAAACTACTGTTTTGCTAAAATGAGTCCTGTTTATGATGACAATCAGGGTGGACTTTGGTAATATTGCACCCTGAGAGAAGACAAGAATTGTACCCCTCCAACTAAATACTTATTTTCACAATAATTCTTTTTGGTACACTTGGTTCTTTATGGATCTTCTCAATAGGTACCTGTATAAATACTGTTATTAATATTTTGTGCCCCCTTGGCTCAGTGCCCTGTGCAGGGGAACCACCCACATTGCCCTAAATCTGGTGTTAGAACAATAATGACATCTAGCACACTATTAGAACAAATACAAACCTTGGAAATGAGACAAAGAAGGGAGCATGTCTAGGCCGGTTCAACCATTAGGCAAAGTATGGCAGCTACCTCATGTGGCAGAGGCTGTGAGGTATGGGAAGTGTCAGAGGACAGAGCCTGTGTGCTACATGGCCTGTCTTGTGTCCCGTGCCATCTATGGTACCCTGCTTTCCCCAGATGTGGTGACAGACGTTACCTTGTTTCCAATATTGAAATAAGATTCAACTGCCAATATGATCATTTTCCGTATGAGGGCAAGGGATGTGCTATTTCATCCTCTGTCTTGGATAGCTACTGTGTACTCCAACTAAAAGCTACATCTAAAATGTTGCATTCAATGAGGGTACAGTCTGCATAACTGTATGCACAATAGTTGAGCTATGCAAATCAAGAAGTGTAGAGTGATACCTCAGTTTTCAAACATGTTCATTCACAAATATTTTGGTTTTCGAACATGCCTCAGAAGTTGAACGTGCCACGCAGCTGAGTACAAGATCCTGAGTCCTAGCTGTCGGCTACCGAGTTTCCGGTTTTTGAACGTTTCAGAACTCCAACAGTCTTCCACAATGGATCACGTTCGAAAACCAAGGTACTGCTGTATAATCTTTCACACAAACACTGCTACATTTGTGGAGTCAGTTTATATCTGTGCAGCATAATGTGTGAATAAGCTTAAATTCCTGGTTGCAAGCACGTGTACTCTATTTACATGCACTGTGATACATTATCTGCTGTTTCAATTTCCCTCCATAACTGATGTGTTTAAAAGGCAGTCCATAGCAGGGGGAATGGAATAAATGTATGAAAGAAAAGGCTTAGTATATTGCTACTTGTTTTTCAAAAAGTCTGCGAGGAGCTCTCATGATTTAGTGGAAGAATGGACTGTATCAAAGACTACCCAAAGAGAAAATGACCTCTTAAGTCTCTTGTATAGTGAAGAGGTAATTATGCTACCTTCATGGGCATTGATGGCAAGCAGATATTTGCTTAAATCAACTCTGATGGTCTTGAACTATGACCGTTCCACATATGTGATAGTGATAGTGTTTTGGACTGCATATAAAACTGCCCTAAACATGGTGGATATTATTTTGCAGAGATGGATTTCTGTTCCCTTATTTTGGGGGGTTTAGAGCTATGTAATTAAAATCCCTGGAGAATTATAGCTTGTTTGGGAATGCATCAGACTGGTGGTACTCAGTGCAACTTTTGTTGAATATTAAATCCTCAAGTGATGTGTTGTGAGGAAGGGATCAAACACATTTCCAAAAGAGGCAGAAGCTTCATCAGAGGGAGAGAAGTGTCACATGGGGATAAATATTTATAATTTATTAGGGACGAGACTATAAAACAAAGAACTGAATGTAACCCTATACTTTTGATATGACATCTCCCTGTAGATTTTCATACAGAAATTCTCAGCATAGGAGGGAGAAAAATGTGGGCTGATGAACTCTTGAAGGATTAAAATGGAGCAGAGGTGTTTTGTTTTTTTCCAAAGCAGTGAAACAAAGCACAGTCAATGCACTATGGTTGTGATATCTATAATTATAGCTATCTTGTGCTGCAGTCCCCAACACAGGTATCGTGGAGCACGCACAGGCACTCAGAAGTAAGTCATGTTGAGTTCAGTGAAAGTTACTCCCAGATAAAGAGTGCCATTTTAAATGATTGATTTTAAAAATGCTGAGAGATGAAGGAGGAGGAGGAGGAGGAGTTTGGATTTGATATCTTGCTTTATCACTACCCTAAGGAGTCTCAAAGTGGCTAACAATCTCCTTTCCCTTCCTCCCCCACAAGAAACACTCTGTGAGGTGAGTGGGGCTGAGAGACTTCAGATAAGTGTGACTGGCCCAAGGTCACCCAGCAGCTGCATGTGGAGAAGCGGAGACGCGAACCCGGTTTCCCAGATTACGAGTCTACCGC
Organism: Podarcis raffonei; assembly: GCF_027172205.1. Classification (NCBI taxonomy): domain Eukaryota; kingdom Metazoa; phylum Chordata; class Lepidosauria; order Squamata; family Lacertidae; genus Podarcis; species Podarcis raffonei. The sequence continues at coordinate 51,017,540 of NC_070605.1, read as the reverse complement.
TCTTAACCACTACACCACACTGGGTCTCTATATATAGATATATAGGACAAGATATTGAATTTTCCTTTGTGTGTGGGGAGTCATAAAGTGGATTCTAGTCAATGAAGGTTTAGGTGCATAAATTTGTTACAGGGCTTTTTTTCTTTTTACATCTTGAAAACTGGGGCTATCAAACATGTAATTATTTTGATGATGTTTGGTCTAGCAAGCAATAAATGCAGAATATTGTAAGGTTTGTCCTCTTAACTTTTCTTTAACCGACATTCTGCAGAGTCCTGGCGCCTTGCAGGATGCTTGACAAACTGACTTCAGAGAACAATCCAAAGAACTTCAGTGGACAGGAATCAAGTTAACTCTTTTAACTTGCAAGTTAACTTGCATCCTGGTCCATGTCACCTGGGGCAGGCGTATGTACAAACAATAGGACAGGGTGGTTGAAGGAAATGCCATCTATTGTTTCTTTTTCTTTATTGGACATATGGCAGACATTTGAGAGTGATGGCATGGATCATTGCCTCAGGATGTATATCTGAAGGAATATTCCTCTCCAAGGTGAAATGGAACAATCCATGTATCTTTAATAAGTGAACAACTGATGAGGTTGTTCTAAGGTTGCAACTAGATATAACACAAGGTGATTCATGCTGAATTCCCCAATGTAATTAATTTTTTTGAATTTTAATAGGAACCTCAAGAGACACCCCCCCCAATCTAATACATAATATTTGTATAGTCATTTCAAGTGTTCTGAACACTTAACATGGTGGGAAGTGAGACCAAGAATGGGTGCTTACCTAAGGCTATGGATTAAATTTATTACTAATTGAATTTCTACCCCACCTTTCCCTTAAAGGAGCTCAACATGGTTCTCCCTCTCAATTAATCCTCACAGCAACCCTGTGAGGTAGGTTAGACTGAAAGGCAGTGACTGGCCCAAGGTCACCCAGTGAGATTCAAGGCTGAGTGGGGATTTGAACACTAGTTTCCAAGGTCCTAATTCAACACTTTATACCTCTAGATACCACACTGGCTCTTATGTACAGCAGAGGCAAAGATCAAACCAGACACTTATTGAGTCATAGCTCATTGTCTTAGGTCCTACACCACACCTTATGTTTTATTTACACTAACAGTTATGGCTTCACCCAAAGAAATCCTGAGAACTGTCATTTAAAGGACCTATTACAACTCCCAACACCCTTAAGAAACTACAGTTCCTTCTGTAGGATTCTGTGGAAAGCAATGACTGTTAGGGGTGTAAGAATGCTTTAAATGTATGGTGACCTAGCCATTATGCAACATCAGGTCTCTAAGCAGGAATGCAGCCCTGTGGGAGGGGATTAACCTTTTCACATAAATCACCATGAAAAATGCTCTCCATAAAGCTGCTATTTACTGTGTGAGTAAACATTACAGGTGCTCCAATGGAACTTAATAGTGTTGTAGGACTTGCTGGAGAGGAGACGAGTAGCATTGGAGCCATATTAAAGGCCTAGAGGCTTATAAGGATTTCTCCAAATTTAATAGGGTATGAAGTCCAGAGAAGCAGGAAAGTACACTGTTGTGAATACAGTGTGCACTGTTCTCCTGCAAAAGTCCATACAACATTATCAGGAAAAAAAAATCTGTCTGAGCATAAAATTATTGCTTCTCCTTTTTGAACAGATGGCATGTGGGAGTAAAAGTATTATTTTTTATTTTTTTAAAAATAAGCCAATTTGATTCTGAACCTGTAGTCAGAATTGTAAATGGTTCGTCAAAATAGTTTATGGCTAGAAATGCTATGTGCGCTATAATTTCATGCCTTCGTGGAATGCTTTTAAGCTCACTAAGAGTGAGAAGAGACATTGACATTAATCTTAAATGTATCTGCAGCAGTATTTTATTAGAAACCTTTACATTCAAACATCCATATAGTGTATTTGACATGCTCTGACTTTTTGGGTAATCTTATTGTCCTCCTTTTGTTTGGCTTAAATGAGAATTTGACCCACATGCAGTCATTATAGCTTAATTATAATTGTTTGTAATAGAGAAAATTCAATCGGCTCCAGTCTTAGTTCAGCAACTTGCCCTGATGGAGAAAGCCACCAGCCATGTGTGCAACACAACTAATATAATTTTTAAAATGACAGGGTGAGATCACCATCAAAGGAAACAGTGCAGAAAACAAATGATAAATATAAAAAGAGCTAACTCTCTGTCCAAGTATACAAATACAAGTTTAAATCACTGAAATCCAGATTTCATATATTTTGACTAATAAAGCAAAGGGGAAAGTTGTCATTATGGTAGACATACGGGATCCATCTAGCTCATGAATATTGCAAGATGAAATTTCTGTCAGAAGAGGCTAAGCTTACCAGTGTAAAGGCTGAGGATTGGCATTTTTGTCATCACCTGTGCTCAAGTACAGTGGTACCTCTGGATACGAACGGGATCCGTTCCGGAGCCCCGTTTGCATCCAGAGCAGAACGCAACCCACGTCTGTGCGTGTGCGGGTCATGATTTGCCACTTCTTCGCGTGCGCATGATGTCATTTTGATCGTCTGCGCATGCGTGGGCGGCGAAACCCGGAAGTAACACGTTCCGTTACTTCCGGGATACCGTGGAGCGTAACCTGAAAACGCTCAACCTGAAGCAACTGTTCTTACCTGCATTGTTCCACCCTTTAATCTGCACACCTCTGCTCTCCTCTTAGTCATGCTAGAGTGTGACAAAAAGACACACCTGAGGAATTTACTTTGGATGAAATTTATAATTCTTGTGCTGTCCGTCACAGTGTCTCTAGTCAAAATATTACAGCAAAAGGGGCAAATGCCCTTACACAATAATTTTACTCATGCATTTAGAATATTTCATGTGGATTGCAATATTTATCTCATTTCCCTCTGTTAGCTGCAAGTGATTTTAGCTTAAAATATGGAGTAAGAATATGGAAAAGACATTGCTTTAATATTTCATTTATCTCATTTTCAGTTTCCCTTCTGTAGGATAAGACAAGTTTGCATTATTACCAATATATTTTATCTGTTCCTAGTTTCTCGGGGAGAACAAACTTAGACTTTTGGTCATTGCTGTCTTAAAAGATTGGCTGCATTTAAATAATTAGTGTAGGATGTGCAACGAAAGCAACTGAAAAGTTAATCAGAAATTATAGTTATTTTTCCATTGTTGTTTGAAATAATAGACAATATTCTGGAAGGTCCACGCTCCTTAAGAGAGTGGCTGAGAGGTGTTAGGATAGAGAAGCTCAATGTTTAAAAGCATGTGGCAGTAGAAAGTTCCACCATTTTCAGTCCACTGCCTTTGGTGTTCTCATGACAGCAGATGCTGAAAAGGGAATGTCAGAGTGTGACATGCAAGAACTATATCAATTTGAAGGATACATTCTAACCAGGTAAAACTACCAGAGGACAGCACAGAGCTAGGCCACTGATGGGTGGAGTCAAGAGATGGGGCATGATTTGAGCAGAATAACAAGCTCTGAATAGAGGGTCTTAGAGGGGTGCCTTAGACCTCTAGGCCTGAGGTTCTCCACTCCTGTCTTAATGCCCTCTTTTAGAAATATAATATGATGCTCCATTTTAAGCACAGATTTTTCTCGATATGGCATCCATCATGAATAATTTAGCTGAACATTTTCTAAAGTTCAATAAGTGAAATATGAATCTAATGGCATTGCCTTTAACACAAATTTATGCAAGTAATAAATTCAGATTTAAAGTCCTATTAGAGAATTACATTTTTAATGACTGGTAACGATATTTAATTAATACATTAAGTAACCAAAGTAATTATTGCTACATGTTTTTCAAGAGTACCGTTGTTGTCTGTCTTGTTACCAAATTGCCTCAACAATAATGTCTTTAAATTTTATAATTTTATTTATCAAGTTTTAATCCCTTTAAATACATTTAGTACATTGAAAATATGGTATGTTAATACTTCAGCAGAACACTGAGCAGTGCATATTAATTACTGATTAGAGGAGTCATTTCAGTTAAATAAGTTTCTTTTAAAACCTAAATCCAACAGGTAATTAATCATGTATTAAAAGAGAGTTTTTCTTTGGGAAACAAGCATGTTTCCAGAAATACAAAAGATTATTCTACCGACTTTTACTGTCTTTAATCTTCATATTTAATGGATTGAATAAAACAATTGGCCTGTATTGCATACTTTGACCAGCAGTGGCTCCAAATGTTTTAGTAGGTCTTTTCTACTGTCTGCTTCCTGAAGATCCTGGAGATTGAACCTAAGACCTCCATGCCAACAAAGGGCAACATACAAGAGATTTTGCTAAGAGGCCAGTACATTGGAGTGGTGTGATTGTGAAAAGTCCAATTTCCAAGTCTCATTGATTTTTTGCACACCAATTTTTTGCTTCACGCCTTGAAGCAAAAGAAAGAAGGTGCTGATAGGGGGCAATCTGTTAAGTTTAATGTATATAAAATGCTGTATTTAAGTGCATTATATTTAGAAATGTTGTATAGGAAGGTTGTTTTTGTTTACCTTCAGCACAGAGCTAGTGTTTTTCTTTTGTGAATGAGCTAAACACCTCGTAACTAATCTCATGGTCCATCACAAGATAGTCACAAAGCACAACAGAGGATGTAACCTGTGAACCTGAATAAATGTATTTCCCTGAAGGTTTCTTGCAACACAGAACGGCAGATACAGTGTATTATTGGCGACATAAAGAAACTTCATTTCAGTAAAATATGAAGTGGAGATGGTAACTTTATGGAACTGAAATTCATTGTTTTTTGTGGGGGGCAACTTATTACTTTATTTTGTGACATTTTCTTTTGTAACCTAAGTGTTTAAGACTGTTCTGCAGTAAAGCTTAAAAATTCATTATTGTGGTGGAGAGAATTAATTTCTACAGAAGGTCCAGACCAGGGATATTTGCTCTACAACTCTTAACACAATCCTCTTGAGTTAGTGAACAAGAGAGACCATAAAGAAAGAGGAGCTAGTTCAGGTGACTTAAGAGCAGCACAGAGTTAAAAATGGCACCCACAAGTTCATTATTCAGTTTACAGGCTGTGAAGTCAGGAGAGAGACATTTTGGTGGTTTTTCAGGAAACACTTAAGCTCTCTCCACTTCTAGGTAGTGATGATGATTCTGCTCACTTTTACCCAGAAGTTAACCGAAGTCAGGTCAGGAAGCATTGTCCTTACTCTAATTTAATTTCCTATGTCAAAGAAAACTCATTGGCTACATGAAGATAAGAACTTGATGGATCGAACCAAAGGCCTATTTAGTCCAGCATTCAGTTTTTAATGGCTGGGTCCCCCCTCTTGTTCTTGTTATATGGGCAAGTCACCTTTAGCCCCTAACATGGTGGTGGTGATTTGTGGATAAAATTAAGAGGGGACTGGCACTGCCTGCTCCTTTATGGCTTGCCTTAACTACACATCTACCACCTCTCTTCATGTTGTAGTTTGCAGTGCCATCTATTGGCTATGTGAACGCCTGTGTGTGAACGGATGAGTGTAGATATATAGATACGGGGGATGGGACGGACAGGATGGGACTGAAAAGCAACCTTCCCTTACATTTCAGGATTTTTGGCTGGAGTCTCATGGTAACCTGCAAAGGTCCAGCCATACATTACAAACAATTCACCAAGTCCGCTCACCCCTTTTGCTGCGGCAGCGTTACAGGACAGCAGAGGCTCTTCTGGGGCCCTGATGAGGGAAGCATGATTTCAATGCCCTTCCTGGTAGGCGGTGGAGACATAAGCCCCCCCCACCTATCAGGAGCTGGATCCTAGCCTGCACCCTGCTTTGGTGAATGGGGATGCAAGCTGGGACTTGGGCTGTGGCAGGGGGCGGAGCCGGAAGGCTTCCCTCAGGTCCGCCCCTTAGCTATTTAAGCAACCTGCACCTGGGGCACTACCTGTTTGTTCCTTCATCGGGTTTCCCTGCCCACCCAACCCTGGTTTAAGCTGATTTTCAATGACTTTGCTGTGGCTATGGTGGTTGCCGTTCTTTATGGGGCCGGGTAGGAATTTGTCCACCAGGCAAATGGGCTCTTACTTTGTGGTTTTGCCTACCTCATAGCAATTGTCACAACTGGTTGGGCATTGGGGCAGTCCTTTGTCTTGGATGGAGAGGAGGTTGCAGTCTCTGCCTACCCCTCCAAACGCTGGCGTATCCCATTAAAGCAGTGGTTCTCAACCTGTGGGTCCCCAGATGTTGTTGGACTACAACTCCCATCATTCCTGAGCTCTGGGTGCTCACCCCTTGCTAGCTAGGGGTGATGGGAGTTGTACTCCCAAAACATAAGGGTACCCACAGGTTGAGAAAGGCTGTGTTAAAGGGACCTGGTGGGAGTAGTCATGTCTGCGTGCCGAAGCGGGGTCAGGGCCAAAGGCACACCCCCAGATGGTGGTCCCCATGGGGGTCACCCTATTTGATGTAAGTCTTAGGGACCCCCCCACCTGGATTGACTATGTGGGCGGGCTGGAGGCATTTTGATTTTCCCATGACCAAGCCAAACCTCTTTCATCTGTATTCAATAAAGTTGTGGCCTCTTTGATCCAAACCAGTCTTATTGGTCTCTTATTTACCGTATTTTTCGCCCCATAGGACGCACCGGTCCATAGGACGCACCAAGTTTTTTGGGGGGGAAATAAAGGAAAAAAAATTTATTTCCCCCCCAGGCGCTTGTGGGGCCGGCAGCGGGGAGAAGTGCTCTTCTCCCCGCCGCCCGCCTGCAGACCAGGTCCGGGGACAGCGGGAAGACGCACTGCGCCTCCCAGCTGTCCCTGGAGCTTGCGGGGCAGGCAGCGGGGAGAAGCGCTCTTCTCCCCGCCGCCCGCCTGCAGACCAGGTCCGGGGACAGCGGGAAGACGCGCTGCGCCTCCCCGCTGTCCCCGGAGCTTGCAGGGCTGGCGGCGGGGAGAAGCACGCATCTCCCCGCCGTCAGCCTCCAAACCACATCGGGAGACAGCGGGATGGCGGCGTTCCGCCTCCCCGCTGTCCCCCGACCTTGTGGGGCTGGCGCTGCGGCTCTCCTGAAGCCTGGAGAGCGAGAGGGGTCAGTGGGCACCGACCCCTCTCGCTCTCCAGGCTTCAGCGAAAGCCTGCATTCGCCCCATAGGACGCACACACATTTCCCCTTCATTTTTGGAGGGGGAAAAGTGCGTCCTATAGGGCGAAAAATACGGTATATGGGTTGGAGTATGGGGAGCACAATGCTTGGACCTGCAAGTGCTTTAGTGCTTAAAGGTTGTCCTCTAGCACCATTTTCATCCCTCAAAGATGGTAAATTTAAGTTTCCACTGACACACACCTGTTCTGGATGTTGTTTTTGACTTTAATGAGTTTGAGGAGGTTTATATCTCTGTACTGAGCAACCTCTATCACTTTGACATTTACTTTTTTTTCTCTTTTATAAATGTCTTATAAAAAGAGAATCATTTAGCATCTGTTACTATTTCTACCAACATCTGTCTCAGTCAGACATTGTTAAATATATGAATAATATATTAAAATTCAGTATACTTTTCGGGGGAATTTTCTGAAGTCACAGCTTGATTACTCATGCTATAGTGAGAATCTGATAGTGGTTCATTAACTCATTTAGAGACCTATACATTGTACCATTGTCACATCTTTGCTATTTTCCTACAAGTAGCTCCTGCATGACAAATGTAACATGTAAATCACAAAATGTTATAGCTGGGACCCAATTTCGTAGGCCATTTCCATGGAATTGGCGTGTGTCCCATCTCTCAGCAGAGTGCAGATTCTGTTATCCAGGGACCCAAGAGATGAGCCTATTTAGAATCATCTAAGTATTACCCAGGTGGCACTGTGGGTTAAACCACAGTGCCTAGGGCTTGCCGATCAGAAGGTCGGCAGTTCGAATCCCTGCGACGGGGTGAGCTCCCATTGCTCAGTCCCTGCTCCTGCCAACCTAGCAGTTCAAAAATACGTCAAAGTGCAAGTAGATAAATAGGTACCGCTCCAGCAGGAAGGTAAATGGTGTTTCCGTGCGCTGCTCTGGTTCGCCAGAAGTGGCTTAGTCATGCTGGCCACATGACCCGGAAGCTGTACGCCAGCTCCCTTGGTGAATAAAGCGAGATGAACACCGCAACCCCAGAGTCGGTCATGACTGGACCTAATGGTCAGGGGTTCCTTTACCTTTACCTTTACCTTTACCTTAAATAGTACCCCAGCTGCATTGGGAACTGCTGGGAGAAAACGGATGTTGCACATGACCCCAATTTCTGATTCCAGGGGTTTCAAGCACTTACTCATGGTTTGTGTTTCCTTTGGAATGATGGATAGTGGAGACTGTAGTGTCTTTATGATATATGGTTTACATACTTATATATACAAACTGAGCATGTGAGTTAAGGGTGGGGGCCCTACCAATTTCTTGTCTGGCATAGATCCACTTCCTTTGTTCCCTTAATTGCCCATTATCCAGGCTTTCACCTCACCAGAAGGGTAGCCTGGCTATTCCAAGAAGTGGAAGGGGGCCAAGGCATTCAGCCTAATTCCCCCCAAAACTCATAACAGTTTCTACATGGATAATATACTGTTGAGGAGACCCTATAGAATCTATTTCCAAGGTTTTGGAAAACCTTTTGCAAAGCAAAAGGTTTTTTGCTTTGCAAAAGAAGCAAAAGAAAAGCAAACTTCTTTTAATTTGTTAGTCCTAATTGCTTTAATATATTTCATAAACAATATTGCACTAACTCCCTTTCCTCACAATAAAATCAACAAAACCTACTTGTGAATGTTGGGAGTTGTAGTTAACAATACCAACCCCCTCTCTTATCCTGCAAGGTTATATAGACATTTCAGATATGTGCCCTAGAAACGTAGCGTTTTAGAAATGCATCATTAAGGTTAAGAAATGAGTAAGTGTACTGATGGAACTGAAGCCTGTAGCAAACTCTGCATGCTCCAAATCTAGAATTGCTTTTAGAATTTCTCTTTGTTTAGAAATGCCAGAAGAATATTATAGAAGGCAAAGAAGCAATAAAAGAACAGAATGGGGGAAAACACAAATCCCCATTTCAATTGTTAAACTGCAGTGATGTGGCATTTGACAAGGTAGGTTTTATGCTAAATCAGGGATGTGGAACTGCGGGTCTCTGATTTCCCATCATCTCTGACTTTTGACCAGACTTGTTGGTGTTGATGGGAGTTAGGAGTCCAACAACATCTGAAGGACCACATGTTTCCCATCCCTTTGCTAAACAGTAATAGAGACCCAATCTCTGATATATATTTTTCAGAATATCTGGAAAAAGGATTTGTTCTGAATTAAACTGAAGTATGAAAGCTATTTCATCTGATGTAGTTAAATAAAGGAGCAATTAGGAGAGTGAAGGCAGACCTCCATTCATAGCCTGAGTTATGTAACTCTCAATCTAGCAGGATCTATGGTCAAAGATTTCATCATTTTAGAGCACCAAAATGAAATATTGATTGACTAGCATTAGCATTATGTGGTAAATTTCTAAAGGCTATAGTTGATGAGAAATGGGGGCACTTTGTGCTTATTGCTCTCATTGTTGAATTTTTTCCCTAGCATCCTTGCAGTTTTAATTTACAAGAGTTTCATTTTTGTAATATTGTTGGCAGCACTGAATGAAATATCATGGGATAATATGGTGCAAAATGTCCCTTCATTTTTCTTTTCTCTCTTTACAAAGTATCCTTTCTTCCCCCCTTTCATTAAATCTGTGAGTCTTGCAGATTTTTTCTGTCTGTGGAAGCAAGATTGACAGCTAAGATCCAAGGTTCTGGTGGATCACAAAATATACATATTGGATTTAAAATGTATCACCTTGTGGGCCAGTCCTTTTTAGCTATGCAGGGAATGTACTGCCTAGTGACAAGACAAGGCTAAATTATCTTTCTCAAACAACCTGTTGAAGCATTTAGGAATCTGGAAATGGGACAGGTATCTCTTGGAAGAAAATCAAACGCTACACATTCTATTTTGTTTACATGGATTTTGTTTACATGGATCCTTAGAGTTCTCTAATATTAAAAACCATGCAGAAAAAGGATTCAAGTGCACCAGATGAAATCTAGCTGAAGCTAAATTCAACATTCCCATACCCAAAAAGTGATTTTATTTGCGTTGTTGACCTATCTATACATACTGCCAACCACAATTCCAGCTACTAATACTAGAAAGTTATGATTATATACATTTCTCTCATTTGCTTCAAGACTGGATTAGCTGATCCATGTGCTGATTTTAAGATGATAGACACCAGATACAAGGCTTACTCTGAACAGGAAAGGTAATCATTCCAATAACTATTATATGTGATGTATTTCAAAGCTGTTTGGCTTCTGTCAAGACATGTTAGAAGAGAATGTTTTGTCGCTATAATGAATGGTTTTCTTTATACATTTGACCTTTTTGTCCCAGTGTGTCCTTCAGGATCTGTGTCTTTATTGAGACTTCTATAAAATAATTATGGGCTCCCAGCTCATTTGATTTTAACTACTTTTCTACTCTGGTGAAAGATTTACTACGGCTAACTCTAGCACTTTCCAGAAGCAAATTACCTAGTTCTTCACAAATAATAATAAAAAAGCTGCAACAGAAGTATAAAACTGAATCCATAAATAAACATTTGTTGATCCAATCTAGGTTATCACTGCCTGATAGTAGACAAGCTGAAGATGCAGAAGAGAGGAACTAGATCGGCATCCTGTTTGCTATCAAGTGCTATTCAGCCTCAGCACTATAGGAACTCAGCACTATAGCTCTTGTGACAAAACATCTGCTTTGCATACAAAAGGTCTTATGTTCAGGTTAAAATTGCAGCAGCCCCAGTAAAGCTGTGAGTGACCTCTGTCTGAAATTCTAGAGAGATGCTGACTGTGTGTGTCAAATACCGAGCTACATGGACCAGTGTTCTGTCTCAGGATAAGGCTGCTTCCTTATAGGAATTTATGTTGTTGTTATATTTCCACTAAATTACCACCACACAGCCCAGAGTGGAGGATTTTTAGTGCCATGTGGCAATATAGGACTTTCATGATTGTCAAGGGAAGGGAACAGAACAGAAAAGCCACTCCATGGCCCATGCCTGATGACAGCCATGTCCAATATTGCCCACTTTGGGAACTGAGAGTAACCAAAAAGGGAAAGGAGGTGTGGAACTCCCTCTGTGGGAGGGCTGAGCCCCCCAGTGCTCCTGCCAGGCTTCAGGGAAATGGCTTCCTCCCTCCCTTTGCCCGTGGATGAGCAGAACAAAGTGATTAGTCTTACCAGTTAAAGAGATATTTAATGTTCACAGTGAAAGAACAAAGACTCCATTCTCAGAGGAAAGGTCTCCTAATTAAGGTTTCCACCCACTCCCCCCCCCAGCCATCCCCATCACTTTTTGTCTGGTAACCTGATCTCGCAACCATTTGGTCTTCTGTGTAGCTACCTTATCTGCTCTCCTTGACTTTGGACTGAGCACTGGGACACTTTCCAGCAAAAGGGAGTCTGTTAATTCTCTCTCTCCCTGTTCTTCTTCTCCTAGCTGTTCCCCACTCAGTTCTGCCCAGCTGCTGTCTTCCAAACTATGTTACTCTGCAAACCACTGCTCCAAATCTATACTGATCCACTGCTCCTGGGCAGTTGCAGGATTCTGGTCAGGAGCAGGGGGAGGGGGAGGCCCCCACCATTCCTCAACAGAGTAGCTCTCCTCAGCCTGGTCTCTGACAGCTCCTATCTCTGATAAAAATGAAATTTGGCCAAGGATTATGGAAGGTTAAAGGGCAACCCAACCTCTTACTGCATGCTTCCTGTCACCTGCATCTACATATGCAGAGGCTCATGTGAGGGCAACATGTGCTCAACGTTACACACAAGGCAGAGACCATATTGGACACTTGTTTTCAATTTCACAAGGCTTCATCCTTTTTCCTGTGCAGGTTTGAATTTATCATGAGAAACTACAGGGAACTGTCAACTTTCACGGCTTCCTTTATAATGTGTTGGGCAATTGGTCCCTCTAGTGCAGTATTATCTGCACTGACTGGCAACATCTCTCCAAGATTTCAGAGGCAGGTCTCTCCCAGCATGGACAAATACAAGGCAAATTTAAATTGCATAGAAAGCAAAGCTAGCCATTAGTGTCTCTACCAGCTTGAGAATGCAAGTCAGTTGCTGTTTTTTGATTCCTGTGTGAGCCAGATATAATCCATCATAGCTAAATATAAGGGCCTAATGTTCTCCCTTGAAAGGTCCTTCAAAAATTGACCGCACATAGGTATACAATTATTTTAATGTAAAAGGCAGTACCTTTTGTATCACCCCCAAATACACTGCATATTTGTGCTTTATGAAAGCATGACGGAGAAGGCAAATAACCACTTTTTGTTATTTTTTATAAAGAAAAGGAACTGTGGTGAAGTACCGTATAATTGGGTACGTCATTAAAATCTGTACAGTTATTGAATATGTGTATTTCAACAGAGCTTATTTTCTTAAAGCTTTAAGTTTAAACCTCTCAATTCAATGTTCCTGGTGTGCTAACTTTGATGAGCCCATAAAACTTCTTTCTCATTCCCTGGGGTTTCTTGTTACATCTCACAATTTAAGATTGGAACAATGAACAACTTAGAGAACCAACAACTTAGAGAACCAATAATTGATAGATTTGTCAATCATGAAAAGGGGGAAAAGGCCACAGCTCCAAACGGCTTAATTGAGGGTTTTTGTTTTGTCTTTTAAACTAAAGGTTGAGTATCAGAGGTGGACATCCTAGAGCCCCAGAAGATGCCAAAACAAACATTTATGTGGTGCTGGTTCTGTCTCAGTGGATAACTGTCATTATATGGAAGCAATTTGCTTGGATACAGTGAGATAGTTTGGCTTTAGGTAAATTGTTGGACAAGGTTCATCACTTCACTGAGATATATGCACTAGAAATAAAATTAGCAACTCTGGAGCACTTAATAAGACTGGATAGCATCCAAATAGCTACTCTAAATATTCCCATGGAATTGTATGTACCCAGCTGGATTCTTTGAGCAGCAGGCACTCATGCTATATTGCAAGCTATTCCTGAAACTGTTGGTGGCAAGGAAAAATAGGTGTATAAAAGAGAATTCCTGGATGCAAAGACCCAAGTTGGGCAAGTACTCTTTGGTGAGAGAACCCCAACAGAGATTTAAATATAGAGATTGAAATTAAAGTGTGGAGACATAGACCTTTAAAATATGCCCTTCTAAATTCCTTCAAAAGTTTCCCTCTTCCCTTAGCATAGTAAAAGTCCACACATTTGATAAGTTAGAAATAGTTTACTTACAAACTCTCCAAAGGTCAAATTCATGTGCTTTTCCATACAGTATTCAGAAAAGGTTACACAGACAGTAAAATTTGGCTTTAGCTTCAGTGGTGAGTTCCTAAATTATTGGTATGGCAACACATGCAACTGTAAGAGCCATGAAGTGTGATCTGCATGAACAAGCTCAAAACCTCTTTACACATTGAGCTTCTTTGGTAGACAGTGGCTGGATCAAAGAAGCATTTCAGTTAAATGTGTTGTAAACTTTGTATAAGAAATCATATTGGCAAAAACGGAATTCCACAGCACCGTGTGGTGTCACAGTGTTATAATGCATATACTACACATATAAAGCGCCTTTTCTTCACCAGTGTAGCTGACTCCTGGGAGGAGAACAAAGGCTTGATTACCAAGCCCTTCCCAAGGTGAGCTAAGCCTGGCAGGACAGCTTACTCTATGGTCTTAACCCCTTCATTCATTAATTAGACTTAAGCATGTTGGTTTTATTTGGCTGGTTATCCCACAGAAACTACTTTGCTCAAATGCCATTTAACTATGTACGATGGAAGGCTAACCTTTGAGAATCAATAGATTCAAATAACTTCCAATGTGAAACTGCCACCTATGCATGGAAGCCTCTGGTATGTTAAGAGAGCATTGCTGTCCCCCCTGGCACTCCATAGACATTGGAATACATGTAGCAAGATGTCCCGTGTTCTGCACTTTGGTAGCATCAAGGCCTCCAAGATACTTAGAGAGTGGTGGAATTACTGCCTGCCCTGTGTGGCAGAGATTCAGAGGCTGCACTAGCTCTCTCTATTCATGCCCAAAGAGGTTTGTGGTATGTATTTCAGATTCTAAGTCTGTCAGGCTTTTGACAGACTTGAATTTATATATTTAGGAGTAAAAGGTAAAGGACCCCTGGACAATTAAGTCCAGTCAAAGGCGACTATGGGGTTGCGGCGCTCATCTCGCTTTCCCACCAAGGGAGTCGGCGTTTGTCCACAGACAGTTTTCCAGGTCATGTGGCCAGCATGACTAAACCGCTTCTGGCGCAATGGAACACCATGATGAGTGCCAGAGAGCATGGAAACACTGTTTACCTTCCTCCTGCAGCAGTACCTATTTATCTACTTGCATTGGTGTGCTTTTGAACTGCAAGGTTGGTAGTAGGTCAGACAGAGCAACGGGAGCTCACCCCGTCACAGGGATTCGAACTGCCGACCTTCCGATTGGCAAGCCCAAGAGGCTCAGTGGTTTAGACCACAGCGCCACCCACGTCCCTATATTTAGGAGTGCAACACAGTGGTCCTATTTTCCCATGCTTTATCCTTAAAGAACAGTTCAGCAAAGTACATGGCAGCAGGTTGACAAGAAACTGGGAGGCGAAGTTTTGTATCTACCCTTTCAACTATAAGAAATAGATTCTAATAATGCTCAAAGAGAGCTCTATTCATAACCAATCATCACATTCTCAGAATAGTCTTCCTACTTCTTCACCCCTTCCTTTTTTCCCTCAACTACTGGATGCTGTTAAAGACACACTGCTTAAAACTAAAACTCAAGGTTAACAGAATACAACACAAAACAAGAGTGACTTTGTGCACCAGGTTGATACAATTTTCTGATATTCTTGTGGCCACCACTCCCTACATCCTTGCAGTGAAGGAATGTTGTACATCAGGGGAAGTGAAAACTGTGGGTGGGTGGGGTAGGGAACCAGGTATCTTAAAACACATTGAAGAAACACCTGCTGAAACCTGCTTGCTGTTTTGAAGTGGGAGCCTGAGAGATAGACATCAGATTAATTCTTTATTTAAAATTAGATTTTGTTATCAGCAACTTATTATAATACACTTGGAAATGTTAATTAATAAAAAGAGCATTTCTATTAGCAAGTTTGTTTTTTCCCTTTACCAAGCACTATAGCTTGCAAACTGAATGCATTAGGATTCATAAATACCACTGACTTCATGCATCTTAACTGTACTAATGGAAAAACATTAATAATTGTCATCTGCATTACTAAGATACCCAGTTAATCCATTTGCATAAATTCTGCCTCAGAGTGTTAGACATTTGTAAATCATTTGCCAAGTAATTTCAAATTAATGCACCATTCAGTTGATTTATGAATGCAAAATAACATTAAAACTTAAAATAACTATTTTAATCAGTCCTTTTGAAGGAAAAAAGGCAAATAAAGCATAAGCTCAACCAGTATATATAATCTAGATTTCCCAGTCACAAGTGGGCAAGTGGTGATTAGAACAGCTCATACTTTGTGAGATCCCTGAACTACAAATGATATCTCTTGCATTTCCCGTATAGGGAAAATGCAGAAGTGTGACTCTTGCTTTCCATACTTCTTTCTTTCTTTCTTTCTTTCTTTCTTTCTTTCTTTCTTTCTTTCTTTCTTTCTTATTTGAACAATGCATGGATTCCAAGAAGCATATTTGACCAGCAATGGAAGTTATTCCGTTGGTGATTTTCCTAGTAAGACTGGGCAGATGTCTGATGTATTGATGGTTTAGGTTCAAGACATCCCAGTGCAGAGCATACTGTTAGCTTAGATGACTAATTGAATCACTTGCCTATAATACTTTATTAAAGGAGGCAAGTGCTCTTCAGCAATCTGCTGGGTTGTTGTATCACAGGTATCACAAAGTAAATGACAGTAGAATCCTGACTTTTTGGGGTTTCTGGCTCTGCTATCTGTTAGTTCCTAGGGATTTTAAAGGTACATTGTGATGATTCAGATGGTAGATGGATCATCTCGGTGGTATCTTTGCTGATGTTTCCTTTGATTGTTACATTTCCTCTCAAACGTTAATGTATATTTCTTTGCAGACGGACTCTCATGATTATTGTGGTAGAAGTCATATTCATCACGTTAAGTGAGTTATGGAAAACGTCTCTCAGTTCCATTAAATGTATAGATTAATATGAGCAGTCTATATGTGCAAATACATATTTAAATGAGATAGATAACTATAAACCATGTGCAAAGGGTAGAGAGGATGTGAAACTATTGAGTTGTAGATGATGTGCATTTGTCCTCCCAACTCTGGCAGTATCACACCTCTTTAAACAGCCGTAGCTTCCCTCAAATAATCTTGGGATCTGTAGTTTAAGGCTGATGAGAGTTGTTAAGTAAGAAACATTTCCCTCCAAGAGCTACAATGACAGAATTCTCTGGGAAGAGGAATTGACTCTTAAACCACTCTGATAATTGTAGCTGTGAGAGAAATATGAGTGTCCTAACAACTCCCATGCTCTTAATATTCTGCAATTCCTAGCATTTTGGGGGTAGTCAGGACTGATTCTCCTTTAAATGTCTAGTTCTGATGGGGTCTTAGTATCTTGGCTACTGTAATGGCTTCCAGAACCCAATTTTGTTGCCTGTTAGTCTGCAAACCACAGGGATATAATTGAAAAGTAATTTAACTATAAATGCCATGTTAAATCAAACTGTCTCCTTTATTTTCTGACCTGGCTACAAAGGGACTTATCCTTCTGATGGACTGCCATGGGCATTGGATTAAGTCTCTGTGATGACAGAAACCGACTTCATCAAGTTTAGTGAATGTTCTAGTTCTGGAAAAAAATATGCTCAGAGCATTTCAGATCTTAGATTTGAGAAATTTCATCTATGTCTGTTAACTGTATTCAAATTAACTCTGCCCACGTGGTTTTGTTTTCACATATGCAACATTCCCTTCCTTTGAAGAAATATGAAAGTTAATCAATGTATATTGGTTTCCTACAGTGATTTAATCAAGTGGAAAAAATGCTCTTAGCTTGCCAGAATTTGAAGAGGCAGAAGCTGCCTTTTTGCCCATTACGTTTTAAATTCACAATGCTGTAAAAATGATTCAAAATGAGAGCTATTTAGTCTGTTGAAGTTTATCCATTTTAATACATCATTTCCTTCTAATTGCTTCTTGATTACATTTCTGCATTTGCTTCAACAAGCTTGCCCATTAGGCCATTTCAAAAGTGTATGTTTTTTAAAAAAGTGCTTCTTAAATATCATTTTTGTATTAGTTGCTTTCATATTTTAAAATATTTCACCACTCTTGCAGCTTCAGTTTTCTCACTGAGTCAAAATTAAAATATTTAGGTTCACATGTATTTTTCATTTCAGTGTTAATCTAGCTACATTTTACGCTTTCATCAAGTCTATGAAATATATTTGAAAATCAGGTCTGCTCTTACCACTTAGAGAGCCAAGGCAGATGCCTAGGGCAGGCACATTATAAAGAATGCTAGCTTTGGTCTTCAAATGTTTGATCATTTGTCTGAATTTCCAAATGTTTGGCTCTATAAAGTCAAATGTATGTTGTTTGTCAGGACACCTTACATCTAAAAAAGAAGAAAGAAATTAAATAAAAAGTATGTTTTTCAGACAAAGTAACTGATCTACTAAAATGGTGGTGTTTCTTCACAGTTTGGAAATTGCTAACAAATTATACCATGGAAGTTACCATATTTTAAATTTCAGTTGGCTGTTAACTGTTAATAACTTGTGTGAAAAAAGTATTATTTTTTTTCATTCGCGAATACTACATTCATTTTGTGTGTGCATCAGAAAGCCAGATTGTGTTTACTACATTTATAATCATCAAAAAGCCCATTGCTCAGGTACAACACATGTTTTTGCATGCAACAGGTTCCACGTTCAGTCCCTAGCATCTCTAGGTAGGCCTGGGAATGTCTTCTGTTTAAAACACTGGAAAATCTGGGTTGTATCCAATAAGATTTTCTTAGCATAGACATGTTTAATTTAATGGATCTAAGTTAATTTCATATAACCCTGTCATAATACATTTGCAAATGGGTGGTGATGGTGGCAGGATTGAGTTTTGCAGGGGGGAAGTAGAAAAGCTGAGCACCACTCCTGCCTACCGCTTTTGTCCTTCGTATTTGTCTTCCTCACTGCTTTGGATTAGGGAAGTAGATGCCCATATCTGCTGCTGATAATTTTGTTCCATTCCAAGTAGATATTCACAGGAAAATGTTGAAGGGTCTAAGACTGCCATCACTGTTGTTATTTCCTAACCTTTGTGACTTGCTATATATATCAATACATGGGCTTTCATCTATGTTTTGTAAAGATGGCTTGTTTTGCAATGTACAGTATTTGTGTTTTTACTGTTTAAATTTGTTCTTGACATACAGCATTCTGACCTTTTGTACTATTATCTAAGAGGAGCTCCACAATTTTGTCAAGTGACTAATCTTATTCTTTCACCTCAAGCAAATAAATAACTACTGGTGACATTTGCTATTTTCGGACAAGCATTTTAATCCCACAAGTATCTAACACACATACGCATATGTATATATGTTATGTGATACTGTTGGATAAAGATTTTCTTGTAATAGAACCATAATTTATTATTCATGCTGTATCGTAAACAGAATTCAAGTTTCCATGGGCAAATTTAGGCTGTACAGTGGTACCTCGGGTTACAAACACCTCGGGTTACAAACTCTTCAGGTTACAGACTCTGCTAACCTGGAAGTAGTATCTCGGGTTAAGAACTTTACCTCAGGATGAGAACGGAAATCATGCAGTGGCGGCACAGGTGCAGCGGGAGGCCCCATTAGTTAGTGGTACCTCAGGTTAAGAACGGTTTCAGGTTAAGAAGAGACCTCCAGAACGAATTAAGTTTGTAACCAGAGGTATCACTGTATGTCCAGACTTTTTGTAGGCAAGTGAAATGTTCACCATATGGAGGGCTCCTCCAGATTACCAAACATTCATCCTGAATTCTGCCTTTTATGATCTAGTTGAGATTCCTTCATTGCAGGTGGTTGGACTAGATGACCATTGGTGTCCCACCAAACTCTACAATTCTATGAATATCCTGCACAAAGTCTTTATTGGGCATTTGTTTGTAGGAAGGTTATATGAGGAGATGAATGAGCATAAACATTCATCCTGATTTGACAGATCCAGTACATTTGTGTGCAGCATTGTCATCTTTGTTGTTTTAACAAGGTATAAGTTAGGGATGGGCCCAGCATACATTTTATTCAGCTCACTTGGGCAGAGCTCACATTTAAAGATGAATCTAGCCAATTTACCCTTTTCTGCCTGTACCAATATGTGAACTGAAGCACAGTCATCCTTCAGAACTTACATTTCTCTGAATTTTGCAGTTCAATTCTCCAGCCCACTAGTGTGTGCAAGAATGCACAGAGTATATAAACAGTGCATGGAAGGCACATATTAGTGAAAGTTTGTGGACATTAGGGAAATTTGCACATTGTGTATATTAGGAGAAAAATGTGTACTAAAATGCTGATAAATTTTCACGAGGACTTAAAAAAAAGAATTCACAAATTGGCGTGGGAGTCGGGTAAATGAGAAACTAAGAGTCAGATTCAACTACTGAGCTCTTGTAGCAGAAGCCAGCTTAAAGACTTATGCTAGCGCAAAATGGGACTTTGCTCACTCCTCCTTCTGTACCTTCACTGCCCTCAAATCTGGAGATTCAGGAGATTTCCCCAAAATAGTGTGCAATGAGAGGGGAGGGGAGAAATGCTTGTGCTAATACTTAGCACTACATTTAATTCTACCCGTATGCCCCACGGAGAGCCTCATGGTCCATAAATAACAACACCCTTGTGGTCCCAGGCCCTAAGGAAGTTAGATTGGCTTCAACCAGAGCCAGGGCCTTTTCAACTCTGGCTCCGGCCTGGTGGAACGCTCTGCCTCATGAGACCAGGGACCTGCAGGATCTGATTTCTCTCCGCAGGGCCTGTAAGACAGAGTTGTTCCGCCTGGCCTTTGGCTTGGAGCCAATTTGATTCCCTCCCTCCCTCTCTTTCTTTTTTCTTTTCCTACTCCTCCTGCGATGAGGCTACATTTTAATATTTTAATGTTCCATTATTTTAATGTTTTTGTTTTTTTTGTTTTTAAGTTGTAATCATTCATCTTGTTTTTATTATTGCTTGTAAGCCGCTCTGAGCCCGGCCTTGGCTGGGGAGGGCGGGGTATAAATAAAAAATTATTGTTATTATTATTATTATACCCTTAGAGAAACCAAAATTGATGCATTTGCCTATCCATCTATAATACCCTTCTTGATAAATAATAGTTCTTGGAAATAAACTTGTAATGAAACTGTATATGAAAGGTTGACACATAATGGAAATACAGAGTGACTTCATAGCCAAGCGATTCACTCTAAAAACAGAAATATATAGCCAACCATACATACCAGCTTTAAAATTGAAAATGGTCTCTTATTGACCAGCAAAGCCTAGGGTTAAGCAAGTTTGCAGAATCGTAGCTCTCAGATATAATATAGAGCAGCTTGCAAACTGTGAATGCGTAGAAGTGAAACTACTTTATTGATTTTCATTATCCTAGTTGAAAGAAAAGTCAAAGATAAACAAAGTACGGTGAGTGACAGATACATTAGAGTGTGTGTGTGTGTGTGTGTATTGCCTTCTCACTTCTATCTTATGAAACAAAGATACCTGTAGCGGATCACAAAGCTTCTTTGAAAAGCAAGGAAGAGAAACCAAACCTCAACATCATTTCTGAGGTACTTGAAATTCAAGAATTAAGCAATTAAAGCTGGGACTGTGCAAGCATATTTGTGTCATTGTACAATGTTTTTCATAACATGTGAACAGAGTGGAAGAAAAACTGAAATGTTTCTCCTGCTGGTGACATCAGGTACAATGGAATGAAAAAATAAACTGGCGTTGACTACTGTCATGATGTCAGTAACTAAATGACTTGATTTGACAATTGTAAGTATGTAATCTCTGGCAGGTACACCCTCATTTCACTGCCAGGGCACTAAGTACTATAATAAACATGTCACCTGACATCAGGTTATTACTGATTGAAGACAACCCTTTGTGTGTATTCTTAACCATTCTCATTTAGTGAAACCTTTCTTCCTTTATCCATTTTTATGTACAGTCTATAATGAACAAACAGTCAGCAATGGAGTGTTAAGAGCTATTCCTGTTGCTTTGCAAAAAAAACACAGAACAAACTTTCCTCGTTTTGTTTTTTCCTCTTAAGCAGAGGGAAAAGAAGGGCACCTGAATTAATAACAAGAAGCACAAAGTCCATTTTATTCATACATGCAATCCATACAGTCATGGGCAGCTGGATACAAATAAGCATATCTTGAGAACAGAAAATTTGAGGGAAATGAGTCTGCCTCAAATGGACTTAGTTTTGGTTTGTGGATACATATTTGTTCTATGGTACCTGGGAAGATTTCTCAGGGGGTGTAGGATCATTTGGCTTTTCCCTTTCTGTGGGCAGAGAGAGGTTGTCCCTAAGAGAGGTAAACCCAACATAACAAGCCTGCTTTGTGAGGCTATAGAAAGGTCAACTGACACTATTGTTCCAACCTTGGCGAGGGCAAAAAGGAGGCATATGATCTAGTCCATGGGACTGTGCCAGGCTTGAAGTATTTAAAACTGGGCTAGTCCATCTGGCTCCAATTTTAAACAGCTGATGTTAGCCCTAAATGATTTATAATTATTAATTATTATTATTAATTATCCACCTTTCACTCTAAAGGTCACCCGGGTGTGTTGCAACATCTTTAAAAACTGAAAACAGTTTAAATCAACTTATAAGAAAGTGGGGCATAAAATTATACACCTCGGGACTTCCGGGTTGGTGCCTCCGGCAATGGCGGAGCTCCTCCGATCAGGAGGAACTTGCTCTGTGAAAAGCAGGGTCTGACCGCCACGGCGAAGGCGGAGACCCATTGAAATCACAAGCGAGAGTCACTGATGGAAGCGAAGGCTCAGAAAAAGCTCAATATGGAGGCCAAATGGCCAAAATATTGGGAAATTCTGGAACAAGAGGGAGATAAATTGAAATTGCAGAGCTTTGAAAAACTAAAAAACAAAGTGCGAGATTGGCTTCATTATTATCAAATAATGGAGGCATACAATTTGGACAAGAAAATTGGCTTCCAGCTGGAAAAATCAAAATTGGAAACAGAACTGTTAGATCCCAAAACTAAAACTTTGTCAAAGATGTATAACTTGCTGTTGAAATGGAATACTCAGTATGAAACGGTGAAATCTGCTATGATTAAATGGGCACAAGATCTTGGACATAACATTATGATGGCTGACTGGGAACAGTTATGGACCACAGGTATGAAGTTCACGGCATGTAATGCCTTAAGAGAGAATATTATGAAAATGATATACAGGTGGTACATGACACCAGTCAAGCTTGCAAAAATCTATCATTTGCCCGATAATAAATGTTGGAAATGTAAAGAAACTGAAGGTACATTCTTTCACCTTTGGTGGACGTGCCCAAGGATTAAGGCTTTCTGGGAGATGTTCTATAATGAAATGAAAAAGGTATTTAAATATACCTTTCTGAAGAAACCAGAGGCCTTTCTCCTGGGCATGGTTGGCCAATTGGTGCCAAAGAAGGATAGAACTTTCTTTATGTATGCTACAACAGCAGCAAGAATACTTATTGCAAAGTATTGGAAGACACAAGATCTACCCACCCTGGAAGAATGACAGATGAAGGTGATGGACTATATGGAACTGGCGGAAATGACTGGCAGAATCCGAGACCAGGGAGAAGAGTCGGTGGAAGAAGATTGGAAGAAATTTAAAGACTATTTACAGAAATACTGCAAAATTAATGAATGTTAGATTGATGTCGGAATGAAGTTAAGTGGTTTTAGCAGCAATGTTACAAAGGAGTATGTAAAAATGGATTGTTAACAGGTGAGAATGTAAAGTTATAATATATTAAGATAAAGGATTAAGATAAAAATAAAGAGGGAAAGGATTTGCTGAATTAACTAACTGAACTGGAATACAAAAAAAGGGAAGTTTGAGGAGGTCAGGGAAACAAGTAAATGAAAGACAAGACATGGAAAGATTGATTTGTTTTTAATTGTTTTTATTTTTCTGTATTTTGTATTTTCTCTTTTTTTCTTTCTTTCTCTTATTTTTGTAACCTTTTTTGAAACTTTAATGAATATCATTTTTTTAAAAAAGAAATCACAAGCGGGAGAAGCTGGTGAACCTGAGATTCAGCTGGCACCTTTTGCACCTCCCCTACTCGCGGGGAAACCCGGTTTCGGGGATCCGGAGTGACGTGGGGTGAGTGGCGCGGTGCTTCGAATTGACTGCTTCTTTCACGGAGTGAAGCCGCATTGCTGTTGCCGGAGAGCGCTGACTTTTTCCTGTGGACAATTGGATTTTAAACAACTACCCGTGAGTAGAACGGAAAATTGGATTTTTAAATACCTTAATTTGGCACTGAAACAGGGAAGGTCTTAAACAGGAAGTCTGCCTTCCCCTTTTGTAAATAGATTGAAGCAAAGATGTTATAAGCTAAAGTCTTTGAAAGCTTTTGGCAAAGGATTAATTTTTCATCGGTTAAAACTACAAAACCCCCCTTGGAAACAGGAGAAGAGGGGGGAAATTTTGGACTTAGTGAGCCTGCAGGAGAGAGTGAAAAACCAAATTACCACTGCTCCGAACCTGGAAAGGGCTGCCAGAAAGAGTGAAGTTTTGGGAGAGTTCATTGACTGCGAACAAAACATTTTTGACAGCTAGTTAAATAAGAGAAAGATACTGTTTCCATTGTCCTCTTCTGCGTTTAAAAAGGAGGAAAAGTAACTGGAAATTGAAACTATTTTTATGGCTTGAATTGTGTCTGAAAGGATTGATACAAGTGGAGACTGTTTCCCTCTCGAGGGAGTTTTTGAAACTCTCACAGGAGTGCAACTGGGGAATCACCAGCTGCAAGATAAGTAATTGTGAGAACCAGAGATTGACCTTGGACCACTCAAAATGTTGACAGGAGAAGCCATTGTGACGGCATTATGCAAGATAAGCTACTCGCTGGAACAGCTTCATAAGAAGACGGATGACATGTCTTTTAAAATTGACAACTTGGATCAAAAAGTGACTAATTGGAGTCAAAAAGTGAGCACCAACACAGAAATAATTCAGGACTTGGTACAAGAATCTACTTTGGCAGGACAAATTGTGGAGGAGAAAGAGAAAGCTGTGGTTGTTGAGCCTAAAGTAATACAAGCGGGATCCTCAGTCTTACAGAAGCAAATTGAGGATAATAAGTTGAGGCCTTCTATGATTGAATCTAGAAAAAGCCAGATTTTGAGGATTGGATCCCGGCTTGGACGGAAGAAGGAAAGTTGGAAAGATCCCTCTATGCAGGGATTAACTGACTTTTGGGACATGGACTTGGGTCTGGAGGAGATTGGAGTTCTGGGGGCCTTGGGATTTCGAGGAATTTTGAAACATGTCATGAAACATCTTATAGACCTCAGCTTCAACCATGGAAATTGGGCTGACCTGCCTGGAAGGAATAAAAGCATCGTTAGGTTGGAGTCTTCCCGAGATCTGCTCTTTGGCATTAAAGAATATGAAGAAGACCTGCAGAAGGGACCTGGAAAAGAGTTAAGAGCCTCGGACATAAGATCTCCAGGTTGATGGACTATATGGAATTGACGGAAAGGACTGGCAGAATCTGAAACCAGGGAGAGGAGATGGTGGAAGAAGATTAGAGAATTTAAAGTTTATATATAGAAATACTGTAAAATTAATGAATGATAGAAAAATGGTGGAAAGAAATTTTATGGCCTTAGCAGAAATGTTATGAGGAGTTAAGCATATATAAGTATTTTAGTTTTAATGATAAAAAATATGTCAAGATATTTATAATATGACAGAAAATAGAGAAAGATGGAAAGGATTTGCTGAAACAATTAATAGAAGTGGAATACAAAAAGGGAGGTGAGAGGAAGTCGAGGAAACAAGGGAATGAAAGATAGAGTATGGAAAAGGTGTGATGTATGTTTTTAAATGGTTATTGTTTTGTTTTGTTTAGGGTTAAGGTGGGTTAGGGTTATGTTTAGTTTAATTTAATGTGTTTAGGTTGTGTTTTGTATTGTTTATATATTGTATTGTATTGTTTTTGTTTTCTTTCTTTGTTTTTTCTCTTTTCTCTTTTTTCTTTTCCTTTTCCTTTTCTGTAAACCTTAAAAGTAATAAATATTACTTTAAAAATAAAATAAAATTATACACCTCAAGTGTAAAGACAAGGTTGGGACCATTCTATTCTACCTACCAATCCTCTTCAGAGGCATGTCCTACTCCATGTGCCACCACCAAGTCAAGTGAAACCTTTGTCTGCAGACAAATGGTGGCACCTACATTATGCATTGTCCCTTCTGTGGGTTCTTTTCAGAACCAGTTGGTGGTGTCTCCTACCCCAAGCCTTTAAACTTGTCTTTTGAAACAAATCTGATACCTTCCCTGTTTTCATGTTGAGCAAGAGAGATAGGAAGCAATCCTATTTCATCAGATCTGCTGAAAGACCAGCTCTACCAGGCTCCTTTAGTCCCATAATTGTTTCCATTGCATCTGTTCTACATGAGAACTACTATTTAAGCCTCAGCTTGTTTTTTCCCCTCCCTATCATTTTTTCCTGTTATGTTGAACCTTTTGGGTTGTAAGCCTGTGGGCAGTGGTGGCTTAGTTTTAATTTATTGGTTTTCATATAACCCGAATCTAAGAACCCTTTTGGCTGCTAACTGCTATTACTGATGTAAATAATGAATGAATGGATGAATGTGTTAAGTTTGGTGGTGATGTTGTTGTTGTTTAGTCGTTTAGTCGTGTCCGACTCTTCGTGACCCCATGGACCAGAGCACGCCAGGCACCTCTGTCCTCCACTACCTCCCGCAGTTTGGTCAGACTCATGTTTGTGGCTTCGAGAACACTATCCAACCATCTCATCCTCTGTCGCCCCCTTCTCCTTGTGCCCTCCATCTTTCCCAGCATCAGTGTCTTCTCCAGGGAGTCTTCTCTTCTCATGAGGTGGCCAAAGTACTGGAGCCTCAGCTTCACGATCTGTCCTTCCAGTGAGCACTCAGGGCTGATTTCATTAAGAATGGATGCGTTTGATCTTCTTGCAGTCCATGGGACTCTCAAGAGTCTTCTCCAGCACCATAATTCAAAAGCATCAATTCTTCGGCGATCAGCCTTCTTTATGGTCCAGCTCTCACTTCCATACATCACTACTGGGAAAACCATGGCTTTAACTATACGGACCTTTGTTGGCAAAGTGACGTCTCTGCTTTTTAAGATGCTGTCTAGGTTTGTCATTGCTTTTCTAATAGTGATTCCAAAAGTGGGTTATGGAACCAGAGAGGGGACATGCTTTGGGGTATAGAGTGAAACATCAACATAGGCATACAAAGGGAAGGCAAAGCATATGATTTGTGATTGAAGGTTCCCATCGCTGCACAATTTGTGTTACCCTGATTGCTGTCTTGTTAATTCCAAACTTACTTATAGTATCAATATGCAAATATGATTTTCCTTGAGTTTGCTTGGTAATGTAATATTAATAATGCAAGTCCTGTAAAGTTATTTATAATCTGCTTTACATTTTCCCCCATTAGAAGCTAACTTTCATATGCAACACTTGTGTGGCATGACAGAACTGAAACAAATGATATGCGTTTGACTTCTGCTCAGCTTGACAGTAAAAAGTGGTGTTTCAATTAGATGTAGCCTAGGCATCAGGGGCATACTACTGCAGCAATATTACGCTGTCAGAAAAGAAGAATGATTTGCTTAGAACTGAAAACATTTATTTTAGGTTTGTCTCTCCAGTCTTATAAGCACAAAGAATAGTTGAGGCTTTTAATGTACATATGAAGCTATAGGAAACATTTACTTGTACACAGTATGGGCAGTGAAAAAATATTTTTAATGTGTGGTACACCGGAGGGGGGTAACCGTTTTTTGTCCAAGGGCTAAATTCACCATTTGCCACTTCCCAGCAGTGAATGTGGTCACCACACACAGTCATATGCACATACCCAGTGCATACATATCCCCTCCACAAAAAATTAACATCAATAACAGCAACAATACCCCGCACAAAAAACCCTAAGCCAAAGCTTTCCATGTTGTGGCATGTTAGTGTGTTGACTGTAGTGTGTAGGTGTGTCACGCAAATGCTTCCTGCACTCCTCCTGGGGCTGGAAAGGGGTTAGTTTAATATCTGGTTTGCTAGTAAAACTGAAATACTGTGTTACGAAATGATGCATGTCTAAAAAGCGTGTCACCAACATGAAAAGTCTGGAAAGCTCTGCCCTGAGCAAAACCCCAGGACAAAAGTCTGTTCAACAGCCTTAGCTTTTGTAGCTAGAATCAGTCAGGCCCTGCCCTCCCAGGTCAGATGGGAAAGGCCTGCAAAGCAAGGAGTGTGTCCTTCAAGCCTCACAGCCAAAATGGTCTGCCCAGGGCTGGTGGGAGTTGTAGTCCAAAACTAATACTCATCCTCAACATAAATATTGGCTTCATGACTCAACAAGGAACAATTTGTTCCTTGTTACCCTTCTCATTTGTTATCTTTCTCCATTTGCTTGTCACATTTTCCTAAGTCTTCCTTCCTCCTCCCCCGTATGTCACCAGTAGTGTCAACAAATAGGTTGCAAGCTCCTTGGAGCTTACCTGATTTCACTCTGTAAAGCACTCTGTATACTGATAGCGTAACAACAAGAGCAACTTGAATAGCTCATGTTGGGTAGGCATTGAAGCCATCTGTGCAACAAAGGCACCAGGAATCAGTCTTACAATCTGTGTATGCTGGGGAGGTGATGAAAATAATTGAGAATAACAACTTGGGGAAACTGAGACATGCTGCTGACAGATGTGAAGGGACCTTGAATCTCTTCCCAGCACAACCAATGAGTTGCTAGTGGATTTAACCATATGTTAGTTTAGCACTGGGTCATATTTGCTGAGACACACTGAATTTAGCTGATTTGCTCTAGAATGAAAGTAACTTCATATGTCGCTTCTACTTCCACAAAAGAGTTGTCTGGTCTTTGACCGCAATAATGATTGATTGATTGATTGATTGATTGATTTCCCACAAGAGAGTTCTGGGGTCAGGTGGGGGTCTGGATTTTGAACTATCTCACCTGAGAATGACCCACAAGACATTCCAATTAGTTGCACCTGCCTCCTTGACGTTAACCAACTATTTGGAGTAACTGGACCATGCCTCCCAGGTTTATGAAGTGGTCTGTACCTCATCTTCCAGCTTCTCGTATTGAAAGAGGGTAAATGCTAAGAGTAGGATTTTTTAGCTGTCTACTCATAGCTGTCTGAAAGATGTATGATACCTGGCTTGCACACATTTATTTAGCCACTTTCCCAGTAAGATGACTCATGCATTCTCCATGTAGTCATTTAAAATAAGGCAGGCAGGTAGAATCTAAGCACTGTTTAGCCAAGGCTTCTAACAGAGCGCAATCCTTGTGGAGATCCATTGGGTGTGCAAGGAAATGAAAAAAACACACACCATTCTAATAAAATTGTCAATACTAACTTTCAGTGTCATGAATACTCCTCGCCGCTGCTTTGACATATGGGTTCTTTTATTCAGTTAATCAAGCAGGTGGGACCTGGCAGGTATGAGGTTAGGGAAGCCTTGTAGATTGGATCAGAAGATGGATTATAGTCCAAATTCCTGCTCTAGGTTTCTTTGTGAATTTTTGATTTTGTAAAGACATCAGAGCAGAAGAGGCTCACCTGGCAGCGTAGAGTTGTTACACTCCTGTTCTTGTAGGTGGGTTGCTGCTGCTTACCATGAGGGACAGAAGTGAGACAGTGGAGAGGTCAGCAGGGTGCAGACACACTGGCAGGAACTCTGGATTGATTCAGCTAGTACATTTGCACCATGCCAAGCTCCCCACAACTTGTCCCCTCCTCCTTTCCCTCCTGGAAAGCAATAACAAATTCACCTGCCAGCTCGGTCCAACCTGCTTCCGTATCAGAATATATGGTATTTCTTCACAGCAGTTTTTCACATGTGCAGCACATTCCCAGTATGGATTTTCTACTTCTGCCTTCTTGCCCTTCCACAGTTAGGTTATATCATAGTATTGCAAAAATGCAGAGCTGTTTCTAGCCTACATTCTCTGAATTCACATTTACTTCCTGAAGCGTTACTCAGCAGCCAGCTTTTTATATTGTATTCTGTGTCCCTGGGGCAACTGACGTTGTTCCTGTCAGCAACCAAAAACACTGCTCATTTGGAGGCTTAAAATTTATTGTCATTGATACATTGATGGCAGTTACCCAGATTTTTATTTTGGCACCCCCCCCCTTTTATTTTGTGATAAAGCTGTATCCTCCTTTGATTAACAATACCATTTGGAAAAAGATTCTAGTTATTTTCCATTGACTTCACCTGACAGGCTAGTTCTAGAGAGCAAGTATGAAGTTTTCTTCCAAGAAATACCATTTTTAAACTAAGCATCGGCAAGTGCACAGATGCAGGGCAAAATTTATTGGGGGGTGGGAATGGAAGATTATTGTGTGTGCTGATTCATGTTATATCAAAGTTGATAAGAAGAGTCAGAAGCAGGATGTTTTAAGGTAGGAATTTATGATGCTATATATTTCTAGTATAAATCTGTTAGTTGTATTATAGTCAAGAAAATACAAGTCTCAGGAAAGATTTATCTATTCATGCCAGGTATTAGAAAAAAAGGTTGCTTTTGCATAGATATTAAACTAAAATTTGAAACAACTAGATAGGTGCACTAAGACAATGCTGAACATGTGAAATACTTTTTATTCCAAGTTTCTCATTTGAGACGCAAGCTTGAAGTTCTATAATGTTGCATGTTAGGGATCCTGGGAGATTGAGCTACATCTTGTGACAGGAAACCTCTTTGAGGGTTTTTTTCTACAGTCAAGCCATATGTAAATTTTATGAAATAAATAGGAAAGCAGAGCACTGTGCCAGAAATTGAGAGTTGTGTGAACTGGGAAACACAGAATCCAGTCACTAGTGCATGTAAGTACCGTCTATGTGGAGAGCTTTCCATGTACATTATAATGAGCATGCCGAGCTTGGGCTAGACCTGCCCCCATGGTGTTCACCACCATCATTATCATCAATACTAATTGTGTTTTATTATATTAATTATGTGCATGCCAAAATGGCTTCCGGGCGGTTTACACATATAAAGTCAATTGTAACAACATACATAATTGAAATACACAATAAAGCAATTGCATCAAAGCATTAAAAACAGCCATAATTAAAACCTACCAGCACCCTAAATAGTTGAGTAGAACATATGCAAATTGCAAGGTATTATTAGTGATAGAGCACTTCTTCATTTGAGGACACATTATTATTTGTGATTGGCACCTAGTGAACATTTTACTCACTTCTCAGCTACCTGTAACTCACCTGTAATCAGTATGATGGCACTATAGGACCCCTGATAGCACCATGACTTTACTTCAGAAGCTTGCCATTTATCTTGTGTTTTTTAAAGTCCATTAACTGCATTTATATGGAAACACAATGTATTCAGTACCCAGGACAAATTGCAAGGGGAAGATTCAAGCTGGTTTCTTTAACAGCAGAAAGGGCAATTTGTCTCCGTGACCTTATAAAACAAACAAGTTGCTGTTTTTCGCTTCTTAAAGAAAAAGAAAAAAATCCCATTTGTTTCTGCCGAAAACAAGGGAAAGTAGTGGGAGGAACTCTGCAATATCTTGATCTTTTAAGATTTTTACTCTTTGGCTATTCTAAACTTTGAAAATATTACCCAAACCAAATTCGTCTCTCCCAATATTTTTAGTGGGGGGTGGGTGAGGTAGAACTCATAATCAAAACTTTCAGAATAAAAATGATAATGTATCTATATGCTGTATGTGTATGTCTCACTTTGTCATCTTTTTATGATTTCATTGTTATGGTTTTAATTTTCTCCTTTTTTGCTTCAGATTATAAGTATTTTGGAATTTGTTTTGTTTTTATTCTGTTATAAGACTATTTGGGCAAGGTTTGTCACCTTGTGTGTAAAAACAGTGCATTTGGTGAATATTTGGAAAAAAACAGGGTCTTGACCTAACCCATTGACAAAACACCATTGGATTGCCCTTAATCAGTTGCCCCTATTCACTGGAAAGGTACGTGAAGAGTGCTTTATCAGGGATAATCCATATGCCAGCATGGTTCTTAATACTGAGGCAACCCTCTTCATCATGCCTGGCTCCCAATAGCATGGAAACTGGCATGTGAACAGCTGCTCACTTGTAGACTTTGCCAGTGTAGATGTATATGCCAATGCATGGCTATCTAGAGAGGGGGCCAGCCACATATTCACATTCCCTCAAAACTGTATAAAGCACACTTCCTGTGATTAAAGACTGATGGCACCTCCCTTGTTCTGAATCAAGTCCAGCTTCATGATTCACTAGATCCAAGCTGAAGGGAACCCATCAATATCTTTTGTAGAAATATGTGGTGGAAAGAGCTATCAGCACATGCAAAAGCCTTGCATCCAATGACCAGGGGTGGCCCATCCCGCTTCACTGCCCGGGGTGAAACAGGAAAGTGCCACTCCTCCTACTACTGCCCTCCCCACTGGGAAACCTCTGTAGACCCACTAAAATCACTAGCCCTAAGTCATCACCATTAAATTAAATGGATTTACACTGAGTAAAAGTCAGTTGACTACAACATCATAATTATTGTCACCACTGATGTGTAATGCCCAGTGCTTTTTTTTCTTAAAAAAATGTTTAGAGGTACTCTCATTTTCCTACTCATATTGAAATACTGTCCCTCAATGAAACCAAACTTAGATTCAAAAATATTTAGGGGTATGCATACCCCTGCGTCACCCCAGAAAATAGCACTGGTAATGTCTAATGTAAAATATTAAAAATACATTTTAAACAATATTCCATCAATATCAAAGAACATTTAATAACGAATATAATGACATTAGGAGATCATTTTCAACACAAATAAATTGGATTACAAATCGCAAAGTAGCCATCTTCTATTACCTTTTAAAGTGAGCCAACTTATTGAAATAGGAGTTATGCTTTAATTAAAAGTAAAATGAAATATAGATATTCATGACTTTGATTCAGAGAAGACTTGTGCAGATACTTAATTAGAACTCAGCGAGCATTCTTAACTTTTGTAAAATAGACCTGAAAACAATTAACATTGAAGTATTATAAGATGGACTTTCCTAGTTGAATATTAGACTACAGATCTTCAAGGTTAGGTTTTCCAGCCTAAATTCAAATACTAATTAAGGTGGTAACAGAATCAGAAGCTTACAGATATGGCGTTGTGTCATACCTTTGTTGATCTACAATGCATTTGGAATTAGATTCAATTCCTTTTTAAATGTTTGGTGTCTTGGGATATTGGTTGACATAATACTTAACAGTGATCTGGAATTGGGAGAGGACAGGGTCAGCCATCATCATCATCATCATCATCATGATCATCATTATCCCTTCTTCCCAAAGGAACCTGGGGCAGCAAACATACTTACAAAACAGAAAAACAATTTAAATCCATCAAAAAATATTTAGAAAACCTATGACCAGTATCAGGCATCAGATTCCCGGATGCCGCTGAAATTTGAGAGCCTAAAGTTCACCAGTAGCCCTAATTAAACACTATACAGTACTATCTGTGCTCAAGTGTTGCAGAACTGGCCATGAGTAGTCAAGTATTGGAACAAGGGCAAATACTCAGGAAGAGTTGAGTATATCTCATTTAGGACTTTTCTGCATGGTTAACTCGAGGAAGTCTCAATTTGAAATTGCTGCAGAAATGACACGAGAGCACACTTGATTCTTTTGCTATGTTTCTGACTCCTGTCAGGAGGCAAAGGAATCTTTCAATTCTCCTAGCATAGTCTTCTCTGACACATACTTATTCTGATATGCTATATCTATGATTTGGCTTAGTGGAAAGCAAGTTCTCTTGGGGAAATGCACTGTTAAGACTAACTCTCTGCTTCCAGTTTCTACTGACAAAATTGATTTCCGATGGGAAGTCTTACATGGGTGGGTGAAATATTGCCTATGGGCCACTTTTCCCCTTGCTTTGTCTTGGAGAAGTTTAGGTGCTGGGCTAGAGTAAGCCCTAAAGAGAAACCAAATAATTATAAGAGACTGCATGCTGAATAGTATTTTGCTTGCCATGGAAATTGATTCAGGGGAGAATGAGACCCTAAGGGGTCCATTGCAGGAGCTTGTTAGAGAGTAGTTTTTTTCCTCTTGTGAAAGAGAGACAGAAGGAGCCTGCCATTACACATCTTGGAATGAAAACTGATATGGCAGGAAATGCCTGTAGGTTATGTGGAGAGAAATTAGGAATGCAGGGGTTAAGAAGAAGGGAGTAAATTGGTAGGCCATTTGAATAGGGTTCTTGGAACTTGCAGCCCTTCATGTCTGGTTTGAGGGTTTGATGCATTACTGTTGGGTGACCATATGCTTGTATGAATATATTCTGCACTTAAAAACAATCCCAACATAAGAAGAGCCTGCTGAATCAGGCCAATGGCCTATCTAGTCCAGCATCCTGTGGCCAACCAGATGCCTGTGGAAAACCCTCAAACACAATCTGAGCATAAGAGCACTCCGCGCTCCTGTAGCCTCCAGCAACTAGGATTCAGAAGCGTTACTATGTACAGCTGTGGTGACAGAGCGTAGCCATCATGGCAGCTGCCACTGGTAGCCTTATCCTCCGTGAATTTGCCCAATCCTCTTTTAATGCCACCCAGGTTGGTGGCCATCACAGCCTCCTGTGGGAGAGAGTTCAATCATTTAATATGCACTCTGTGAAAACTACTTCAACTTTTGTTTCCTGAATCTTGCAACATGCAATTGCATTGGGTATCCGTCACTTCTAGTGTTACAAGAGAGATATGGGGTTAAAAAAAACCTTTTTTCTATTCCCTTTTTCAATTCCATACATAAATTTATAATCACTTCCTGTTAAAAGCAGATACTTGATTCTAGATGGGTGTGTTTAGTTACTACCTGGAAGATCACATGAGAGCTACATAAGACTCTCATCAACCCAATGTAAAGTGGTACAATGTTGTCTTGACTGAATTATGAGGAAGAAATATTGCTTTTATGCCTTCAGGAGGTCCTTGGCTGGCGTTATTGGCTGGCCATTTCAGTGGAAGTGTTGACTAGATCTGCAAAGGACATGCTGTCCTAATAGGCTAGCACTTGCTAGTGCAAATTTCAAGTCAAAGGTAACAGTGAGAGGACAATTCTGGTAATGGGGAGGAGGCTAGGCTGCTTGATGCAAATGGAAGAAGAGAAAACTAATTATAGAACAAGATTTTCAGGATGAGATGGCAGACCCATAGGGAACTGTTGGTGCTTAGACTTAAAACTTTCAGCAGAAACTGAAATGAATATTGAATCCCTGTATCACTTTAACCTGGATATATTCACAGAGATACTCTGTAAAATAAGAAAATAACATTTATTACAAGGAATACATGCTTCATAGGAAAGATCCTAGTTCTGTCTAACTCAGGTGGCGATGCCTTGAACTTTGCTTGTTTGTGCATCTCAGTGGGAGATACAAAAAAAAGTCTCCTCTTCCAAGATGAGGATGAAGATGAAGAGAGTAAGAAAAGAGGTCAGCAACCCTAAGAGATTACCCAAAGGAATGTCAGCATACGTTAGGTCAGAAAGGGCAGGCCAGGAAATTTGGAGGTTCCTCTATCTACCCTTTCTAATGCAGACACATTAGCATCCAGTGCAAGTTGAGTTGCATCCCAACATTCCAGAAGAAAGAAACCTCAATATTTGTGGTGCTACTTGGTCATACAATTGGGTTTCTTTTCTGTTTCCAGGTATCTTCTCATCTTCATTTTTCCACTATGCATTTTCGGATTTTAACAGCACCTATTGCTACTGATCTATGATTGAGTGCAACCATTTCCTTCTGTGTGCCTTTTATATACTTTTTATATACTTAGACCATTGTCAATAGGGGTTGGAAGAATCTTACTTCCAGCATCTGTATTCTAAGAAGCTTTGGCTCCTAATGTACAAAACAGAAATAAGTTTTGTAATGATTTCTGACAAGTAGTCCTTACATTCGTACAACAAGGGATAATAAATTTTCCCCTTTCTACTGAAGCCTCAGAACATATCTATATGTTTTCCTACAGAGTCACATTTGCGACAAAGCACACCCTTCTTTCTGGGTGATGGGATCTATAATTATCCCCAAAGTGAGAGCAGAGGTTATATATTTGCTTCCATTTCTTTTTCTTCCTACCCAATTCATGCCATTTCCCTATCAAGCCTCTTTCAACTGAGGTCTTAAGCTCCTGCAGACTAAGTGGCATTTCTTTCTTTCAAACCTAGTTTATGTCATGGTTTGATGACCTTAGCCCAGTTGTACCGATATTTCCCTCTCATTATCTACCTGACAGCTGCCTTTGCTGCTAGGTCCAGATTTTAACCTAGGTGGCAAATTACAAGACTAAAATTAGATTGTAAAGGTTCTTTGCAGTCCAGATGAATTTGCTGCAGTTTCAAATACTTGACCAAGAACTAGGGAGAGGCAGTTATTTTATTCCTCTGTTTGGTTAGCATTGCTTCCAAAACGGGGCCCTTTGAGACCCTATCTAGATTCTGGATCAAAATCATCACTACTCTGGACATATTCTGATTCTCAAATTGATAATGCTGATGTTACAATGCAGATGAACCTGAAAATTACTTACATAGCTCTAGATCCCACAAATCAACATTTGATCCCCAGTGCCCAAAAGCATGAAAGGTAAAACCACATACTTGCCTTACTAGAAAAGGCAGAAAACCAAATCTGAAGAATGTGATCCCTGACCAAACACTAAACACAGATAAACAAACTGAAGTCTAGATCATAGTATCATAGATTTGTAGAGTTGGACAGGATCTCAAGGGTCCTCTAGTCCAACTCCCTGCAATGCAGGAATCTCAACATTCACATCCATGACAGTTGGCCATCCAACCTCTGCTTTAAAATTTCCACCACCAACCGAGAGAGATCGTTCCACTAACAGCTTCTTACTGTCAAAAAGTTCTTCCTGGTGTTCAATCAGAATCCCCTTTCTTGTAACTTGAAACCATTGGTCCAGATCCTAGGCTCTGGGGCAGGAGAAAACAAGCTTGTTCCCTCTTCCATGTGACAGCCCTTTAGATATTTGAAGATGGCTATCATATCTCCTCTCAGTCTCCTCTTTCCCAGACTAAACATACCAATTCCCTGAACTTTTCCTCATAAAGCTTGGTTTCCAGAAACAAGAATCTCAGGGTCTCAAATGTCGTTGATGCCCCATGTGATACCAAAATTCAGTGGCACCTGCCTCTCACCTTCTATTATGGATCATAGTTGTGATTCCCCCTAGGACGCCCCTGAGGTTCTGTGCCCAGGGTAACCAAACCAGTCATACTCCCCTAAATGCACCATTTTGATACTCCAAAATCATCACTTGGGGGAGAAATGAGAGTCTGCCTCCATGGGAAGATTGTTTATCATATATGATTATTTTCTGTATTGTTGCATGTTACTTGCCTGCTGCAGGGCAGTAAAGTGCCATCTGCCATCAATCTATAAGTCTTTCAAGGGAGACAGGCTCATTGAATTTCTTCAAAGTCCACATGCATAATTTCTAACTCTATCTGGTTTGTATTCTCAGCAGTAGGGAAGGAGAAAGTTTGCCAATGAGGATCACAGTTAGCATTCAAATGTCATTTAGAGAAGATGGCAGTGATTTCCTGTGTGGCTAAAGCTAGTTTTATTTACTATAAACAGAAAGCTGAGCTGAATGACTTTCAGGACTAGTGCGATAAACATGGTCTTAGTGGTAATAAGCCTTTATCAGCTAATTGCATTATAACTAAATAAACACAGAAATATTATTCACATATTGACAAAAATGGTGTAAATATGTTGGAGAATGTATTAGCTCAGATTACATGGGAAAATGAATCCTACATGTGCCCTTTAAGGAGAAGGCATTCCAGGATATGGCATACTTGCAGAATATCAGAAGCAAGGTGACATGTGAAAACTTGGATTTTTAAAAAGTCAGTGTAAGTATATATGTACAAATTTCTACCACTACATTTGCATTATTTTTGTCCATTTAATAACACATCACTTGAAATCTAACATGGAGAAAACAGAACCGTTTATTTTTTGAAGCACATGGGTGGGTGGGTGTGGGTGTGTTTGAATCCTGGTACACTCACATCTTACAGCCTCAAGCCAAAACAAACAACACCAACACTAACAAGAATTGCAATGCAAGTCTAAACATTCTTACTCTAAGTAATCAGCACAATTCTTACCATATCTACTCATTTTTAACGACTATGGGATTCACTGAAGCTTAGGACTGCAACCTTCATCAACCTATGTTCAAAGACACAGCACTGGCAGAAACCTTAACCTTCTTTACCATATTTTTACTAGGACTGATTCAAAGACCCAGAATAAATCACTGCATAATAAACAGAAAAAAGCACCCACTCTCTTTCAATAGTGATAGAAAGGAATGTGCGTACAGGCTGATCAACCTCAGTGTCTCAGAATACCTACAATAATCTTCCAGTTCTGCTCCATCGTAGTGTTACCACTAGAAGGGTTGCTTTCTTCTTCCATTTTTTTGTTTGTGGCTTTTAGCGCTTCGAGGCCTCCAAGATCCTCCCCTGTAAATAACTTCACATGGATACATATTTTAGTTTCAGTTATTGGGCAAAATTTTAGGCCACAACTTTATTGATTACAGCAAAGTGAGCGGTATTGGCTTAGGCATTGGCAACAGACTATAACTGACTCCCCGCCTCTCTGACTGGCAGTCTGAAAGGGTAAACACCAAACGAGGAAGCAACATCGATGAAGACCAACCAAAGCTCACCCCAGGGTTCCTGTGGTCCTGGCATGGTCCTAGCCTCTCAAGCAGACTTCAGACGAGATCCGGGACCCTCGGATTCCTTTACCAGAATACCCTATTCCTGGAGGGGCAGGTTATGACCGCACCTCCCCTCCCCCACATTTCAATAAGCCAATGCCTAACCGCCATACCTTACAAAGTTGTGACGATTGCTGAGGGGGTAGGCGAAAATCAAGTGGCTAGAGCCAATCTGCCAGATGGGAAAATTCCTACCCAGCCCCTGTTCCAAAACAGACGACCCAATCCTAAGCAAGGCCAAAGCAGCAACACCTAACATTAAGGAGGGAGGATGAGTGCCCAGCAGTGCGAAGCAAGTGCCCCAAATCATGTCACGCTGCCGCTTTTATAGACCCCGGGAATCACGCTGCCTCACACGATTGGCCCAAACAGCCTGGCGTGATCCTGGGGTCAAAATGCTAAGGCTTAGGCTACACCCCTAAATAATTAACCCTGCAGGGGTGTCCTAGGGGCCCGCGTGCAACCAGGACCCTCAATAAGGAGGATCCCATTTATCTCTCAAGTCCTTATCCATGCTCTGGTCAACACTCAGACTCTTCTGCATGCTGTTTTCTCTCCCAATGGTCTTCTTAGTTAACCCAGGATTCATTGACTAGACTCAGCCTTCTCTTCCATTGGGTAAGCCCATCAGTCTCTTATTCAGTCTCTATGATTCTAAGCAGGATAAGCCCAAGACATTTTGCTGCCTGAGACAAAGAACAAGATATTGAGTCAATGTGCCCTCTTTTTTCAGGTCATGTCCTCTTTTTCAGGGGTAAAATTTGAGTCAAATTGCATTTATTTGCTTTGAATGGGCGTCATAGCATCCTCTTTTTTGTTCTGTAAAATATGGCAGCCCTAATCTTCAGAAACTAACCAATCTGGCAATTGAATCCTTTTTTACACTGGCTATGGGAACAGTATCCTCAAATCCACCTAAGGGCAGCAATCCAGCACAAAGAGTACAGGCCAAGCCATGTGGCACACACAGCTCTATTCCTCACCCCTCAGCATTTGCTGCCTGAGGTGCCTGCCTCCTCTGTCTTACGGTAGGGCCATCCTTGATTCTTAGAGCTTTGAAGTTAGACAGTTCCACCACAAATAGTATCCCTAACATAGGGAGTCTCATTTGCCACACCATTAATTTTTTAACCCAGTGTGTGACTCACAGGAAAGACAGCTGCTATTCAGAAAAATAAAATGATGTTGGATGTGAGCCAGCCTAGAGGAACACTCTGGTTTGTGAGCCCCATCATTCCTTTATTCTATTGCTCTAAACAAGTCAATTTACTATAATTCAGTGCTGCTACCCTCTCCCACTTACATCCTTGAGTGTTCATGCATTGTGTGGTTTCCTGCACCTAGAACAGTTTGTCTTTCTTTTTGTTGATCAAGTCACTTCCTTCATGTTCTTTCCATTCCTTTCAGAATACATTATTAAGGGAACAGGCAAAAGAAATCTGGGACTACTTACTAAAACGTTAGAAAAGAACTGGAGTGGATATGTTTTAGTCAATAATTTTATAACAGAGAGTGACTATGTAAAAGCATTCATAAGAACTTGGTGTGTCAGACCATTTCCCTCAACAAATTAGAAGATATGGGAAAGGTGAAAGAGGAAGAAAAGGGGAACTGCAGCTCTAGCTTTGTGTGTGTGTCAACTTGAAGAAGGGCAGGCTGTTCTTGCTATTTTGAAGGCCAAATAACTCCGCTCAACAACAAACAGCAATCAGAATGTATTATTTTGTATGATGTATCACAATTCCGGACTTTATTAAAAATGTATGCAGCAACTGTGCATCTTTCAGTTAAGATTTAACTAAGCCAAGTCTTCACAAGTTAGGAGACATTAGGCAGAAATGTGAAGTATCATTTGTAAAAACCAATCCGCAAAACAAAACAAAGGCATCTTTGCACTTAGTCCCCTGGTGAGGAAAAAGAATGGCTAGCTGAGTAAATTGGTGAGCCAGTTAAAAAAAAGTCAGAGTAAGACGATATACAATTATATTCCAAGACTTTTTCTTCTGCATTCAGCTTGGCAGCCACTTCCCCACCCAGAATACAATGTGAGTTAAACTGGTTTCTGCCACATAGCTGTTGTTGTTTTTACTGACAGACCAAGTACAGTTTTGTGGCTGCTGGCAAAGGAGGTTTCATTTATGCTACAATGACCTGCTGGTCCTCCTGGTTAACGATTGGTTGTCACAGCTGTATAGGCTGGCTGATGCAGTATATGTCCAACAGAAATGAAGAGAATCCTCAGGTAAGCACCCTTAAGCAAGTGTTAAGGTGAAGGAAAGCTTCTTCAGATCTACCCCATCAAGGTTATGAGATTAGAAGGGTATGAATCCAACTTGTGGTCTTGCTGGCTCATTCATGCAAAGCTGTGAGACTCATGTGGTGGTGGTGAGGGTTTTGAAGGGGCATATATAGGACAAAGGTGAACTACTAACCCTGAGCCAGGGGGCTTGATCCTCCCCCAAAATGCTGCAGAAGAAGGAAAACACTTTCATCTATGTTCAATTTCAATAAAGTTCTTGTTCATTCAAACTCAAGCTATAAGCCCCATCTCTACACTTGGGGGTCAAAACCTTCTTGATATATATGTTAATTTGCATCTATTAGCTTACATACACACACACTGAAATAAATGAGTATCTTAATTCCTAACTTTCTCTGAAACAATGACAATTGAATACCATTGGAATGGAGAAACTTTAGAATCGGACCTCAATTATGCCTTAGATCACTGCTCTGGAAGCAGCTTGAACATCAAAATCCCTGTGAAATAAGTTTAAACACACCCACACACACCCCAATAATTTTTATTGTTTTTTAAACAAATACAAGAATCATTAAACATTTATCCAGCAATACATCTAGTGACATTTGTTCCATCCATTGACTTTAGACATAAGCTTACACATTCAGTGTTCAAGTATATTGCGTAACTTTTCTACTGAGAAGTGGTTGGCATAGCAAGATATTTTCCAAGAAATGTGGACACTGAGGTTTCCACAGAATCCGATATCCTCAATAGGGATCACAGGAGTCCTGCGAACTATGTTTCCCTTGCCTCATGGCACTTGAAATGTTGACGTACATGCTTTTGACAGTGCCCCAGGAACCTAGAAATATATCCTAATGTCTGTATAGTAAGACTATTCCTTGGGGATTCTGGTAATGGGATGCTGCTGAAACAACCTTGTAGGGTTGCATGATCTCTCTATAAAGTCAATGTATTGTAAGGTTTGATTAGAAATGTTTGCACAGTAGTAGGGTGGGTGGACATCGCTAGGTCACCCCATTGCAGCTGAACATGGCACTTAGATTGTTTGGCTCCAGTCTGAAGGCTTGGAAAGGTGGAAGATGTGCATGCTCATTCCAAGCCCCTGCTTTGAAATCTGATGCTGCCACTAGCTTGAATCAGTTTGTGCCTATGACCTTAGTCAAACGTGTGCAAATATATGCCTTCATAGCCTGTAGATTTTTTTAAGTACAACTTTTGTTTTGCAGAGAACTTAATGAACTGTTGTACCTTTGTCTTGTACTTTTCATCGACACATCTGCATTAAGTTTAATGACTCGCTCAGCTGTGCTTCTCTTTGGAGTATTTCTTTATGACTTTTCAAAGTACAAACTTCTCGTTGCTTGACTGATTAACCCATTATGCTGCCGCTTAGCGAGGTTATTATCTAATTCCAGAGGGCTGATGTCTATTGAGTTTTTAACAGATGGAAAACAATAGGATATAGGAAACAAATATAGATGAACTACAGGGTAATCTGCTCTTTACTCTTTCATGCTGGATGTTTCTACTTCCTAGAATAAATTGGAAGCAAAAGCTAGTCTTCCCATGGTGCACACATAATGAAGTTCTCCAGAGATGCAAGGATGAAGTAGCACTCCCACTAAGGTGGTGCATCTTGCATTTGCTTAAAAAAGCCTTCTCTGTTAAAATCACACAGGGCACTGGTATGCAGGGACGTCTTTCTGCCGGTCTATTACCTATTGATATCTATCTATCATCTATCTATCATCTATCTATCATCTATCTATCTATCATCTATCTATCTATCTATCTATCTATCTATCTATCTATCATCTATCTATCTATCATCTATCATCATCATCATCATCTATCTATCTATCTATCTATCTATCTATCATCTATCTAACTAACTATCATCTATCCAATCTTTTACTTCAGCTTTCCCCACCATTTGATGTTCAGTTCCTTGGATTTATTTATTTTTTTCTTTCCAGGGTAGGAAGCAGGGAAAATAAGACAGGAACTGCCGTTGAATTTCTCTGAAATAGAAGTTTTGTTTGGTCAAAATACTGAAGAAATCTCAAGGGAAACAAAAAGAATTACCTCTACCCCCCCAAAAAAAAACCACTAGTGGAATTGTTAGAAGATGTATGCCCCCAAGCTTTCAACATTTGCTACAAAGTTCTGTCTACAGTGAAATTGGATATTTTCAAACTTCTGCTTGGAAGAAACATGTGAGAAGATTTGATCATCCATTTAAAAATATTGTGGTGCGAGGACCCGACCCCCGCGTCGAGGAATAAAAACGCAGGACACATGATATATGGTTAATGGGCATGGAATGGCCACAACTTTATTGATTACAGCAGTGAAAAGGTATTGGCTTAGGCATTGGATGTTCAACACATGGTGGGTTTATTCAACAGTAGGTGGAGCCTGTTGATGCAAATCCAACGAAAGCTCACCCCTGATGTCACCGAGGGTCGTGCCATGGCCTCCCGCCAAGCAGGCATCGGACAGAATACACGACCGCCAGATTCCTTTAACGGAATACCCCTAGATTGAAGGCATAGGCGATGGCCACACCTAGCTCTTCGACACGGTACAACACATTAATCCAATGCCTAACCTACCCACCAATACCGACAAAGTTGTGACGATTGCTACGAGGTAGGCGAAAAAACCAAAAGGCCGAGTGCCAGATGGAAAAAATTCCTACCAGGCCCCCCAGGCAACCGGGGCGACCAACCTAAGGTCCATAGCAAGGCCAAGTAACCTAGACCCTAAGCTAAAGGGAGTGGAGGGTGGGTGACTCGTGACGGTGCGGCGAAGAGTGAGGCTGGGCCGAGGCTGGCGCCGCAGCATTAAGCTGCCTGGCACGCCCCCGGAGGCACCTGATTGGCTACCTGCCGGTGGGCGTGGGCGCCAGCCAGGTAAGTGAGGGATAGCAGGGGCCTCCCGCCCCCTGGGCGGGGGCTCGGCTTCCGCCCACAACCACTCCCCTCTCTTCACGGGAGGAGAGTCCTTGTGGTGCGAGGACCCGACCCCCGCGTCGAGGAATAAAAACGCAGGACACATGATATATGGTTAATGGGCATGGAATGGCCACAACTTTATTGATTACAGCAGTGAAAAGGTATTGGCTTAGGCATTGGATGTTCAACACATGGTGGGTTTATTCAACAGTAGGTGGAGCCTGTTGATGCAAATCCAACGAAAGCTCACCCCTGATGTCACCGAGGGTCGTGCCATGGCCTCCCGCCAAGCAGGCATCGGACAGAATACACGACCGCCAGATTCCTTTAACAGAATACCCCTAGATTGAAGGCATAGGCGATGGCCACACCTAGCTCTTCGACACGGTACAACACATTAATCCAATGCCTAACCGCCACCCGAGCCAAAAGGCTCGCCGCCAATACCCTCACAGCTGTAACCAATCCCTGATGCTGCTGATGACGCTATCTAACCAGATATCGTTTCCTAGATCAGAAAGGTGAACCCCGTCAGACCGGTACAAGGTCTGGTCGCCAGACCGGATGCGGTTGTGAGAGATGACTCGGCCATTCATAAAGCGCACACGACGGGCTATCACCCGGTTCAGGAGTTTCCTGGTTTTCTCAATGGCCATACAACTATGCGCACCACGCCAAGAGAGCCTCTGCAAGAAAGAGGACCAGAACACCGTTGTTCCGGGGCACAAAGCCGCGATTGCATCCAGGTCCCTTTTTATGTCCCATAACAAGTCCACGCTTTTTCTATTAGCAAGATCGTTCTCTCCCAAGTGAATGATGAGGATGTCCGGAGGTCTAGACATGGCTACTCTCTTCGTCAGCAATGGTATGAGCTCTTCCCAACGCATGCCACGTCTCGAGAACCAGGAAACTCTCACTCCGGATGGCAAACCAAGATACGGGGTAAGGCCACAGCGAACCGCCCGAACGCGGGCCCAGTGGACTATACTGTGGCCACAAATCCACACACTTCTTCTGGCAACAGCTGCGGGTGAAAGAAAGAGAGACGGGTAAGCAAATGCGGCGTCGTTACCGGATATATCCTTTATAAGCGTCAGATCTCCAACGGCCCAGTTCCTTAATCCTATCTACGGGCAAGCCCAAGCGAGCGGCTGCTGAGGCAGCGCCGATCCTGAAAGAGTGCGCCGAATAACGCCGGGAAGGTACACCGCAAGCATCAATAGCCTTGCGGAGTACCCTTGTGAATTGGTGTCTCAGCAAGGGTGACCCGTCTTCATGGACCAGAAGCGGGCCCGGGCCGGGCGGTCTGAGGCCGAGGTACCGCCTGGTGTCCTTAACCGGGCAGGGGCCCCGCTCCCCAGACGCCATGAGTTTGAGAAGGACACCCCTACCGGCCTGATCGGTTTTGGATTGACGTATCCGAACCGTCATGCTAGAT
Source organism: Podarcis raffonei (assembly GCF_027172205.1). Lineage (NCBI taxonomy): Eukaryota > Metazoa > Chordata > Lepidosauria > Squamata > Lacertidae > Podarcis > Podarcis raffonei. The sequence continues at coordinate 50,972,745 of NC_070605.1, read as the reverse complement.
TCACACAACTGCACGTCTTCCACGAGAAGGCCGCGAGTCATGCCATTTGTTCCGACCTCAACCACAACCTCGCCCACCCTCAGGGCGGCAAAAAAGGCGATAGCGTATGCTGCGGAAAAAAGGCGGGCCTCGAACTTGGACCAACAGGTCGACCTAAGTTTTTTGCGTATCATAGAGAGCAACCCATAAGATATAGGCTTGCGGGCCTCGGCCCTGGGGGGTCGTAACCTGCCCCAGCCGTCGATAGCTCTACGAATAAGAAAGGCACTGCATGGATCAGAGGCGAACGTGGCCTTAGCAAAGAAGCTAATGGCAGCTGCATGTATCTTTAAAGTTTTAGGCGCACGTCCCAAATCGTCGAGGTGTGACAGGTATTGCAGAACGTCATCCGTGGTGGGAGGCACGTCAGGCAAAAGCCCAGATGTCCCAGACCTGAAACCCACGAAATCGCACCAGGCCTTCTTATAAGACCTAAGGGTGGAGGGCGCGACAGACGCTAATACTCCCTGAATCACTTTGCGTCTCCAACGTTCCACAGGTGCTCCGGAAAGGGTTCTGGTAACAGCTGTGCTCCAGGCGCCAACGACCGGAAGCGGGTCATCTGAAAGCGAGACAATGCATCGGCTATATCATTATTAACCCCCGGTACGAATTTGGCTGAAAATATGATGTTGTACTCAAGGCACCGGAGGACGAACGACCGCAGAAGGGAGGAGACCCTCTCCGATTTAGATGACTGCCTTGCCAGTATGTTCACCACTGCCTGGTTGTCGGTTCTGAAGCACACCCGACGATTTCGAAACTCCTCTGTCCAGATATGTACGGCTACTACTATGGGGAAAAACTCGAGAAAAGTGAGGTCCCGCGTGATGGCCTCACCCTGCCACCCGGTGGGCCAGCGTTGCGCACACCATCTTCCCCGGAAGTACACGCCGAAGCCCAAGGACCCGGCGGCATCGGATTGCACCTGGAAATCTGAGGACAGGTTAAGGACGTCCTGCCAAAGGGATACCCCATTGTATTGGTCCAGAAATGTAAGCCAAACCTCTAGATCCGCCTTTACTGATTTTGAAAGTCTGACCCTGTGGTGTGAATGCTTGAGACCTACTGAGAGCCTAGCTAGACGGGCACAGAAAGGGCGCCCGGGAGAGACTACCCTACAAGCGAAATTGAAATGTCCCAACAGGGATTGAATCTGCCTGAGAGTGATCTTTTTCAGCTGAATGTTAGTACGGATTAATTCTTTGAGTGCGTCAATTTTATCTTTTGGTAAGCGTGAAGATTGGGCCACTGTGTCCAGCTCGATGCCTAAATATGTGAGGCGTGTAGCTGGGCCCTCGGTTTTATCGGCTGCCAGGGGGACCCCCAGGTCCTGGGCCAGAGCTGAGAAGGCCTCAAGCAGTGAGGCGCATTCACCAGTGTTGCACTTCCCAACGAAAAGAAAATCATCCAAATAGTGCGTAACCCCGACGGCCTTAGTCCTAAAACGCAAGGCCCAATCCAAAAAGGTGCTGAATGTTTCGAATGCCGAGCAAGCCACTGAGCAGCCCATTGGCATGGCCTTATCCACAAAGTACTTTCCCTGGAATTTGAAGCCCAGCAGCCAAAAATCTTTGGGGTGCACTGGCAAAAGTCGGAAGGCCGACTCTATATCACACTTTGCCAAAAGTGCCCCGTGACCAAATTGCCTAATCAATTTAACTGCTTGATCAAAGGTCGCATATTTTACTGAGCATAATTCAGATGGAATAGCATCGTTTACAGATCCGCCTTTCGGATAAGAAAGATTGTGAATGAGTCGGAATTCGCCGGGGGTCTTTTTGGGCACGATGCCCAAGGGAGATATATGTAAGTTCGCGAAGGGGGGGTTATCAAACGGGCCTGCCACCCTACCTGCATTCACTTCCTTAGCTATCTTTCTTTCAGCGATTTCGGGTCTTTCCCTAACCGATTTCTGATTGGGGGAATCCTTCGCTATTAAGGAACCGGCTACCGGTATACGAAAACCGCTGGAAAAACCTTCCCGAAGGTAAGACGCTGCATTTTTGTCTGGGTAAAGAGCTAAAAGGTCACAGAGAGGGGCTAGCTTGATAGGGGAAGGTGCTAATACCAAAACTACCTCATCTTCTGGTCCCGGCTGCGGGGGCCCCCCTGGGACTGGAGTGATGGAACCCCCGGCCTCCACGAAAGGGCTGTTTTCCCCCTTTAAAGCAAGTCGTTATCGGGTGGGCCCCTGAGCATCTCTCGCATTCGTGCGGGTATTTGCATGATGACCTTTGGCAAGATCCTCTATTGTACTCCCAACATACCCTACGCCTGAGGTCCCGTCTTGGTTCGACCCTGGCCGAACGGAAGGGATCCAACTGCTTCTTCTCCACATAAGGACCCACAGCTATCGACCAGATGCCATTCTCAATCTGGTCCCAGCGTGCCAGCGGGATCCTAGAGGCCTTCCTGCGAAACTTCCTATCATAACTTATGGCGGCTGCTTCCCCTGAAAGGGCGTATGCCGTGCGGATGTGTGAAAGATAAGCAACCAAGTGAACAGCTCGCTTGGGGTAAGCGGCCACAATCGTCCCCATGAAGGCCTGAAACCCATCTAACCAGTTCTCAAATGTTCTTGGTACTGGGGGGTATTTACTCTTCCGCTTCCCATGAGAAGACCTCTTTTCGCCCCTACCTAGCTCTTCCGCGGGCGGAACTAACTTAAACATATCGACAAACTCCCCATTTAGAATTTTTGCACGCAGTTTTGGAGAGAGATGATCGCCCGGGATAACATCAGAAGTAGAGTAGGTGGAAGTGGTGGCATCTTTCACAAGCGCCCCATCCTTCCACTCCTGCGTCCCCCCAAACCTCTTCCTATGGCCGTTGGCCCTCCTTGCCAGCGCCCAGTCGGGGAGCCCGGAGACCTCCTCGCCTTTACCCCAATAGGAACCCAAGGATGCATCGCTATCATAATCAGACGAAGAAGTACCTGACTCGTCATCCGTATCGTCCCTCCTGGACCTGCTCTTCCTGCAAGTGTGCTTCTTTTTCTCACGCCTCTTCCCCGAGGGCTTCCTCTCCGTCACTGCACTGGGGACGTCCTCCAACTCATGCTGCTCCTCCTCCACGTCAGATGACGATGCTGATTCAGGCAGTTGCACCCTGGGACCTTTACCCTGTGAACGCTTGGAAGAGCTGGAAGCAACATGGTTGTTAGTGCGGGCAGACTTGGTTGACGCCTTCCCTCCCTGACCCCTAGGAACAGATGCTGAAGTTCGTGACTGGGACCTGGTCCGTACCGGGTCCGACCTGGCTCCCGCACTCGCCCTTGACCTTTGAGAATCGCTAAAGAGGGCGGCCGAAGTGCCCGGTAGTTCATCCCATTGGGAGGAACGTGGACTCTCTGGCACTACTTGCGTATCAGGAATGGCGTCAGGAGATGAGGGAGGGGTGGGATTTTCGTCCGGGAAGCTTTGTTCGTAATCATCTATAAATGTCCTGAATGCTTTCAGAAAGTGAGAAATAGGTTTCTGGTTGCTCTTCCTACCCTGTTGCTCCTGGGCAGTAGCCCCTGCCGCACTACGCGCCGCCTCAGACACTCGCTTTCTCTTAGGCGCCATGGGCTGCGATTTGGGAATGAAGTGTTTTTTGTTTTTTTTTAAAATTATTTTAACCTCTTTATTATTTATTTATTTATTTATTTATTTTTTATATTATTATTATTATTATTATTATTATTATTATTTATTTATTTGAATATATATGTGTTTATTTGTTTACTAGCTATCTATTTAATTATTATTGTCAAAGAATCTTTATTTTACTTTATTTTAATTTATTATTATTATTATTATTATTTTATTTATTAATTTAGTATTATTATTTATTTATTATTATTATTCCAATTATCTATATATGTCGAATATTTATTTAATTATTTATTCAATTCCAATTAATTTATTTATTGTAATTTATCGAATTAATTTCAAAGATTACTTAAGTGATGCCGCTGTTGGTGTTCAACCTTATTAATTTATGAATAAATGAGCTATTCAAACCGAAGTTGCAATGAGATTGATATTAACGTTGCAGCTCAAGGTGTTGTTCAATTCCTAATTAATATATAAATTGGGTTGCAGTTGATGTACACTTCCAATTAATCAGTAACAAATCTGCTTATAATCAAGCCTGATGAATTCAATGTTACTGTCACCACTCTAATGAGGCTGCCAACACAGGCAGCTACTAGTGCTCTGCTAATATGTATGCAAATCAACCTCTTAATAAGGCAGATCCAACACACTAAGGCAAGGTAGGAGGCAGCCACAGGACTCAGGCCCCTCTGCACTAGGGGCAACACCCAGGATAGTTGAAATTAATTCAAATTTACAGGACTAACAATGCTAATAGTGATGGCTTCTCCACAGCTTTTAAGCTGTATTGGGTTCCCCCTGCTGCTAAGCTTCCCTTTGTGCAAACAGGAAGCCACAACTCGCCCTGTTGCCCAGCAACCTCCCTCACAAAAGATTGGCAATTAGCCGCAGCTGCAGGCAAGGCAGACTGTGATTGCTGAGCCTACTGCGAAACAAAGCCCCTTAAGTACCAGTCGTTAGCTCCTTTGTCCCTTGCAACTACCAGCACAATAACCGCGTGAAGCAACCAGGAAAAAACACAAGAAGTTGCTGCTGCTCGGAGCGGGGGGTGGGGTGGGGTGGGGGCGCGGCTCAATGGAGGCTCTCAACAATCGTCCCCTTTGCCAGGGTGGGCCAGCGGACCTGAACGCTACCAAGTTAACCAGACAAGGCAATGTTCCCCCCCTTTGCTACACTCACTCAAAACTCAACGCTGCAAAACTAACAAAGCAAGGGAAATGTTCTCACACACGCGCTCCGCACTCCCTTGCTACACTCAAAACCCGAAGCTAAAAGCACACACGAGAGGGTCAGGCAGAACAATGCTGGGCGCCGGGGAAAATCACACAGGCAGGCAGCACCCACACACCGCTGCACGGAGAGAGCGCAGGAAGCGGGAGCTCTCCGGGCACTCTACCCTCCTTGTACCAGGCGCACGACACAGGCAGGCCAAGGGAAGGACACAAAGAAACACGCGCGCACCGTAAGGGTCTAGAATTAAAACAAATAATAGTGGCGAGCCCGGAGCGAGACGGGAAAAACAAGGCAGCGAAACCAGGTTCAGGAAAATTAATTTGTGCCGCCGCTTGCGCGTCGTGCGGAGCCGGTCTTTTAAAATGGAAGGGCTGCGTCAGGACACCAAAATCAAGCGAAAAGGCGCCCCCGAAATGCCTGCGACTCCCTGAGGGGGGGGGACGAAGGACAGCGAAGGGATGGGAGGGGGTCGATTGTAAACGAGCACCAATGCACAGTTGAAGACCGCTGAAATAATCTATGCAGGCAAAAGAAGGAACGAACAGACGCGGAAAAAACAAAGACAGAGGGGGGAGGAAGCAAGACTGAGGCTGCCGCTATGGGGACTGTGTGGGAACGCGGGTGGGGGGGGCGGGCGGCACAGCAGGCACAGATGCACGGCAGGGAGGCTGCAACGGAGAAAGGCTATTGCTGCGGGGAGCACGCGCCAACCACGGAACCCTCCAATGGGGAGCCCACACGCGCCGCGGCCCAAGCGGCCGTTTGCCGGCCTGACCGCCCTCCCTTCCGCTGAACCCAATCTAAAGCAAGAAAGGTAAGGCAGAAGACAAAGCAGGGAGCGGGGAAGCGGACCGAGGGAGACAGCGCAAGAACTTTCCTTTAGATCGCTCAGAACTTGCTCCACGTGGTCGCTCGTCGCTGACGCGAAGGACGGATCCTGACTCGTGACGGTGCGGCGAAGAGTGAGGCTGGGCCGAGGCTGGCGCCGCAGCATTAAGCTGCCTGGCACGCCCCCGGAGGCACCTGATTGGCTACCTGCCGGTGGGCGTGGGCGCCAGCCAGGTAAGTGAGGGATAGCAGGGGCCTCCCGCCCCCTGGGCGGGGGCTCGGCTTCCGCCCACAACCACTCCCCTCTCTTCACGGGAGGAGAGTCCTTATAGCACTGCTGGTCACTTGACCTCCAATTGGTTGCATTGGTAAGGGGTGAGGCAGGGCTGTGCAGTGCAAATGCACCAGCGGAGCCAATTTCTTGTTCCACACCAACCTCACCATCACCTTGTCCTCTGCCTGCTGGCTCATTAATTCAAATGGGTCTACACTGAATAAAAGTAAGTTGAGTACCACTCAATGCATTTAACAGTCCATACCAATACTTTATTTCTGTGGCAGTAAATCTTAGGGTTGGGCTGTGGGTTCGTCACACAACAAAGTCTGAAAAGGAAAAATAAAATAAAAGGTGTTGCATAGCATAACCTTTCAACTTCTTTGTGCTTTTTTTAATTGTTAGGACTTATTTTAGTAACTAACCTCTGTATTTTGCAAATACTTAATTCATTAGATTATAGTGCTTATTCTACTTGGTTATTCCTGTTCTTGCATTGTTAATAATTCTGTTTAATGGATAAAATGAACAAATTGTCCTAAAAAATGCTTATTTGCAGTTTTTGGTTTTTTTAAAAAAAGTCCTCTGGCTGTTTCAACTATTTTACTAAAACATTGGAGGAGGAGGGATTTTTAGAGTTTCTAAATGAACTGGCTAAACGAAGATCATGATGAGAGATTTTGTTAACCAGGGTGAGCTAAATCTCCCTTCATAATTCTCATTTAGAATTTTTTTTCATTATTTAAATGTCTAAGCTGGTTTAAAATTAATTTACTGAAAAAGTCAAATCTATTTTGTCTAAATCCCTTCTGTATGTGATCAGCATTCCAAGGGCCAGCAATGAACAGTTAAGTGGAACAGGCTATTCGTATTCAAGGTCAAATGCCATTTCATTTGTTTTTGTATTTACAGTCATGTTAAAATGAGTAGAGGAATCCTAAAGCACACATAGCTAATGGTTTCTACTGAATGCTACATTACACATTTAAATGCTTTCTTAAACAAGTGATTAAATGAAAATGACATCTAAATGAAATACAACAGAGAGAGAGAGAGAGAGAGAGAGAGAGAGAGAGAGAGAGAGAGATCCACCTGCTTGATCAAAAGCCTTTCCTGGATAAGGTGCCATCAGGGGTCCTGTAGCTGATGTTGGTTTTAGTTTACCTGCACAAGTTGACAAGCTCAGTATATTTCAGCTTTCTTCATTGTGAGATGCACACAAGGAGAAAAGCAAGAGACGATCCATTAGTTTAGATCCAAACTTTGCTCCTGAACGTGATCAGGACCAGGGACCAGGGGACACTACCGCTAGTGGCCAAGGGGGCTTTCTGCCCACTTCCCCTCCTGTAACTCACTGGGCTGCTTCTCCCAATTCTTCTTGAGGGTTGGCAGATCCCCTCCCCCAGAAGTATCTATTTGCTGGATCAAAAGCCTTTCATGGATAAAAGTGCCATCCACACAGAAGGTGTCATTCTGGCTTTGCTGTTCCTGGGGGCTTAATGTTGTTTCTAAACATCATTTTGCAGTTATCTTGCAAAAGCTTTGGAATGGAAGCTCAGTCTGGCTTTGAAAACTGAGATTGAATGGATAATACTTTGCCTTATCAATGCTCAACTTTCTTTTAAAATGGAAATCTCAGTAAAATGCCTTTAAGTGCCCGTCTCCAAGATCCATGCTGTGATGCAGGTATGCCTTCGTATTATAGTGCCCTGTTTTCATAGAAACTTATGAAAACGTACACAGTGAGATATAGCTGAGCAATAGCAAGGTGCAGCATATGGAAAGCCATGTTTTTGTCATCTTATGCATGAAAGCATTTGATAGACTGTCAGTTAACCTGGCTGTGGAGGCTGCTGTCTTTAACATGCGCAAGTGATGTACATACATGATCACTTGGCTGTGACTACACACCGTAACCATCTGTTAGGATGGCATACTTCCTGCTTGCAAGATGATTCACTAATTTAACTTGATCACAGGTGCCAACTGAGCTGCTTGGCAGCTATAGACCCTTCAGATAGCAGAATGTTCAAGGCAAATTACTGTAAATGTGTAACACTTCACCTGAGTCGGAAATGAAGTTCAAAACTTGCGTGCACTCAGCTTGAGTGGCTGGGGAAAGAGTCAAGGGAGGAAGGCGGGATAATTTCACTTTGAGAGTACTAAAAGGCTGGCAAACAAATTCATAGCAAAGATTTTAATAAACCAATTTACTCGGAGGTGACAGTTAATATGTGAAGAACTGGTACTCTTTATTGAAACAGGGTGGAAATTATCCTGCTAAACCTGTTTATTTGACTTCAAAGGAAAATGGGACAATTAGAAATAAAAGCAGGAAAGCAAGTACCAAGTAGACTGTTGAGTGCATAATTGTAGGAGATGATGGAGTAATGTAAGGCAATTAAACTAGAAGTGATTTTTGGGGGCGGGGATGAACCCACCTAATAAACAAAAATGCAGCTATCCTTCAAAATTTGCACTTCTACAAATGTGATAATGTATTTTTCCGACAAAATGATTTACAGAAAAATGTAGATATCGTGTGAAATTGTTCATAAAAATGCACACATCTGTGAGAATAGCAGTAAAAATGCAAAAATGCTTGCAAAATGGTATATTAGGAGAATGCGCACTAAAATGCTGATGAATTCCCACAAGGATGGCATAAAAATGCAAACTGATGTGAAAATGTGAACCAGAGTTAAGATTAGAAAAGTTAAACTGAGAGGAATGGAAGTTGTCAGATTCACCCACCTCCCGAATCAATTCAAGCCCTGTTTAGGTGTTGTTCATCAACAGAGAAAGGCAGCATGAGTAGGGAGGTGCACAGTAGCCCTGCTCTTGAGCAAGGAGGTCAGGTTAGGCCTTCTAAACACATTCAGGTTTACAAGCTTAGAACCCTGCTCGCTGTAAAATCTTGCTAATATTAAAAGCAATTGGCTGCAACATCTGGAGAGTCACAAGTTAGCACCCCCTACACACACACACACACACACACACACACACACACACTGTAGAGAATACATTGTGGTATTCAAGTTTTACTCAGAGTAAACCCATTGTAATTAATGAACATGACTAAGTTAGGTCCATTAATTTCATCAGGTTGACTCTGAATTAAACTTAGTTGAAAACCACCCACAGCCTAGAAAAAAGCATTTTAAAATTAAGTAAAAATGGTTTTTGATTAGGTAAAGCAGGTCAATTTAAGATGGTGCCAAGCTCTTCAGAATGGTTGAGTTTTAATTAATACACAACACCAGAACACTGTCATAAGAGCATGCAATTGGAAATTTGAGTAGAAGCATCTTGAAAGGAAATATTTGTGCTCCACATTATTTGTGGAATTACATTGTTTAGAAACAAAATATTTTGCATACAGTGTATTTTATCAGCACCCTCAGAACTGATTCAGCACTACATTTAGTTTTTCTGGAGTGATTTTTCTTTTCTTTTCTTTTCTACTGCATATAGATAACATGCATATATTCATTGCTGACCTTGTCATTTTACTGAGAAAGAGCCCTTTCCCATAAATCTAGTTAAGGTGTTCCATGGGAATCATCATGGAGATATATGATACTGCACAAATATTGCTCAATTGCAGCAGAAGCCAATTGACATCAAGGAGATAAAGCTGCTCAGTGGGTCAATTGGCAGCTTGTGACTGATCCATCAACCTGAAAGCTTATGGAAATTAGACATGAAACACCAGTTGTGTGACACTGAAGTAATGCCTTACTTTATTTAGAATCTGTCTGTGTTTAAAGACCCAGTCCTCATGAGCTATTCTGTAAGTGGTGTACAATGGCTTGTGGGATCCTGCATACATTTTCCAGCACCCAACCCCTTGGCTTACGTTGAGGGTAGCCATCAGTGCCAGATTGCCAAGCCTGACTTTCCCTCTTGATAGAACACTGCTATGCTATGCAAGCATTGCTCCATGGCGTGGAAAGTTGAAGGGATGTGGGAAGTTGGGTTCTTTCTAGCCACTTGCCTTTCCTGCCCATAGGATTTGTGGATAATTATGCAAAGGACTGGCATAGGGGTAGCCATTCTACCCCTGCATGTGAGGCACCCCCTTGAATTTTAGAGAAACTTTTAGCAATGAGTTTTGTGTCTGGCTCCACACACAATAATGTGCAAGGTCAGCTCCTCATACAAGATTTTGTTGTGGGGGAATGATGTCAGAGTACAGCTGCAAATCTTGCTCCCTTTTCAGTTCACAGAAGCAATGACTGGGAAAGAATTTGGTCACCACTTCCATCAGTAATCTTACTGATAATCTATTTTTATTTTCTTCTGCCTTTGAACAGTCCCATTTCATTCAGGGGTAGTCAACATGGTGATCTTCGGATGTTGTTGGAATACAACTCCCATAATCCTTCACTATTGAGCATGCTAGCTGGGGCTGATGGGAGTTGTAGTCCAATGACATTTGGAGGACAGCACATTGACTATCGCTGCTCCACAGAAAATATGAGGAATTTAAGAATCTACTTTGGAAACTTTCCTAATGAGGCATAGTAGCTGGAGCAATTTAAATGCACATGCCTGTCTTCCTATGGTTTCACATGTTATACCTTCTTTTGATGGCAATAAAAATAGCATTCTCCGATGGTGTATTGAAACATTATGCCTCTAAGAAAAAATATTCAAATGAATTATGCAAAGCTCCATTTAAAATTGACAGAAACTGAAATACAGATGTGGATATATTTTGTTTATAAAAACTCTTTGGATGATAGATGTTGCTTCAAGGAATGCATTTTCTTACCATGGAATAGATAAACCAAATTTAATGAAGCTTGGAAAATTAAAAGAGGAGGAAGGAAAGTCTTATTTTGCATTTCTTTTCCTCCTGTAGTTGATGGATATGACACAAATTTCACAAAAACTAAGTTATTCTTTAAAAAAATAAATCAAAAGTTTTCAAAAATACACATGCAAGTAGAAACTGGATAATTAAGCACAATTGTAATGAAAATGAACAGAGTCTTTCATTGGTCTTTCTTCTAGTCAGGGTGGCAGCTACATTACCTTTGATTCAGAACTTCACATTATCTAATTCAGGGCCACACTACCGTTAGAATTGGGCAGCTGCCTTGGGCAGCAGATTTTGAGTTTCCTGTAAGGACAACAAAGTGTTCATTATTCAATTTGTTGTTACTGTATTTTATGCTGGCATGGGAAAGCATATCTGTGATTTTCAGGGGTCATAATAATTTGAATAGTTAGTACTATATACCTTAACTTGGCAGTGGTATAATCACCTTGGACAGCAAGCTGTATAGATTGGCCCTTGGTGATACTGTTTATTACCAATACCAATCTGGTGTGCCTTGCTGCATTTCAGTTCTAAAAGAATGTTGACAAACCAGATTGGATGAAACTGGAACTTTGCACTGACTGGTAAAAGTAATAAAAAAGGGGGGTAAGTCATATGCTCACTTCTACAACATTTAAAAGAAAATCAAATTGTATTTTAAAATGGAAACTGACGTATGGAAAATGTAACTTGAAAAAAGAGACATTGTGCATAGCTTTGTAAACCAAGAAATCTTTAATAAAAAAGAGAGAAGTTTTCCCTCATAAAAAACAAAAAACAAATGGATCCACAGTTGTGGCTGAAACTATTTACCCTGTCAACAAGCAGCAAAATTCAGGAAACCATTTTGCTGAATGCAGTCTCGCATAGGGTGCAGGTGGGAGCACAACCAAATATTCTCCTTTTTCATGTAGGAGCTTTAAAAAAGGAAATTGAGAAATCTATCAGAAAAATCTTTTCTGGGAAATATTACCCTAGCCCTATTTTATTCCCACTCTTTCACATAAATTGTCTTCTAGAAGGCATGTGTGGAATAAGTCAGAGAATTAACTTTAGATATGGTCTAGTAAAAGTATTGTGGAAACCTAGAAGGGACTTATTCTGGCCCCCATTCATACACTTCTTCGCCCAACCTCAGCAATACAGTAGTTTGTAAAGTCAATTTCCAGCTGCTCAGGTGAGTGGAGTCCCCAGGCTGGCATGCCTACTTTGCAGCTGATGCTTGGGCCAATTAACATACCACCCTTATGGAATACCATAAACATAGTGGATAACCTAAAAAACAACAGCCCTCTTTCAATTTTGACCATCAGGGCGACAGATGCCTGTGCCAGAAAAGAAAGGCTGGACGGGGACTTGTCAAGGGCTGTTTTAAAAATAGGCAGAAATTATAATACAGTACTCAGTTTAAAAAGGGACGCGGTGGTGCTGTGGGTTAAACCACAGAGCCTAGGACTTGCCGATCTGAAGGTCGGCAGTTCGAATCCCCACGGCGGGGTGAGCTCCCGTTGCTCGGACCCTGCTCCTGCCAACCTAGCAGTTCGAAAGCATGTCAAAGTGCAAGTAGATAAATAGGTACCGCTCCAGCGGGAAGGTAAATGGCGTTTCCGTGCGCTGCTCTGATTTGCCAGAAGCGGCTTAGTCATGCTGGCCACATGACCCAGAAGCTGTACACCAGCTCCCTCGGCCAATAAAGCGAGATGAGCACCGCAACCCCATAGTCGGCCACGACTGGAACTAATGGTCAGGGGTCCCTTTACCTTTACCTTACTCAGTTTAAAAGGTTTATATGAAATGAAGATGGATTCTGGTGTTTTACTGCCTTCTCCAGCAGGATGTTTCATTTTTGCACACTTTTGTTGCAGTTTTGCAGCACTTGGATTCAATAATATGTACATTGCTTTCAGGAAGTAGCCACAACTTCACTGTCTCAAGTATTCAAGAGTAAGTTTAGGCTAAAAAGAGAAGCTGAGATAAGTTAAGTGCTGTTTCATATTCTACCAGTCTCAGTTTTTGCTCTGAGACCCCCAGACTGTTTGTCACAGATCAATAGTTCTTATTTAAGAATTACATTGTCTTAGACTGTGGTGTCTCAGACTGATTGTGCTGTTCCTGTAGTGTAATGCATAACAACTCAAAATTGTGGGTCTGTGAAATAAGGGTGGATTGACAGGGACATATCCATAACTTCACTTCTAAAAACATTACCTTTGGATTATATTTTTTCATTTGACAATTTGTGATTTGTTCTTTTTTAAATAAAACACTGTTAGGAAAGTTACAGCCCAGTAATTCCTAGTGAAACTGTTTGGAAAATTGCATGCACAGCCTATTTAAAAAGTCTTACCAATTTAAATGGCAATCCTAACCACACTTACCTCGAAGAAAGCCCCATTAAATCCAACAGGGCGTACAACTGAGTAGATATGGTTAGGATTGCATGGTAAGTATAGTTTGAAAAATACAAACCATTATATTCTCTATTTTGAAAAGATGGTTTAATTCTATCCACAACATATCACAAATGAAATACTTAGGACTCAGTCAAATCCCACTAAAGGTCTACAGTCCATAGGACACATGGTGTCTGGGTTTTAAGCCACCTCTCATTTCCATTACCCACAGTGCTTGAATGTAAAGTGCTCTGGGCATAGGACATCATTTAGAGGGTGGGTGGTGCATAGGTTCCTGTTTCAGACTGTAGTGTTGCTCTCCCTCCCACCAACAGGTAAGCCCAGCTGGGGATCAAAAATATAGGTAGATGCTTAGCAGGAAGCACTTTGCTGCTGTTCCTCAAAACTAGATTAACATGCCCATCATCAGTTCACAGATGAAATATGGTAGTACTTTACTGAACTATCAAGAAGAAGAAAAAGATATATGAATTTGGCCTAGGGTTCACTTCCCCCCTTACAATTTAGGCATGCTCCTCAAATCTTTAAAAACTGAGCTACTTTGTCACTATGGAGATATGTCCTGCTATGAGAAATATAGGAGGGGACCTAGATTAGTGGTCACACACATATTTTCATGTAGGAGATCACAGATGCAAACTCTACTACCTCCAGTTAAGAAAGGTTTTCACTGGCTGGTTTGGGAAAGAGCTTTGTGGAGCTGCTGCCAGTCATAACAGACAACATTCAGCCAAATAATCAAGTGGCTAATTCAGTATAAGACACTTCCATAGTCAAACTCTGTCACTTGTGCCCTGTTTTCATAGTCAATACTGAGAGGAAAAGGATGACCAATGTGTTTACTTCAATGTTCCTCCTCCAAATCACTGTGATTGGAGTGCATTGGGAAAACAATCAACTGTGATTAAAAGCTAGACCTGTCCATCAAAATGAAAGAACTTCCCCCACCACCTCTCTATGGTTACCAGACGTCCCCATTTCCTGGGGACAGTCCCCAGATTTACAAATCTGTCCCTGGACAAAATCCATCCCCGGAATGTCCCCGGATTTCATTGAATGTCCCAGGATTTATATTTTAAGTGTTGTAGATTTATTAGTAGGGAATGAATGTTGCATGATTGGTTCAACAGCACAAGACACATCATATGGGGACTTCCGGTGACGCAAAATGGCAGACGCCATGGCAGCGAGCAGCTCCTGAATCCAGCCAGAGCCAGCTGTGCTACCAGGCTGGCTCTGGGCTGCTGAGACTGCTACTGCCACCGCCACTGCCGAGGGGGAACCAGGGACACCCGGCGCGTCAACCCCGGAAAACCCTGGAGCCAACACAGGGAGGAGGAGGAGGAGGAGAGAGAAAGAGGAAGGAGAAAAAAAGTGGAAAGCCCTGACTTGCTGCACTGCTGCTGCTGCCGCCGCTAAGGAAGAGTAGTAGGAGAGCACCAGGAGGGGAAGGACACGTGGCCAAGCCCAGGCCCAACCTGAGCCTACTCCACAGCGGCTAGCACTCCAAGAGAGCAGGTTGGGGCCCAGAGGAAGGCCGTGCGACAGAGGAGACCATAGAAGAGAAGATATTACTTCTTCTTTTTTTAAAAATAACTTTCCCCCTCTTTTTTTTAAAAAAAACAAAAACGTGTCCTCGGATACTTTGAAAAAAAATCTGGTAACCTTACTTTACACCCTTGCTGTCTCTTCTGTGCCACCTCCCTTCTTGAACTCTGGATGTTTCCCCAGTCAGCTTGGATTTGTTTCTCACTAAATCAAGTGGAGGGGGCAGCTATGCATTTGCCTTTATAGGCAAACCAAGGCAACCAAGTTGCTTGGAAGACTGGACATCCCTTGCTCTGCTACAGCATGCCCTGTTAACAGTGCAATCCAACTTGGTGCTGTGAAATATTACCCCAAATCATTCCAATTCAGCTTCTTTGGGGGGTACACAGAGAGCCAATGCACACCGCTAATGTCGCAGTGTCCACAGGTGTATGACTGTAGAATGCTTGCTGAAATATTATTCTGTGTGCCACAGGTCTGTCCTGTGGTCATCACAAAACAATGAAGTTAACCTACTTTTAAAACTCTTAAAGTGACATTGTCTTAGAACATTCAATATGGCACGAGAGCATTCTTAGTGACTTATCTGGCTTACATACTATGGGGCATTCTGAGCCAACTAATCAAGTTCCTTAATTCAAGGTGAACCTCTATTGCTTCCATGACAGTGGCGAACTAATTATTACATTTTTATATTAATGGAAGCAAATGTATTTATATTCACTGATGAAGTTTGGAAGGTTAAAGCCGTCTTAGCCAAGATATATAATGTAGTAAAAATACAACGTAAAAAATTATTAGTGAATTAATTCCATGCAGAATTTTTCACAGCACGTATTGGAAGGTTGGTATTCCTTTACATGCTGAATTAGTATGGACCCATGTACTACACAGACTAATTGATAAATTTCACTTTAATTGACATTGGGACAACAAAGAATCTGTCTTTCTGGACAATGTTGGCAGTCTCATATCCAAATGACCTCCAGCATTAGGTAGAGGTTTTGAAACTATGGTATGAATTTATTACTTTCTTCAGCATTTAGTCAAAAAGACAAGGTGAACAATGAAGTTAAAAGCCATAAATTATACATAATTTCAAAAAGAAAAAAAAGGGGGCATACTGCTGCCTCACTTCAGTGTGATTCATTGTGATTCAGTGTGATTCTGCAAATGTATGCAATGTTTATGAATATAGACTGCTTATAGAATTATATAATGGAATTGTAAACATGAGTTAAATGGTATTATTTGAATTTTGAAGTGTGAAACCAGTTCTTGCCATGTTACATTTTCTTTAGTACAATTTGGACATTTGGATAAAAATAGACTTCACCAATGCCACTTCTAGCACAGTACCATGAAGTTTTCCATTTTTGTAATCTTTCAACTGTGCTGTCTCCTCTTTCCCCCTTGGATAAATCTGTTTAGCACAGAGGTGCTGAGCTTTCTCCGACTCATGCTCATTCTGTCGTCCTAAGTAGCTTTCCTTGTGACCAATCATGTGGGGTCTTTTTGGCTCACTTACTGTCAACTGCTCAGTTTTCATAATCAGAGCATGAGGGGAATGTGTCTCGAGTTCTCTGAGAATTAATTGTCTAGTCATGCATGGGCTTCCATTTTAAGGGGATTATAAAGTAGACCTATGAAAATCCCCACAATGCTCTGCTTTGCAAGTCAGAGTAGTAAGTCAGTCCCAGTCTATTAATGTCTACAAATTACTCAGTCTTCTCTGAAATGTCATGTACAGAAAACATTCTCCTTTATTTAAGAAGGTTGCTGCTGCAGTAATGAGGTAACCAGAGTCATCCTTATAGTACAGTGTGCCATCTCCAAAAATACTAATGTGCTGCACCCTACCCATAGGAAATTTAGCCAAGTAACTCACATTAATCATCAGTCTTTTTCAGTAACACTGACTTGGAGTTGAACATTTTAGCCACGTACAAAACACAACATTGAGAATTGTTTAATTGTGTCCGTTGTGATACATATGATGTAGACTTGAACTTGGATTCAGGACTATTGCATAGACAGGAACAAGCTACGACCTCTGTACAAAGTACTGGCATATAGAAGTGATTCTGAAAGCACTCAGATTTGATCCATAATGTTTGAAACAGCCCATTGATGGGGGGGGGGGAGCTGTCCTTATAAGGACCTGGACAAAATGAAGGTATGCTGTGAAGAAACACAGTGATGCTTCTATGTTATTTCACTCAGATGAAGATGAGTGGGAAGTAATATGGAGTCTCTCCAGAAACTATGAATATTTGAAGTGTTGTAGGCTTTGTATGCATCAAAGTGTGACCCACTGGACTTTGTATAGCTAGAGATATCAACCTTATAGAATCATAAAACTATAGAGTTGGAAGGGACCATGAGGGTCATCTAGTCCAACCCCCTGCAATGCAGGAATCTCAACATTAGCATCCATGACAGTTGGTCATCCAACCTCTGCTTAAAAACCTCCAATGAAGGAGAGTCCACAACCTCATGAGGGAACCCATTCCACTGTTGAACAGCTCTTAATGTCATAAGGTTCTTCCTGATGTTTAGTCAGAATCTCCTTTCTTGTAACTTGAATCAATTGGTTTGGGTTCTACCCTTCAGAGCAGGAGAAAATAAGCCTGTTCCATCTTCCATGTGACAGCCCTTTAGATATTTGAAGATGGCTAGCATATCTCCTCTCAGTCTCCTATTTTCCAACCTAAACATGCCCAGCTCCTTCAACCATTCCTCATACGGTTTGCTTCTCAATATCCTTCTTTTGTTCTGTGATGCCCAGAATTGGACACAGTGGCAGAATAAAATGCCAGTTTAATTATCTGTTCTAGGATGTTTCCTGGTATTGATGTCCAGCTTACTGGTTGGTAGTTACCCGGGTCTTCTTCCCCTGCCCTTTTTTGAAGATGGGGACTACATTTACCTGCCTCCAGTCTGCAGGGACCTCACTTGTTCTCCAAGAATTTTCAAAGATTATAGACAGAGGGTCTGAGACTCCTTTAACTTCCTTGTGTACTGCTCATCAGGCTCTAGATTTTTGAATGCATGTAAAATATTGAGGTGTTCCCTTACCACCTCTTTACCTATCTTAGGCTGCAGCTCCCTTTCTTGTATCATTTATTGGTTGGGCATTTATTTCCTTTTGGGTGAAAACAGGGACAAAGTAGGTGTTGAGCAGTTCTGCCTTTTCTCTGTCACCCAATAACATTTTTCTGTCTTCTCCACTTAGAGGTCCTACTACTTGTTTATTCTTCTTCTTGCTTCAAACATAGCTGAATAAACCTTTTAAAATTATTTTTAACCAATCCTGCAAGCCTGAGCTCATTCTGAGCTTTGACCCACCTGACATTCACCCTACAACTGTTGGCTACTTATGTATACTCCTCCTTCCTGATTTCCCATTTCTTTCACTTCTTATACAGTGCATGTCTTCTTAAATCACAGCTCATCTGCAAGTTCCTTATGCAGCCACACTGGTTTATTTAGTTGCTTGCCTCCCACTTTACTTTCTTGATGGAATTGTCTGTCTTTGTACCTTCAATATTTCACCTTTAAGAAACTTCCATCCATCTTGAACTCCTTCTCTTTGCGTATTTCTGACCGTGGGATCTCAACCAGTAGTTCCTTAAGCTTTCTGAAGTTGGCATTCTTAAAGCCCAGAGTGCATCTCCGGCTACATTCAGCTTTCCCTTGCCTCTGTATCTTGAAATCCATAAGGACACAATCACTTTCTCCCGTTTCCCAGTACTTCCACTTCATCAATCAATTCTTCCTTGTTGGTGAGGACTAGGTCCCAGTTTGGTCCCGTGTTGCTTCTTCCGCCTTCTGGCAAAGGAAGTAGGCATATTAAATAGGCAATGTAAAATAAGCATTTTCTAATAAAGTATGGTTTCTTGATACACCTGGTGATGTACTTTGCTTGGTGGGATAGTAGGGGGAAATGGAAAAGAAGTTTATGGAGTTGGAAACAAAGCAACATCCAGTACCGAATTTCTTCTACGCCCCAACAACAAACCTGTTCCAGGCACATCTGAAATCAACTAAACATCTCCTTGCTTACAAATCTGAAATTACATAATTAGGTTTTGAGTTCAGAAACATTTGATTTTGAGTGGCTGCTTAAATTCCATTGCCTTCAATAGAGCTTAATTAAATGCTTGATTGATTTCTTCTAAAATTTAGCTGTCCTGAATAAGGGTTGCTTACACCGTTGGAACATGACGACAAGAGAGATTTTCCCCAGTCTAGTGCTTGCATTACATCACCCATCATCCCTGACCATTCACATTGCTAACTGGGGCTTTAATCGAAAATGTCTGGAGGGCACAACATTGGAGAATGATGTAGACATCTACATGCAGACTTTTAGAGGCCTTGTAATACGATATGTTTTTTAAACAAATGCACAAAAATGTAGACAATGAAATCTAAAATAAAATATTTATAGCAGAATATTTAGAAATGTGTTATAGATAAAATATCTGCACATTAAATGTCTACACTGGTGTCATTAACCTGTTGATCAGTGGGGACTCAAATATTTTCAGTTTTCTGCACATTATTAACCTCAGGGTTTTACATCTTTGTTTAATCCAAATACATAAAAAGCTCATAAAGTCCAATAAATAAAACTAGAAACCTCAATTTCCAATTATTCTTCAGCCTTTTGAAGCCATATTGGTCAGACGTTCTGCAGTAAATGTTAAACAGTTGGCCTTCACACACTGTCCTTTCGGTTAACACTGGGCAGCTGCCTTTTATTGGAAAGGTTATTTGCATTTTAATGCATCAGAATAAAATCATTTCAACTTACATCAAAACAGCTATTTTCCAAAGGTCTTTTCTTTGGAAAATAAATGCTCCTCTAATAAGATGTATTAAGAGAAAATTTCAACATTAACTTTGCTTTCAATCTGAACAAAGTTTGATAGAGAAATATATTGTTAAATTAATGGGATTTTGGATTTCCTTCTGGAAAGCAAGCTAACTGTTCATATGTATGTGTATTCCTTATGTGGAAGAGGTAGTGAAAGACGTGTAGTGAATGTTTGGTTGCTCCTCATTAATGCATTTTGATAGATCTATCCTCCATTAATTTATGTAACCTAGAGCATAATTATTCATCTCATCATATGAAAATTGAGTCAGCAGGCCTTGTCTGGCTATAGCATAGTTTCTCAAATTGTGGAAAGTGCCCTAAAGGTATTTGACAATTGTGGGGTATAAGACATGTTGGAATCACACACTCTAACCAAGACTTAGCTTACATTTCTCATTATTATTATTATTATCTGACAAATATTTGAAAATGTTCATCTTGGAGCTCCTCCTGAACAGTTGGATAATTTAATTCCTTCCCTGGAGAATATTTCATGAAATAGCCACTCCTGTTTCTCCATCCATGAATGTTGGATGCATCTGTGGGTTCAGTTTTAATATTGTTTATTATTTTAATATTATTAAAGGAAGTAGTGGACTAAGGTCCCTGTGTCTTCTAGTTCTCCTTAGTGCCCCGCTCGTTGAGAACATGAGGCTCATAGGAGAAGCAGAAACCTGTGAAGGCAAGGCAAAGCAAAGCAGAGAGCAAACAAGAACAGGACCATGGACAGCTCCAGTGATGCCTTGCTAACTGAAGCACCTTTTCCCTAAGTCATCTGCTAGAAGGTTACCTCTGTAGGGAACTATAGCCAAGTAAGGAATGTGGTAGAGAAGATGATTGGTATCAAAAGCCTTGGTGAGATCAATAAGAAGGAGAAAGATTACACTCTTCTAGCCCCTTTCTTGATATTAAGTAAATCAATCAGGGTGACCAAGGCCAGTTCTGCCCCATAACTGCACCTGAATCCATACTGGAATGGGTCCAAATAATCAGTATTGTCCAAGAGTGATGGTATCTTCCCTGACCATTGGCAAAACTAGCTGGAGTCCAAGAGAATCTGGAGGGGCAGATTGTGAAATTGCCTATTATAGGAAAGCAAGTAATTTAATACTTTACAACGTCATACTTTGTAATTCAACTGAAACAGCAAGTATGAATTTGTTGACTCTGCCTATAGGAACTCTACTGCTTTTACTGTTTTGAAAGCAGTGAAATGGAAACAATTTTAATAATGCCAAAGTCAACATGAAAACCTAAAGCATTATCATCACTGAATCATAATGCAGGTAGGTAATTTTGCTTTACTTTTGTTTGATATTTACACTGTACTGTCCAACCAATTTTAAAGTGTGCTGAAGGTGGACCATAAGTGTCATCAGCATGAGGTCAATGAGATTGCATTATATTTGTAGGCTGTGAACTATTGGCTAATATATCCTCTATCATTGTGATGAATCTAGTTGCTTTCCACTGGCCCTTATGAATTTCCTTCCTGTACCACCTGCACATATGGTACCATAACTTTTATGGGCTATTTATTCCACATAAAACTATATTCCCTTGTGGGCAGCAATTTTGGGGCCATATGTCAGTGGTGGACACACCCAGAGGCAAAAGATGAGTGGGATCAGAGACAAAACTAGGCAGAGCAATGAGTGTGTCTCCTTTGTACAGTAGGCTACATATAACACACACACACACACACACACACACACCCCTCCACCCTCTACTCAAGGAAGTAGGAAGCATTTTCACAGTTCAATGACACATCCCAACTAGGAAAAAGCACTGAAGGAGAGCATATTGCTGGATTTATGAAGGACATGGTCTGGAGAATTCTTGAAGGCTGGATGAAGAAGCATCAAGGGCTATATTATGAAGCTTCTTGCATCTGCTAGATGAGGAATTGGCTAATATTAAAAAAATACAGATTTATTGGATTTAGAAGGACATGATAATAGATTTGGATGGCATGTGTATTTATTGTATCGGAAGGCAAAAGTACATAAAAGTTTCCATATAAGAAATGTGATTTTTAAAGTGTGGGGGAAATATAAAGGCTTGTTAGAACAAAAAACACCATGGTGGCTTCCCCACTGGAAGCAATATCCTTGAAAAAATTAAATATGAATCCTAATTGGGCAACATATAGAGAACTGTTAGCAGAAAAGGATAACCAATTAAAATTGAATAAATTTCAAGAAATAAGAGGATTAAAATAAGAGGAAAGGTAACAATCTGGTTACAATATTTCCAGTTGAATGATACAGTATATTCAAAGAGGATAAAAAGGAAGGATTTAATTATGAAATTTCAAATTTCCAGAGAAAAATAATAGAAAATGACAATAAATTGTTATCAAAAATGTACAATATATTGTTGGAATGGGAAACTAAGGATGAAGAGGTCAAGTGTTTTATGACAAAGTGGGCAATAGATGTGGGATATGATGGTAGACTGGGAATGATTATGGAAGGATGATATAAAATTTACAGCGTGTACATTATTTAAAGGGAATTATATGAAAATGATGTATAGGTGGTATTTAACACCAGTTAAATTAGCAAAAATGTATAAAACAAGGGGAAATAAGTGTTGGAAATGTAAAGAAATGGAAGGTATGTTTTATCACATGTGGTGCCAATGTAAGGTTTTATATATATATAAAAAAGAGAAATGCTATATAACGAATTGGAAAAAAAATGTTTAAAATAACCTTTGTTAAACAACCAGAATCTTTCTTATTAGGAATTAGAGGAACTGATCTACCAAAAGAATACAAAACTCTGCTTGTGTATGCAACAACGGCTGTGCAAATCTTGCTAGCCCAGCACTGGAAAGGAGAAGAAGTCCCTACTAAAGAAGATTGGCAAATTAAACTAATGAAATATGCTGAAATGGCTAAATTAACTGGGAAACTTAGAAATCAAGACAATAACAAATATAAAAAAGAATGGGGAATGTTTATTGCATATATACAAAAGCAATGTAAGGAAGTTAATATATTAGCAGGATTTTTTTAAAAAAACACAACAATACTTGAAATGTTATGGAGAATGTTTAAATAAGGAAGTAATTAGAGATAAAGATTTTTTGTTGACGTGCACAAATGAGAATAACACAAAGGAACCAGGGGAGGGAGTGGAGGGAAGTCAGGGGATTCGATGAATCCCAAAATATGGATTAATACTAAGAGTGAATATAGATGTTTTAATTGTTTTATTTTGTGTATTTCCCCCCTTTTCTTCTTTCTCTCTCTTTTTCATTTTCTTTTTCAATGTCATGATTGTTTATTGAGAAAATTGATAAAAAAAGATTTATGTTTTTTAAAAAAGAGAAACATCAACGGCCTGAAGTTTCCCCACTCCTGATTTATATAGTGAGAGAATTAAGACAAAATATCATTAAATTCATGTTCCCAGGCATAAAAGAACAGCCAACAAAGGTCTCTTTCCTGTGACTAATTCTTGGAACATCCTACTCAGCTTCACTAGCAGCTGGCTGATATTGTCAAATGTCACATAGATGGGCAGGTTGTCAGTGCATCTGGAACTGCAACGTGTGGAAGATGTAGCTGCCTTACATCTGACAACCATGCTTGTTTTACTTCCTTGCCCTATTTCAGATATCTGGCACCAGACAGGTTAGGGAGCAATTTAGCTGTAGACATCAATTATACTGAATCATCTCACAGAGATTGGAATCAGTGGTGCAAGTGGTTATCTTGAAAATGCTTCTGTAATAAGTGATAAATATGCAATCTGTTTTCTTACAGCCTAAAGAAGGCATTGCCTGCTGATTCTTTCAAGAACTCTGTTGACAATTCAAAAGTGTTCTATATGTGAAAATCACCTTTGTCTTTTTTTTGAAAACATGTGTTTTAGTTAAGATACTTTCTTTTTTTCCTGGGACAATTTAATTTGTTCATTTGCATGGGAAGGACCAAAGAGAAAATGTGCCAATAACTGTACTAGGAAGAATTTTTGAGAATACCGGGGTAGAGGGTGACTAGGGGTTGGATTGCTATATTTATTATATAATATTAAGTATAGTATTAAATTAATATATATTATATAATATTAAGTATAGTATTAAATGGGACGCGGGTGGCGCTGTGGGTAAAACCTCAGTGCCTAGGACTTGCCGATCGTATGGTCGGCAGTTCAAATCCCGACAGCGGGGTGAGCTCCCGTCGTTTGGTCCCAGCTCCTGTCCGCCTAGCAGCTCGAAAGCACTCCTAAGTGCAAGTAGATAAATAGGTACCGCTTTATAGCGGGAAGGTAAACGGCATTTCCGTGTGCTGCGCTGGTGCTGGCTCACCAGATGCAGCTTTGTCACGCTGGCCACGTGACCCGGAAGTGTCTGCGGACAGCAGTGGCCCCCGGCCTCTTAAGTGAGATGGGCGCACAACCCTAGAGTCGGACACGACTGGCCCGTAGGGGCAGGAGTACCTTTACCTTTTTATAGTATTAAATACTATATTTCATATATAGATGATGTCATTGAAAGTAGCCTTCCACTCCTCCCTTTTTAAACACAGTTTAAAAGAGTATTGACCGTATATACTTTCCATGATACTGTAGGGCACAGGAACAACAAAGTAAAGAACCAGGAGGGGGTTCTAAAGTGCCTGCTGTTGCCCACTGCTAATGCGCAGGAATGCCTGGAACAAAATTGACAAGAGATTAAATTACCAGAAGTAATGTTAACTCCAATGTGTGTGGAAGAAAATCTGAATTATTGCCTATTACTTTTTTTCATCACTTTGTCTGAGACAAGATATCTCAAAGCACCTTACAAATCTATAGAAGGTAGAACAACCTGATAATCGAAACCAAATACTCTAGGGAAAATGCAATGAAACCAAATTCCTAAAAGTGCCAATCCAAGAATAACTGTAAAAAGAATGAATACTAACCAATCACAAAAGTAGGCAGAAAGCATACCATAGCATGGGCAAATGAGAATGCCTTAACCTGGCACCTAGAAGTTGGCAACCATTGTTTCAGCTGTGTTTCCCTAGAGAAATCATTCCACAAATGGGGGAACCACCACTGGAAAAGCTTGTTTTCAGATTGCCACCCTCTGCAACCTCCCTCAGAGGAGGCACATGGAGAAGGGCCTCTGATGATAATCACAAGGTCCAGGAGGCCTTGGAGGGAAGACTGATTTGTGAGTAGTGTTTTGACTTCCTTCCACTGCATTCTCTTCCTGTGCCAGATTACCATGGAAACAATGCTAGCATTAGCATTATTTCCATGGTGAGCTGGCACAGGAAGATGAACATAGTGGAAGGAAGTCAGAACACAGCCAAGACATGAAAGACTCACTGGCCACTTGTAGCTGGCAAAACTTCTTTTAAACTTTTTTTTTAAAGGAAAGAAAAAAGTAATCTAGGCCTCCTTGTCTTTAGGGTAAGATAAAGATGCCCCCCCAAAACACACACACACCCCCTTAGAAATTATCTTGCCCTAAGAAAAACAAATAGAATGATTCTGTAAAAAGGGAGAGGGAACTTGGCTTTTGTCTCATTTGATGTTTCATTTCTTTTGCTAGTCTACTCTTTTCCGCGATGCCTGATTGATTTCTTGTTATTATTGCTATTGCCCCTGAACTATTAACTAGTCCCTTTTTAAACCACAGTATCATTTTGTGGTACTCTTATTATCTCTTCCAGTTGTATTGGAAGAGATTTGGGATGAGAAATTGATCTTTAGCTGTAAACTAATAAATCTCCCCAGGTATAGGTCAATATCATAATAATAGGATAGTTACCATCACATTTGGCTCACTGTCTGCTGTGGCAAAATTACGTAACTTATGTAATGGGAAGGGTTTGGATCAAGCAGTTCCAGAGCTTCCCTCGGTCTGCCTCTGAACTGCCCCCCCTTCTTCTTCTACTGCCATCAGAAGGATATTTATGCTGGGTGAGCTTTCCACCACCAGCGGCAGATGTCCTTTTGCAGGTGAAGATAGAGCCCCTGAACTCCCCTTCCAGATTGCTTAGGATTGCTCCCTTAATTGCTGCCATTTGTTTTATCATGTAAAGTTGCTTAATGTCATATTTTCCCCCTGTTTCATTTCCTGAGTTTTGCTTTCAGTTCGTAAGAAGAAAATGTGTTCTGATCATTCGAATAAGTATCATGTGCATGTTTTCTCTGCGAAAGGACATATGTTGTGTCACTTTCAAATGTTATAATTGTTGTGTTTTTAATTCAAAGATAAAATGCATGAGTAGTGCACTAACAACATCAAATCACTTAAGAGGGGTTACATTAGTAAGCTGTCTATGCCCTACTGGAGTGGCTGTCGTGGGCACTCAGCCAAATGCATTTGATGTCAAAGGCAAAGCACACCCTACTGTGCCTGATTGCTGTCATCATATCCTTCATACCTACCCTGCTGTTTATTCTAGAGTGACCAGTCTCATTTCAAACAAATTGGGCAGGGGCTTCTGTCACATTTCTCCTGATTCTGCTCTTTGTGATATCACTGTTGCATTTTCTCTGGCTATTCACAAAACATTTCATTTGCATTGCCTAAAACAGGTCAGCTGAACAGGTCTTGCTCTTAAAGCAGGCCCTCTTTAGAAATTATGCCCATTTTTTTCCATTTTGCTGTTCTGTAGCTCTGCCATGTTACAAAATCAAGGCAAATGGGAACCACTACATTATGTCAAGTCTTGCAGCTACATGTCTGGGCATTTTTGCAAATGGCCATTCTGCCTTTCCAGATATATATTATCTTGTATACACCTTACAAACACTTTCATTGTGTGGTGCCAAGTGATTTTCTATTTGTTAGTGTACATTGTTCAAAGCATTGTGCAGGTATTTGATAAATGGTATATAGTAAAACAACATAATCAGTACTGTCTTATAAAATTATTTCTAATCACATCTACTTCTGGAGAAGGACAGAATACAAACTTAAAGACAGCTAGAAGAAGTATCCACCCAATTTGGCATTGTAATTACTAACGTTTTATTAAACAACTTTTATGGACACGAATATAAACTAGAAATTTCAAACCACTTTTTATAGGGAAATTCTGGTTGATATGTCCTTGCCATTCCACCTCATAGATGGAAGTGTGTTTCATTGAAGTTTAGAATTAGGGACCAAATGATTGGGTCAAAATTAAGGGAGAGAAGAATAACAGTGACCTCATTGTGGGAGTTTACTATAGATCCCCAAGCCAAACGGAGGACATAGATGATGCCTTCCTGGAACAGATGGCCAAGCATGCAAAAGGAAGGGAGATAGTAGTAATGGGGGACTTCAATTACCCGGATATTTGTTGGATGTCAAACTCAGCCAAGAGCATAAGGTCAAACAGATTCCTCACTGGCCTTGCAGACAACTTCATTGTCCAGAAAGTGGGAGAAGCAACAAGAGGAACAGCCATTTTAGATCTGGTCCTAACCAATGTTGATGACCTGGTTAGTGGGGTAGAAGTGGAAAGATCATTAGGCGCAAGTGATCATGCTCTTCTGAAGTTTACTATACAGCGGAAAGGAGCAGCCAAGCATACTAGGACTCAATTTCTTGACTTTAAGAAAGCCGACTTCATAAAACTTAGGGAAGTGCTGGGTGAGATCCCATGGATAGTAATACTAAAAGGAAAGGGAGTTCATGATGGCTGGGAGTTTGTTAAGAGGGAGATAGTAAAAGCACAACTTCAGGCAATACCAATGAGACGGAAACATGGAAGGTGCCTAAAGAAGCCAGGGTGGCTAGCTAAAGAACTTTTAACTGAGTTAAGATTAAAAAAGGATGTGTACAAAAAATAGATAAGGGGGGAAACCACCAAAGAGGAATTCAAACAAATAGCCAGCACATGTAGACACAAAGTCAGAAAAGCTAAAGCACAGTATGAACTGAGGCTTGCTAGAGAGGTTAAAAGCAACAAAAAAGGCTTTTATGGGTATGTTCGTAGCAAAAGGAAGAACAAAGAAACAGTGCGGTCACTCAGAGGAGAAGATGGTGAAATGCAAACAGGGGACACAGAAAGGGCTGAACTCCTCAATGCCTTCTTTGCCTCAGTCTTCTCCGATAAAGAAAACAATGCCCGACCTGAAGAATTTGGAGCAAATGATTCAACAGAGGAAACACAGCCCAGAATAACTAAGCAGATAGTACAAGAATACTTGGCTAGTTTAGATGTATTCAAGTCTCCAGGGCCAGATGAACTGCATCCAAGAGTATTAAAAGAACTGGCAGATGTGATCTCAGAACCACTGGCAGTCATCATTGAGAATTCCTGGAGAAGAGGCGAAGTCCCGGCAGACTGGAGGAGGGCAAATGTTGTCCCTATTTTCAATAAGGGGAAAAGAGAGGACCCAAATAATTACCGCCCAGTCACTCTGACATTAAGCAAACAGTCTGTGAGCACCTAGAAAGGAATGCTGTGATCACCAATAGTCAGCATGGATTTCTGAAAAATAAGTCATGTCAGACTAACCTGATCTCGTTTTTTGACAGAATTACAAGCCTGGTAGATGAAGGGAACACAGTGGATGTAGCCTACCTTGATTTCAGCAAGGCATTTGACAAGGTGCCCCATGATATTCTTGTAAAGAAGCTGGTAAAATGCGGTCTTGACTATGCTACCACTCAGTGGATTTGTAACTGGCTGACTGACCGAACCCAAAGGGTGCTCATCAATGGTTCCTCTTCATCCTGGAGAAGAGTGACAAGTGGGGTGCCACAGGGTTCTGTCTTTATCAACGACATGGATGATGGACTCAAGGGCATCCTGATCAAATTTGCAGATGACACCAAACTGGGAGGGGTGGCTAACACCCCAGAGGACAGGATCACACTTCAAAACGACCTTGACAGATTAGAGAACTGGGCCAAAACAAACAAGATGAATTTTAACAGGGAGAAATGTAAAGTATTGCACTTGGGCAAAAAAATGAGAGGCACAAATACAAGATGGGTCACACCTGGCTTGAGAGCAGTACATGTGAAAAGGATCTAGGAGTCTTGGTTGACCACAAACTTGACATGAGCCAACAGTGTGACGCGGCAGCTAAAGAAGCCAATGCAATTCTGGGCTGCATCAATAGGAGTATAGCATCAAGATCAAGGGAAGTAATAGTGCCACTGTATTCTGCTCTGGTCAGACCTCACCTGGAGTACTGTGTCCAGTTCTGGGCATCACAGTTCAAGAAGGACACTGACAAACTGGAACGTGTCCAGAGGAGGGCAACCAAAATGGTCAAAGGCCTGGAAACGATGCCTTATGAGGAACGGCTAAGGGAGCTGGGCATGTTTAGCCTGGAGAAGAGGAGGTTAAGGGGTGATATGATAGCCATGTTCAAATATATAAAAGGAAGTCACATAGAGGAGGGAGAAAGGTTGTTTTCTGCTGCTCCAGAGAAGCGGACACGGAGCAATGGATCCAAACTACAAGAGAGAAGATTCCACCTAAACATTAGGAAGAACTTCCTGACAGTAAGAGCTGTTCGACAGTGGAATTTGCTGCCAAGGAGTGTGGTGGAGTCTCCTTCTTTGGAGGTCTTTAAGCAGAGGCTTGACAACCATATGTCAGGAGTGCTCTGATGGTGTTTCCTGCTTGGCAGGGGGTTGGACTCGATGGCCCTTGTGGTCTCTTACAATTCTATGATTCTATGATTTTCCAGTGTTTTCACTGTAATACTGTTTTTCAGAGAGTTATAGAATTGTAGAGTTGTAAGTGATTCCACAGATCATCTAGTCCAACGCCATACAGTGCAGGAGTCTCATCTTGATCATGCATGATAGATGGCCATTCAACATCTTCTTACAAACCTCCAAGGAAGGAGAGTCTATCACATCCCAAGGGAGTCCATTCCACTGTCAAAACAGCTCTTGTTGTCAGAAAGTTCTTCCTCATGTTTAGCTGGAATCTTCTCTGTTGCAACTTGAAGCCATTGGTTCGGGTCCAAGTCTCCAAAGCAGAATAAAATAAGCTTGCTCCATGTGACAGCCAAGTGACATCCATGTGACAGTTTCAATGTCAAGCTCACCAGCTTGCATTGCTTCCTTTCCTCTCACAGTGGAGGCACAGCCCATTCCACCACGTCATCAATGTGCTAATTTTTATAATTTTGATCACTTTTTATCTTTGGCCAATATGTACAATCAGCATTCCCCATCCCCAGCCAATGCATGATTGCTATTAGTATGAAGTGGGTACCATATCTATACAGGTGTATGTGCATGGGGCTCTCTCCATGGGGACAGGAACCCTGACTGACTGGGTTCTTGGCACCCTATTCCAGCCAGCATAATTTTTGGAAGTTCCTTCATATGCTAACATGAGCTGTACTGTGATTCAGATTTCCAAGTTATGGGGTTACCGTAAGACTGCTATAATTGTTGTTGTTTTGTTGTTTAGCCATTTAGTCATGTCCAACTCTTCATGGCCCCAGGGACCAGAGCATGCCAGGCACTCCTGTCTTCCACTGCCTCCCGCAGCTTGGTCAAACTCATGTTGGTAGCTTCGAGAACACTGTCCAACCATCTCATCCTCTGTCGTCCCCTTCTCCTTGTGCCCTTAATCTTTCCCAACATCAGGTTCTTTTCCAGGGAATCTTCTCTTTTCATGAGGAGGCCAAATATTGGAGCCTCAGCTTCAGGATCTGTCCTTCCAGTCAGCACTCAGGGCTGATTTCCTTAAGAATGGATGCGTTTGATCTTCTTGCAGTCCATGGGACTCTCCAGAGTCTCCTCCAGCACCATAATTCAAAAGCATCAATTCTTCGGCAATTAGCCTTCTTTATGGTCCAGCTATAATTGTAGACCTGACCAAATGTAGTATTGCCAGCTAAGATTTATCTGTGTCTATTGCATTACACTTGCAGGGACGCGGGTGGCACTGTGGGTAAAACCTCAGCACCTAGGGCCTGCCGATCGCATGGTCGGCGGTTTGAATCCCCGCGGCGGGGTGAGCTCCTGTCTTTCGGTCCCAGCTCCTGCCCACCTAGCAGTTCGAAAGCACCCTTAAGTGCAAGTAGATAAATAGGGACCGCTTACTAGCGGGAAGGTGAACGGCGTTTCCGTGTGCTGCGCTGGTGCTGGCTCGCCAGAGCAGCTTTGTCACGCTGGCCACGTGACCCGGAAGTGTCTCCGGACAGCGCTGGCCCCCAGCCTCTTAAGTGAGATGGGCGCACAACCCTAGAGTCGGATACGACTGGCCCGTACGGGCAGGGGTACCTTTACCTTTTTATTGCATTACACATTTATATAGCTTTTTTAGCTTGAGTTTTGCTATTCAAAGAGAATGTAGCGAGATCTAGGAGCAGCCAGATTAGAAAGGTGATGACTGCCTAAGACTCTTAAGAACAACAGATTCTGGGATGAAACCATTAGCCAATTGACCAGCCTTTTGTACTACAGCAGCATGGAAGCATCAAGCGGACAATAATCACCATAATATCCAAACAACACACACACAGCAATTTTTTGGCAATAACAGCATGTAAAAGTAAATGAAATAAGATAGATGAAATGGGAGCATGAGTGCAGCAGTTCCAATTTTGTTAATTAGCATGTAGTCATGCTTCAGTGATGCTGCAATTATGCTACCTCATCCTCCTGTATCCCTATTGTGCAAATGCTGCCATTAGGCTCCTAAGAAGCTTATAAAATGGTGCATGATATGTGCCACCTACAGAGATGTCATTACAATGGTGTCGAATTAACAGTATGCTTTTTCAAATTTATAATTATTTGCCTCTGCAGAAGAGCTATTTGGGAACCTATTACTAGTCTTGTGGAAGTTAACTTAATAATTTCCTTTGTATTACTTTAAACACCTGCCACTGAGATTCATATTATGAAATGCATCTCGTTATAACATTTTATTGTAAGAAACATAGCATCTATTTGAGGTGCAGTAATGCAACTTTTAACAGAGTGTCTGATTAAACCAATGATGCTTACTTCATTCCTTCACCAAAACCTCCATGAGAAGGATTAGATACTCTTTTTTAAAAGTAAGTATCACGATAAGCTAAAGACTGGAAGACACTGTAGAGAGAATTTTAAAGGTCACTGCCATTTCTAGTTTGGCAATTTCCCCATTTTATTGGATTTTGTTTTATTATCTCAACATCCTAGTCATCTTATTTCTCAGAAAATATGATATAAGAGATGTCACGATGTACATCAATGAAGAACTAGCTACATTAATTCTGAAAAATAGATGTTACAAGATTACTTGATGATAGCTTGTCCTTCACCCTTAGATCCCAGGGTGGATTACAAAATTTAAAAGACAATGTTAAAAAACTATGTAAAACAACTTACAATTACAGAAATAAGGTGGCTTCTAAAAATATAGAACCCAGGCGTCAAAAGCCAGGGTAAAGAGGTGTGTCTTCAAAATGGACTCAAAGATGTATTATGAAGATGTCCAATGCACCTCTGTGGGGATCAAGTTCTAGAACAGGGGCTGCCAAAGAGAATGTCCTCTCCCACCCTGAGCTTCTGAGGTTGGTGGAACAAACAAGAGTGGCTGGCATGCTGTGGAGGTGTGTAGCTGACCTGATGGTGGTATGGCTACTGCTTACTGGGTCATTATAGGGCAGGAACAGGGGTTCCAACTTTAATAAAATATGAGGGGTAAACTCCTCCCAATCATATGACATGGTGCACACACACCATTTGAATGGCAATGCCCATCAACTGGGGAGCGCAGCCCCCTCAAATATTTTATTGGTGAGACCAAGACCCCTCAGCCCCTAGGAGTTGGCTCCTATGGGTAGGAAGGTAGCAAGGACAGGGATGTGTGAGTGCACTGCCATAGCACCGACCTCCCAACGTACCTCAGCTTCCCAGTAAGTGGCAGTGATGCCACTGTTGAAAGGGCATCGTGAGGTAAATTTACCCCATGTACCTTTTTTCAGAACAGCATAAGTAGGCAGCTAGGGAGGCTGCAGAGTGCTTGAGATTTTTTAAAATGGAAATAAAAGCACACAAGCCACCCAAAACAATGATAAGATAAGCTTTCCTCCACTTCCACCAAAATTCTAAAGAAATTCTATCATGTCCTGAGAAAGAGCCAGAAAGCTGGAATTCTTTTTAACTATAGCTAGAGAAAACTTGAATTTTTTTAAGGAGAGATTTCAGTACAGCCCTACTGGGGAGTAATTAGGCAGGGACAAAGACCTTGCACTAAGTTGCTAAGTTGGTCACTAGCAAGTATCTCCACCTGCCTGAGCATTTTTTAATTTTTTAAAAGGGTATGGAAAAGTGGCAGCAGATTACTGGAGTCAAGATGAAGCAGTTAATTTAAGATGGGCCACATCCAGCAAGTTTCTTTGTGGACACAGATTACCGTAGTTTCTTGCCTTGTACAGATCTACTTCTATAACCAGAAAGTTTTGAAGGGTTGTATGCAATTTAACTTGAATTCTTCTCCCAAACTCCCAACTCCAGAACCTTTTTTTAAAAAAACAGCTGGCTGTCTGATTTTCTATTAGGCACATGCATCATTGCACACAGGTGTTTCAGTTTGTAATTCTTAGCTAACTAGGGGGGAAAGAATTGCCATGGAAACAAGAGCAAGATAGGCCCACCCACTGTGAACACATTCAGTCATACTTGCTGACTCTTAGGTTATAATTTAGAGAACCAACTGTATAATCCATCAAAGTTGTTCATATATCCACTACTGTAAATGAGGCTTTCAGCGCTAGCTGGGTTTTCCCCCTCACATGTAATTGTGCTTTGAGGCCTAAATAGATGGAGTCAGATGGTTGGAAAGGCTTTAAGGATTCTTCCCATTGGTGCTGGCTCCAGCTTTTATTTTATTTTGCTCTTTATTTCGGTCCTGGAGGTTTTGCTAAATATGATCAGAAGGGACCATTTGATTAAAGGTATACAGGTCGGAGCTAAACAGTACAAATTGAAAGCTTTTGCAGATGATTTAGTACTGACGTTACAGGAGCCAGAATCTAGCACTAAAAGAGTATTGGAATTGATTCAAGAATTTGGTCATGTGGCAGGGTTTAAGCTGAACAAGTTAAAAACTAAGGTTCTTGAGAAAAACTTAACACCGATTGAGAAAGAGAGGTTTCAGAAGGAGACAGGTTTAACATTGGTTAAGAAAGTGAAATATCTGGGGGTTAACATGATCGCTAAGAACTTAAATTTATTTAAAGATAATTATGAGAAATGTTGGTCAGAAGTGAAAAAGGATCTAGAAATATGGTCAAATTTGAAGCTGTCCTTGTTAGGTCGAATTGCTGTTATAAAGATGAATGTATTGCCAAGAATGTTATTTCTGTTTCAATCATTGCAAATTTTGGACAAAATGGACTGTTTCAAGAAGTGGCATTCTACTAGCATTCTTTCATCATGCCTGCACAACCTCACAGTGTGAAATTTGCATAAGAAAACCATGTACATCAAAGGAAGTCCTTAAAATGGTTTATATGTAGGCTTAAGTATGTAAAGATGAAATAGTGGAATACAAGAGCCAGGTGTGAATTGGGTCCACTGGCCATCTTCCACCCCACCTGCTCTGTAACCAGAACTGAAGGGGGAAGTAAAGGCAACTAACCATATTAGTTA
Source organism: Podarcis raffonei (assembly GCF_027172205.1). Classification (NCBI taxonomy): domain Eukaryota; kingdom Metazoa; phylum Chordata; class Lepidosauria; order Squamata; family Lacertidae; genus Podarcis; species Podarcis raffonei. Next base: position 50,938,526 of record NC_070605.1, on the reverse strand, counting down.
ATATAGAATGGTAAGACACACACCATGTACCTGTTCACTTAGTGCAAAATCATCTTACATTAGTTTGCACTATTCTTAAAAAAAAAGGAAAATAATCACCTAAAGAGAAAATGTATTGCAAAATATATTCAAATTGGCAAGGAATGAGGATTCCATTTTTTTTTGTACCCTAACAAAGTGAAAGGCTAGTTCCAGTGAATTTATGTTTCATTGCTAAAGCATTTTCATTGATTTTTCTTTAAAAAGCAGTTGACATCATGCACCATAAGAATTGTGGGCTATCCAATATGCATAGTTTTCCCCCCTTTAGTTTTCCTTATTCCTTAGTTTCATTGTCAAGCAAAAAGTAATATTTGTCCTTAGAATTGTTTGTGTTGGGCAGCTCCTGACAATTAGAAGAAGGAAAGTCATTAGGCTGAACCCTGAATTCTAAGCTACTCTTAAGTAATTGTAAGCCTTTCTTGGAGAATTTTGTTTAAACCTTTGGAATCAGTGGAGTGTTAAAGTATTGTCCTGAGTGCCAATGTAGGTGGTTGGGGGGCATAGGGGGAGATCATTTCTACTGCAGAAAAATAGCAGGGGTCAGATGAATAACCTCTAATCTATCATAAGTGAAGCTTGCACTAGCGAGTAGCCCTTTTGGGGCAGAAATGTAATGGTAATTCAGGGTGCAGGGAGAGTTCCTTGCCTTCACACTGAAAGGATCATAAGGGGTTGAACTCAGAGGGCATGCACCTTCCCCTGCCCGAAAAAACAAACAATGGTGGAGGATCATATACCTTATTCTTACTGATGCTCACTTTTAAGGAATTTCTGCTGCCAATGCAATAGAAAATATGCAAATAAAATGATTTAAATTTTTTTATTAAGTGATGGCTCAGTTCACTATAGAAAATCAAAGTCAAGCAAGCATGGAAAACAAATTAAAACTCAGCAAAAGAAAGAGAGTTTGATAATGCACATATCCACTTATAACAGTAATGCTTTATTAGTGAAAGTGTTCACTGAGACCTTATTTGAAACTTGGTAAAAACTGGAACTAATGTTTATTGCTGAAGACAGAGAAGAATAGCTATCTCATTACTGATAACAAAGAGCTAATTAAATTGTTTCCACTACAAAATTGTCTTGAGAAAAATGAGCAGAAAGGCCCAGAAGCCTGTTTTTAAAGGTACTTCTTTCAAAGTGACAAATTAAAAAGCACAACAAGAATGACTAATCAATGTAATAAAACAACAGCTGCAATCCTAAGCATATGCACTTGGGAGTAAATACACAGACATTACTAGTACTTACTTTTGAGTAGACATGGGGTGAATCTCTTTGCAAACCTTGGAAGCTGAAAGCTAACTACACTGATGACTCCAACACGACCTCTTCTGAATGGGGTTGCACTCTGCTTTAAATGGTCATCTGGTGGCAATCTGAGATTCAGCATTGTCACAGGAAAGCCAGGTGGCTCAGTAATATTGGCTGACTTTTACTGCCTCTGCCTAGTTTACCAGCCATTCCCATTACTGGATGGGGATAACCTTGCCATAGCAATCCATACCCTGCTACACTTCTGATTGGATTACTGTAACACAGATTATGAATGGGAATTTAAACCTGGTTCCATATTGGTCTCGGTCCAATACTGCAACACATTAACAAAGGAGCTGAAAACTCAGAGAGGGATAAAGCCTGTTATTTGGTCTTGACAAGTCTATAGCTTCTGACTCCTGGTTCATCTCTAACTATTACCAATGGCCCAGCTCCTGACAGTTTTGTCTTGTTTTTTTCTTCTTCTAGATCCATTTGTGCACAAAAAATTTGATGTTGTATCCAGTGGTGTCACTCAGCTGATGCTAAAGCTTCCATCAGCAGAATGAAGTGATAACCAATTTTGGGTTATCCTCCATCTAACCTATTGAAATCTTCTGAATGTGATTGAGTGACCCTTCAGAGCAGGTCTAGTTGGGCTGCAGGTGGCTTCAAGGTGGTGAAACCATTCCACTGATGTAAGGTTTATCATGAACTGAGCAACACCATTGTATACAAGCCAACGGTCACATACAAGGTCACATACACAAGGAAAGTGGTATAGCTTCTTCTGCCATAAGTAGTCAGGAACTGCTGTAGGAAATAGTTTTCCCCCCTTCCTCATCCTTTCTCTATTCTTTGAACTAGCAAAGGTTACATATGCCTTTTGAACAGTTAGAGAGTGGAAGAGCCTTTAAATCCACTCTTACATATTATATGCAGTGTTCTCCTTTCAATAAAGGCCATTGAATATGTGCCATTTATCCTCTGACCTATAACTATCTTCTTTCGCAGCTTCTTTTTTATCTGAAGGTATAAAATGTTTTTGCTTAAGCATCTGTCATGCTTTGAAATATGTTAATTTGATATAAGGCTCTATTGCGACTTAACAGTATTAGCTGATGCTGAAATTGTTCTTTCCTAAGTGTCAGCGTGGTTGGCTCCATAAATCAACTGCACTGAAATTCTGTTGAGAAGGAGCAGTTTGTCTTACTGAAAAATGAACTTGCATTGGCTTATATTTTCCAGCATTAGCCATGCATTCCTGTGACATATGTCAAAGTTAGTCAGTATTTTGGAAACTGTCTGCAATGGTTAAGATGTTAAATAGCAATGAATGGGTAATCTGTGAGTGTGATTATGGAACCTGCCCTTTGGGAAATCAATATTAATATATATGAAATTTCTCTATATTACTTTTATTGAAATAGCACATTCTTATTCAAGACTGCCACTTTCCAAAGAAGAGACTGATATGAAATGGAAACCTACAGTAAATGATGACTTTAAAAATACAGCACAATGATTGTCACAGACAGGAGGCTTCTCTGGTTGGCTCCACTTGGCTGTCAGTCTCAGAAGCTGCCAGGGTGACATTTAAAATCTAAAGGCTGAGACAAAGCCAGATCTATTTTTATGCTAACCTGTCCTTTCTTAGGTAGAAGGATGATGAAATAAGAACAGGGGACACAGAACTGGGGGAAAGGCTGACCACAACTTTATTGGGTACAGATTATCAGTAGGAAGGCAAGGATTTTGTTTCTGAGAACCTACATACTGTTGCAAGTGCTTGGCCCAGTCTGCCTGTTGGGTAGATGTTGGGAAGAGGGGAAATAACAACTGCATTCCTACAACTGAGGTGAAGCTGTGACATCAGATCCTGAGGTGGACTGCCCCATGTCCCAAGATGGGGGGTTCTTTCAGTGAGGGACTGGAGAGCCTACCCCTATTCAAATTTCAGCTGTGGATCCTGCTTAGAAGAAGGACAGTTTAGCTTGTTGTATGGGATTATTTGGGGAAAATGAAATTGCAATCCCCCGGGATGCAGCTCTGCTGCTACCATGGACACAGGCAGTGGCAATACAGGAAAGAATGAAAACATCCAACAAACCTGAATGTGAATAATGAAAACAAATATTCTCATTGGTTTAACATACTTCATTAACTCATATCCATTAATTTAATGGCTACCTAAATTTGAGGGGATTTTTCCTCCCAGCGAGCCACATTCAGATGCTACTTGGCCATGAAAGGTTGGACCAGAGCCAGAGTCATTCTATATACTCCTTCCCATACATATTCATTTTATTTCGTCTCTTTCTCTACTTGTCTCTTTCTTACCTTCTCTCTTTCTCACCGCTCTTTTCATCTCCCACTTCCTCCCCCCCCCCAGCTGCCTCTACTGGAGAGCTAGTGTGGTGTAGTGGTTAAGAGCGGTAGATTCGTAATCTGGTGAACCAGCTCCTCCACATGCAGCTGCTGGGTGACCTTGGGCTAGTCACACTTCTCTGAAGTCTCTCAGCCTCACTCACCTCACAGAGTGTTTGTTGTGGGGGAGGAGATTGTTAGCCACTTTGAGACTCCTTAGGGTAGTGATAAAACGGGATATCAAGTCTAAACTCCACTTCTTCTACTCTTCAACCTACCCACCCCTCAATAATTAGGCTTTGCTTATTGTTCTTTCTGGCAAAGATGAGAACTCTCTCAACACACACACACACACACACACACACACACTTTCAAAGAAGCTTGCTTTTAAGCCTAATTGTTGCACCAGTGTATGGAGGGGTAGAAACTACAGGCCAGATGGGGAGACCCTGGAGACTACATTTGGGATCACCATCTCTGAACTAAATGCATGAGAGAGAGAAAATGAAACACTGAAAGTGGACTGAATAGCAAATGAAAAAGAAACAACCTGTCTACTCTTATCTAGTGGACTGTGTTTGTACTGCTGTGACAAAAGCTGAGTGCAGGGTCTATATTGTGGAGATGAGCAGAAGTTAATATAAACTAGTCTTACTCAACATAGTTGACTTTTAAATTTACCAGTCATATGGGCCATAGCATGTTCTGGTCAGCATTACCAAGTTACCAAGGTTTCATTGGTGGGCAAGGGCTTACACATTTATTTATTGAATTTTTGGACTATGTATGTGCAAATAAAGCACCTTTCTTTTTTGCATAATAAATATTTATTTTGATAAATATAGTTACAGTGATGCCAAAAGAAATGTAAAATAGCATTTTAATTCTTTCTCAAATTCTACATAGAAGGTGAGAAGAAATTACTTTTAAGATTCCTGTCTTAAAGATTATACAAGCCCTTGTGATTTATATCCTTTTAGAAAATAAAAAAGTGGTTCTTTCTGCCATTGCAGAAGATGCCATCAACATACTATCAACTTATTTACCTGTCATCCAGGCAGAATCATATGACATCCCTGGCCTCACTGTCATCCTGCCCTGCCCCCTTCACCACTGTGATATGCAGCATCAACACTGCCACCATTCCTGATGGTCATTATCCTCAAATTAAGATGACTGGTTGTCTTACTCAGTAGAAGGCATATTCATAGATTCATATGGCTAGAAAGTGAAACTACAACTGGGATAAATCTTATTTTAAAATTGTTCATTTGTTTATTTATTACATTTATATCCTCCTTTTCATCTACGGAGCTCCAGGTGGCATATATGGTTCTATTCCTCCCCATTTTATCCTCACAACAACCCTGTGAGGTGGGTTAGGCTGAGACACTGTTACTGCCTCAAGGTCATCCAGTGATTTTCATGACTGACAGAGTATTTGAATGCTGATATCCCATCTAACACCATACCCACTATACCACACTTGCAGAAATTGCAAAAACACAAAATAAACTAATTATGAAAGGCATTCAGCTTAACTTCGTAGCTTCTGTTTTGAATGTGGTTTTTTTTAATGCTCCCTCTCCTTGAGGTTTGGAAGTGAAGTGTATCCTAAGCTTTTCATTATTAAACATTTTGTTCCTTGCATACAACGGTAAAGAAACAAACCAAACAAACGGAATGGCCTGTAACATATTAGTCTCAACAAAGGCTATAAATGAGGGTAGATGGAGGGGAAGGGGTCTTAATGAGAGTGCTGTTCACAAGTGATATCCCCTGCCTAGACACAATGGATGGTTTAATAAGGAAAATAATCAACCCCATCCCTTTTCTTTCTCAAATTTGGCTTTAATGTTCCAGCTCTGCTGTTCCTTTTGATACACTGTAGAACCTAGCATATGATTCTGCTAGAGAGTATTAGCACAGCATTCATCCCAGTGTGAGCCAGATAGAACATTCTGGTGCGAATGCATCAGTCCACATAAGTACCCATAAGACTCACATGAAAGGCTTCCATTGCAATCTGAAAACATAACTGTGTCCAATTCACTTTTACTATCTGTTTTGCATCCATTTCAAATCTTGCTGAGGAAAAAAATAATTACCCCAGTATATTTCTTCTTTATGTCCTCCCATAGCATGCTGTAAAAAAACAAAAGCAAAAACAAAAAAACACACCTTTACTGGGCTCTTAAGCATGATTTATGCTGTAGAGGAGAAGGTGGACATTTCTGGTCTTATGTCCTCAGTGAAGCACCAACTTTCCAGATGGATCCAGGGTTGCTGCAGAATTCTGCCAAATGCACAGTTCTGCTGGAAACTGGAAAGTTCAAACTGCCTGATAGCTGTTTTGAGGATGAGAAAAAGTCATTAAATGGCCTCTCCTAGGGATTGAGGGTGGTACATGTTGCACAAGGCTGAACAAAATAGCCTCTCAAAATTCTGCATTCTGTTTGTGGGTGACATATGGGAGGCATTCCACACCATATTTTGGAGAGCTGAAATTCTCCAACATGTCATGAGGAATTTGAATGGGAGAGTGGAAGCAAAAATTTGTCAGAAGAGGCTCTTCTGGGAGAGTTTGACTTGACTCTAATTTTGAGCTGGCAATTTTCCATCCTTGAGAATTTGGCCATTCAAAATCTCATCCAATTACAGTTATGAGTAGACACTCACTGGGCCCTCCCCTCTCCATCTTGAAGACCCAGAACCCCTGGGTACTGAAGGTCTGAAGCAGGAAACCTGCTCTATGTGCATAGACTTTCCTCACAACTTAGACCCCGTAGCAGTGCCCCAAATGACAAGGGGAGCCTACACACCTACAATAGGGTCCCCTCTTCAGCCTATGAGGTAGATGGTGGTGGGACTATGCTGGTGGGAGTGTGATAGAGGGCCGATTGGGTGCAGCCCCACCTTCCCAGTCTATGCAATTGTAATAATGTGGACCATAATGCCTGAAGAGAGCCCATTTAGTATAGTTAATTCTATCTGTTTTTTTCTTGTTGTTCATGGGTTACGTTTACATTTTTTAAATGTTAGCTTGATTAATTTTTTTTAAAAGGCGGACAACTTTGCTTCTGCTGCTCTGCCTGGTATTAAATTTGAATAAAAACAACCACAAAATGTAATAGGGGCTTAAAAATAACTCAGGACAAAGAAAGGACAAATAGCAATTAAAGCCATTTCACCTCCAGTGCTCTGCGTAAGTAAATAATAAAGGTTGCATCTAATAGAGTGAAGCAAAGGCAGAGAGGTCTGTTTGTACCATTCCACGTAATGGGAAATCAGTCTTTTTCTCAGACTGATTGCCCAAATAACATGCTGCCATTAAAAATGAACTGCAAAAACAAAACACACAAGCTTTTATGAAAATGTACTTAAGAGATTTGTGGCTATATCGGGCAATGCACGCAATGCTATAAAGGTGCGCTTCAACCAAGGCACAGAGACAGATATATAATTAATTTAAAAGGCAGCTTAAATTGTGCCTGCCTCATTATATGCCTGCCTCTGCCCAATAACATAAATTCTATGTTTTTTTGCAGTCAAGGAGAAGGATGATCTGAATATGTTATTGCTTCACAAAGCAACTGTTGACAATGCATATTCTCCACATTCTCCATAAAGAGTGTTTGCCATCGTGTTTACTGATGATAAAACTTCTGGATTCCAAGGAAATTTTAATAGCATGGAAACAGTTTCTCCAGGAGAGCAGGCGTGGAAAGGTTATGTGGAAATTAAATAATAAACTTCTGAAAAATGAATAAACATCTTACTTCTCTTTCAATTGCTTTGTCTTATCATTTAAACAATTTGGATATTCAAGCAAAAAATTCATAATTAGTCTGGGGAGTGCTGCAAAAACGCGTGAAGCCCTCTCTCCTTCTCTGAGGTAGCTTCCAGTTGTTACAAGGGTCTGGATGGATATTGTGTATGTCTATTGCTCACGGGACACCCACCACCCACCTCCTAAAGAGGGACAGGATCTTTGCCCCAGATGCAACAGACACTTTTCTAAGTGTGCCTGAGTGACCCAAGCAAAATAACACAAACCAAGATTTGATTTATTGAAATAAAAAATAAAAAATTATAAATCACACAATCCAACGTTTTTACTATACACAGGTATATATAAAATGGCAGGTGCATTTGATTCTAGTTCTAACACCTATTCTAAGCTGAAAAATTTAACATGCCTGATGCTGGGAGAAGGGAAACGGGAGGCCTGGGAGTATGACATGTGCCATACAAATTCCCAGAATATAGATTTTTAAGTTACACCTTTTTTTGACTCATATTGAGGAACTCTTTGCCACTGGGTGGATGCAAATGTGTGGAAGAGCTCTTAACCAGAAGCAGCCAGAAGCAGAAGTGGAGCATATCATGCCTGCAAGGTTCTCTCTTTCTCTCTCTCAGTTTCAAACCTGAAGCATCAGAAACCTCTATCCAAAGCGTCATGGCTTTAAATGAAATGAATGGTGTTTTTGTGACAGGTGCAGTGAAGCTCAAAATAGTTAATTAACATTTGAAGCTAACTACTTGCATATACTTTCCTCTCTAATAGCGGTGTATAAGTGAGGGAGGGTTTTTATTGATGGCAAATGAAAGGTGATCTACGGTGAGACCATTTTCCTTACTTTCCTGGGAAAGCAGTGAGGAGCCTGAGCTTTTATCTTCCTACCCCTGGGCAGATGTGTTGCCCACCTTTCAGCTGTCTTAACACCCTTTGAGGGGGGGGGATTGATCCAATATATAATTGGCAGAAATTCACCTCTAGCCAGGGAAACATTTAGACAATGTGACTAGTTATGAATCCTTCTAGGCCTGCATTATGAGGTCCTTCCATTGGAGTTGTGAATTTACCATTCCCCTGTTGTTTCACAGCATTTTAAGCCAGGAGCAGTAACTGGCATCCCACATAATTGGATCCTATTAAGCTGGATGGTATGATTGTGCATGGTACTCTGGGCTGTCTTAAGCATATGTGGCACCGGGGTGCAAAGATATGCCTGGTGCCCCTCTCCCCAGGTTGCCCAGTCCCAGGCATGCAGGAGGGCAGAGCCAACCAGCCAGCCACCTCAGCGTCTCACTGGCTCAGTCACTCCCGAACTCGCAGCACAGAGCCACCCACAGCAGAAGAGCCTGCCACAGCACTCCGACCGATGGGCAGGCTCTTCCTCGGACTCAACTCTTGGGCCCTGGACTCTCAGCCTGGTGCCCCTGAGAGCCCGGCGCCCGGGTGCCCTGCACCCCTAGCACCTATGGGTAAGTCAGCCCTGATGGTACTGCTCGTTTGCAACCTCTTGCCTCCATACAAACCACACACAAAGGAGCAGTGACTGGGACCGTGCAGGATTACTACTCCTACTAGCTGGAAAGCAGGAAGATCCAATCCTGCATGGTGTGAAACATCACCTGCACTCCATAGGAATGATTCCTCTGCTCAGCAGCTGTTCCTGCATGGCAGGGAGTCAGGAAGGAAGCCTTCCTGGGCCCAGCTTCTCCTGAGAAGATGCAACCTCAGGTCAGGTAGGTCTTGACCTTTTTGTGCACATTTTACACATTGCTTGCTTCTCCTTGGATCACTCTGGACTATCCAACTCAACTTTCAGCAGTCTGTGACTGTACCCAACTCATCCCATACCTAAGTCCAATTTGAATAGGTTCCAATTTGGCTCAGGCCTCAGCTGAATCTGATACATAGCCCCCACATATCTAATACCTTTCTTTGGTCATTACTCTCAAACATCCTTCAAATGATAGTTTTCAGAGCACAAGTAAAGTTTTTTATATTATATTATTTTAAATTATAATTGTAACAACAAATATTGCTTGTAATGTCTTTTTCACTGTCTTGTGTGCAGAATGCCCTATTTTTAAAATCTTGTTCATCCTCAAAAGAATACTTTGCAGTAGTTTTGGGTCAAGGTAGTGCTTTGTCTGAAGCTTCCCAGTAAGATTTATGCATACGCAGCTATTTCCTTTCTATGGCCAACATTCTCAACATTCATTTCCAATCACTTGTTTCGTAAAAAAAGAAATTTTCAGCACTAGATTCATCATGAGTATTATGCCTTCTTCTAAACCTCAGGAACTAATATGAAGGTCATCGGACTATCATTTATTCATATTGAAAAGAAAAAGAGAAACTCATTAACAAAGTTCACAATAGTTTGTTCTTGGTTGCTCAAAATGGAAAAGGAGCGATCACAATCAATTATCTTTGCCCCATCAGCCTGAAAATGTCATGTGCCATGTGAGGTTTCTGTTTAAGAGACATGAGTCCCAAAGCCCTTTCATGCATGAAACCTGATGGTTCTATGGTTCTTTGGATCCTAGCCAATGTGTTTAATTGTGTCAGCTATCCCTGCAAGCCATTTAATTTGGAATAGTTCCAGTAGCTTCTATAACACCTGCATATCAAAATTGTATTAGTAGTTTCTGTAGCACACAGTCTTTTTTCTTAGGGTACTTCCAGACTCATTGTTCTCCCACTGTAAGCAGCATATCTCCACAGTTCAGCAGGCTCATGCACATATCTTCTCTCATGTCAATTGCTGCTCATTTTTATGAGACAATGAGTGGGAATTCCTCATTTAAACAACTAATATAGAAACACCATGCATATCTATTGTTATAGATTCTGCAGTTGGAATCCCTAATCTGGAACTTATGTAGAGTTGCCATATTTCAAAAAGTAAAAACCAGGGGAAAGTTGAGCTTTTTTCCCCCCTTCTAAAAACAATTTTTCAATTGACTTGCCTAAGATTGAGGACAAAGTGGTGCCTTTCAGAAATACCCTCTGGATGTCAATTCCACCTTTGAAAACCCAGTAATGTCTGGGAAAATCCAGACGTATGGCAGCCCTAGTTTGCTCTCCACCACAAAAATAAGTTTCAATGTTGCACTGGAAACAGTCATAAAACAGATACTTTGCATTTTTGCCTACATTTATTTTGTGACACATTACTCTTTTACAAACTAGCAATGTGGCCCTGTCTTCTTTTTGTCATTAAAACAGTTCAGTAACTTTTCTGTCTCTGACCCCAGAGAAGGATCCTAAGCAACTTGCTTGTTCTTCATCATGGAGCTTAACCTCTTCTCCTACTGGCTCCATCACTGACAGAAAAGCTGTGTTCTCAGGTTACACATTCCTGCTGAGAGAGATCTGCAGGTTTTCAGGATAAGACATCCATTAGCCTACAGACTGAAATTGAAACATCCAACCTTTTCTGCATTATTTAATGAAACCTCCTGTGTATAATGCAAATTTCTCTTGCAAATGCAAACCTTTGCATAAGTTGTTTTTCTTTTACTTCAGTTCACATAAACATTGCACTTTATGCATATTAAACTTACATCTTTAACATCTATTCCATAGTTAACATTAAAATGTATGTCCAGGTACTCAGTGGTAGTCAACTAATGTTTACTCAGAGCAGACCCATTGAAATTTTTGGACCTATTAGTTGTGGCCATTCATTTCAATAGATCTACTTTAAGTAATGGTTTCTTGAATGGCAACCATTCTCTCTATGAACACATTTAATGTTACCTTGGAAAGTCTACAACTAATAGCTGCTTCACACATTTCCCCCCTACCCCCTGTGTATTCTATCATTTCTAAAGTGTAATAAATCTGTTTCTTCTGGCATGAGTAACATGGGTTCAGAACCGATGGATTCACTTTGTGTAGAAAACCGTTGTTGCCCTTGCCTCACTGCCACCCTGCTACAGTCCTGCCCAGCTAATCATCAGTGACACCAATGTCAGGAGGGTGGCTCTATAGTTGCCCCACTACACATCCCACTGCTGGTGAGCACTCCTTTCCAACCTGGCAGACATTGTGGATCGAGGGCCCGACCCCCGCTATGTGAAATAAACACACAAGGACACGTGATATAAGGTTAATGGGCAAGAAAAGGCCACAACTTTATTGATTACAGCAGTGAAAAGGTATTGGCTTAGGCGTTGGATGACTATAGGAGGTGGGTTTATTCAACAGTAGGTGGAGCCTGTTGATGCTAATCCAACTATAGGCTCACCCCTGATGTCACCGAGGGTCGTGCCATGGCCTCCCGCCAAGCAGGCATCGGACGGAATACACGACCACCAGATTCCTTTAACGGAATAACCCACGGTAGATAGCATAGGCGATGGCCACACCTAGCCCTTGACACACATGAATCCAATGCCTAACCGCCACCCGAGCCGCAAAGGGGCTCGCCGCCAATACCCTCACAGCTGCAACCAATCCCTAATGCTACTAATGATGCTATCCAACCAGATGTCATTCCCAATGTCTGTTAGATGAACTCCGTCATTCCGGTACATGGCTTGGTCGCTGATCCGGATACCGTCATGATAAATGACTCGGCCATTCATAAAGCGTACCCAACGGGCTACCGCCCGGTTCAAACATTTCCTGGTTTTTTCAATGGCCATACAGCTCTGCGCACCGCGCCAAACATTTCTTTTCAAGAAGGAGGACCAGAACACCATTGTTCCGGGGCACAAGGCTGCGATCGCCTCCAAGTCTCTTTTTATGTTCCACAACAAGTCCACGCTTCTCCTATTAGCAAGGTCATTCTCTCCCAAGTGAATGATAAGGATGTCAGGAGGGCCAAACGTGGCTACTCTCTCCATCAACAATGGCATAAGCTCCTCCCACCGTATGCCGCGTCTCGAAAACCAGGAAACTCGCATCCCAGGTGGCAATCCAAGATAAGGGGTAAGGCCACAGCTGGCCGCCCAAACGCGGGCCCAATGGACTATACTGTGGCCGCAAATCCACACACTTCTCCTGAAAACAGCTGAGAATGAAAGGAAAGGAAAAACGGGTAAGTAGATGCAACGTAGCAGAGCGTATACTAACGGATATAACCTTTATAAGCATTGGATTTCCACCGGCCCATTTCCTTAGTCTTATCCTGGTTGGCTGCCTCCGGTGGGCGTGGACGCCAGCCAGGTGAGGAGGGGCGGGGGCTATGGCCCCTGGCCAGGGGCGGAGCTCGGGCTCCCGCCCACAACCACTCCCCTCTCTTCCAGGGAGGAGAGTCTTTATTATTCCAGTAATTTGAGGGATGGAGCTCTGCCAAAACCCTCTTTTATGGGCTTCAGGAAGCAAAGCTTACCAATCACTGGATGTGTAGCTTATGGCTACTAGTATACTGCTTATGATATCCAGGATTGGGATCCCCATGCCTCTGGATATTAGCCACTGAGGAACATGGAGCAGAAGAGTACTCCTGCATCCGTGTTTTGTTTGTGAGCTTCTCATAAGCATATGGTTGTGTAAACAGGACGCTTAACTAGACAGGCCTTTGTCCTGATTCTTCAGGACTTACCGTATTTTTCGCTCTATAACACGCACCAGACCATAACACGCACGTAGTTTTTAGAGGAGGAAAACAAGAAAAAAATATTCGAAACGAAATAGTGGATATATGATTTTTGTGGTTCATGCTGTGGCCACAGACATGTGATCTGACAGTGAGTTTGGAGTAGCCCAATGCAAAAATCCTGAGGATCCATGTGGATCCATGCTTTGTAACCACGGAGGAGGAAAGGAAGGGGAACCATGGATCCTCTGCTCACGACTGCAGCAGATCCCCCCGCCACCCGCAGGCATTCGCTCCATAACACGCACAGACATTTCCCCTTACTTTCTAGGAGGAAAAAAGTGAGTGTTATGGTGCAAAAAATACAGTATGTTCTTAAGTTAGATAGCTTATTGTAAGGAAATGTAGCAGGCAGAGAGAGGGGGAAGAAAGCAAGAAAACATTCTTCAAAATTTTAGTAAGTTTCATAATTAGAAGTATAAAGAAAACTTATCGTTTTCCAAAGAGGTTCATTATTATTGTTATTGTTACATTTGGCAGCAAAGTATGATGTATGAAAAAGCTTATGTGAAACAAGATCTGGAGAAAAAAATGCATCAAAGTGTTTTAAACAAGAAAACATCAAATAAAATCAATACGGGGGATTATTAGAACACTGTACAAGTGAGTCTGAGTCATGGCAATTATTTTGATGTTTGCCACTTATTTTATTGAGCAACCTAGTTGTCACTTATGGCTTACCCCAAAGAAACCCAACTCAGTGGCCAAACAGTCATTAAAAGCTTACCTGCTGAGTTTCTAGTCAACAAAAAGTGGTTTCCCTGGATGAAGTTACACCTGAAGCTTTAAAAGGATGTTCTGTAAATAAGATCTGCCTGGTTCTGATTCTCTGATCTTCATTACAGTTGAACAGCACATGCTTAGGGTAAAACAAGACTGTCCCCCATTATGTATTCTTGAAACAGCTTGCCTAGAATCAACAGCACAGGGGACTGACATTTCATTACTGATGAAAGGAGTAAGTGTTCATGCATTACCGCTGATTTGAACAGTCAGCTCCTAATTCACTGCTCTTCCATCGATGGATCTCAGAGGGGGGCAAAAACTAAAATCTATCTGAACTAAGTCCAAGTAAATTATATTTTTAATTGTAATGATTTCTGAACATATACATGTACAGAGATAGCTTTCTGAAATTCTTTATGTGCACAGTAGCACACATGCAGTTAACTGATTAAATGTGACAGGTAAGCCTGGAATCCACTAATACAGTTACTTTACCAATTTACACTAATTTACTGATGATGTTTTTCCCCCTGAACTAAATTAATGGAGACTCTGGGCTACTAACCTTGACATCACTCACAATCAAATTAACTTTGATTCTGAGACGATCATGAACTGTATGCATTCCCAAATTTTCAGTGTTGCATCACACTGGCAAAACATATTCAATTATCTATATTGTGGAAAGTGCTTGTGCTTACTTATTTATGCATGGAATTCAGAGAGTTGCAGAATTATAGAATCATGGAGGAAACATGAACCTGAACTTCCTTCTCCATCCATGGTGGTGTCTAGGAACATCTAGCTTGCCATTGCTAAAAATCCTAAGCATGATTTCAATGGGTTGTTTCAGAACGTTTCACATTTTTGTGTGTTTGTAAATCTATACCTATCATGTCATCAAGTATGTCCTAGTTCTCATATTTTGTGAATGTAAAAAATTTCCCTCCTGCAAATATTCATGGATTGAGAATTCCAAAGCTGCACATTTTTTAAAAATGCAGAAATCTGAGATATGTGGAAGGTTCAACAGTATTTTTTTTTAAGTGAGGAAAAACATATAGGTGATGTATCAGGTTGTGTATGGCATTGACATTTTTCTTCTAAAACCCATGACTTTATATATTTTTATCATGGCACATGCTTCTGCATGGGAAAGATTGAGTTTTTAATTCATCTGTTTCAAACCTAATGTGAATATGTTTCTTCCATTATGGCTCATTTGGTTTAGGATGTGCTTCCTAAAAGGAAACCAAAGAATATAAGAAGGGCCTGATGAATCATGATCTCACCATGGCCAACCAGATGCCTATGAAAAGGCAGCAAGCAGGAGCTGAGCACAAACATACTCTCCCCTCCTGTGGTTTCCAGCAACTGGCATTTTGAAGCATAGCTCTTGTGACTAGTAGCCACTGACAATGTCCCAAGTGCTGACCAAGCAAAATGGACATACCTTTTACCTTATGAGTCAGCCCAAAACCATTTATCTGGAGAAATAAAGGTAAGCAGAAAATGACTAAGCAAAAGGTGAAGAAGTTGCACTCTATGAGCGGGTTTAATATTTGAAGTATTTATTTGAAATACATCTATTTCTTGGTGCTCCTGTCTCTTTTTCTGGTTTCTTAAATCAAATATTTGCAATGGCTGAAACAGTTATACTCTGTGTTTGTGAATGCAATCCAGTAAGGCACTGGAGTGTATTTATAGATTCACCTTCCTCCTCTGAAATACTGTATGCCTCTATGAAATAGTTATCTCCCATTATCCCTACTTTTGTGTGGTTTGCATGTGACAATTACTACATTTCACAGATCTCCAGAGAGGAGAGTTTTTAATAATGTTGTTTGAAGCTCCTTTGAGACCGCATTCTTCTTTGCTATTTTCCCCTAGAAAGGTAACTGCTTCCCTTTATTATATTTAAAGGTGGTTGTAGCTGATTTTGATTTTTTTTATATAACTATTCCTCTATTATATGCATTGTTTCTGCAGTGCTGTAAGTCTGGAAGATTAGATTATAGAGATAACTGCTGGCAGTTTGAATGGGGGTAAAGAGAGAGGTTGAACTCTCCTTACATGTGTTAGGAACTATAATGTGTATTCTTTGTAAAGGATCTGATCAGCACTTGCACCATAAATATTTTACAGGATGGAGGTGGACTTCCAAACAGCCTCCCACAATGGCTGCTATTTGTGTCTGTAGTCAGGAGCCAGGAGACCAAATGAGGAAGACTTGCCCTCTGAGGGATTCCAACATCTGGCTGTTTTGAAAGCCCTCTACGGGATTCCAACAACTGGCTTCTTTGCCAGACATTTCTAGTGTTCCTCATTTCTAGGCATTTCTAGTTCCTCAAGGATTTATGTATTCCAGTGATTTAACAAAAGAGACAGCTGGAACATCTGATCACTGAAGAAACAATTATAAACACATTTTCTCCCCTAGTTCCTTCTTAGCGAAGCAAGCCAGAAAGCACATCATTAAGAACCTGGCTGAGGAAGCCCCCACTTAGTGAGAGACCAACATTCTTATTATCTATTTCACCATATTTATTGTAAATTACCTCAAACAGTTAGCAGGTAAGGTAACAATATTTTACATAAGTAATATCTGTTGATCTGCATCTAGCAATGTCTAGAACTATATATTTCTCCAATATTAGCAATGTTAATAACTCTATATTTTTCCTATATTAGCACCAGCTACTTTTAAACCCATTTTAAGAGAAAGTTGAATGGACCTGTTGTGCTCTTTCCTTTGCTTCCTTTCTTTCAATATATGTCAATATATTGACATATCTGTATATCACCTATATTGTGTTTGTATGTATGTGTATCTCTATATCTATCTATCTGTCTATCACCTACCTACCTACACACACACACATTCCAGTACTGCTGTTCTTGCAAATGTTATGTAGATTTAAAAAAAAAACTCACATACATTTCACTTGATTTGCTCTGCAGATGTATTACACTGGTCAACAACAAATTTGTTGTCTGCGTTTTTTCAGTTGATTTAGGACGAATCTGATGCGCTGAATCCAAAAATCACATTGGTTTTGCTCAATCAGGTCAAGTTTTTGAGCTATGGGCACATGTCATTTTTTAACGTTTTTGTTCACATGTACGCTTATGTGGAGCATTTTAGAAGAAGTTGGTGGGGGTAAAATGCCATGTCGAATAATTGTTTTGATTGGAAATGATTATTTTAATGACAAGAGGTATTCAGGTCTGATAGTTCTGGGTGATTATGTCGAAAAGGGATCAGTTTGAAGTCATAAAACCTCAAAATCTTCCATAAATTGGTGTGGCTTCATAAATTGGTGAGATCAACAGAAAGAACCAGAGCAGCCTCAAGTATCCTGATCTTCAATCAGCACATCGTCCTGTAGCTCATTGTGATGAAATTCCAGTGCCTATCTTCGGAGAACTTCCTGACATTAGTGACGAAGATGCCTCCAGTGTTGAAGGACATGAAGAAGAAGTAGTTCTTGAAGATGATGCTCCACATCCATTTTCCCAAAAGGAGTTGAATGATCTAGTTCGCGACCTCAGCTTGTCAAAGGACTCTGCCGAACTGTTGGCATCCAGATTGAAGGGGAAAAAACCTCCTCTCTGACAGTGCTCGCATCAGCTTCCTCCGCAACAGGCATCCGTTTTTTCTCGGAAGAGAAGGACTTGGTGTACTGTGCAGATATTGCGCAGCTTCTGCTCAAGCATGGAGTGCCACAGTATGAACCCAAAGATTGGAGACTGTTCATTGACAGCAGCAAGCGATCACTGAAATGTGTTCTGCTACACAACGGCAACCAGTTTGCCTCTATACCCCTGGCTCACTCGAGTACACTGAAGGAGAACTATGAAGCGGTGGAGTATGTGCTGGAGAAAATTGGTTATGATCAGCATAAATGGTTTATTTGTGTTGACCTGAAGATGGTGAACTTTTTGTTGGGACAACAGTCTGGCTTCACCAAATACCCATGTTTTCTGTGCATGTGGGATAGTAGGGACCGTGCTCAGCATAACACCAAGAAGGACTGGCCTGTGTGGGAGGAATTGGTGCCTTGCAAAGAAAGGAACGTCATCAACGACCCTCTGGTGGACAGAGACAGAATACTCTTCCCACCGCTGCACATCAAGCTCGGCTTAATCAAGCAGTTCACCAAGACTCTGGACAAGGATGGTGACTGCTTCACTTACTTGTGCCAGGCTTTTCCAGGATTGACCATGGAGAAGTTAAAGCTGGCATCTTTGACGGTCCTCAGATCCATCAGCTCATCAGAGATCCAGAGTTCGGAAAGTCAATGAACGAAGTGGAACTGGAAGCGTGGAAGGCTTCTTGGCAACAACTTTCTTGGCAACAATAAGGCCAGAAACTACGCAGAACTTGTCAACAACATGCTGACTGCTTTCAGAAACCTGGGCTGCAACATGAGCATCAAGATGCACTACCTATTTTCACATATGGACCGGTTTCCTGCGAACCTGGGTTCAATGAGTGACGAGCAGGGGGAGAGATTCCATCAGGACATGAAAGAGATGGAGACCAGGTATCAAGGTCGCTGGGATGCAGTCATGATGGCTGACTACTGTTGGACTCTGAAGAGAGACCTCCCTGCCGCTGAGCATTCCAGGAGTTCCAAGAAATGGAAGTTCAAGCCCTGAAGTTTGAAAAATGGTGAAGCAACATGCAATTTACGTGTACTTACCTTTATCAATGCCCACCATTCAGTTTACAGTAAACCTGACCTGATGGAGAGAAACGGATGCCATTTCCTGATTCAGCAGTGCAAAAATACTCTAAATCAGTTGTAGAAATCTAGACAACATTAAAAAAGTAAAAAATTGTTGCCCAGTGTTATCACTGCACCAGTCTTCCGTTGGATTAAATGGGGGAAATGCACACAGCTCAGCACTCAGGGCTGGCTGCAACTCAGTTTTGAGAGAAGCATTTCTCCAATGTTTTTTTCTATCCTCCTATTGTAAATTAAGTGCTCCTTAGCCTTACAGTTATGCCAAATGAAAGCTATTTTTTAAATTATGATTTGCATTTCTGATACATTTCAATATCAGCAGAACATAAACAGAAATAATACAAAAATAATAGGAAAAACAATCTCTGAAATAATATCGGATAAAATTTTGAAATAACATAAAAGAATAGTAAACAAAATAAATAAATAAAATTTTGTGACTTCCCATTCTCTCCTTCCATGGTTCCTTTTATCTCCTCTTTTTTTCGCAAGCTGTTCTAGTCTACATTTTAAAAAAATCCAGGAGAAAACAATGCCTCCATCTGGAGACCAGAAGGGACACCTGCTATGCCAATGTATTGCCAGAGACTTCCCAAGTCCTCCCATGCTACACATGATTTGGCAACATGCAGAAAGCCTTTTAGCTACTAATGGGCCATCCTGTGGGGCACCTGAAGCATAAGTAATTAAGCTTCTGTTACTAATCCGAAACTACAACACCAATGCCAGAAAGAGTATTAAGAAATCTCTGAGTTTTCCTAATATTATTTCTGGCATGGGCGTTTGAAATTTCAAAAGCTGATGTTTGATGGGTTTTTTTTTCAGGGGCGGGGTTATCTTAGAAACTTGCTTCAGCTCTTTGGTTATTGAACTCCTTGGTTCTGTGTAACAAACCATATGCCCATTAAAATTGATGGAGTGAAATTTTACAGCAACTCAGTATAAACCCAAGGGTGGGAAACATCTGGCTCATGGGCCAATCATGACCCACCAGAGAGTTCAGTTTGGCCCATGAGGCCATTTTCTCCAAACCATACCTACCTGCCCATCAACTGACATCACTGGTGACATCAGCTGGTGGACGGGAGGACAGAATTTAATCCTGCATGGGCTGTGCACCCTGTTCTGAGCAGCAGAAAGGATTGCATAGCCACAGCAGAAGAAGCTGAGAGGCAGAGGTTAAAGCCCTTTGCTCTTTGAGGCTAAAGTGGCATAAAAAGTGGGGTAGAGGGGCCTCAGAGAGAGGTTTGGCAGAGCGTGTCATAATGATGTCATGTGACTAACAGGTGGATAGCTCTTCCTAGTCAAATTTGGCCCATGAGGCTGATCCTGATAAGGATCTAGAATATGGTACAAAAAAGTTTCCCCACCCCTTACGCAAGCCAGTAGTGTCATTCAAATGTTGATATTGATATCAACTTGGTATCATTTTATTATCCAACTAAACAGTTCCTCCAGCAAAGGAAGTTTTAGTTGCCCCCGTGAGCCCCCTAAATCTGTTTCAGGGCTCTCCCCAACCCTTTGGAGCAGATTTATGAGCTGCCCTGGTGATGCACATGGAGCTGAGAGGGCAGGGAAGTTCTACTGCACAATTACAACTACTTGTCCTAGTGAAAATGTTTAGATTGATAGTGCCCTATGTAAGTATAATTAATTCAAAAAGTGTGTTACAGGAAGGACTGTAGCTGTCAGGTGTGAAGAGGGCCCCTTCACAGATATAATTTAGAGAAACTGAATAGGGATAGGGCACTCTCTTAGGCTTTTTCCTTTTATTTCCTTCCCCCTGCTCACCTCAAAGTTCTCCTCATTTTTCTGCTACCACCTCTTGTTGTGGGTGTTGTTATTTTGGCTACATAATGAGAACTGAGGTCACAAGGAGAATTGAGGTCACTGTTGATATATTTGATTGTATTGCAGTAGGTGTGCCTTGTGAGACTTGGCACTTAAACTGCTTAAAGGTTTTATTTACAGTTAAGCAGTATTCAGATTTTGTTAAATAAATAAATCCATACTAATGAAACAGGCTCCCAAAGCCTGCATCATATCAGAATATTAATTCTATCTGCCTGTCACTTCATTGAAAATATGACTTTGGGGAACAGTATAACAATGATGGATGAGGTCTCAATAACACAAAGACCAGTAAATACATATAGTGAAGTCTCATGGATTTTCCCATCTCAGAGATTCAATCCCTGAGAAAGAATGATTGAGCAAGGACCTCTAAAAGCCACTTTCATTGATACATTATGTTGTTCCAGCCACATTATGACCCTTATCATATGTGCCCCTTCAAGGATGTTTGTGCCTTTCTCCTGCTGTTGGTGTATATGTGAGAAAGAAATGCAGTTTAAAGAAATGCATGTTGTTCTCTAATAAATTGAGGACCATGAAGGAAGGTAGATTTACTCCCATCAAATTTCAATTGTCCTCTGATTTCTGTTCCAGCAGTGATCAGAAAGTGTAGTAGCTTAAAAACATGTTTACATTTGTCATCATCCCCCACTATTTTTCATAGAGTTGGGTTTTTTGGGATGGTGGGGAAAGACCTTAAAAATGTTAATTTCTCTTGCCTTATATAGAGAAGACTCCAGCCACTAATATTCTGAAAGTTAGGAAACCTTACTACTACTACTGCAAAAAAAGTATTATGCTGCAAGAACCCTGGTTTGCAGAGTATTAGAGAAGGAAAAAGAAAATTGCAGCAGAAGGGAAGGAGCTGCATTATAAGTTCCCACCACATCTACTTTGAGCTGGTTCTGCCTTTCTGAGGATACACACATTTCATTCCTACAGGATCTATACCAAGAGAGTGTGTGAGAGGGGCCTCTTTCCCACATTAATTGTACAAAAGAGATTTCCACTCGTTTAAGAGGCAGAGGGGCTACACTGCTGCTCTTGTCCCTGAGATCACGTGGTTTCTTGGTCCTGTTCCTTAAATTTTCATGAACTATGTGTGTACATCTTTATTTGGGAAGCCTACATGCGAAGACCTCTGCACTCACACATTCTGGAGCTCCAATAATGCAGCATCCCTGAATGAGTGTGGATCTACAGATCTACATGTGTAGATCTGTAGATGGTGTAGATGTCTATCCCTAACATATGAACATTTGGCGAAGGGAAATGAAAGTATCTAAAAAGGTGGTGGGCAGCTACACAGCTCTCTTGTCCCTCAGTCACACAGACAACCTTTTGTATAAATTACATGGATAACAGAGAAGGTGGAGAGATACATAGATGATGGTAGGGACCAACTCATTTATTTCAGACTTACATGAGCAAAGAAGAAATTAATTGAATATTCAGCAGTTAAGAGTATCTCACTCATTTAGCCCCTGTGGGATCTTTTGGCCAAAGGTGGATGAACCTACTTGAAGAAAATCTTTGCAAATGTC
This sequence comes from Podarcis raffonei, assembly GCF_027172205.1. Classification (NCBI taxonomy): domain Eukaryota; kingdom Metazoa; phylum Chordata; class Lepidosauria; order Squamata; family Lacertidae; genus Podarcis; species Podarcis raffonei. The sequence continues at coordinate 50,916,578 of NC_070605.1, read as the reverse complement.
TCCTGAGTCCTACACCATCTGATCACTTGCCAATCTGAGGCCCTTTCTGACATTCCCTTTGCAGTGTCAGAACTGTAGTTGTGCACACTGGTTCCACTGCCTACACTACTTCCGTAATAGTAGATAAAGAAAAGAAAAAAGAAACACATAAGTGAATGCAATGACAGTGGTGAACCCTTGCTATCTCGTGAGACTCCAATAGCAATAAAGAATCCAGGAATATTTCTGGGCAGCCCACCTTCTCCTTTACATGGAATGTAACCCTATCTAAAGGCAGGTAGAACAGTCTACACTGCATCAAACCCCATCCCTCAGGTATCCCTTGATGTTATTCATAGGCTGATAACATTTCTTAAAATCATAAACATCCAGTGTCTCGTTTTGTGCGCTGTATGCCTACTGAGGTTATGTATCATGAGTATCCCAAGGCCAGTAATTTCAGGCTATGTCATTGAGAAACCATGATAAACTGTCATTTGTCATCCTTTTTAAGCACCACTGGGGATAGTGGCTCAAGCAGGATTGATAACTGTATTTATATAGGTCTATTCAAATCTCAATTAATCCTTATGACACTTAGCATTTATTCAGTTATTGAAAGTGAATGGGTTTAATTTCTCTGTGGTAAAAAAGAATAAGAAGATAGACTTGCATTGAGAAATATTGATTGGCTGTCATCAGTTTTAAGATGTGCATCTTTTAATCTCGCCAACATTTAACATCATTACCAGAAGAGGTTGATGTTTATAATGATTAGCTAGCATTAGCATGTGTCCTTTATCTGTCACTTAAATTGTTCATAAAATAGACCGTCTGAGAGGCAGACAGATTAAGCAACATACTGTTGGATTTGGGGTGAAATTCTCATATGCTGAATTCTGACAGGCTGACTCAAAATTATGCAGTACAGTCTGTACACAGGATGGGATCCCTGTGCAGAGCATAATGAACCACTAAGACCTGCTGGTCTGTTTAGTGTCAAGCACACTGCAGTGTGGCCAGCCATTATATACATTTGACTGTGAAAAGGACCTCCCAAATGCAGTAACAACTATATTTGTACCTCATAAATCAATGCAGTTGTTAATGAGACAGGATCTCTTGGAAAAAGAAGGTCACAGGTTTCCCAACCTCAGTAGAGTATTTAATAACCTCTCTGATGGCAGCTGTCCAATCCATGTCAGCTAGGTTGAGGAGGAGGAAAGAGGAATATGGTGAGCAGGCAGACTTTCACACATGTAGCTATGATGCAGTATATATGATGCATTAAATTGTTATGATAAAGTTGACTTGTTACATAAATTCAAGATGCCAATCTTGTGGAACTCTGTTTTCTCATAAGTCAGGAACAGTGAAATTCAAAATTCCAACTGTATAATCTTTAACATCTTAAAATATGAACATGGGTAGGTGTACAGCCAACCAGACTGAAGGTTTATGTTAGGAAAAATAGCTTTGGAAGGAGACTCAAGCATTATTAAATAGATAAGGCAGATTTGAAGCCACTTCAGCTCTAGGTAAGAAATGAGAAATTTTGAGGCCAATTGAACATTAAATTTGCCAGATGTATCACAATTATAGAAACATCTGTGGTAGATAACATAGGAAAGATATTCTCTGAACATGAATTATACTGAATAGTCTTTAAAAGTTCTCATTTCTTGCACTAATATATGCATTTGAAATATCCAGTGGCTAAACATCAAATATATATTTTAGACTGTTTGGCTCCAAAATACCCTGAAAACAGGGGTAAGGCAAGAAGTAAGAGTAATGAAACAATTGAGAATACACCCTTCTCTCCGTGTTGTCTGTTAAGTGGGCAGAGGAGACATTTACGATGGCAATAAGAAATGAATGCTTCCAACAAACAGCTACATGGCTGAGCCTTTAATGACTTCGCTGTTGTGAAGGAACCTTAAAAAGTGCCTCAGAAGAGTAGCGGTGAATGCTACATTTTGACACAAACTGCTGTCTGCATTTTTTCCCACAGAGTTGAAGACATTAGAGTTAGATTTTCAGTTTCAAATATTTTTGAAGCTGTTCTGTTCCCGGGGGATGCACAAACCGTTCCCAAACTCTTTGTCTTCCATCTTTTGTTGTTGTTGTTTTATGCTTTCCTACAATCAATGTTTTCCGAATCTGCTACTGTTTTGACACCATTATTCATTTTTTAAAAAGAAAATAGACTTTCTTTTCCCTTCACTTTGTCATCCCAGCTACTTAAAAATCATTAGCCCTTGTCATGTGCTCTAAACCAAAGGGGCAGCTGGAATACAAGGAGACTGCAAATGTGTGTTTAGCCCTGCACCCAAGGTCATTCAGCTCCTTCAGTGTTAAGGGATACATTTTTGAGGACTAAACCTTTTCTATCTGCACTGTGACCTGGAGTCTCCCCCTCCCCGGGTTCTGAATGGTACAGGTAGCCCTACATGGAAAGAAGAGCCTTCCTTTTTCACAAGTTATCATTCCGTATCTGAGAGGAGCAAGGGTGCCAACTTGAATAAAATATTGTCTGGGCCCAGAAACACAGTATAATACTACAACTCCATTCTGGTGGGTGTTTAATGATTGCTCGTGTCACAGGTTAGCCCTCATTTGTAGGTGAAAAGTCTTTATGTTGGAACTTGAGAGCCACTGGCCCCCACTCCAAAAAAAGCAAGAGTGCCTCCAATTCCCCTAAAGCTATAAAGGTTTAACCCAGTTATGATGGCCTTTTGAAAAGCATACCTGAACAAAAGAGGGGTGGTTCTTTCAATAGCCAGCCTTTTTATTATTAAAAATATTCTCTTCTCTGTTAATAAAACCAGATGGCTCAGAAAGGTCAAAAGTAAATAAGAATGGATAAAAGCTGATAGTCCAGTAAGAAAGGATGGATAAAAGTCCATGGTCCATACAAATATAATGAATTGATTCATTTCCCTTCTCTTAGTTCCCAACCTAGTATTAAAACCAGCAGACAGAGCACTTGGCACGTATGTCTGTGTCTCTCATCCCTCAGTCACATAGTTTTAAACTCTTCTTGATCTTAAAGACCTTGGGTTTATTTGGATACTGTATCTCGTCAGGAACTCTAGCATGTCAAGAAGATCAGGCAGAGTTGGTTATTTCAACACAGGCTCCAATATAAAAACTGTCTCTCAGAACATATCCTTGGAGTGCAGATAGAGCAGTTTGTTGTTCATCAAATTTGCTTCACTGGCTACTGACTTCAAAATGGCTTTGCCAGCACTCACATCAAGAAGACTCAGAAAATCAAACTGTGGTGAAAAAAAGTTATACAGAGAGAGAGCGAGAGCGCAACATAGAAGAGCTGCAAAAAACACACACATATAAATGTAGTCTCATGAGGGGGTTTTTTGGGGGGGGTGTCAGTTTGCATTTCTTAGTACAGAAAGTATTGATCTGATGTGTAGAAATCTTTCCTATTCTGATTGGTTCAGGAGTGTTCTGGAAGGTTTCTTTCTATGTGAAAGAAACAGGCAGAAAGTTCTTGTTTGGGTTATTCCTTCTGGGAAGCTGAGTACAGCTGGTTTAAACTGGTTCTATTATCCTTTCTGTCATGGTCATGCTGACTATAATAGTCAGGCCAGGAGTTGCCTGGGTTTCACTCACTTTCTCTTTCTAGCTCTTTGTTCTAGTGTGGTGTTCTATATGCTAATGTTTAGATTAAGTCTGCTGCAACTGGATTTCTTATGGACTGTGCCAATCCTGAATGTATTGGATTTGTGACCGTTATGCTTATTTGCCTTCAGTAGCTGTAAAGCTCTGCTGGATGATAGTCCTTTATTTTAAATTCCGAATCTCGAAGAGGCTCTGTTCCAATAAGGTCCATATTTCTTCCAGCCAGACCTCCATATTTAACAATGGAGCCAAGATCTTGTTTCTTACTTCTCATAAATCCAAATGTCCCAAAGGACTATAAAAAAAACCGGCAGAGAGAAATTGAGAGAGAGTTAAGTGCCTCGGACGTGAGGTCGCCAGGCTGATTGCAGATGGACTGATGGACTTTGGTTGGGGTTCGAAACCGGGAAAGGGGGTGGTAGGGCTTCGGGAATCCAAAGGGTGTACAAATATATTTTGTTTTAATTAAGTTGGTTTTGCCACTAACATAAAAATGGGGATTTTGGGGAAGGGATTTGGGGCCGACCTTAGAAAAAGATTGTTAAGAATAAGTGTTGATGTATAAAGATTAAGGCTTTTAAGTTAAAATGGGTTAATTAAATTGATGGGGTGAATTTAGGCAAAGTATTTTAAGAATAAGTTTTGAAATATAAAGATTGAGGTTTATAAGTTAAAATTGGTTAATTAAAATAAATCAGAGAAAACAAGGTAAAGTGTGGGGACAAAAATTTGCTGAGCTAAAAATTGGAATTGGAATACAAGAAGGGCAGGTGTGGGGAAGTCAAGGAATTTGGGTATGGAAAGCAAGTAATGTAAATTTTTTCAATTGTTGCTTTTTCTTTTTTTTTTCTTCTCTCTTTTTTCTTTTTTGTCTTTCTTTTTTATTTTTTGAAAATTTCAATAAATATATATATTTTTTAAAAAAGTAAAGCTCTGCTGGATGAAGTACAATTGCCTCTGGTCCATTTTTTTTTGGGAACTCGGCAACATGTTTAAGTTTTTCCCCCCTCTGGACAACAGGGGAGTTGGTTGGCTGTGTGCATGAGACCACAGTTAATTCTTGGATCTAGCTTGGATACAATTTATGGAAAAGCCAGGCTAGCTTCCTGGTGAGGTAATAGCCCTCTAAGTATGACCCATTAAGGTAATAGAGGAAGTGGTCTGTGCCATATGGAAAATGGGTAGTAGTTTGAAAGACTCACTGGTAGTTAGAAAGACCAAGACAAGGTTGGAAGTTGAGTTGTGTAAGGTAGAAGCTAGAAGCAAGGCTTCAGGCTGGGTAGCTAGGAGACAGAACTATGCCTGATTTCTGCTGGAATCCAAAGCAGTGGCTATCAGAGAAGCAAGACTCTCTTGGGGTGTTAATTCTGTAGGCTTAGGTTGTATATATGTGTAAATAAACCATATATCATAAAGACATCACAGTCTCTGCTGTCCCCCATTCTGAGGTAGTTGAACCCCAGATACGTGTCTGGAAGCCCTGGAATCTCACACCATTTGGAGATTGGAGTAATGTGCAACAATAATTAGCCAAATCAAAATATAACCCAGGGAAGGAAATTCCATAAAGCAGGAGGAAACAACTGTCTCCCAATTTCTTGGACATGTTTACAAGTGCCACCTGTGTCCCCACAGCAAAGTATTAGAAGGAAGTATTCTTCTGTGCTATGAAAACCTGGGTCACGTGAACCTGACATGTGCACCATGAGCCTACCGATTCAGCATTCACCCCAGCGTGCATGCCAAGTCTAAAGGATAATCATAATATAATAATAATTTATTATTTATACCCCACCCATCTGGCTGGGTTTCCCCAGCCACTCTGGGTGGCTCCCAACTGAATATTAAAAACACAATACAGCATTAAACATTTAAAACTTCCCTAAGCAGGGCTGCCTTCAGATGTCTTTTAAAAGTAAGATCTCAAATCTTGGCAGGATAGGGTGACCCAAGAAAGCCTTTAACCCAATAATGCACCAGATATTTATCCCACCAAATTTTAAATTTCTCATTCTGGTCCATACTAAAATCCAGTTAAACCAATCAAAAGGCCACTCCAAACACAGGACTCCCGGCAATATGGAGTAGGCAAAGAAGTGCCTAGGCCAATCAGGAGCTTCCCACAAAATTCTTAATCTGCCCAAACAGGCAACTAGCAAAGGCCATAATGCCGAAGGAGAATAGATGGCACAATGAGAGGTGAGGAATGACTGAGGGTGGAGCCAGCTTATTGTGGCATGTGAATCTTCCTTGACTCCTCCAAAGGGCCAAACCATCCTGAACCTTCTTCCTGGGTAAGCTGGGGTGCAGCAAATACACTCCCACTCAAGGATGGGAGTAGCATTCCTTAAGGTGCCAATTGGGGCATCAGTCATAGTGGTCTGTTGCACTCATTAGTGATTTAGTTTGCCTTCTGGTTTACTCCTAACTTTCTCCTCACATTCACTTATTTATCTGAATCTAGTGGTACAACAGAGGGGTTAGTTCAAACTTAATTATATGCTATGGAATCTACATTTTGCTAAATATGGTATCAATTAGGTTCTCAAGCACTGTCAATATCACACCATTATTCAAATAAAATTATCCTCAGCAGGTATAGAGTTTAAATATTGTTTTCATAATTTAAGAGGTAGACAAGGCTGGTTTTTTTAATTATTATAGAGATTAAGGTACTACAAATTATGAACTATTCATTAAAATGTGAAACTTAAATATGTATTGAAGAGAAGGAACAAATTCACAAAATGCCTTTTGTTGAAGAAGGAACAGCATATCAGGTAGCAGTGATTTGTAGGGTATGGTTAGAAACATGTAGATAAATTATCAGTAACAGAAGAACTTATCAGTTGAGATGGATCCGTTTATTTTTTATCTATATCAGTTTCACAAATATTCATCCATAACCCTGTTCCATCCCATTTTGGTATTAATCAATTATCATGATGATGAAAATGTATAAAAATCCATATTTCATATAAATATCAATACCTATTTTGAATGTTTTTGTCCTTACAAAACTTACATTTATAAATGTATTTTGCCTTGAAAGTCACATTTTGAAATGCCCTTTGAGATATTTTTGGAAAGGTAAGAACTGCATGGTAAAATTCAGTGAAATGTGAAACCTGAAGGATAATTATGTTTCGATCCACATGTGTTTGTGAGATGCTGATTGTGACAAGCAGGATCTGGCTCTCCCCTGCTGGTGACCCGGCAACTATCAGCCAATCAGGAGAGTGTGTGTGGAATTTAAGTTAGATGCTGACAGTTTAATGGTGAGATAGGTACTTGTTGTTTGGGTAAGCAGATGCAGTCTTTGACTGTCTGAGTGGGCTCAGATAGGGATTATCTGTCATTGGGATGATTTGGTCTCAGTTAGAGATTGGGGTTGCCTGTGGACAGATAAGGTTCTAATTATCTGTGTGTAGTTGCCTAGACCTGGCAAAATGGTTTTGATTCTCTGAGGGGAAGTTAAATCCTAAAAGGGGGTGATGGGTTTTACTGGTTAGAAGACTAATAGCCATTCTAGGTGGGTAAAGTCTACCTGAGACTTGGTTCAGTAAAGACTGCCATTTAAAGATTCTCTGGAAATACATTTTGTATAATAAGTCTTCTGCCTCACATGTGAAACCATCAAGTGTAAAACCTTCATGGGGGGTAATTAAATATACATACAGTTTTGTCCCAGAAGTGCATCCTCCTATTTTAACCTCTGGGTGGGAAGTGAGTGGATACAAAGCAGCCTTACCAGAAATATATATTGCTGATTATTAAACACCTGGACCACATCTACCAGTTTCTCCTTGATTTTTGACTCAGTTTCTGAGGTCACAATTGAGCAAAAGTGTACTGACAATTGGGCCTTTTTTCTGTAAGGAGTAAATTATTGTGGGTATTTTGCACTTGTCAATTTTTTAATGAAAACCTGCTTCTTACACACACATGGAAGAGAGTTCCAGTGTGAAAGAAAGAAAGAAAGAAAGAAAGAAAGAAAGAAAGAAAGAAAAGTTTTCCTATGCTTTGCCTACAGAGAGCAAAATGAAGTGGTTCATTTGATTCTAAGGGAAGGATGTGGCATGTGTCGTGTTGAGGAATGAACTGCTAACAGTTCATAGGAATAATTTCCTTAATTTAAACTCTTTTTTTAAAAAAGAACTCATGTCAAACTAAAACTTTCTTTTTGCCAGAAATGATGAGTTCCCTCTCCATAGAAAAATCACAAATAGGATTCAGCTGCAGCTAGACTCAGTGGGGAGCCGCCACTTTCATTCTGTGCCCTAGAGAGTTGAAAGAACTCCGAAATCATGTCGCTGCAGGCAAATGTAGAGATGGGCTATTTATTTTACAAAAATAATAAGCAGTAGGTTCTCTTTTTTATTTTTTTAAAAGGATGACTTTCCAATGAACCTGGAGGCAAAGCATGTGCACACTATTTAATTCTGCTTCCTCTTTAAATTACTCTGAATTTGTTCAGCCCATGTTCCATCAGTAAGTCACCTGTTGCTTCATGGTGGGAAAGTTAGGGAACATTAGTAATGGTGCTGGCTCAGGGCAATGGGCCATCAACATTTTATTTCTAGCTGTGCTTAGGTCTAAACATTTCCTGTGTTTTAGTAACAGAGCCATGGCCTGAGTGTTGAGTAATAAAGTATTGCATTCTTTTGCTTAAAATTCCTTAGGAAGATGTACTATAACCTGACACTGTACTGTGTAATATATACTGAAACTGAACCTATGTAAAAGCTTAAGTAAGACTTTAAGATTCAAACTAGGGAATACACAACCTGATTGGGTAACCTAGAAGTTATATCTGTTATTTTTGCTCTTTATATTATTTAAATATACTAGTGAGAGTTCAACAGGGCTGTAACCACTCATACTGTTTTCTGAAATCCTCTGGAGAGCCAGAGGATTCAGTTGCTGGGTCTATTGGAGTATCCTGGTGTGATCAGTTTGCCAGAAACCCATGGTATATGCATATTTAACATCTGTGCACGTTTAGTAAGCTGAAAGGGAGAATGGCCAAAGGGTAGAAAACTGCCTGCATGCAACGAATTCTTCACAGTAGGTTATAATGTGATGACCTTCTCTAAGAAGTACACTTACCGCTTAGCGATTTTAACCATCATTTAATGTGAAAAGGCTATAATCAGACAAGTGCCATGGTCAGAAGCCTGTAAAGCAGACTATGCATTCAGAAATAACCTCTGATTGGTCCTTGGCTACTGCAGAAGAGGCATGTTTGAGATGCTGACCCCCTGAAGAGCAATTTTAATGGATTGAGACAACTTTGTCTTTCATTTCTGTTAATGTATCTGAAGCACCGGGCAGGAATCTTACTCTCATTCCAGAGAAAGTCTTCAAACTCTGATCTGCCTAATTTATCTATTTATTTTAAAGAGCTACTGCCTGCCTTTCATCAAATGGGGTGGGAGTTTTCTTATTAAAAAAAAAAGACACCCTGAAATTAGTTCTAATGCTTCCATAGAAGGTTGATTTCAAAAAGCTTAAGGAAAACTGGGTGAGATCCCATAGTTAGTAATACTCAAAGAAAAGGGAGTCCAAGATGGATGGGAGTTTCTTAAAGGCACAGTTTCAGACAATTCCAACAAGAAATAAAAGTAGGAGGTACCTAAGGAAACCATTGTGGCTACATAAGGAGCTTACAGATGAGCCGAGATGTACTGTACGAATGGCATGTATAAGAAATGGAAGAAAGGATAAATCACAAATGAAGAGTATATACAGTAAAAAACAACAACCCAGTGGGACCTAATTTGAATAATAGAGTGCTTGGTATCTGGTGGGCGGGGCTTGTGTGTGGCCCCTCCCTTCAGTGTATGTTCCATTATGTTCAGTTAAGAATGTCAGTTAAGAGAGACCAACTCTTGTTTCTTGCCTCAGACTTGCCTCATGTTGTAGTATTTAGTTTCTCTCATCATCTTATTTTGTTACAGTTTTCTTTATTATTAAAGCTTAGTTTACATTTACGTGAGCCACTTATTTTTTTCTCAAAAGGAAAGGTGTGGAATATCCTAAACTTGGGTGAGTGAGGGGATATTCCCAGTTTGCCAGGAGGATTGGTTTTGTTAATCACTCCCCACTTCCACAATGTGTACAAGTACCCAACAGTTCATCCTGGAAAAAAGTGACAAGTAGGGTGCCATAGGGTCCTGTCCACTCACTCTGTGAGGTGAGTGGGGCTAAGTTACTTCAAAGAAGTGTGACTGGCTCAAGGTCACCCAGCAGCTGCATGTGGAGGAGCGGAGACGTGAACCCGGTTCCCCAGATTACGAGACTACCGCTCTTAACCACTACACCACACTGGCTCTCTTGGATGATGGAACTGAGGGGATGCTTATCACGACTTGGATGATGGAACTGAGGGGATGCTTATCAAATTTACAGATGACACCAAACTGGGAACAGTATCCAATGCTGCAGAATACAGAATCAGGATTCAAGATTACTTTAACAGATTGGAGAACTGAGCCAAAACCAACAACATGAATTTCAATAGGGGCAAATGTAAGGTTCTGCACTTAGACAGGAAGAACCAACTGCACAAATATAAGATGGGGGAATCCTGGCTTGTTAATAGTGCATGTGAAAAGGATTTAGGGCTCTTAGTAGACCACAAGCTTAACATAAGTCAAGAAAGTGATTCAGCAATGTGGGGGTGGAAATATAATGCTCTTCTAAGTTGCAATGACAGTAATGTCCCAATCAAGGGAAATCATAGTACAGTTCTGCTTTATTCGGCCTTGGTCAGACCACACCTGGAATACTGTGTCCTATTCTTGGCACCACAAGAAGTATATTGACAAGCTGGAATGTGTGCAGAGGAGAGCAGTTCAGATGATCAAGGGTTGAGAAACCAAGCCACCTTAGGATCTTTGGAGGTTTTAAACCAGACATTGGATGGTCACCTGTCATGGATGCTTTAGTTGAAATTCCTGCATTGCAAAGAGTTGGACTAGATTACCCTAGAGGTACCTTCCAACTCTAAATCCTATGATTCTTCTTCATCATCCTCATCAAAGTTGTTTGTGTCTGTTCTCTGTACATATCCTCACCAAATTTGTCACAATGGTTCCTGAGAGCGAGGAACAGATTTTTGTGTATGTTTGGATATCATCTGATGCTATTTTGAATCAAGATGGCTGGCTGAATTTTTCAAAACTGCCTTGATTTTAATCATTTGTCTCAAAATTGCACTGATCTTTCTTTCTTTCTTTCTTTCTTTCTTTCTTTCTTTCTTTCTTTCTTTCTTTCTTTGATTCCCCTAACAATGACAGACACTTTCTGTTTTCTGTTAGTATTCACATAAAACAGGTCTAAAATATCTAGAAAACTACAAACTGACTGGCCACAAATAATTATTCCCCTTTTCCATCTGAAATTTAGAGTCTGCACAAAAATATGCATTTTAAAAATACACTCAGTCACGTTGTAAACAGGTAAATAAGCATATAGTACTTGTTCCTTGAAAAATAAATTTGATGTTTTATATTCCCAGAAATAAATTGGACTAAAAATAATGTTTGTGTGGTGTGTTACATGACAGGTTTGTAAAGGAGAAATTTCAAGTTTCTGCAGTCTACGATCCATGGTTAGCACTAGCAGAGCACTTTGGGATGCAGTCCCAATATCAATGGCTTACAGGAACTCCTGGAAACCTCTCAAAGCAACTTCAGTGATGGCAATTAGGCTGTGACCCAGCTCCTTCATCTTCAGTTGTTAGAGGGCTGTACGAATAACATGACCCAAAACTTTATAGTAACACTTTCATCTGCATTCTGGAGCATTTAATTAAATTTTCAATTAATCATTATTTGAATGTTGGGCCTCCTGCTGCTGCAATATATTTGATTAAGAATTAGGCCATGTGTAAGCCTACATTAGTAAACCCAAATTAAGCTTTTCATAAAAGCTAATTTGCCAATCACTGCTTTCAGACCAACAAAACACTAGAGGGATTTTTATTTTATTTCTTGCAGATTATGTGTCTCTATTTAGGACCTTTCTTCCATTTTGATTATCTATAATTCTGTTAAATTTATATTATATTGCTGCAGCTTTTCTGAAAAGTACCATTCATTTTCAATTGATAGGAGGCTAACCTATTAATGTTATACAATTATCGAGTTTCTGTATCACTGGATGTGGTCAGTGGCCATTTCATTGTGTACTCACCCCGTAAGAGACCAATAGTGCAGTAAGATTATTTTAGACACTGGATTTAAGGGTCTTACATGAGGTGTGTGTTTGTGTGCACAGGGTGGAAGGGGGCCTAGGAGGTAATTTACTTCACTTCACTTCTGAAGAAGTGTGCATGCACATGAAAGCTTATACCCAGTACAAACTTAGTTGGTCTTTAAGGTGCTACTGGACAATTTTTTATTTTTTTATATATTCCAAATGTGGTAAGTCCTGTGTTTGTGGACCTTCATGCTCATTTAGTTTAGTTTAGTGTGGCCCTGGCCTTTTGTCCAAAAAGCTCTGCCTTGATAACACCACAAGGTAACAGCACTTGGAAGTAAGCACAAATGCCATCTTGGCAATGTGTGCTCATTAAGGCTGATGGGCAACCACAGCAGAAAACATGGTACCAGCTGATGCATTATCGCGCTAGCTCTATTTTGTGACAGCTTTCATTGAGAAATCAATCAAGGCTAAGATACTGGAAAAAATCAGAGTGTCTTGGAATTCTAAACTATTACAATGATCAAACTCTTAATCCTGTGTACAATACTGGTAACCCTTGTTCACTTATTTTAAGCAATTCTGATTACAATAAGCACAGAAAACATTAAACATATTACAAAGCAGAAAGATAAAAAGACGACTAAGGATCTTGATTCACATTCTCCTTTTATGCTTAAAATAAAGTGATCTCCCTTTGTGTTTAAATTAAGTGTATTGTTGCCATAGTAGGTGAGAATGCATGCCCATTAATTGATGAATAATGGTATTATATGACATATAAATAAAAAACATATTAGCTCCTTTAAAAAAGAATCACAGAATGGCACTAAATCCTCTGAAGAATTCATCTTGGAAAGTTCCTGGAACACGTGACCTGATTTGTTTGTTTGATACATCTTTTCTGAGATACATTTATTGCTCTAGATTCCTCTCTTTAAAGAAGTGAAGTGGATGACCACTAGGGAGAGGTCATTTTTGGTGGGGGCACTCTAGTTGTACTATGACTTCTTCAGGGGGGCTCGACTAGCACATATGATAAGGTCTTTTCAGTGCCACATGAAAACCATTTTAGTCTCTCATACCTTTACAAATTGTGTTTCAGTGTATTTTAGTCTATGGAACAAATGGCTTTCAGCTGGGTTTTATCATTGTAAAATAAATTTATGCTGCTTGTGTTGACTTTATGCATATAATTGATAGGCTTATTGCTGCAATTTATCTGGTTTTTGTTTCTTTTAAAAAAGTGAACTTCCCAGAGACTGTGGTTAATGGGCAGACTCGAAATGTAAAAAAAGGATAAAATAATTGATTGAGTCTCCCACAAGATGCTCAGTTTCTGAGCTTTACTGAAGATTATCAGCCACTTAAAAGAGGGAATTTCTGAAGGAGTAGTTGCTTATATGTCATAAGTCTTAAAATGAAACAGACACTACCACTTGCATGGAAAGTAAAATATCATGTATAGTATATATCCTTTTTATTTATTTTTTAAAAGGAGGAGGAGTACTCTTCTAGTAAAAGTCTAGAAGGGATTCTGAATACATTTTAGTAAGTAGTTTTGGAGATCATTATGATTATTTCTCTCATGGGACAAATTAAATACCAACATATGCATTCATTTTGTAGTTGTTTTGGAAGCATAGTGGTGTGAAAAATGGGCATAAAGAAAACCAGAAACCAGGAGACAGCTCATATGCTATAGCATATAACTGTGCTTACCCATGAAACATTTTCCCCCCACAATACAGTTCAATGCATATGTCCTAAGTTATTGCTTTACCATAGGATGTTCTTGACCACCAAGATGGCATTTGCAAGCCTCCAGGAACATTTCACCTTTGGCTCAACACACAGAACCATTGCTTTTAATGGGTCTACTCTGAGTATAATGATCATTGGATGTCACCCAATTGCTGTAACTTACGTAGAAATATGCTACAACTGTACGGAAAACTGTGTCTAGGTGTCCTGTGTGTCTTTTATCCTGGGCATCTACAAGACCCCTGTTCGCCCTTATTATGATTATTTAACTTCAAAATAGTCTTAAACCAGGCAGCCCTTCAAGTAGAGGACTCTCTTCTCTAAATAGTACACATGACCACCCTAACTAGGAGCCACTGTTGCTTTTATGCAGACATTCTATAGCAGAGTGCTGGTCCACAATTCAAGCTCATAATATGATGTAGCAACAGCACACAGTATCCTCACAGGGAAGCAATTTTGGAGTTGCAAACGATGAAGTGACTTTAGTTTATAGCCTTCAAAATATACAATCTACAGTGTGTGTATTCAGCCTGCGTCAGTGCTGAGAAGGTCTTCTTTCTCTCGTTTAATTCATGAAAGTGGGTCAAGATTCCTTTTGTTTGGAGATATTTATGTTAGCAGGCAAGTGAGCAAGCAGAGTAAATTCAGATTCCATTAGTCAGATGAATTTGAGCAGTGCCACCTCAAGATAAAGTGTAAACAGGTGTAGGATAGGGCTTTGTGAGCTGAAAAGATCACCTTCGGGGAAGATAATGCACTTCCTTGTGCTCATTTAATCCTGATCCTCTTTAGAGCTCAGGCTAACAGCTTTGTTGAATTATTACAAGCACATTCTCAGGTAGAAAAGGAATATTTTAGGAGCCAAGCTGGGATATCAAACTCCTAACAAAAGGGCTTTTTTCCTGCCTAATAGCAAACAAATAACAGTAATCAAATCTGCTGGAATCTAAAAGCACATCAGTACCATTTCTTGAAGGTAGAATAAAAGACAAAGTGGCATTCACTAAACAGAAGAGAGGCAAGTGAGAAATATCTGAGTATCTGGTCCACGTTCCTGGAATGGTTTGATTGTTAATCTAGATCTGCAGAGAGATATAACTGCTGTTACATTTCTTAAGGGGTCAAAATTAGGGGTGAAAGGGGAAATAATTCAGATTTTTGCAGTGGACCAACCCAATCTTATGATCTTAAACTCTGTGGTTTAGAATTGGGGACAAGAGTGCCCTGCAGAATGCTATAGCACAGGTGCCAGGGTGTCAAAAAGCACTCCTTCAACAATACTCCATGGACTCAACCACACAGGTAAGACTGGAACAACGGCAGTACACAGCCTCCAATACCTATCCAACACAGACAACACAGGATACCACAGGTCAGGGGTATCAAAAGCTTATGAGAGATCAAGTTAGAGTAACAGGGTTGCATTCCCCTGCCCCTCTCCTGATACAGGTAATGCAACAGGGTGACCAAGACTGATTCGGTCCTGAAACCAGATGGAAATGCTAATGCTCAAGACTGAACCTGTCTGTACACAAAGCATGTGCTCTACCATTGAGCTAAGTCCCGCCCCCCACTCAGAAACTTACAACAATTACCCTCCCATTTGTTCTGCCTGTGTACTAAGGCATCTAAAGTGATCAATCTTCCTAATGAATAATGACTGTGACCTAGGAAGTAAGCAAGAGCTACTTGGGATCAAGTGCTTCCCTTTGTAAACAGTTATCTATGGTTGTATAGAGGACCCTATTTTTAAATGTAAATAAAAGATGCTTACTTGAGTTCAGCTGTTCTTGCACTTCATTCAGAAACTTGTATGCCTGTGCCTCCTTTTTTAAAAAAAAATGTTTGTTGGGCTTTTACTTTAACCCAAGCAATGTGAAAAATTGTTTTTAACATTTGATGTTGATCTAAATGATTTCTTTAAAAGTGCTTGCCCTTCTAGTCTATAGGGACAATAGCATTTTTAAAATGTACTATTAACCACACAGAATAGAAGTTATAAAAGTATTATTGTCCATAGAGTTGAAGGATGGGAACATATTGCATCCCCAGGGAAGCCTATGAGCACAGGCATTTTGCTTTTTAGCATAAAAGACTGTTTTCTCTTGCAAGGCTGAAACATCCTTCTGTAGGTTGCTGGTTGATATCCATCACAGCAGAACACATGGCCAAGATACGGGCCAAGAGTTTTCATCTGGAAGCACTATGACAGGTATTATTATGAATAACTAAGCTGTCTGTTCAACTCTTCAGCATCACGTTGGAAGTCAGAAGATGGCAGTCTTCACTCGTCGAAAACTCTGCAGAGCTAACAACTGTTCTTGAGGACGGAAACATAAACTATATCGGCAGCTTACTCTGTATATTTAGTGGCTGAATTTTAATTTGAACTGTGGAAAACAAATAGTTGGTTGCAATACATTTGTTGCCCTCCCTTCCTATTGCAAAGTAAGGACCTTGGAAGATGAGAAACTCAAGGAAGAGGGAGACTGTAAGCAGAGCAGAGCAACCCACTTTCAATATTTTGAATGACAAACTAAAGCCACCACCACTCCAATAATCTTGTGAAAGCCCTGTGCACACACCCCAAATCTGCTCTGGGGGGGTCATGAGAACCCCCAGAATGGCATACAGAAGGAAAGTGGAGATCATTTTGTCTGGCAAGAAGAAATGCCTACACTGATGCAAGTATGGTCACATCAGAACTTACTGGCAGGTACTAGAGGCATTGAGCAAGATTCATAGCTTCAGTTAATAAGGATGGACTCCCCACTTCTCACTAGAGACTCTCTTAGAGAGTCTTCGGCTGCTATTTCAAGGCTCAGGCAGCTCAAATAATATTTAGAGAAGACAAGAATGATTTTTTTAATCAAACGTGCAGAAGCATGAATGCATAATAATCCTAATGCTGAATATGGATGCGCCTCTGATGGCCACTTTCCTGTTTCTTTCTTATTGACCTTGTCCAAATGACCTACAGCAAAATACTCTATTTCAGTTTATTTTGGCTGAAGCCTATATATGGCCACAATCCAGTGATGTAAACTCCACTTCTCTATCAGCTTCCCCCTCTCCTCCTCTCAAACTCACGCACTTTTTAAAAATCCAGCATGACAGAAACTGTTTCACTGTGAAATGCTGGAGGCTCGCCTGGCGCCTTTGTTGTATAATTTTAGACAAAACATTCCTCTTCCCACAGGCCTTTGGCTAATTCCGCAATCTATGCCCTTTTAGACTCTGTGATGGTGGTGGTAGTTATTGTTTTGGTTGTTGTTATGGTATATATTTTTGTGTTTTTACATTGTAAACTGTCCACTGATCCTCCGATGAAGAGTGTTATTAAATTCAATAAATGGATAAAAATTAACCCTATTTGCAAAGTGGCTGGTTTGTCAAAAATGTTCCTGTGAAAGAAGCTGCATTGACATTAACCCACACCCACTTTCACATATGGCCCTAGAGGGTTGGCCGTGAGTCAGTTCGGCACTTGGACTAAAATAGTTTAGCCACTCCTGCACAAATGGAAAGAACAGTGCAACCTGTTTGTGCCTGTCAATACTGAAATAAGCATTTTAAAAGGAAACCCCCCACAAGCATTTGACATTTATTAATATTCTCTTTCTCTTTTAATATTTTCTTTCATGTTTCACATATTTATAACATTTTATACACCACAGCTCTCAGCAGAAAACACTTTCAAATGCAGAAAGTCATTGAATTTTGCTGTGTCTTTTTACAGTTGCATTATTAATGTAATTTCCGTTAACTGCTGAAGGCTGCAATCCTATATCCTCCTACTTGGGAGTATCCATTGAGTAGGCATGCGTAGGATTACTCAGTTAATATACAATGGGATTTGTGATTGCTTGAGGAGGTAAGGATGAAGCTTTGCTAAGTTTCCAGCTAGCTATTCTGAGGTTGCCTCTAACTTGATTCCATCAGTGTTGGGCTCTGAAATGTCAGTTGTGCCCTGTGCAATGCTAAAATTTTGTGGCCCTTGTCTCTCTCGCTCTGTTGTGGTTACCCTATGCAGTGCAGTGCCCGGTGTGGCCAAACCGATTGTGCTACCCTAAAACCGTCTCTGATTCCATGCAGAGCAGATAACATGACAAAATTGACTAGAGGGTGTGAGACAGAAGAACCCAGCGATGTGGCAAATTCAATATGTGCCCATTTACAAATGCGAGCTTTATTATTTACAGAGTAGTTAGTTAGACAAACTAAGTACATTGGCAATATAAAATTCTTGCTTTTAAGAAGGTTGTTATATATAGCCATTGGGACTTCTATGGAAAAACTTCAAAAAACATTGCTTAGATAACTTAAATATTTCTTTAGAAATGATATCCACAATTCCATGGGAAAATGTTTGGCACCATTATGCTATCGCTTATTTGTATTCATTTTGCAGCTCTTTTATTAATGTCTAGTGACATAGTCGATAGAGAAATTTTATGCTACTGTTCTCTGGTTAAAAGGAAATGTTCGTTTTTCCCCTTTAAAAAACTACTTTTTTTTTTCATGTTATTCATCTTCTGCTTGTGATTTGGCTGGAATTCTAAAGTAAATGTTTAGCAGAAAGGCATAGAAATAAGGAAATTGAAATTATTTCAATTACTTAGCTCAACTGCAACCCAAACTAACCTTTATAATTATTTGAGAGGAGAGATGCAATCCCACATCAGAAAAAAAACCCAGCAATTGCAAGAACATTGGATTTTGCATGCCAATGGATTCTTTTGAAGCAAACACTGTAACATCCCAAAATAGCTGAACATGACTGTAGTGATGAAATTTTCTCATATTTAAATATGAAAGGATGAGATCCATCTCATTTCACATATAGTTTTGTTCTCTCCAGAATCATTTAGATAAAGAAATTTGTTAATAATTTAATCTTATAGTATTATTTTCTGCATTTCAGATGAATTATTTCTCCTCAGACCCAAGGATAGAAGAAACTGGCAAATAAGAAGAGTTAATCATGGCCACAACTTTCTTTGAAGAAATAATGTGGTTAGCAGCTTCAGCGTTTTATAGGATGGCATGGTTCAGGCCCCAGTCAAGTTGATGGCCTCCTGGTTTATAAAAGAAGGGGAATCAGGCTTCAGTTTTGGCATTGTTGTTGACTTCCCTGATCACCATCTCCAGTTAAGCTGCTTGTCATTGGTGTGGACAGCAGTTGCCACTTGTTGGAGGGATAGGGTTGGGAATTTTACCCACATGTACAATTTTGGTGCTGTGCTTTGGTTGACAACTGTTGGACCTAGATTTCACTGTACGCAGTGATAACATTGGGTTGTATACATAAGGATACAACTGTCAACCTAGCAGTTCAAAAGCACACCAGTGCAAGTAGATAAATAGGTACCACTGCAGCAAGAAGGTAAATGGTGTTTCTGTGCACTCTGGTTTCTGTCACAGTATTCCGTTGCACCAGAAGCTGTTTAGTCATGATGGCCACATGACCCAGAAAGCTGTCTGTGGACAAACACCAGCTCCTTCAGCCTGAAGCAAGGTGAGCGCCGCGACCCCATAGTTGCCTTTGACTGGACTTAACCGTCCAGGGGTCCTTTACCTTTTTACCTGTATCCATAGCTGGGAGGTGGTGCTCACCCTACTTCCCAATGGGAAGTCACTTTACTGCCCCAGCCTTGTGTCAAACTGTGCAATGAAACCCATCCAAGCTGTGGCCATTTTAAACTCACAACCACCATTTGTAATCATTGCTTCCACACAACTTCTGTTATGCATGGAAGTGCAATGAATTTGTATGCTAATTATGTGACTGTTGTATGACAATGTACTTTCTTTGTTTTTTCCTGAATCTATTGCTAATCAATAGATTCAGTGGGTTACCTTAAGTTATAGGGGCATGGTCTTGTCTCTCCACCTCCTAAACACAATTGTAATTTTTTATAAACTTCTATCTGCCTGAAGTTCCCAGTCAGTTGTATTTTTCTTAAATAAACAGATAACTACAAATTCTTTCACTTTTTGCATCCCCAGAAGGTTACTCTGGGAAAAGTTGGCCCGATGGGGAATTGATAGAAGACTTTTATGGTTAATAATCCAGCTGCATGAGGGGTCGGCTGCTAGGGTGAGAATAACCCCAGCCGGCGATCTCACAAACTCTGTGCCCATCAACAGAGGAGTCCGGCAAGGATGTATCCTAGCTCCTTTTCTTTTCAATTTATTCATTAGTGACATGAGGATACCATTGGCTGAATTTCAGGAAACCATCCATGCCCCCCGTCTCGCAAACTATCGTTGCCCATTATTACTCTATGCTGATGATGCTGTGATTTTATCCTTCTCAAGAATTGGCCTCAGGAGAGCATTAAAACTCTTTGTTTCATATTGCAAAACAAATTCCCTCACTATAAATCAATCTAAATCAAAAGTACTAATTTTCTCAAAAAGTCGGAAATCCTATAAGTGGCAATTAGATGGAAAACCTATTGAACAGGTCTATAAATTTCAATACCTGGGAGTTTTTATCCAATATAATCTGGGTTGGAAGGCGCATATTGCACATATTTTAAACAAGGCCAAGGCCCTATCCTTTGCGCTTTTGCGCTTTTTCTTTTCGGACGGGGCTCTTCATGTTCCATCCGCCTTGAAAGTATTCAAAGCTAAAGTAATTGCAACATTGGCATATGCTGTTCCTTTATGGGGGACCGCAGTAAACTTGATGCCCTTGGAGGTAATTCAAAATCAATTTCTAAGACGACTGCTAAAACTTCCTCAGTGCGTTAGTAACGCAGCTATTCGCTTAGAATTAAAAACTACATCTTTAGAAAATACTCTTTGGAGGCGCATCCTTTGTTACTGGTTGTCCTTAAGGCATAGGCTCCCGAATCTGTATTTGATCCAATGCCTCTGAAGAGATAATTTTCCCGTCCTAGGGGCAAAAGAGATCTATTCTAAAGTAGTGACCTATGGATTGTCTCCATCAGAATTATTGGAATTGGACCTAGCCACAGCAAAAAAAAACCCTCACTCAAAAACTTGAGGAGATTGACCTACAACAAAACACCATTTTGGGTAGTGGCACTTGCTCACCATTAAATCTTGGCATAGTGCCCTCACAGCAGATACCATCTTATTTGACTTCTTTGTCTGTAGCGGCCCACAGATATGCCTTTATTAAGGCAAGATTCAACGCCTTTCCTTCCAATGTCTTGAATAATAGATTCTCCAATGGACAGATCTCAGCGGTGTGTGTATGTGATAATAGATCTATAGAATCTTTACAACATATACTATTCTGTCGTTCACTACATTCAGTTTCTCGGATCAGATTTTTGTCCCCTTTATTATTGGAAATTTCAGGTGACTCCTTGGAAACACAGCTAATACATTTATTGCAAGATTCTGATCCGAGTAGGTCCCTTTCTGTTGCCAGATTTCTGATTACAGTATTAGCTTATAAGAGGAAAAATGGATTACTCTATGATTATTGATTTTGCCTAAATAATATTGATTTATACTGATAATTTGATATTTTAAGCGTTATATTGTTCTTATTTTAATGGAATTTAGAAACTTACGGTTTGAGATGTATTTGATTTAAACGTATTTTAATTAATTAATTTTATCTTGTTATACCTGTTTTACCTGTTTTGCTATATGATGTATTGAATATGGGCCTATGGCCGTAATAAACTATCTATCTATCATCCATCTATCTATCTATCTATCTATCTATCTTTCACTTTTTACTTGTAAAAAAGGCACACCATCCTCCAGATCATTGTTTTCAGTTATATATTGTTTTTGAGATGGGGTGGCAGTGAATCTCAAATGCAGCCATACCATAGATTTGTACAATTATGTTGTATGTTACCCTTTCTATTCTAGCATATTGTATATATGGCTGAGCATTCATGTGGCTATCAATACGTTATTCACATTAGCCCTTCTCTTTCCTCAAGGTGATGTCTGTCTAATTATTGCATCCGTAGGTATCTCTATAATACCGAGAAAGTAAAATTAAATTTTGTCCATCAGCAGCTACTGCAAATGATAATGATTGTTGAATGCAGCAGCTGAAACTTTTCAGTTAATGGTACTCTTCAGGAGATCACACTCAAAAATAGTACCAAAAACGCTTTAAATGGGCTCCCAATATGCTCCCAATGATAGTGCATATGAGTGGGTGGCCCCAACCTTGCTTTCAATCACCACTTCTGCATTATAAGCTGCAGGAGTTTCAGGCCCCCTGCTGTATCTCCGGCTGCTAAGGTGATTCTCATTTCTGCATCTGGACACAGCAAGTGCTCTGCCTCTTGATTTTATTTTTTAAAAATATTGTAAGCTTAATAGACTGGAGGGCAATTCAAAAAAGAGGCTACAGGTCAAATTCTCAGCTGCCGTAAACTGTTGTGGCATTACTGACAGAATTAAGCTCTTTGACTCTAGCTAGTATTTTAATAGGCTTCAAAGGCAGATATCGAGTCACAATATTTGACAAGACTTGAGGATCTTACATCTGGAAGATTGTATTTTGATACCACTGTTTCAGACTCATGGCTATTTACACCCCCCAGTAAAATAATCTCTGACTGTGCTATGTATTGATGAAAGAAACAACTCGTATTTGAGAACACACAACTTTTGATCCTTCTTAGTGCAGATTTCATGCCTGTCTCACACACAGAAAGTCTCAGAAGGGGATTGAGATTTCTGCATAGTATTCTACGACGCCTTCAAAATGTATGTGATATTTTGTACTTCAAAATACATGCCTTAAAGTTTCCCTTTGTTGTGGATGCCACTGACTGATTTGTGAATTTTAAAAACTTAGAATCCAGCACATCAATTTAGGGGGGAGAGTGTACAGTCATGTAGGCTGTGATATTTATTCAGGTGGGCATGTGTGAATATTAGTACAGTTATAGTACAGTCCATATTTTCCTGTCTCCCCCCCCCCATTTTTGCATTTTTAGTCCATAAGGGATGCATGGGGTGTTAGAGGAGGGGTAGTACCTCTAGTGTTCACACATTATGCCCCTTCTGAAGTAGTTCATCCACCTGCACTCAGCTCTCACCTGTAGCTTCTAGATGTTGTCAGCATGCAGCAACAGTCACACCACAGGAATGGCTTTTACTGGTGCTTAAACCAGGAGAGGGTAGCCAATGGGTCTCAAACTCTTGGTTAGGGACTTCTCCTGCATGTGGAGACAAGCTCTAGCAGATTGAACGAATGAGACCAATGGTGCATCTACTAAAAAAATCTTTTGAATTAGAGCTTGAACATCACTAAGTAACTTCGGCGAGACTTAGGATGCTGCTGCTTAAAAGCATCTCACCAATTTCAATGGCACTTTGAAGGGATACAACTGCCAAAATGGAGGTTTCTGCACATGTTGTAGAGGGAAGTGAGGGGCAGATGGAGCTCATCAACCTGGGAAAGTAGCCCATCTAGGAGAAGGAAAACTCTGTTCCTAGACCTCAGCTGCATTGCGGAATATCTTTGGGAGAAGAAAAGACTAAGGAGTAAACCCTACACAAATCATGAGTGAAATCCCTAAGACAGTTGGATGGTGTTCTATATGCCTCCTTCCGGCAACTCCTGCAGCCAAGCTGGTGCCAAACGTATTGCTCTGCTTTCCTTTGGACCACATCAGCAAGGCCAAGGGGGGGTCTGGGCAGTCCAAGCCCTCTGTGCACACTGTCCAGGCTTGTAGTCAGTTCCATACTGCTAACACGGTGGTTTGACTTTACCCCTGGAGGCACACTCCTTTTTTCTCTTGAGACACACAGATACCAACAAGTCCATAAGCATAATTCCATTTTTTCCCCTGAGGGACTTGAAAACATTCTAAGCCATCTCTGGTATGGGAGATGGGAACTGCCATGGAGGAAGCTGTCTGGGGAAACCAACTGACCTCAGGAGTCTATACAACCGCAAGGTAACCAGCCCTGGTAAGCAGACTTGAAAAGTTCCTATGATGAAGCCTTTCTGTAGGTTAAACTGAGCTTAATTGTCTGACTCTCTGAGAAAATATGGGCTATTGATCCCTGATCATTGATCAACTATCAGCCAGGCATTATTTTATTTTTTTAAAGTTATATACATAATTGCCTACCAATTCCAAAGTCATGTAGATCTTGTTCCAGATCTTTATCATTTTGACATGGATGAGGCTCAGTTGGCACTCTTCAGCTCATACCGCTGTGTTAAAGGTGAGAGGGAAACATTTGCCCCATAGTTTAATCACCCATAAATAATGCTGATTGGGCCATCACAGTTGTTTGGCTGGTTGAGCACAGTAGCACACTGTGCAGCACCAAA
Source organism: Podarcis raffonei (assembly GCF_027172205.1). NCBI lineage: Eukaryota > Metazoa > Chordata > Lepidosauria > Squamata > Lacertidae > Podarcis > Podarcis raffonei. Next base: position 50,892,679 of record NC_070605.1, on the reverse strand, counting down.
TTTAATGCTATCATGCCTCAGTTGTGCCTGCAATAGGAACACAGAGCCAAATGACTCTTTCAGATTTTAAAATGCACAGGCTGTTTTGTGTAGGGCTGTCTATGCAACAGTCTTACAGCTGGTGGGTGGGTGCTCCTGTGGCTTTTCAACTGGGGCATCAGAAGGAATGTTTGTTTCTAGCCTAATTATAGTGACAGAAAAAGAGCTGTACACTACTTGGGCTGAAAGTGGAGCAAATTCCCCTTCATTCTTCTATAAAAGGGGGGGGGAATGAACAATTACTGGGGGGGCAGTGTACAGTTAGAAGTACCATATAGGTTATTGTGCACTTATAATGATTTGTGCTCATGATGTTATTGGGGTAGTTATTCACCTTACTTTCAGTACTGTTTGCACCTGCAGATCTTTTAGGGCAGCCATACTGTTAGAAAATGCCCTGGGGTGTTGGCAGCCCCCCATTCCTCTGGGCGTCCTCTGGTGAGTGTGGTTCTGGGAAAGCTTCTCCCTTCTTTTCCAGACACCCCAGTGACACAAACCATAATGATTTTTTTAAAAAAAGATTTTTATTGATACAGCAAGAAAAAACAAAAAAACACAAATACCAAATTACACACAGGAATAACCATAGACACATAATTTTCTTAGCAAACAATAAAACATATATTGGTCTTGACACTAAAGACCCAACCTCCTGTCTATTCCATATTTCGATTTCATATTACTTACACACAATACACACTTTTATCATAATTAAACTTGTTCTTAGTATATCTAATTTCTTATATCTACCTTGCAACTATTACTGGAATTCCTCGAATGCTGCAACAGAATTTAAACTACTATATTTATTTTTCAGATATTCTTTGAAAACCTCCCATTTTGAAACAAATTCCTGTTTTGATTTATTCTTTATTTTTTCTGATAGACCATCTAATTTGGCATATTCTGTCAGCTTTTGGATCCAATCTTGTATAGAGGGATTTCATTACTCTTCAATTTGCCGCGATCAGAACTCTTGCTGCCGCCGTCGCATATAAAAAGATACCCTTCCTCTTTTGCGGAATATCCAAATCTGTTATTCCCAGGAGGTAGGCCTCTGGTTTTTTATTGAAAGAGATCTTTAGCATTTTTTGCAGTTCTGCATGGATACTCTCCCAGAATACATGTATTTTCCTACATATCCACCACATATGGTAGAAAGTTCCCGAGTCTCCGCATCTCCAACAATTACTTGATACATTTTTATACATTTTTGAAAGTTTCCATGGTGTTAGATACCATTGGTGTTGCATTTTTTGAAAGTTCTCTCTAATCATGTAACAATTTATGAATTTCCAATTGATCTTCCATAAGTTTTCCCATTGGGCCATGGTTATTGAATGGCCAAAATCCTGGGACCACCTCACCATTGCCACTGTTACCTCCTCCTCCTTGACTGTCCATAATGATTTATGCACACTATTCTCCTGGCATCGTACAGCAATAAGCAGGAGACGCCGTAGTTCTATTCTATGTTTTATTTACAGACTTTACACAGAGAAAGCATAATGGCGACCGTTCTCTTTCAGCCCCGAGAGAACCAACAGAAGTGAAAGTACATTCTAAAAGTACACGTACAGCGGAGGAGATAAGATGGTCTTCCTGTTCTCACACTCTCTCAGACGGTCATGTGAATTATACCAATCACAAAATGTAGCCTTGGGGGACTGATTTACTAACATATACTGCTTCAACCCCAATGCATATTCTGTGGCACCCTACTGGAATCCTATAACTTTTCATTGCAAAAATGTTCTTGATGCATTGGTGTGTCTTTCTTTCATTGTGGTATTCTGCAAAAGTGTAACATTGGGGAAGCATCACACTACTAATAAGGGAAGGTGTTTTGTTTTTAAAAGTATTCTTCTCCTGTGTGAGTCAGATCCAAATAATGTGTGTGGGTGGATAAGGGGGAAATGAATGGTATTAAGGTGGAGATGGGTAAGTCATGTTAAGGGGAATTCAGAGATCCAATAAGCCTTTCCAACTCCATCATTGTCTCTCCTCCCCACCCTTGTTTATTGAGATTCTTATTTAACAAGGTTATTTGAAAGCATCAAATATTCATGTGCACCATAATTAGGACAATTACATTCTAGCAGGCTAAAAACCGTGATAAATCGGCTCTAAGAATGGACATCACTGTTTATTTTATCACATGTTGATTTTTGTGAACTGGAATCCTATTTCCTGGCAGGATCTATTATGTAGTGGACTTTTAAGCATGTTAATATTTATTCTCGCAACAAGTCTGTAATATAAGGTGAAGATCCAGCAACTGGTTACTCAATGAGCTTCGTGGTTGAGCAGGTATTTGACCATTTCTCCCAGGTCAGGTTCATCATGTTATCCACAACACCATCCTAGCAATCTAAATATTTTAAGTCCATGTTCTGCTGAGCGCAGGCCACAAAAATTATGTGTGTGGTGAGATCCCATGGGAAAGAATCATTGCTCCTAGTGTCTACCAGATAAAGTGCACCTATTTTTTACCAAAAAAGAGAGAAAGTAACCGCAGCATAATAATCAGCAGCAAGCAAAAGGCAAAACTCAGAAGCTAAGTGAAGCTATTGCAGTATTTTATATTGTGTTCTAGTTTTATCACTGTTATTATATAATAGAGTCTCTATTATTTTCTGTGTTGTTTTGAATTTAGCAATATTTCATGCTGTTCCCATGAAAGGAAGAAAGTTATATGCCATTAAAAATTTCACCAACAATTGTACGGGAAAATTGACCAATTACTGAGCTAACTCAAAATGCGCTTTTACAATTATTTTTAATGGCTTTTACCCCATCTATTTCTGGAAAGTGTCAATCAATTTCTGCAGATCTGCCTTGTATCTGTCTGGTGCATATTATTTTACATACCTTAAAACAGACACATACACACAGCACATATTTATTTTACATCTCAGGTTTCTGAGTCCATAATTGTTCTTTTTCTTACTCTAAAGATATAAACTCACCCTATTTGAAGATGAGCCATGACTTACATGAATAAATGAAAATCTCACAATGTTGCTTGACACTTTATAATGCTTAATCTGTTTGACGAAATGTCAGTGACCTTCACACGTGGCCTGTTTTCCTGTACTTCAGCTCTAAAGCAAAATGTCAAATACTAGAGTACTTTCGGAGCTACCTCTGGTGAAGAATTTTAAATAGAATTGATTGATTGAGCTTATGGAGGCCCTAGCATGTTTCCTAATGAAGCATCCCTAAATCAGGAGTTAGAATAATATATTCTAATATAAGCTTACTCTTCAAGTTTGTTTTGAAAGATATTCTGTTAAAGACCAGAGGATGAGAAACTGCTGAGGTTTCACAATGGAAAACAGAAATGCAGTGTTTATGTGAATGTGCTAGGTGTTCTGTAGTTTACAAGTGAGAAAAGGAAGAATTCTAAAAACAACCCATCTCTCTTCAAGAAACCCCTCACTTTGGGGTTTAAACAGTATTTTAAAATACTTAGTTGTGGCAGATTAATTAATATTCATTAATGATTATGACAAGGTCACCAGCATGTCTCTTTCTGACAATGAAGAAGCCAAAGTAGACATGACAAGCCAAATCAGAAATGATGGCATCAAACTGGCATAATTAAACCTGGATCTGATGTGCTCTCATCAAAATCAATGGAGTAGAAGGGTCCTTTTTTAGGCAGCAAAAGATGCCTCGGTCCCCTACACCAACTGCTTAATAGGGCAGGTTTTCTGCCAGGGCATCTGTTGAGGGCCCAGTCCACAGCTAGGGTACAAGCAAGAGCCACCATATACCTAATTGCATGCAGAGGAAGATTCATTAAGTGAGCTCATGAAAAATGTCATGCGCCAGAACCCTCCCAAACCTGGAATTAACACTACTTTTTCCATGCAATCTTTTTCTCCAAGCCTGGCTCACTTTCAGTATCGGAGCCCAGCTGGAAGCAAAAGCAATATTGGGGGTCAAACTGAGGAAAGGTGGGTTGCAAGTTGGAGGGAGGATTCTGAACTCCCTACTAAGACAACCCTCTTGCTCTTAAAGAAGGACTCACCCCTGCTTTCTCTATCAGTTCAGCAGCTCCAACTTCCAGTGCAAAGGTCTGCCAGCATTGTGCCTAAATTAGGCAGATCTTAGTTCTAGTAGGGGCATTGTGAAGAAGATGACCATATTCCGACAATATAGCTCCAAGCACCTTGGAGAGCTACATATGCAAAGCCCTGTAGGAATCAGCTGTATCGACTGGCTATTTTCCAGGGACAAAGATAGTCAGTCCAGTGCCCCTTCTGCTCTCCTTCCCAAATAGCTACTTTGCTCTCTTAGATAATTTTCTGATTGCCTGCGCAGCCTCTGCTCAGTGGGAAGAAATGTACATGCAGCATCTATTGGCATGTTGGGTTTCATCACCCAGCCAGGGGGTCTCACATATATCTATAGCTAGTCCTAAGCTGGACTAGTATAAGCAATACTGCTTTCATACATTTAGCCTTACCTGTTCTATTATAAACACTGGATGCAAAAATCAAAATATGCCCCCCCCCCTAGAAAGCTTTTGTACCTCGAAGACCATGAAATAGCAGACTTAAAAGACTATTAGTATGGGGAGGGGGGAATCTTTGTATCAGGATGTACCATACAATATTTTTATAACATATAATTTTGCCCTGTCTTATTAATTATATTCAGATGTCTTCAGAGGACAAAGCAATTATAATAATAGATGGTGTAATTACATGTTCAGTGACTATATAATAAGACTGCAGCTCAGACAAATTTGAGCAATATACCCATTTCTACTCAGGATGGCGATACAATTGAGTTGCCTTTCCAGTAGTAAATCTGTCTCATAATTTTGGGATTCTGAATATATTACACTATACAATGTGCCCCCCCAAAAACATTTTATGAAGTGGAGTGAGTTTTAGTGTGAAAGAGTCTGCCATGTGCCCTTTGGCACTTTATTTTCAATCTGGTTTGACTTATTACCCTTGAAGATCTCGTCACTTAAAAATTTATAATTTTATTCATTTATTTTATTTGACTTTTATGTGAAAGTTATAAAGAGCACGGACACATGGCAGTATTGGGGCTTTACACAATCCAAGGACCTGTTAAAAGGGTTCAGCAAATTGCTGATTGGACATGGACACTTTTCTGATTCAGTGGATGAGAAAACTTTTAAGAATAGCAGCAGATATCAATCATATTTCAAAGAAAAGAGATAGAGGGGTTGGCATTTTGTAAAAAAAGGGCTGCCCACGCTATTCATAAGAACGTAAGAAGAGGATCTGGCCAATGACCCATCTAGTCCAGCATCCTGTTCTCACAGTGGCCAACCAGATGTCTGTGAGAAACCCTCAAGGCGGACCAAAGCACAAGAGCACTCTCCCACTCTGTGTTTTCCAACAACTGGTATTCAGAAGCATTACTCTCTCTGAGCATGCACTGGTAGCCATTGGTAGCCTTCTCTTCCCTGAATTTGTCTAATCCTCTTTTAAAGCCATCCAAGATGATGGCCACCACTGCCTTCTGTGGAAGTTTAACAATGCACTCTGTGAAAAACTTCCTTTATCTGCCCTTAACTTTCAACATTCATCTTCTTGAATGCCCACAATTCATAGTGTTATGAGAAAGTGGGGAGAACTTCTTTCCTCTATCCAATTTCTCCATGTCATGCAATATTGTGTAAACTTTGGTCACATCGCCTCTTACCTTTTCTCTGAATTCACTGCAGCTGCTCACAGAGATTTAGGGAAATGGTAGAAAGAGATGTAGAAAGAGAGTGGCCTAGTGCCTGCTTTTCTCAAGTGTTTGTGAGCAGAGCCTATGGGGTGCATTCAATAGCATCCCTGATGTTGAGCAAAGACTCTTTGACCTAAAGGGTCTTCCTAAAATGGACGGGGTGGGGAGCAATTTTTCATAATTCCCCATTCCCCCTACAGTACCTCATGCCACCTTCCATGCTGTTCCAGATGGTTTCCAAATCCTCTGAAGCTGATTTTGGAAGCATGTGGAGAGTAAATTTTGGATGGGGATGGAACAGGCAAAAATAGCCTTACTTGCATGTCAAGACCCAAGCCCTCCCCCATTTGTTGATTAATAAAACACATTGCAATTGTTTAATGCAAAGCCTTTTTTGACACAGCTAGGGATTCTACTGTTTGCAAGATGCCAACCGCAAGTTCAAAACCTATGTGTATATACAGTTTCAATGCCTGTAGGTTTTGTTCCAAAAGGGATTTAAAATCTAGCAGAGGTTGGGAGTGGGGATAGCATATATACAATCCTTCTTCCATCCTCTTCATGTCTTCAGTTCAGCATCCCCACATTATAACTGTGTGAATGTGCGTTGAATCAAGTTAGATTTACAAGTGGTCATCTGATTGCTTCATCAATTGCCTTACTACACACTGAAATGTGATCTGAGTGAAGCAGTCAAATGACTATGTTGCCACAGCCTAACTGCAACATTATTTTATCCCTTAGATCAGCACACAAGAAAGGGGAATATCAATATCAAGGAAGCTGAACTTGATAGAAAGATGTTGATTCCTTAGACACTAGACCTTTGGCATAAAGGTAAGAAGGATAATAAGTTTAAAGAGGGCATTTCCAAGGAAATAATTTGAGGGTTGCACCACAGGTCATGTTGTTGCAGCAGCAGAGGGAAGCTAAGTTTTTAACAAATATTTTTGTGAATTATGGAGAAACAGGTGAAGTCTTAGTATTCTTGTGCCCTTGTATTCCACAGCTGTAAATACCTACATATTAATGACCACCTCTTATGTTTCCTTTCTGTGTTTTTGCACAAAATGCTTTAAGAGGTGTCCCATCAGGCAATCTCCACATGGTTTTCAGACACATCTACAATTCTGGGGCATAACAATTGGAAGAGGGACTACATGCTGTAGGATATGCCAATAAGGTCAGTTCAGACTCTCTTTTTAAAAAATGCCTAGTAAAGCAGGACTTGTGTTTAGATAGGTAGAAATAACTCAGTGGAAAAAGATGGATTACCTATTTTGTCAATGTTAGAAGGCAGAAACTGTGGATCGTTCTACAGCAGAGGGGACTGAATGTGAAGAAGCTGAGCACCTTCCTTGGCTACAGAAGTCAGCACCTTTCTGCCCTCTCACTTTCAAACTAAAATAAAAATGTGGTGAGCTCAGATTAGATATCGATTACTGAAATAGCACCAGTTAAGATGCTTTATTTTCTGCTAGTCCAGCAAATTTATGATTCTTATTTCACTGAAATGATATTGGTTGAGTTAGACTGACTAGTCTTCAAACTCCTTGCCAAACTGTGATCGTCCATTACTTGTTCATAGCAGAGGTCATAGTAAGTAGTGAAGAGTATTAATTTAATTCTATTTCTTTATCTTTTCTCAGGCCTGAAAAATTAACTGGTACTTAAAATCCTGAGGTAAGTTATTGACCACAGGCATTCCAATTAACTGAGGAATACGCCAGGAATATGAGGAATATTAAGAACAACAGAAAATAAGAAGAGCCCTTCTGGATCAGACCAAAGGCCTATTTAGTCCAACATTCTGTTATCATTGGTCAACTTGGTGCCTATGGAAAGTTGAAAGAAAGTATCAGGAAAGGTAAAACCAGCAGTGGTCATTGGGGTGCTGAAAGCAGGGCAGCATTGCAAACTTGACTTCCCAATGTTGTAGGGTTTTCTTGGGGCAAGGGGAAATACTATTATAATGGAATCCCCAGAACTGCCCAGACAGACAGAGAGTATGCGAACCCAAAAGGTATTCAGTTTTCTTGGGAATAAGGTCAACAGTGATTTTCAGGTATTTTGGTTAAGTGTGGGGGATGGGTTTCACAGTTTAACACTCCAGAAGATCACCCCCAAATATCCCAAAGTTTCAAATATGCTGTCTGAGCCTCAATGTGCATCTCTTCCATACATTTAAAGCACTTTTAAAATACTTTAACAGTTATACCTCCCCCCTCCCCAAGAATCCTAAGAACCAAAGCCTGTTAAGGGTGCTGAGAGTTAGGAGACCTAACATAGGGAATTGTTCATTAAAACCATACTTGTAAAACAGTTTCACTAACTGTTAATTTTTGCATTATATTTTCACTTTCACATGACATAAAAGCTTCTTCCAGAGATATAACAGAATGCAGCTCAAGTTTAGTGCTCATTTTCATGTAATTTGCTTCCAAGAAAAAAAATCCATTTGCAAATAATAAGGAAATAAATGCTAAAGTTGCACCAATTTTTTGCTATATTTTACTTTTATATTGTGTGAAAATTAAAATACGTATAATAATGATAATTCAAATAAACAGGCAGCCCTGTTTAGGGAAGTTTTTTATACAGTGGTGCCCCGCAAGATGAATGCCTCGCAAAACTAAAAACGCGCAAGACGAAAGGGTTTTTCGGTTTTTGCGTCGCTTCGCTAGACGATTTTCCCTATGGGCTTGCTTCGCAAGACGAAACGTCTTGCGAGTTCTTGCGAGTTTGTTTCCTTTTTCTTAAAGCCACTAAGCCGCTAAGCCGTTAATAGCCGCTAAGCCGCTAATAGCCGTGCTTCGCAAGACGAAAAAACTGCAAGATGAAGAGACTCACGGAACGGATTAATTTCGTCTTGCGAGGCACCACTGTATCTGATATTTTAATATATTTTTAATCTTTTGTTGGAAGCCACCCAGAGTGGGCGGGATACAAATAAATTATTATTATTATTACTATTATTATTATTATTATTATTATTATTATTATTATTATTATTTACTGTTTGGAGAAAAAATGAGAAAATGGAATAAACTGCTGTGTGAATGCAACCTATATCCAGAAAATAATAATTAAAAATTGTTAATGGCAAAATTACAGCAGTACTTCCCACCAGACCCATACCACCTGAGCCAGCAGTGGAGGAGACATTTTTAGCCACAAGTTATTGGTGACCACATTCAGTCTTCCACTGGATCTATGTCTTTCCACCTTCTTTTAAAAGAATATAAGAATGTTCTTGAAGAAAAATGGGCTTCTCATTCAAAGGAAGGGAGGAGCAGCAAGGAGTAAAAGCTACAGAAAAGGGAACAGATTGTCAAGAAAGGATTCCTACCACACAGTTCTAACTCACTTGGTACATCAGAAGAAGCTCAGTGCATCACCTTCCTCCTGAAAAACCCATAAATTAGTTTTACCTGTTCTCTTTGTAAGATACTGAGCTGTACAACACATGAGGTTATGCTTTTCCTCCAGGACTGTGTTCCTGTGAACCATGAAAAATCGATGTTGTGAAGCAGTTAGTCACAGATGTGCAAGTCCTCATGTTGCTGTTTTTGTTGTGTGGTAGCTTGTGGGAGTCGTCTTCTTCTTTGGCGATCACTCGTAGCCGAGTAATATTGCCTTCCATGAGCACGGTCTTAACAGTGAGTCTGTAAGTGACTGTGGAGGCCAATTCTGAATCCACACATCCTTCCACAGTGGGGACATAGGTTTCCGCGTGAGAGTTGATCATGGTGAGGGTTTTCCAAGTGTGCCTTCCTCTTAGCACGTTTCCTTTCATCCTGAGTTCAAGTGTCTTCAAAGTCAATGGCTGCTCTCCAGTTGGAGAGTGCTCACAAGCCAGTGTTTCCCAATTCTCGGTGTTTATACTACATTGTTTTAGATTTGCCTTGAGAGAGTCTTTAAACATCTTTTGTTGACCACCAGCATTAGCACTATGCTTTCCATTTTTAAGTTCGGAATAGAATACTAGTAGTTGCTTTGGAAGATGATAATCAGGCATCCAAACAACATGACCAGTCCAGCGAAGTTTATCAAAATCAATAGTGTTAAAAGATTCCCTATTTTTTCTTTCATTCATTATTTGTAGGCTCTCCTATATGTAGGTTACACTGGTTTGAATATACATTGATAACCCATAACAATCCAGTTGTTTCAAGAGTTTCATAGTTTGGCTTCTAACATATTGTAACACCAAAGGATAAACTTCTAGAGATTTAATCAGTAAATTTAAACTGTGGTGAAATGTCACAGGTCCCTGCATACTAGGACAGAATTCACAGCATCATAAAGTTGGAAGGGACCCAGATTATCATCTAGTCCAACCCTCTGCAATCCAGGAATATGCAGCTGTCTCATATGGGGATCGAAACCGCAACCTTGGTGTTATCAGCACCATAGTCCAACCAACTGAGCTATTTATGCCTGCTGTGAAAATGGCAGCGAGAATCTTACATGCATACAGCTGCTATTTCTATGCTATTTCTATTTCTATTTTCTACTGGAAAATGAAGGAAAGACTAGCCCCTTGATATATCCACATGAGGAACAAGGAATGGAGCCACACTTCTGCCCTACTGTCACATGTCTAGACTAGTCTTGCCCTTAGTTGTCTACATGCTGAGCATGGCCATCTGGCATAGAACCCCAGTGTATGAGCAGGTGTTCACACCTATGTGTTCCTCTTCCTATGTCCATGCTCAAATGAGTGGCTGTGAAGGGCAGAGCTGGCCTGGTCTTACAACACCAGGCACACAACCTAGTTCCTTGTTCTGTGGGTGTGCTTCTGTCACAGATTTAACATCACTACTGTGGAGCAGAGTAGTCATTCCCCTCCCCCCCCTTCAGCAAGTAGTGTTCTTTGAAGAAAGGCTGAATCGGGGCATTTATTCCCCACAGTTGCCAGAGAAACCACTTTCCTCTTAAAGTCAAACCATGAAGGAACAGCTAAATTTGCTCTCACTCACAAGGACCTTAGTTTCACACTAATACAGATTTTGAAAGGCAGCTTAATTTTATTCATAACTTCAATGTTTTTGCACCATCCTTTTTAAATATGTCAAGTTTAAAACAGCAATAACAAAACCTAAGGAATCTGGTTTTGGGGGAAAGCTGGTTTGGGGATTATTTGTATGGAATATATTTTTCACATTTCTCATTTGATTTTGTGGTGCACTGCTGCTGATCCAGATTCTAAGCAATACTATAACCTCATTGTTTACATATTGACTAAAGGGTGGACATCTCAAACTTCCTCTTTAGTGGAGACGGGAACCATATTCTCCTTGTATATATCACACACATACACCATTAACTAAAATTAAACTGTGAAATAGATCAACAGCTAGAGGTCTTGGCGCTCTGCTGGTGGCACCAGAATGTCTAGCAGTATTCAAGAGATGGCATAAAATCCATTTATGAATGGCAGTGGCTATGCACATAATTTCCCACCTCCTGCTGGACAGTGATGAAGGAGGATGGGGCCTTCCTGCCAAGTTTTCTATTCATGTTCACTTTCAAGTATGCAGTTCTGCCAATTTATTTAATTAAGAATTTTAGCCTCTGCATTTGTTAGCCATAATGAGAACAGAAAGCTGGACTAGATGGGTCTTTGGTGTGATCCATTAGGGCTCTTCTTGTGTTTACTGTGAAGCTTTCCTAACCCATTACACCAAAATAATAAATGCCAGGATTAGGCACAGTGCATTTTTGTTTTTAATAAGACTACATTGTTAGTGTTGAATTAATAAATGTGTTTTTTGCAGTCCTGTTATTCTTAATTAATTACAAACTGATGGTACCACCTCATACCACATATCTCTTGACAGGTATAGCTGTGTAGTCTAGTGTCCAGCAAATGTGCTTTGAAAGGCTATGTTACCTAGTTAATTAAAATGTAAGTGTTTTAATTGACATTTTGCAGAAATGGTAATAGATAGTGCACTGAGCCATCCTGAACCCCCACAAAAGGCTGGCCGGGTAAAAGGGTGGAAGTGCTATTGGTGGTGCCACTCCATCAGCAAAGATGGTGGTGCAACATGTTCAGCCCAGACCCCCCTCATGCCTGTGAAAAGCTCCACGGATGTAGAGCTGCCATCACTGGTGCTCCCACCAGAAGTAGGGACCAGAGGAGGAATTCCAGGGGCATCAAGGCCTTACTGGAGGTGGCCTTGGATCTACTACCTCCAAATACAATAAACAATGAAGAAGATACTATGTTTAAAAAGATATACCCTCCCTGATCACTATTACATCAGGAACATAGGAAACATCCTTAGACTACATCAGACTATTTGTCCACCTAAGAACATAAGAAGAGCCTGCTGGATAAGACCAATGGCCCATCTAGTCCACCATCCTGTGGGATGCCTTTGGGAAATCCACAAGCAGGACCTGAGCACAATAGCAGTTTCTCCTCCAGTGGTTGCCAGCAACTGGTATCAGAAGCAGTGCTGCTTCCAATTGTGTAAGCAGAGCCTAGCCTCTCTGGGCTCTTTCACTTCACCTGTTATCTTACTTTGTTTTGTTTTTACTGGATATACGAGAAATAGTACCTACGACTCTCTGCATGCAACACCCGTGCTTTACCGCTGAGCTATGGTCCCTTCCTAAATATCACATTATTATCCATTCAAAGTCTTGTTCCACCTTTAAGGTAAATATTTCATATTTAAATCTAAGCAGTATACTATGTGAACAAAAATTGTATACTGTATGCATCATCAGTATATTGTATACACAACTGGCTGCTTATGCATACTATTAGACATGTGTAGCCCCTCCCATAAATACAACTTTGCGCTTACAGCACAGCTGACAACATGTAGGGGTTGCCAGCAGGAAACTCCCCCAGTGAACAAGGGAGACACATGGCAAGTGACTAGATCCATTTCCACGCGTGTGACTTCATTGGACAGAAAATTGTACTTCTTGTGTCATTTTCTATGCCTTTGGGTGGGATACTTACTAAATGATCTCTTTTGTAACATGCTAAATGCTATGAGGAAATGTGTGCCATGTAATCAGGTGTAGAATATATCACCTTAATCTGCAGGTAATTTTTTTTTGGGGGGGAGTGGAGATGTACAATTATAAGCATCATTATTTTAATTTGAAATTACATTGGTATAATAAGACTGTTAGCATGTCACCACAGTGGAATTCATCAAGAATTTTAATGATAATACAGTAATTGGAGATAACTTTAGAGCCTTACCTAATTCTGATTCAGTTCATCAACTTCCAGTATGTTTCCATGTGGCTTTTTCACAGACCAGTAACACTGGGGAGTCTTAACCAGTTACCTCCAAGGTGATTCAACCATCCAGATAGGCAGAAATAACTGAATCATGGGGTCCCTTTTTCATGGAGCAAATCAAACTAACTTTGGAAAGGGGCATTGTATTATATTACTGACAGACTAGATGGGCCTTTGTTTGTCAACAGTCAGAATCTTAACAAAATTTTCAACTATAGTAAGAGCCTATTGTACCTGCACCTCATTTTGCTGAAAAAGTGCTCTCTCTGTATATTTCAACTCATTAATTACATATCCTAAATACATACTTGATGCACAGTGTTGCTTTCTTTATATGTTATTTGTTAATTTATGTGACATGCACAGACTTAAAAAAAGAAACCAAACATAATGTTTTAAAAATATAATGAAGCCATCAAGTTTTACTTTCCTTTATTATTGTTGGCAGAAAGGTTCAGCATTGTTCCATTTCATGTTGGGGGGAAAGACACCTTAATAGATCTCCCTTCATTCCCTTTGTTTCTCTTTTATGTCAGCTAAAAGGTATCTTGCACCGTAGTACCAGATATTTCCTTTGTTCACACTGACAGGGTTTTTTTGTCTTACAGGAAAATGACAGCGATAAATGGCTTTCTGACACTGGCGGCAGAAACAATGCTTTTGGGTAGATATGCTTGTCTTCCACACACAATGTGCTGTTTGAGACCTTTGCGGGGAATTGTTTTGAACCCAAAACAAAGCAAAAGAGGAAAGTGATGGGCTGTGGGAGGAAAACAGGTTAGTCATAATTGGCTTGACATAACCAGGAGCAATTCTGTGCTTTGTATGCATGTGTTTGTTATTTTTTTAGGGCTGAATTATGAGGGTCCTTAAACTTGAGTTTGTTTCAGTTTCCCTTCCTGATGACATCCTGTTTGTGTAAGTCCCCAGGTGTGTTTTCTCCAAATGCCATTGACCTTAGCTTTTTTAAGCTGCTATAAGTTTGCTATACACATTTGGGGGTGGGGGTGGGGAGTGACATCTCCCATTGTACTAGTAAAAGCAGACAAGATGCACTTACCTATTTCAAAAGCAAGACAGACAAACAAACCCCAATCAAAAACATATATCCTGTCAAAATGTGTATTTATTTATTGAAATTGCATCATGCTCTACCTTCCAAAGGAGTCCAGGGCAGCAAACACATCAACATTTCTTTTTTATTAAAAAAAGCATTCTAAAATAGATATAACATTCTGAAAACAAATACAATTAAAAACATTATATCATCCAGTTATATCGGGGTTGCCAGTAACATGATTCTTCAGCCACCAAATGCCTGCATAAACAGGAATGTTCTCAAAATCCTCCTGACAGTTAATAATGATGTGGGCAAAAACACCTTACTAGGGAGGGCATTCCACAAATGGGGAACCACCAGTAAAAAGGCCCTGTCTGGGCTGCTGCTGGGGGTAGATGGGTGTTACTAACAATGTGAACAGTTACAACTTTCAAAGTATCACAAAACCCAAATGCATTTTGACTGTTGTCTTTCTCTGTGGTCTCTGGTCTATGCAAGTTCCGCAGAACAAATTGGTCAAGTGAGTGTGCTCATTAGCATTTGCCTATGTGTGGTAAAGTCCAATTTCTATGCATGGTGTTAAGTTGAAAGCCAGAATTTGAAATGCTTTTTCTTGCGCCCGTATGTTTATTTGAATAAAACACCATCTGAGGTCCTTCTTTGTGTGCCTCCGACATGAGAGTTTTGGAGGGTGGCAACATGAGAACGGGCCTTTTCTGCAGTTATACACTTCATTATACACCTTTGGGCACCAGGGGAAAATGTTCCTCTTCAACAAGGTCTTTGACTGATTACATCTGATACGTTGTTAAATGTGTTGTGAGAGAAGGGTAGGAGGCATTATTGGGGGGGGGGGTTCTAGTTTTTATTATGTATTTTGTGGTTTTTTTATATTGAGCTTTCACATTTTGAGCCGCCACATGACCTATGGATGAAGGCAGCTTCCAAATTTAAATAATTAATTAATAATAGAAACGGAATTTAGACCTTTGCTGCTGTATCACATTGATTATCTAAGGACTGACTGAGAAATTTTGGAATAATTTCAAAATTCCAAATAATAATTTGGAATTTTGGAGTGCCCCAGTCCTACTCCAGAAAGAGATGTGCAGCATGGACCTATGCATGTTTACTTGACAGTAACACTCACTTGTTATTATGTTATGTTATATTATAATATGTTATATTATGTTATATTATTGTTATATTATGGGGTCACGAAGAGTCAGACATGATTAAATGACTAAACAACAACAACAACACTCGCTTGTGCTCTATGGGACTTAGGACCAGTCTTAGGAACCACAAGTCCACAAGCAGCACTTGCATTAGAATTGTGGTGTGTGTTTAGATACATTGCATTGCATTTTGACACCATTTATTTTTAGTTTCTATCAATACTAAAATATAATGAGAACCATTGCTTACTGGAATTGTGAACATGTACATAATTCTATGATTCAATGCAGATCAGTCATTCTAAAAGTTCAGCATGAGTTTAGAACTCGTACCTGTGGGACCTGTTTGTAAAAAAAACTTGATGCAAATTAAGATGCTCTATTTCACATTAATTTCTTCACATTTTATTACTTCAGGAAGTAATATTAAATATATGTTGTGCTTCTTCAATATATGCTAGCTACGTATCTTGGTTTCAGCACACGCAACATGAGAACAAGATTGGATAAGCAGGTGTGCCGATGTCTGTTTATCTCACACAAAACGCTTTTCACAGACACTCAATAAGGCTTTATCTTCCTGCAAGATGGATAGGGAAGAAAATGCACATCACAATCTCCACATTGCAAAGTGATGAATCAGAACTCTGGACAAATCAATTTGTTGTTCTTGGCATTTGATCTATCTCACTTAACCGATGAGCGAGATCTGGCCTCTTTTAAAGGGCAAATTAGTGAGTGAGATACAACATCAAGTACTAAATGTACATGTCTAAATAACATAAGACTTATCTCCATTTTCTCGGAGAAAATGAATTGAGGTGGGGGGCATACCTATTTTTTGTCGTTGAATGAAAGAACTGTGCCAGTATCTTTAAAAATACTCCTAATAGAATCATTATTTTTACATTGATCCAATGGAATAAATTATGACTAGGGGGAAAAACCCCATCTTTTCCCCATCTATATCACTTTCTCATGTTTTTACTCATTGTTTCATTTCTTCATTGATATGTAATTTAATGTGACTTTTCTTGAAATGAATGTTTAAATTAAAGTGCATATTTACATGCATATTTGTATAGCTTTGAACAGTGGATAATTTTCATCATTTCTGTATTTCATTTTTGTTAACAGCTTAGAGATGATTGATATACTGCTTAACTACAATTGCTTAAATAAACCAAACAAACACACACAAAATTGTTGGGCAGTTAAGCTCCAACCACACCATAATCCATGATGTGGGAACCAAGTCATTTTATACAGAAACTTGCAAATACTGAATTCATCAAGCATCAGTTGGATGGACCCCAAAAGCAGACTGTTTCAGAGCATCACATAGATCTCTGTAAGAAGCAAGATATAAATGTAAAAAATAATTAGAGGCAACTTCATTAAATCAATGTTTTATCATTGGGTATACACTTGCGTGGGAGTAAGTCCCACTAACTTTAATGGGGCTTACTTCTCCATATACATGTGTAGGATTATGCTGTAAATCAAATAATTGGAAAGTGGAAGACTGGTATTTTCTGATCACATAAGAATTTGGCAAAACAGCATTTAGTTTTTGAATATTTGCACACAAAGATCATATTGAAATAACTAGTTAATTAAAATAAAGAAGCAAAATATCTCCTTTTAAGTTTGATTTCTTAAATTATTAAAATCTATAACCTGTATTTTTGATCAAGAGTAGTTCAAAGGCTACCCTATCGTCACCCACCCTATACTCTTGATTGTAATCTGTTCTAACTGCCTTTAAAACATATTTGCAACCCACCTTGGGACCTCATGATGAAGGACAGGTAAGGAATCTAAATAATAGTAATATAAATTGCTGTTGTTGTTTTTTCATCCATTTTCAATACACATGCTTTGGGCTGACACAGCACAATACTGAGGTATTAAAATAGCATTTATAATAGTTATATCTTAAAGTTTGTATATCGTTAGAAAAAGAGAGAGAACATGCCACCAACTCTATTTCTCCAAAACCTTTTAATGATGTGATTAAAACAGCAAGAACAAATATGGAAGTTGCCATTATTTTTCTAATGCTGTAATATATATGTATAACTCCCAAAATGTATTACCCCGGATGAGTAAATACTGAACACCATGTGGGTGAATATGTTTACACTACATTTTTGAAATCCCATTACATAATCCAGCTTTAGTTGAAGTATTTGGATTTAGGGTAAATTAACCTCATTATTCAGAACGCGGGTGGCGCTGTGGTCTAAACCACAGAGCCTAGGGCTTGCCGATCAGAAGGTCGGCGGTTCGAATCCCTGCGGCGGGGGGAGCTCCAGTTGCTCGGTCCCTGCTCCTGCCAACCTAGCAGTTCGAAAGTAGATAAATAGGTACTGCTCTGGCGGAAAGGTAAATGGCATTTCCGTGTGCTGCTCTGGTTTTCCAGAAGCGGCTTAGTCATGCTGGCCACATGACCCGGAAGCTGTACACCGGCTCCCTCGGCCAATAAAGCGAGATGAGTGCTGCAACCCCAGAGTCGTTTGCGACTGGACCTAATGGTCAGGGGTCCCTTTACCTTTTTAACCTCATTGTTAGCAATTTGGTATGTAACATTTCAAACACTGAATTTTCACTTGGGTTGTTGTTCACAGGGGAACTCCCTTTATTGTGGCATTTGCCACTTATTTCTAAACTTTCTAGTATACGACAATTGGAGCAGAGACAGGTCATATTTCCATATTAATTCCTTCTCATTCAAGCATTTTTATAGCAGTTCATCAGCGACATTGTTAAAACTTCTGCAAAGGATCACTTTATGTCTGCTTTATGCTATTTCTCTTGTACTAAGCTCTTACCACAAAACAACTGTTTAGAAGGTAATACTGAGGGAATTAATAGTGGCATACAGTCATTGGGGAAAGAAATCAATGGGCCTCATAGGACCAAACTAGACATAAGATCAAATTTGTTTTCATTTTATTTATATGAGAATTTCTATCATGTCCTTGTAATGCATATGCATCACTCATGACAGCTTACCGCAAGTAATATCACAGTATCATCATAAAACCACGTTATTAAAAATACAACAGAGGCAAGGAGGTCAGATTAAAAACAAGTAACATATTATCTGACCACATTATCTGACTGGTAGGACAAAAGCCCACATTAAAGCATTTAATGTGTGTGAATTTTTCAAATAGCTGCCACAGAGTGGTGAGCTGGATTGGGAATCAACAAGTAGACAGTGGGAGTTTAAAACCTCACACCTTGCAATCAACATTGCTCTTTGCATTGACATCGATGGCAATGACATCTTACTTCTCAATGCAAAAGAGCAAAGTAGGGAGGTGATTTTTGTCAGAATCATGGGAGAAGGGGGGATTAACCTACCCCTCTCTTTCCACTGTGATCTGTACATATCCTGTTAGCCTCAATGAAGAGAGCAGTCAGCCTTATAGAAAGATGTACATTAGCCATAATGCCTTGGGCACCACATCTAGTTGGCCTATAGCCATAACCTGCCATCAATATTGATTTTCATTAGGTTACAGGGAAGCAAAGATATATCTCACACGCAGTATTCATGCTCCGCAAAGGTTTTTGGACCCAAAGTATTTTGCCTAGGGAGTAATTGATATGGAGGTTCAACTAATGAAAGCCTAATTACCATGATATATCTTCAAATTCTGTAACTTCAGGTGTTGGGAGTATTAGAGGCTGATTAAAATCAGGAGTCAGTAACTTACACTTAAAATCTTGGCTATAACTCCTGGAGTACCTGCTCCCTGCCTTGCAGGCCTGGGAATCTGGGTCCCTGACTGACTGCAGCTACAGAAGCTGAGGTGGCTGACCAGACTCTTACGTAGAGGGGTTGTGTGGGTGGGTGGGGTTGTGTTCTGCTGCTGCTGCTATTATTGCTTCAATTGCTTTAAATTGTTTTTAACTTGTGGTTTTTTTTTAATTTGGAGGTTTTGTTGTTTTTTTGAATTAGGGAAGTAAATTGTGCCTGACAAGAGAAGAGCAGGTAATCCCAATAACAAAGAGCCGCTTCTGGTCAGTGTATAAATTTACCCATGGTGGATAGAGAGAAGTTTTCCTCCTCTTATAATCCTAGAACCCAAAACATTCAACGAAGCTGAGTGTCAGAAGATTCAGCACAAGCAAAAGGAAGTGCTTCTTCACACAACATATTGTTAAACTATGGAATCTGCTATCACAAGATGTAGTCATGTCTGCCAAAAGAACTGTCTTTAATAGGGATTAGACTAGTATCAGAAGTGGCATGCATCTGAATGTCAATTGCAGGGTTTCCAATAGGCATCTAGTTGGCCATTGTCAGAACTAGATGCTGGACTAGATGGACCTTTGTTCTGATCCAACAGGGTACTTTTTACATTATTATAAACCACTGAGCCTCTTGGGCTTGCCAATCAGGAGGTTGGTGGTTCGAATCCCCATGACAGGGTGAACTCCCGTTGCTTGGTCCCAGCTCCTGTCAACCTAGCAGTTCGAAAGCACGCCCAAAAAAGTGCAAATAGATAAATAGGTACAGCTCTGGCGGGAAGGTAAATGGTGTTTCCGTGCGATGCTCTGGTTTCAGTGTTCCATTGCTCCAGAAGCAGATTAGTCATGCTGGCCACATGACCCTGAAAAACTGTCTGCTGACAAACGCCGGCTCCCTCGGCCTGTAAAGGAAGATGAGCACTGCAACCCCAGAGTCGTCTGCAACTGGACGTAACTGTCGGGATCCTTTACCTTTTTGTGTGTATACAATACTCAACTAGGTGGATTCAATATAAGGCAGCTGCCTAAGTCCCTTTGTTTAACTTTTGATATACACACTTGAGCAGTTGAGGCCACATAGTGATCCACCTCAAGACACCTTATTAACTGCACTATCTGACTCTGAATTCTCAGAATGTGATAACCTTCCCTGAATCACCCCATGAATTCATGAATTCGCCATGTATTTTGGGGTACACGCAAAGCCAAGGCATTCCCCTGCTATAAACAGGACTTCCAATGTGAGAGCAACATCAGCATGTTGCACAAATATAACACTGAGCCACCACTGAGCCCTGTTATTAATATGGTTGTGAGGAAGGTGCAGGGGAGGTTGTATTTCCTGAGAATGCTCAGGGGACTGAATCTATCTCAGCACCTACTTCTGTCCTATTATCACAGTACCATTGAGAGTGTCTTAACCTATAGTGTATTATCGTGGTATGGGAGCAGCTCTGAAACGGATAAAAAAGCTTTACAGAGAATAATTAAAATTGCCCAGAATGTTATTGGGCTCCAACTACCAACCCTGGATGAGATCTTCACGTCTCGCACTTTGAAGAAGTCACACAATATCCTGAGAGATCCCACCCATCCTGCTCACAACTTCTTTGAACTGTTGCCTTCGGGCAGAAGATATAGGACAATGAAAACACGAACCACACGCCTTCTGAATAGTTTCTATCCAAGAGCTCTGATTGCACTAAATAATGATCTTAGGGCCAGTTGCAAGAAATAGCAAGCAGGGAGTAGGAAGGAATGAGATAGGTTTTAGGTTATGTTATGCCTTTAAATAGGTTATGTTATATTCTGGATTATGTTATGTTTTATAGATTATGTCTGAATAGGATGAGAATGTTGGAGATACGTGCAAATGTGTATGTGAACCCGGTCTTTGGGTGGGTGTTTGATTTTCGTTGTTGTGTATACTGTGTATATATGGACAATGACAATAAATTTATCTCATTCCCAAAGCAAGAGCAGATGCCATATTTCAGAAGCTGAGGAGTCTTTTTCTTTTACTATCCATATGTGCAACACAGATTTGCTGACAGACCCAGTTAATTGGTAGGTAACTAGAAGAGAGATTAGAAAATGACAGGTGGTAGAAGAGTACACATTACAGTATTAACCTATTCTGTTGGAATTGTTTTCAATACTTTTTTGTGAATCACATTTGTAATTATGAAAGAAAACTACTCAAGAAGTCTCAATCACAGCTTTCATAAAAACATACTTATATAGCTCCTTCCCATCCAGTAGGTAGCTGCACTGATGAGACCTACAGTATAAGTATCATTGACCACTTGCTATCCTTTTGTGGATGTCCATGAGGACTAGAAGCTTTCACACACACACACACACACACACACACACACACACACGTTGTTTTAACGGTGGGTTTTCAAAAAGTTGCTTAAATTTTTTTGAACTCTTTTCATATTAGGTTTAAAAATATAGAATCTTATCACTAAAGCATTAGACAGGATAACATTTTCTTACCTTATCATACCTCACAATCAGCCCCAGAAGGTAACTTATTTCTATTCTTGTTTTAGAGATGGCAAAAAGAGGGGGGGGGTGGAATAGTGGGTTATTAGCTCAAAATGTCATCTAGTGAATGCATGATTTAAGTACCTTGGAATGGATCTCACTGGACCTGTGTTGGATAAGTGTTCATATTTATTTTGCACACCCCCACCCCCCAAAATTTGTAAAAACCAATTTCATGACCCTGAGGAACTTTTAGACTTCCATTTTCTTGAACAGCAGATGCCAGCACCCCCATGGCAAACTGGGGAAAGTGGTTCTGCCACAGTTTACTATAAAATATTGGATGGAGGAGGTTGCTCGGAAAAATGCTTAGCATTTCATTGCCACCTTGAGTCCCTGTCTGGGAAAAATGTGAGATAGTTTTTAATATTATAAATATTACTATCCTAGGATGAGCCCCTGTAACATGGAATTTAATTTTGAAATCAAGTTAAAAATACAGGTTAGAAAAACAGGAAAAACACTACAGACCAATAATGCAAAAATATCACTAAGAGGGAGAAAGGGAGAAATAAACTCATTGATTATAGAAGACTTGTGGAACTTGTGGAATAAAGCCGCCTAAGGAGAACCTTGCTAACTATTGAGAGAGCTTGGATGTATGAGCTTTGTAGTCAAACCAGAGTAAGGATGAAAAACACACATCACCCATTCACACTTATAAGTGTATTTAAACATTCATAATAGGAGTTAAATAAACATGTCAAAAAGAGAAAGTATGCATGAGCACAGTAGCCTTTCTCCCATCCCTGTTACCATGTGCATGCAAGGCTGAATGTACAGAGGTTACCCCACAGCAAACGTAGAAATCGAAGTGAAGAGGGAGCGATGTGAAGTTATCACACTCATGCATGCTTTACTCTCTTCACATGTTTATTTAAGCCCTGTTATGAATGCCTGAGTAGGTTTTCTGTTTGAATGGAATGTGATCCGAAGCTTGAAGGCCTTCCATTCTGTCATCCATTAGTTTAGGTATTTCATGCTGCCTTTCAGAGAAAGATCTCAGGGAGCCATACCTGTTTTCATTACAATCTCGTCAGCTAAGTTAGGTGGACTGATAGTGAACTGCTGGGGCTACTTCATGTGGTGGAGCAGAAATTTGAATGCAAGACTCCCCTATCCAAATCCAACACTCTGCCTATAATACTATAGCAGCTCTGAGCCATATGTAGAAAAATTAATACATGAGATTCTGCCATTTAATAATGGTGCAGAGAATATGCCATCCATAATTATGGGCCTGGCTTTTTTAGCTCTGCATTTTCATTTGACGAGGCTTATGAATGTGTGGCAGCAATAGAATAGGATGGGGCTTTAAGGAGCCTGAATGTTGTCAGATCCACTATTCGAAAGCTGGCAGCATCTGCATTTACTGGGTGGTATGCTTGTATGGGTTCTACCATCTAGTGTAAGTACATATTAAAGCTGTCTTATATCAGGACAGACTATTTGTCCATCTGTCTCACTGTGGTCTACTGCTCTACTCAGATTGGCAGAAGTTCTCCAGAGTCTCAGAACTCTGCTAGCTGACCCTTTTGACTGGACATTACAGGAATTAGGCGAGGGACATTTTGCATGTAAAGCATGTGCCCTAATACTGAGCTAGGATTGCTTCCTTTCCTACATGAATGATACAGGACATGACAAACTTTAGATTCTTTCTGGCCATCCTCTGTTGCATTGATATTTATCCCATCTTTGTACCAATCAGCATTCAATATGACTACTGTTCTATTACAGAAAAATTAAGTTTGACAATGCATATTATGTTCAAGATGAAAAAAAATGCTCTCTCACATTTGCGTGTCGAGGTCCCCAGGGCCACTCCAATAACTCACACATCACACAGAATTTTTGTTTAAGGTTTTTGGCATAATTTTGGCCACAACTTTATTAAAATACAAAAATGTGAGTGGTTGCTTAGGCATTGGTTGCGACTATCTGCCCCCCCATGGGGGACAGACTGACATTCCGCACACCCTCGAAAGTCAGAAAAGGGGATTACACTTGGGGGTAGCGACGGAGCAGGGAAGCTGCCCTCAGCCCTCCCCAAATGCAACCAGGGGCTCTTGCATGTCCCGAGCCCCTTGACAGGGTGAACAAAAGCGGAGGTGAACAATAGTGAGCCCCTGTATTCCTTTAACAGAATCCCTTGCAGCAGCAGCATTAGAGGGGCAGGCACAGCCAATCCATGCCCCTCAACCAACCAAACCATAAACCAATGCCTAACAGCAACCTTACAAGTTGTGACGATTTGCTATACAGTAAGCAAAAACCAAATGGCCACAGCCAATCAGCCAGATGGACAAAATTCATACCGGGCCACTGCCCCAAGAGCAGACGACCCCATGACAGGCATAGCAAGGTCTAAGCGAACAACCCTAAATATAGGGAGGGTGGGATGGGCAATCCGATGCACGGGGCAAAAAGAGAAAGCTCTACGCCTCGTGCAGGGAGTTTTAGTATTTCTGGCTGTCAATCAACAAATGGCAACATTAGCTTCTTCCCAACAACAAGGGAAGCCCAATCACATCTGTGGCCAACGATCAATTAGCCCGCCCCACAACTTTGGAGTGTCCTGTCGGCCCCCTCCGCAACGCGTGCTCTCCATGAAGGAGAACACCCTTTGTGACTGCAACCCAGAAATGCACTGAAACATTTCTTTCTTGTACCAAAATTAGGTATGCATTCTGCTTGTTTCATTGTTGTACAAAAAATAAAAGTGGCCTATTAAATTTTCACAGGTTTGTTTTTGTTGGTTATTATTTTTTTTTTTTGCTTCTGCCTGTTTTCTCATACTTCATGGTTAACAAGGCATGCGTGCTCACTCTTTTCTGTCACCGATTGCGACTCAACTTGTTGAGTTAAGAAGCTAAGAGTTCTGCAGAAGGTTACCTGCTGCGCTTGAGACAGTAGAATCCATTGGTTTGTTGATTTGGTGAGAATCTCAGCTACAGCAATTATTCCCAAGTTTGTGATCTTGACAAAATGGAACAAGAGGATGACATATGGCTAAGCCACAGGAGCTGAAGGAAATAAATATGAGTTAATAACTTGTGCTCACCATGAAGGATGATTGAAATGTGAAGTATCAGTGCTGCTGCTTCTACTCCTTCTGCTGTTGCTACTAAGATAAAAACATTGACTCAAAACACACACACACACACACACACACGGTGCAAAAATGCTACATTAGGAATGCATACGACACCTGTGAATGCAATTTGAAGTTTTGCAAAATGAATTTATTTTTTTGTAATGGAAGTTGGTACCCTCTAACCTCCAGTGGACAAGATAGAAAACTAAGTTATTGATATAGAAATTGCTATATTTCAACCTTCTCATTAACACAAAATAGGCTGTGATATTGCAAAAACATACAGCTGCATTCCTACATGGTGTCTCATGCTTGAACCCAGGACTTTGTACACTTACCTTGCTATAAGCATCATGGATGTCAACACAAAATGGCTTCTATGGTCAGCAACAAAAGAAAGAGGTCCCAGTATTCTGTAACATTGAATACAATCACAAAAAACCACATTGCTTAAACCTATGAGTTTCAAAATAAGAAGTGCATATAATCGGATTCAACTTGTGTTTGTGTGCATATGTTATAGTTGTACAAAATATGGAAGCTGTTTGTAAACACAATACCATATTTACAATTCTTGATGATTCATCAATCATATGGTGAATATTTGAAAATTTCATTGTTCAGCATTCCTCCCATTTGATTATTCATCTGCATATGCATCTCTATGTAGACTCTTCTTGCTAAATCATGTGGCAGATGGGTTAAAAAATGAACAATTTCCAAAGAGCTCCCAAAGAGCTGCTCTTCTGAGTCCAAGGCGTTAACCACATCCCTGGACTAGACTAGCTGCAAGTAAGAAGGTAGGCAGGTGGGGACAACTGAGGTTGGTGAGGCAATTCCCTATTCCTCCTAATGGACCAGCATCCACTGTACAACCAGGCTGTAACCCAATGCTTTTCTTTCAGATTGTGCTTCAAGATTTTGATGGGCATTAAATGTTAAAAACAGGAAAGAAATCACTTGCATATAGGCCATAAATGCTGTAATAGAAATTGGACAAGTAAATATCTATAAGCTAATACCTATGAAGGAAAAATAACCCCTAATGAATCATTTACTTCGTTTCCCAATTTATGGGTGCAGGTTACAATTTCCCTGATACTCCTTTTTGTGAAAAATGTATTTGATATGTAGCTCATTAGCGGCAATTCATCATGTTGACGTCTGATTCTAAAGTATCCTATTCGTTTTGAGAAGCAACGAGCTATATTCCATGCTCCATAATCAGAACTCTTAAAAAATGAAAGTTGGCTTAGTGGGCATCAATACCAGATAAAGGAAAGGGCAGCATTGTAAGCTGAGTTGCATTTCCTTTCAACCTCATCATAATGATATTTAAAATATTTCGAGGCCATCTTTGTGGGGAAAACATCTCTCATTGCAGCTTATGAAATAAAAACACAAACCCGCCACTCACTAAAAACCAGTAATCATGGGTGGGTGGATGTGTTGTTGGCATCCATTTGTCTTGGGAGACAATGGAGGAGTGTGCTTATGGAAAGGTTGCAGCACCTGTTGTGGCTGTAGAGACCAATGCAGGAGAGACATGTTTTGTTGCAGCTGGGGCAGATGAAGGCGTCCAGTTGTGCTCCTGCAGATGCACCATGGTGTTTCTTCTTCTTTTTTCTTTCCACGCTCCTCTCAGTACTTATTCCTCCTCTGGTCACTGCTATGGATACATGACCTGACTGTTTGTTTCCAGACACTGCGGTCGCCATTTAGCCCATGAGTATTAGAACCAAACAGAACAGGGTGGGGAACCTTTGGTCCTCCAGAGGTTGCTTAAGTTACAACATCCATCAACCCTAACAAGCAATATCAATGGACAGAGATAATAGGAGCCGCGGCTCAGCCATATCTGGAGGTCCAAAAGTTCCCAACACCTGCAATGCAAGATAATTAGGCAGCCATGCAATAAAACAACTCAGGAGATAGCTGCAGAAGGCAAATGGGCCCTGACGGTTTTCCTAAAGGACTGCAACAACAGTCTCCAACAGACCCTGGGTTCATTCCAAAGATGTGGGGCCACTGCAGAAAACATACTGTCCCTAGGACCTGGAATCAATTCATCAATGGAATCTGAAAGCCTGCTCATGACAGAGCTAGACAGTACAACAGATAAAAAGATGCTACCATTATATAATTCTGCGCCCCTTCTCCCCAGTAGCATATTTCATAGCACCACACTGTGAGAGTGTCACGTCACATGCTGTGTTATACTACATGATCTTGGGAAGAACTGTGAGGCAGAAGCAACTGCCATGTTTCCGGTAATCTAATTTTATAGTTAGAATTACAGGCCATCATGGTAGCCACTACAAAATTTTAATGGAAAACAGCCATCATGAAAGGAAGGATTCATGAAAATGAGAGCAGGGGGATACAACTTCAGCGTAGAACCTTAAAGTGATTATTTGTAGATACTCAGAGTATCTCATTTTTACTATCCATCTTCATTGTGATAAGAACATATGAAGAACCCTGATAGATCATGCCAAATTCCTATCTAGTCCAGCAACCTCCTCTCACAGTAGCAGAATACAGCTGTACTATGACTTCCCTTGAATCCACATTATATTTTTGTGGATACATTCTTCTGATCTACCAAACTTGTAACTCTACCAAAAAATGAAATGAGATTCATCTGATATAACTTGCTTTTGAAAAACCCATCCTGGATCTTGATATTCAATGCATCTAAGTGCTTACAAACTGGCTGTTTAATTACCTGCTCTAGAACCTTTCCTGATATCAACATCAAGCTGACCCATCGGTAGTTGCCTGGGTCTTCTTCTTTTTCACTTTTTGAAAATGGAAACTACATTCACCTGCCTCCAGTCTGCAGGCACCTCCCCTATTGCCCAAGAATTATCAAATATTATAGGCAGTGGTTCTGAGATTGCATCCACAAGCTCCTTCAGTGCCGTTGGGTAAAGCTCATCAGGACATAGAGATTTGAATTCCTTTAAAGAAGTTAGGTATTTCCTTACCACATCTTTTCCTATCTTGGGCTGCAGATAGGTTGATCACTGATTTCTTTTGGTGGAAGACAGAGACAATGTCACCCTCTTGGGTCATTTGGTATGAGGAAAACGCACGCTCACACTGATTTTAATAGTTTGAAAATAGTGTTGTGTTTATTCTAGTCCAAAAATAGCTCTCTCCCCAATGTTTTCTGTTTCCAATAATAGTCTCACTAATGGAGGTGCTACATCTATATATAGCAGTCTTTGGGAATGTACCTATGTCTAAGCCAGATGACAGTTTGTGGAATTCAATGTGCTGTATAGTCTACGAATGTTAGATACTCTCATAAACTGAGACACAACACGTGGATTTCAACAAATCCCTGTTCTGTGTGTGAAACTCATAGAACTGGCATGGAAATACTTAGGTATATCACTATTCATAAATTAAAAATAATCTTAGCTATATTTAAATATTTTTGTTTCTACTTTTGTAATCTGCTATTCAAGGGAAATAAAATATGTATATTTCATATAATCAGGCTTTGCTTATTGGTCTTTCTGGCTAAGATGAGAACTCCCCCTCTCTCTCTCTCTCTCTCTCTCTCTCTCTCTCTCTCTCATCTTGCCTTAAAAATATATCATCCGTCCACATGCCCTTTTGAGATATAGTTTGATATTTAATAATTAATGCAAGGCTGCCATCAGCTCCCTCTTCAAAACATGTTTTACATTGGGATTTTACCTCTCCATCAGTGGTTATCAAAAGGTGATTAGCCTTATTGTACTTCAGCTATTTAAGTGTCCTTTTGAACTACATCCTTGAATTTCAGGTCAATTATTCATTGTGCTCAGTGAATACATAAAATGTTTCAAAATTTGGTCTCTCCATCTTAGGTCAGCAATACAGCATAGTGCATTCCCATTAGATTTCAATAACATCAAGAGCTTTCTCAGACAAAAGATTTTAGCAAATACCACTTCTCAGATGCAATCTAAAAGTATCCTAACTGTTGGCGGTTTTTTAGGAGGCATCATTCCTTCCAAAGAAACTCAAGGCAGAAAACAAAACAAGATGGAATATATATATTTACAGCTTAAATTTTCAGGGTTCCATAAACAATATGTTTTAAT
Source organism: Podarcis raffonei (assembly GCF_027172205.1). Lineage (NCBI taxonomy): Eukaryota > Metazoa > Chordata > Lepidosauria > Squamata > Lacertidae > Podarcis > Podarcis raffonei. The sequence continues at coordinate 50,863,890 of NC_070605.1, read as the reverse complement.
CACCAAATACCTGGAACAACAAGAAAGTTAAGAATAACCCAAATGTTAAAAATGAAGGGAACGGAAAACCTTCACTTCTACAGGAATTCCCTAAGTGGGGGACCACTAGAAAGAAGACCTTGCCAGAGTTCAGTTCCATCCAGAAAGTGTACAGTGGTGGCATTGCTAATAAAGTTTTTGTTACTGATTGCAAGGCCTGTGATGAATAATGGGAGTTCCTGCTTCATGAAGGTACTTTTTTGTGGAAAAAAGAAACTTACAGTTGTGCTGTGTATATGCTCCCCAAGGGCCAGGAGTGGGGAAACCTAGAATCATAGAATCATAGAATCATAGAGTTGGAAGAGACCACAAGGGCCATCGAGTCCAACCCCCTGCCAAGCAGGAAACACCATCAGAGCACTCCTGACATATGGTTGTCAAGCCTCTGCTTAAAGACCTCCAAAGAAGGAGATTCCACCACACTCCTTGGCAGCAAATTCCACTGTCGAACAGCTCTTACTGTCAGGAAGTTCTTCCTAATGTTTAGGTGGTATCTTCTTTCATGTAGTTTGGAACCATTGCTCCGTGTCCGCTTCTCTGGAGCAGCAGAAAACAACCTTTCTCCCTCCTCTATGTGACATCCTTTTATATATTTGAACATGGCTATCATATCACCCCTTAACCTCCTCTTCTCCAGGCTAAACATGCCCAGCTCCCTTAGCCGTTCCTCATAAGGCATCGTTTTCAGGCCTTTGACCATTTTGGTTGCCCTCCTCTGGACACATTCCAGTTTGTCAGTGTCCTTCTTGAACTGTGGTGCCCAGAACTGGACACAGTACTCCAGGTGAGGTCTGACCAGAGCAGAATACAGTGGCACTATTACTTCCCTTGATCTAGATGCTATTCTCCTATTGATGCAGCCCAGAATTGCATTGGCTTTTTTAGCTGCCGCGTCACACTGTTGGCTCATGTCAAGTTTATGGTCAACCAAGACTCCTAGATCCTTTTCACATGTAGTGCTCTCAAGCCAGGTGTGACCCATCTTGTATTTGTGCCTCTCATTTTTTTTGCCCAAGTGCAATACTTTGCATTTCTCCCTGTTAAAATTCATCTTGTTTGTTTTAACCTGACCCAGGGTCTCCATCTCTTGGCTCCAGCCATTGTGCAGCCCTTTGGTTTTAAAAGCTTCCATTGTTGGCGATGATAGCTTTTTTTTTTACACACACATAATTGCTGTATTTTCTGGGGGTGGAAGGAGAGTTAAGGTCTAGGCTTTGTCTTCTGAGCTTTCTCAGAAATTGATAAGACTGGCACCATATTTGCCAAGAGTTTGCTGAGAAAAACCTGAACTAATTATAAGGTGAGCTTAGGAAAATGTGTCCATCGTGAGTTCAGATAATAATTATTTGCATTTTAGAACCATATTCTAGGCTGAATGTCTTAAACAAAGGAGCTAACTATCTAAAACTACCATTTATTTACAAATTTCCTTGACAAGCTCCTTAAAAAAATGAAAAAATGAAACATCTCTTTAAAATAATTCAATCGGAATTATTTTTTGTGCTGAATAGGATTATAAAGCACATCAAACTGCTTTGCTTGGGAATTTAAATTGTATATTCAATGTCATTGTTAACTGTAAGTGGAAGATTTTATCCTCAAAATAGAATTATTGAAATTATAATAATGCAGTCTGGTCCAGGTGAATGGCCTTTTGTTGGTCTGTTGCTAAGGATACCATTTCAAGTAGAGGGGAACAATATTTCGGCATCTTTTCCAGTGTTTAAAATAGTTGCCCAAAGAAATCAGAGGGTAGAGGAACTAACCAAACATATACATTAAAAAAAGTATTTTTTTAGTAAGGGGTTTAGCTTGTTTGGGAAAGGAAGGAAGGAAGGAAGGAAGGAAGGAAGGAAGGAAGGAAGGAAGGAAGGAAATAGCCCACTCTGTACCTTGGTTAGTAAGTTTTAACATTTGTGAAAATCAGTTAAGTCCTTTGAAGCCTCACTAGTTCAATGGGAGGAATTTAAGCATACATATATCTTCGACTGAAAACTCAATAATTTCAAAGTAGTTTACTGTGATTGGGTTCTGTATCAATTTTAATGGTATCCGTGGTGCTGTGGGTTAAACCACAGAGCCTAGGACTTGCTGATCAGAAGGTCAGCGGTTTGAATCCCCGCGACGGGGTGAACTCCCATTGCTCGGTCCCAGCTCCTGCCAACCTAGCAGTTCAAAAGCACGTTAAAGTGCAAGTAGGTAAATAGGTACCGCTCTGGCGGGAAGGTAAACGGCGTTTCCGTGCACTGATCTGGTTTGCCAGAAGCAGCTTAGTCATGCTGGCCACATGACCCGGAAGCTGTACGCCGGCTCCCTCAGCCAATAAAGCGAGATGAGCACCGCAACCCCAGAGTCGGTCACGACTGGACCTAATGGTCAGGGGTCCCTTTACCTTTACCTAGTAGTAGTGGTAGTAGTAGTAGTAGTAGTAGTAGTATTTCTATTCTGCCCTTCCTCCTATAGAAACCCAGGTTGGTTCACATCACATTTACTGTGGTAAAACATGACAATCACAAAACAGCAATTAAAACATCTGAAACTACATATCTAAAACCAAAGTGCCCAGGGAAGCAGATAATGCTGCTAAAATTGTTGGACTTCAGCTTCAGTGTATGCCCTCAATGCCCAAGGAAACAGATGCTGCATCTTTAGTTGAGGCCAAAAGGATGCGCTTTCCTGAGGAAGTTCCATAACTGAAGCATCACTACTAAGAAGGCCTATTATTTTGATCAAATCTCCAAGATTCCTGAATAAAGCAATCATATTTAGCAGCACAACCAAACATTTCTAGCATGTAGCTAGAAATCTCACAGGTACCCTTCTGCAGCAATGGATTAATCATTTACAAATGCAGTGAACAAGTACAAGTAGAAGTACAGCAAGGACTTTTAAAAAGGAAATGAATTCAAACTAAGGGTTGCTATAAAACCATGGTTATTACCTTTTATAGAGAGAGCGATATGTTCAAGCTTCTAACCACATTGCTTTTGCAGTGGACAGATCCAAAACAATGCTCCTGAGCTTGTTTGTGGATGGAAAAACAGCTGCCAGTTGGATTACAATCTTCTCTAGATGTTCCAATGCATTTTCAGTATGCAAAAAAAATGTGCACAAGAATTTGTATTTTACAAAATTTGTATTTTACAGTGTGAAGGCCACTTCCTGCAAGGCCCTTTCCACCTGGCCTAGGGGGCCCACACTCACCAGCCCTACAAAAGAGGCTCCTCATGAGGCCGGAGGAACATCGCCCAGCTGTGAGGCGTAAAGGTCGCTCGCTGCCAAACCCTTTCCACCTGGAGGAACATCGCCCGGGTATTGTTTTATTTATTTATTGACTTAATATGCTTTAAACCACTTTGAGATTTTTATTAAAAATGAAATGAAATGAAATAAACCTGAGTACGTACTATGTATTTTACTGGTGAATGCATTTAAAAGGCACATGCATTGCTCCTGTTTAACCTGTGGGGTCTAGATGAATTCTCAGAGGGGTGAGATACACCTGATACATTTAGCAGCCAAGCTGGAGTAATGCTCCACCTGCAGGAACATAATTTAAATACCAAGGCCCTTTTGGAGAGATAATGTGTCATACATTTTTATCATCTATTAGCCATATACTACGTGAACTTCTAAGTTAGGGCACTTGTTAAACATTTATAAATGCAAGATAGGCTGCCAAATGCTACACTGTGGAAACAGAAGTGCACCTGCACAAACAGGCTGGAAGCATTATTAGTGTGTGAACTTGACCCTGGCGTACATGAAACAGCACCACTAATTTCTTTTTAAAGATGTGAAAAATGGCTGAAATGTCTGTTCAGTGATCTGCAATTTATTGATGGAAAAACACATCTGTCCTTTTAATATTCATGACTGTTGCCACGTAGATTACATGTCCATGGAGGTTATTTATCTCCAAAGATAAGAGATCCAGAAAAGGACATCACGCTTTCCTTTATGGATTAGTAGGACTGCCCCCCCCCAAAAAAATTTAAAGTTATATTCTATATAAAAAGCATTTGAACTGTTGAATTTTTGGCACAGATCATTGTTCCATTAAAGGGGGAAAAATAATTAATGTACATAAGCTTTTGATGAGAACACTTGTAAAAGTGATTTCCCCTTGACTTCATTGAGATTTGGCTTTGGCTTTTAGTTTGCTGTTGTTTTTTTATTGTTGTTATGTTTTTAATTTGTGATTGTGAGTTATTCCGGGGGCTGCATGAGACCAAAAGGCAGCTGGTCCATAATTCATAAAAGGGATTGGGTAAGTCATAAATTATTATTATTATTATTATTATTATTATTATTATTATTATTATTATAGCTCGGGTAGCAACAAACAAGGGACGCGGGTGGCGCTGTTGTCTAAACCACTGAGCCTCTTGGGCTTGCTAATCAGAAGGTCAGCGGTTCGAATCCCCACGACGGAGTGAACTCCTGTTGCTTGGTCCCAGCTCCTGTCAACCTAGCAGTTCGAAAGTATGCCAAAAAAGTGCAAGTAGATAAATATGTACCGCTCTGGCAGGAAGATAAACGGTGTTTCCATGCACTGCTCTGGTTTTGGTGTTCCATTGCACCAGAAACGGCTTAGTCATGCTAATCACATGACCCGGAAAAACTGTCTGTGGACAAACACCGGCTCCCTCGGCCTGTAAAGCGAGATGAGCGCCGTAACCCCAGAGTCGTCTGCAACTGGACTTAACTGCCAGGGGTCCTTTACCTTTACCTTTTTTAGCAAGAAACAAACAAAAAAATGCCAAGGGTTTCTCCTTAAAACCAATGAAATCCACACTAGGGATGCAAGAAGAAATTCTTTTCTGTTTCACCCCATACTCATTACATGAAACAGTTGCTCTGGCCGACAAGATACTGGTTTGGGATGGGCCACACCTGGCAGATCCATTCCATCAACATGGGGTTTGTGGAATAATGAACTGATCCTGGGACCCAATGCCATACCAACCCTTGCCCTGCCTGCTGCTGTCAATAAAGATTTGGCTTGATTTTATCCCAACACCATGGTACAGTCTGGTTATTTTGCTGCTGTCATGGTTCACATATTGCGCCTGCTTGGGCAAACATTTTTGCAAGCAATTTCCCCTAATGCGATGAATTTTATGTTATTTTGCACTAATATATGCATTTAATGGACACTCCCCTCCCCATTTTTGTACATGTTATCTGGTTGGGGAATTGCATCATAACGCTTGGAGAATTGCAAATTCTGAAGGCTAGCAGGGTTACAGTTAGAATATTGCTGCAGAAACTGAAAATTAGATAGCTTTGAATTTCTCCCCCATTTCTAAACTGAAGCATCTATTTTGGTCTCTTTCTTCCTATATGTAACTTTTTGTTTCTTGCTTACTATCTTCATGTTAGACTTTAAAAAAAAAAGTTACAACTAGGCACAAATAGTCACTGACACTATCCACTCTGTTTCTTGGCAAAGGAACCTCAGCAACCATTTCCCCAAATTTTTCTAGAGCAGGCATCTCCAACCTGCAGCCCTCCAGGTGTTTTGGCCTACAACTCCCATGATCCCTAGCTAACAGGACCAGTGGTCAGGGATGATGTGAAAAGTAGTCCAAAACATCTGGAGGGCTGAAGGTTGGGGATGCCTGCTCTAGAGGAAAGAGAAATTATCCATACAGTTCCTTGAGGTGCAGCTCACCATTAGCAAATAAAGCAACAGTTTCCTTCTCTCTCTCTCTCCCCTACCCAGTTTACTAAGCAGCAGCAACTGTGTGACAACCTAGCCTCCATTTTGTGTTCTCCACAATGCCCCGGGTGTAGCTATCAATTGTAAATATTGTTTTTACGCTTTTTATAATGCTGCTGCTGATGTGGATTCTCATCTTGCAATACATTTCCCCTCTGAGATTTCCCATAGTGAGATCTTCTAGTTGGTGAAGAAACTATATTTTTTGTTGTCAGAATCGGCTAATGATTAGCTGAGAGAATTTTAGTCACACTTTCATGCTTTCGAGACACCTGACGTATGGTGCAAACAGAAGCTTATAACTAATTTCCTTCCTTAAGATGTTAATTTGCCATGCATATAGAAGGCTGATTCTGATGCCAAGTGTGTATTATATTTCTTCTAACACTGCCTTACTTCCAACATGTGTTTCTATTTTTTTTAAAAATTATATTTTATTGATTTTCCATACATTCATGCCACATTACAACTTCTATTAAATTTTCCATTTTTGACTTCCTTCGGCCTCTCTGCCAATCATCCGAATTCTAACTTCTTTAATTACACATTTCCAAATTTTGCTATTGCCTTTATGCCTACCCCCCACTTCTATTTTGCCTTTTTACAATATTTCTTGTGTTGTTACAGAGCTTTTTTACTTCCAACATGTGTTTCATACAAGCTGGGATATCTGAGTATTGACAGAATTGAGGCTAGAGGCGACGGTGGCGGCATGACATTCAAAATAACTGCCAATATCATAATGCTGCTATACAGCTCTGTGCATGGTTCTGGTTGCCTCAATTCAAAAAGGATATTGTAGAGCTGGAAAAGTTTTAGAAAAGGAAACAAATTCTGGAGCCCTCTGAAGGAAACATTTGGGAATTTTTAGTTTTTTAAAAAAGGTGAGAGGTGATAAAATTATGCATGCTGTGGATAGACCTCTCAAATGATACTAGAACACAGGGGCATACATTGGTCTTCACCTGGCTCACAGCTTGATGCAAGGTGGGTCACGATAGGAGCATTACCACAATGAAAATATATAGTAAAAGATTAAGAAATGGATCCTCAAATGAATGGTTGGGTTAAAGTGAGTTCTGAGCCTGAAAAGGTTAAAGATACATGCAATAAACTATTTTCCTTTTCCAGGTTGACACTTGTTATCCCAGGGATCTGTATTCTTCTGTTATGATCTGTTCTTTGGTGTTTCCAAAGGGACTTCTTCAAGGTTATCTATAATAACCATTAGCATCCAAAATCAGTGAAATTCCAATATATAGGCTATCTGAACTCCACTTTTGGTAGCAAACAAATTTATTCTCTCTCTCTCTCTCTCTCTCTCTCTGCTTTGCAACACGGCAACAAGAGAAAGGGGAGGGAGGATACCTTCAACAAGAAAGAACACTATCGTATCTTGTGTGACCTAGTTTTATGTAATGAATTTCAATTTGTCTATTTTCTTTAATTAGGCTGTAGGAAAAAATGCCTCTTACCTTGAAGATGAATTTCCTTAATCTTTTAATGTGACATCTGGAACTTTCATTGATTAGTAATAGTGTGACATTCTTATCATTTGCTAATGATATGTTGCAAATTTTCTCAACTTTAGCAGACTTAGAGACTTTGGATTGGATACAGACTAATAGTTAGCTGAACTTAGTTCCCACAGAAATCAATGGGATAATGAAATTTTCATATTCATTTTAAGGGTATCTAAGTCCAACTAACAGACTGGATCCAATCCAATATGTAAATTACACATAACAAATTGAGGTGTCTTTAAGTTCTCAACAAATTAATGAAATGGCGAGAACAACTCAAAGATTAATTAGCCATGAAATAGACATATGTTGTCCTTAAATAATAATAAAAAGTAGCAAGGACAATTTCTCAGTTCTACTGCTCACATACACAATGCTGGTAACAGATTTTGACTTTCTAGGAGATTTCAGCTCACATTTGGGATGGGGAAAAAAGAAATCAGGACAAGGACAAGGTGATGGTGTGTACCTACTTACCTCAGATCATGACCCATTGAGCTTGAAACCTGAGTGCCTTTCCCCAATGGCTTTTAAATTTTGTTAGGTGAAAAGCACTCCTAAGCAAGTTCACATGGAAGTGAGCCCCTTAGGGTTCAATAGGACTTAGTTCCTCACAACCATGCTTAGAACTGTGACCTTAGTAATGTAAATTACTGGTAACAGTGGCCCAATTCAGATGCAATAAGCTCAGTCTAATCAACCACAGTTTATCATACCAACAGCCAACACTGTTCCTGCATGCTCTTTTTTCACATCTCCCTTCTTTTCTTCTTCCCCTTGTGTATCAGACATCAGTGCTTTTCTCATAGTCTATTACAGCACAATTTACAAATCAGAATCTGTTCCTTTGGGCCATCTTCTGAACATTTCTTTTTTGAAGTGGGAACTGGATTCAAAGTTGTGCAATAAACAAACAAACAAAAACAAATGGCTCCCTGCAATTCAACTAGGCTGGGTGTGAAGACTTTGCTCGATGTCTCCTGCAGCTTCCAACTGTATCTTCTGCCCTGGGGAAGAATCTTTAGCTCAGTGGTCTGCAAAGATGGTCAAAGGATGGTCAAATAGTGAACAAGGTTAGGGGAAATTATTTGGGCCACTCTATTGTAGTCTATTTGCCAATAATGCATCATTATTGTGTCAAGAGCATGTTGAAGTCTGGGATCTTATTACTCACATGCCCATACATACCTAAAAATACGAGCCTCTCAACTGAGGATGATACTTTGATGCTTTGGCTACAATAAATAAACACAGCTACCCTACTGGAAACTGAATGCTACTTTGTAGGTTAAATGTGCCAAAAGAACCTGGTAGTGTCAACTTTAAATGGTTACATTCCATTTAGCATTCCAGGAAAATAACAAATACCTTGGTGGTACCATAGAAATGTTTATCAGAGTCAGATTTAGGGGAGCACAACTGGTTTGCCCACACTGGGCACTAAACTAAGAGGGTGTCACCGATGATGTCGCAACAATGACAAACAACAGAATGTGAGAGGCAGGTGGGGTGCTGAAGTTTAGCAGAGCACAGGGGTGGCACTGAAATTTTAAAGCCCAAAATTTAAAGCTCCACTGTGATTATGATCACTTATTGGTTGTACATAGAAATTAAAGGATAGCTATGTTGAGCTGTTTCTGTAGATTTTCCTGTACTATATAAAGTATATTTTAGAGACTAATCTGAGCTCCTGTTGACATCCACACAGTGATGATTCCAGCAATGCCAGGACAAAACCGTAGTAGTCCATGTTTCTAAAGAGGCAGAAGCCTTATGAAACTCAGAAAGTGAAGTTTTGGATCATAGTGATGTAAAGAAACTAGAATGTTAGCCTCTTTCTATTAAGGAGTTTGATCTTATGCTTTAGAAAATTAGATCTATAAAGGAGTCTGAGAAGAAACTAATGTTCATTTGTCTGCTTTAGCTACATAGCTTAGCATATTCAAATCAAAGGTACAGCTTAGATTGGAGCCTTTCTGAATAGCTTAAGAAAATGTTAGTTCAACAACTTTCTTCTTCTTTTGTAGTCTCAAGCATTTTCAAAGTCCAATTTGTCAGATGTAGAGATCAATAGGCTCATGTGGATGGCTTTCCTAATCCTCCTCACCCTGTGTGCTATATGCTCTGGTATTTTTTACAAAGTATCTGTTTATCTGTTATTGAAGCAAGAGTATTATTTTTCCTTTTCTTGCTCGGTGTGGACATATTTTGAATCACAACAAAAGGTTTAAGTTGTTTGCAGTTATGATCTACAGCAATGGGCATAAATCCTCACGGTATTGATTAGGCTCTCAGAGTGGATTTAGCTTCAATGGAAAAGCAAGCTTGAAAAAGAGTTGGAATCAACTCTCAAGATAATGCCATAATTACTAGGTATGCAGTCAGATTTCGAAAACCTGATTTTGAAAACAAAAATATATATGGGATAAAGAGAATGAACGACTGAACAAAGGAAGAAAGGTGGCCATAAATAAAATACTATTAGTACATGGAACAGGATTTTCTATTTCTGCTGTGTTAACAAGCTTTATTATAACAAATGAACATAGGCATCTTATCTACACCTGCTGCAGCATATTTTATTCTTTGTCAATATATACCTTTGCTACAGTAGTAACCTGCACACATTTTAGACAAGGTTTATTTATCCTAAACTTCAGAACCTGTTCCACATTTTTTATTTTATAGATTAGTATTAATCTCTGCTTCTCTTATTATGTAGTGGCCTTTCTTGCTGATTCATGCATTAGTGCCAGAGTCCTCCAGGAAGGCCCTCTGTGCCATCAGAAAGGCTGAATAGGGTTCTAGTCCTCAGTGCATCAATTGGTTACTCTTGCCTTCATATCAAAGGTCAATGTGCATAGAAAATTACATCACGGAAGACTTGAAAGGGAAACAAAAGACTCACTGCTCTGCTCTAAGCAAGAATATCCTACTGTCTAGACTCTTAAGACAAAATATTAACCAAATGTTCCACTGAATTTAATTGGGCTTACTCCAAGGTAAGTGGGGTTAGAATTGCAGGAAGTTAAATAGGAAAGAGTATTATAGTGATTATGTGCCCCTTTTGTTCTTCCTATCGAATCAATTTCACATGCAAAGAGGAGATTCTGTACTTCTTACACATAGGATTAGTTTGTCGGAGGAATGTTGGAGAATTCCATTGGAATTGAAAAGCGGAAGCTGCCACTGTTCACATTTTTGACCCAGTTCTGCAAAGGAAATCAATTCAGCTAATCCATTTGGCATTTGATCACAATGTGCTTTTGAAAGAAAAGGGGGAGGAAGCACTTGCAACCGATGCATAATAAATGACTTGTTTTTTATATCATTTTAATGTTCCCTTCAAATGGAAATAAGTGGTATGGGAATAGTTACATCATTATTTACATTCATAACTCACATAAATAAATATGTAGTGGACAGTGAGATGACTTATTTAGTATTGGGGGGAACTGAACTGCAGTAGAATGGAAGCAACGTTGCCTGTGGCTAAGCCAAGTAATAATGAAAAAAGCATTTAATACTTTTCTTTTTCAAATAAGCATTTATTATTGTCTCCAGGCATTTAGAGGTTTCAACATCAACATCGACTTCCTGATGGAAGCAATTGATTACATTTCACAGACATGTGTAAAAAGGTAATTATTAAATCAACTCTCATTAGTTATAGGATGCACTGAACCAAGTTCTAATGAGAACATGGAATTTGATGTAAATGCAATTTGATTAGGATCACTTTATTAATAGTAACAGAACAGAAAATTCAAATAAACTAACTGTGGTGATGAAAACTTGGCATTCCTATTTTGATTCCTATATTTAAAATGGGTCTGCACTAGGGACAACGTCATGTGAGCTCAGCAATTGCTGGGGAAACTCAGGTATAATTAAATTATTAAATAAATTATTATTATTATTATTATTATTATTATTATTATTATTATTACTGACTAGCACCTGCTTTCAGCCCTCACCTTTGATGCCTACAAGCTGTGTCACCAAGTTGGGTCTTTGGATTTTTGCCATTGGGATCTTTGAACAGCAGATCCGCTACCATTTTATAAAGCACTTTTTAGACTCCATTGAGTTTCAGAATTATGTGAGATGAAGAGCTTATACTAAGCATATAAGTCCAAAGACTTCTGGTACAAGCAGAATGGTCACATGGTTCTGCAGTGTCCTATGTTTGTAAACATGAATGGACACTTAAGAAGCTGTGGTCGTTTTGTGTTCTAGAGAATCACGAGACAATAAAATATAAATTTGAGAACAACAATAAATAGGATGTTTATACCATTCCTCAAATCATTATTCGAACAAGTTCAATCTCTGACACATGCCACCAAAAGAATGAAATTCCCCTAAGGCAGGCACCCCCAACCTGTGGCCCTCCAGATGTTTTGGCCTACAACTCCCATGATCCCTAGCTAACAGGAACAGTGGTCAGGGATGATGGGAATCGTAGTCCAAAACATCTGGAGGGCCGAAGGTTGGGGATGCCTACCGTAAGTGTTCTCTGAAGCCCCAGACTGCAATATCAGATCTGATCATAACTGTCAACCTTCCCTTTTTTGCGGGAAATTCCCTTATTCCAGCGCCGTTTCCCGCTGCTATCCCGGATTGTTAGATATCCAGTAGACTGTCCCCGGGACAGGTGAGGCTGCTGATTCCTTATTTTCAAATCTGAAAGTTGACAGCTATGGATCTGATACTTTGGTCCAATGTATGTCTACATTTTAGCTTATATTAGATATTTTTATTCAGCTCTTTTCATAATGTATGTGATGAATACGAATCCACACATAGAATAAACATAGGTATATTATTCATCTACAAACTGAATTCTGAATTTTCTGTTCTGTTACTATTAAGAAAGTGATCCTAATCAAATTTCATTTCCATCAAATTCCATGTCCTCATTATAACTTGGTTCAGTGAATCCTATAACTAATGAGAGTTGATTTAATAATTACATTTTTTACACATGTCTGTGAAATGTCTTTTTACATAAAGTGTAAAAACCCCCCAACCTGTGTATATTAAGGAAAACTGAGCACGAATATGCATCTGTTGGTAGAAATGGCATACAAATATGAATTCTGTTAAGGAGAAAATGCTCACAGCAGTATGTTCAACTGACAAAATAATGTATATAATCTATATATTTATAGAAATGTGCATTAAAATGTTTACTTTTTTACTTTCGGTTAAATTGTGGGTTGAGGTGGCAGTGTGCAGTGAACTTAAATTTGGAAAAATGTGAAACAGAGAGAAACTGAAATTGACAGATGCATCCATCTCTGTTTTTGTTATCTTGTTCTGATTTTGGGGACCACTTTTCAAAACCGCAGACATTTCCACAATTTCCTGAAATTCCCCTCAAACGCTAATTCCGTCATTGGAATCCCAAATATATCTGAGAAAATCCGGACATATGCCAACACTAATACTAAGGGCAGTCAGATTCTACTGCTCAGACTTTAAGGATTGTAAATTATGGAGGGCAATACAAGATATAGGGTACAGTGTTTTCTTTTTATTGTAATTTCATGAATTTTACAAAATTAAGCACTGGAATCTGAAACTGCTTTTGAAGATATGCTTCAGCTCTACTGGTTTCCAGATGTGGACCACTCTTATAACTATAAATATGAACATGTTCTTGATTCTTGATGACATTTTCAAATAGTAATACATCTCAGTTCACAGTCTAAAAAGTTAATCTCCCATTCATAGAATACATTCTTTTGACTCCAGATATCAATACTACCAGGGGTGTAATATACAGTGTTCCTGAAGACTATATATTTTTCAAAAGGTAGCAAATGCAGCAGTTTAATGAGAGTTCAGTTGATTTGGTGCATGTTATACAGTACTGCAAATTATATACTTTACGAAGGAATAAAGCCATCAAAATAAAACTGAAAATTGTTATGTTTTTATTTTTAATCTGTTTTTTCATATAATTTCATTATGTATAACTTTATACATTTTATTTTCAGAGAACAAATGAGCTGCATAACATTCTAGACTTAATTATGCTAATATATGTAAATAGTGCAGGAAACAATAGAACTTTGAATTATAATGGCTCTAAAAGCTTTCTTAAATAATATAACGATGCACACACTTAAATGCAATTAAATATGTCATGGAACCATTGCAAATTAGGATCTCTCTGTCACATCCCACCCTCTAGACTAGGAGTGTGCACTGATCACAAGATTTGATTTCAATCTGTACTTTTCACTTCAGTAAGGAGCATGATCTGTTTTGAGTTGCTCTGTGGTCAGTCGGATTCAACTTCTGTCCTCTTTCTTTAACAGGATGTTCCTTTAAACTTGTAGGCCTCAAGTTTGCAGACAGCATCGGCAGCTCTCAGTGGTGTGGAGAGCAGTTGTGTATGAAGTCCTCTCCTCACCCCTCTTTCTGTTTCATCATTTTTACCTACTCTCCAAAATGTTGTTGGAGTCCTCAAACCAGGCTGCATGGCTTCCCGTCCATGCTCCCACACATGTCACGTGACAAGATCATGGTGCTTAAAATACATGATTTTTTTCCTTTACAGTACATGGTGGTGAAGTTCTGCTAACTGAACTCAGTGTGTATTTTCTGGAGATTCAGTTGGGAATGGGAGCTTACATTGCTATTAGCTACAGATGGGAAAGACTTTTATTGGAAAAACAGGCTTTTGTAGCAAATTCACAGCTCTCTATAAAGAAGCTGTCCAGCTATTCTATGAATTGTTAAAGACTCCCTGTTGGGAGTGGCAGCAAGAACTTGCTGAAGCTGCCACTAAACTGAAATAACTGTGAGGAAGCTTTCCCAGATGGAAATAAACCTTTCTAGCTTGACATTAACCCATTTCCAAATCTAATTCTGTGGATATGGTGTGGAATGGAGAAACTGCACAGTTAAGTGGGACAAAGAATGTGGCTCAAGAGGCATCCACAAAAATAGGAAGTAAAGTGATACACAACTAGGCATCCTGCATTCAAGGAAATGCTGTCCAGTGAAGGCCAAATAGATGGTGAGATATGATATATTGATAGGAGTTGTCATATGCTCAGGGACAAATAAGAGCAAACCTTACAGCCATTGCTGCAAAAAGGAAACATGTTGATATTTGGGCAGCCAAGCTCTGATGGCTGTACAGAGATAATAGCAGAGATAATATTTGCAAAGGCCAGAGGATTAAACATATTCCATATATCAGGATAGGTCTTGGTTTTGATTTACATTTTTTTTAGGGATTGTGTGAGTTTTGGGTTGGTGGAAAGACAACAAATTTATGATAACTGATGGTGACAGAAAGCATGTGGAAATGTCTAGATGATTTGTCAAAGTCCTTTGATAGAATTGACATAAAAAGGTTTATTTAAAGAAAGGGGTTTTTTTTGCAAATGGTAAAACAACCAGGCAAATGATTTATATGAAGCAGAAGTTTGTTGTTCACATCCTTGGTCATTTTTAACAGACTTGGATGCCCATTGAGGCCCATCAGTGCTGCAGCATGTACAGTGGTACCTTGGGTTACATATGCTTCAGGTTACAGACTCCACTAACCCAGAAATAGTGCTTCAGGTTAAGAACTTTGCTTCAGGATGAGAACAGAAATCATGCTCCGGTGGTGTGGCAGCAGGAGAAGGCCCCATTAGCTAAAGTGGTGCTTCAGGTTAAGAACAGTTTCAGGTTAAGAACGGACCTCCACAACGAATTAAGTACTTAACCCGAAGTACCACTGTATAAAGTTTACAAGCCATTCAGAATAATGAGCAGGAATTAGGACAACTCTGGGAACTGACAGAAAACCAGAAGGTAAAATGAGAGGAGCAGAGGATGGACAACAGAGGTCAAAGAGACAAATGGGCTGGTAGTCTGAATGAGAAATGAACTTGCCTGATCATATTAATCACAGTCTGTGCTGTGTCAGACGAAACAGGACATACAGGTGTGCCTTTATCTAGAGCCGAGATGGGGGACCTCAGGCCTAGGGGCAAATTCAGCTCTCTTGGTCTCTTTATCCAGCCCCTGAGACTCTTTCCAGATCATGCCTTCTCCCCTTATTGCCTCTACTATGCACCCTTCTCTAGTGATTTTACCATGCTAGAATTTGTCCTTGAACTGTGATAATGCCTCTTGCTTGTCTACATTGAGGATGGAGGGTCTTGCTAATTCCACTTTTGTGACACCCAGGGCTCTTTTTCAGCTGGAACTCACCAGAACTCAGTTCTGGCACCTCCAGGTGGGCACCAGTGCCATTAAAAGAAAAAAGGGGGAGGTGTTCATGGTGAGTTCTGCCATCTCTTTTTCTAGAAAAATATCTTCGGGAACACCCAGCACTGTATGTAGCCCTTAAAGGGTTGGCTATGAGGGAATGCAGCCCCAATCCTGATCTAGAGAGAAATTTTGTAAAAATGAGATAGTAAATGCTATTGGCCTGTGATGACTGTGGAGTGTGTTGTTGTTTTTCATTGACACAAGGCATTTCCTACGAAACACATGACAGTGTAGAAACTGCCCATTTGCATTTTCCTGACATTGCCTTACCTGATAATTTTTTCATATTTTTTTCATGATCTTTCCCATGATGTAAAATCCACTTTTGGAAATTTAGCAGGAGTTTTAGTGCTCATTTCTGTGCTGCCTGTTTTCAGGAAAAAAATAAGCTTGCAACACTGTTAACCTGGAAAATTGTGGGATTAAATCTGGGGTGGTATGCTGGTGGTATTTCTCGCCATTTTCATGGGGGAACCATGGGGAGACAGAAGCCCACATGCACATGAATTTTATATATTCATTCATTTGAAAATTTATAACCAGCTCTGTCATAACATATAGCAAGGTGGGTTATGACATATAAAACATAGTACAATAAAATGATTATATAAGTAGCTGTAAGACATAAGCAAAAATACTAATATATAATTGGTTAGTTTAAATAATAATAATAACTATGTGATGCCCTGTCAAAACAGTACAGTTTTCAGAAGACATTTGAAATAATAATAGGGGTGTCATGTCAGAAAAATCTGCTGTTCTGTCACACAACTGGAAGTGAAAACCACAAAGTTCTGGAGATATGAAAGGAAAGCATGAAAAGCCATTTTTACACTTTGCTTTCATGGTTCTCCACCCTCAATACAGTCTGATTTTTGTCACCACAGATTAGGTGTGTGTGTGTGTGTGTGAGAGAGAGAGAGAGAGATAAAATGATTGAATGCTCTCTCTGGGATCATAGCTCACCAGTGCAAACAACCATATTCAAATGATCAATATTTTTCATCATTAATCTGAACATTAGTAAACAGATGGGATTTGTTCAGCATGTTGGTGGGGAAGATAGGTGAGAGTTGCTCTATTGTGGGGTCTGCTCTCCCCTCCCCATCTATAACTGGCTGTATATTTTCATCCTCAGATTACCAGAATTCCACTGAAGGTAACAGTATACTGTATTTAGGGGGCTGTACTCTGCAATTTTTGAAGTGATGCCAATTCTTTTTATGATAGGCTTTACAGTGCTATTGTGTGGGTTAATCTTCTAGGGTTGTTTGCTTCTGTAAGGTATTGTTATTCTGCCAAGGATAGTGCTAGATGAACTTCATGTTGCTCTGAGCCCTTTACAATTGTGAAACTACGACTTTGTGAACTGCACATTATAAATGATTTCCCAGGAAATGCATCACTTTAAATGCGCATATACTTCTGCAATTGTCAAGTTCATTTTTTCTGGTTCCTCCTTTTTTTGATGGGGGAGTGTCTGTTTTTAATTTGTTATTTCATTAATTATAGTTACTTTTACACATTTTAAAGACAGCTACAAAGTGCACCTAACTGGCAAAGGAAGCATAAAAGCAATGTTTGGATTAATGATTTCAAAGGGGATTCAGCAAGGTTTTGAGAAGCCATTCACAATACCAAATCGAGATAATAGCGACTTAATGGACTTAATGGCATGTGAACAAAGTGCTTGAAAACAGCACACTTTGGGTTTGTCACAGTCAATTTCACTTAAAACAAAATATGTTCTATTTTTACATTTTACATTTAAAGCTATTCTGCCTTAGGTTTTTATTACAAACGTCAGCTTATTTGCTTCTTCTGGTTTTGTATATATTACTGTGACTATTCATAACAATATCAGTGCTTAAAATCTATACATTGTGGCAGGGTGGTGATAAAATTCACTGTTCCTTCCTAATTTGGAAGGAAGAAAACAAACATTGACACCATAAATCTGTACTGACCCATCATATCTGAAAGTCACTGTCACAATTCATTGTCCTGACATTGACTAAATAAAAGGGAAGGATTGTGTTGTGCATGAGAGGAATTTTTGTCACAGGTTACTTCCTTTTATGAACCAAGGTGGGACAAAATGTTGGCTCTCGGTTTGCTACCCCATTCACATGTGGTGTGAATTATGGATATAAATGAGATGAGGAATATTGTTGAAATCTGCACTGCACAGAATAAATTTGGAGGGGGTGGGCTTACCATTTTTGTGCACACAGACATTTGGTCTCCTTGTTTTTAAAAGTGCTCTCTCTCTCTCTCTCTCTCTCTCTCTCTCTCTCAGAACCTATCTGAATCAGGCCAAAGGCCCATCTAGTCCAACATCCTGTTCTCACAGTGGCCATCCATACTATGGGAAGCCCATAATTAGAACAGGCTGGTGCTGAGCCCTCTCCCTACACGTGATCCCCATCAACTGATATTCAGATGCATATTGCCTCTGACAGTGGAGACCATCTCTACCTCTTGTGGGAGCAGATTCCATATTTTAACTAGGTGCTGTGTGAAGATGTATTTTCTTTGTTATTAACAGGGGTGTCATCTTGAATAAAATATTGGGGAGCAGGTAAGCCCTGCCCTGCATAATCAATCACAAAACTTGGTGCGCGCACACCCACCCACACCCACACACACACTATTTAAATGGCAATAGCCATCAGCTTTGTGGAGGGCAATGAGACCTCAGCCCCTAGGAGTTGGCTCCTACAGTCCTGAATATTCCAACATTTAGCTTCATTGGATGGTCCTGGGTTCTAGAACTGGAAGGGAGACTTAACATCTACTTTCTCCTCGCCCTGCATAATTTTATAACATGTAACACCCCTTACGCATCTTCCCCCTTCAAAATAAAAAGCGTCAAATAGTATAACCTGTCTACATAGGATAGTTGTTCAATTTCCTTGATCATTTTGGTTGCCTTTTCTCTGAACTTTCCAAGCTATATGACATCCTTTTTGAGGTGAGGCAACCAGAACTATACACACTATTCCTAGTGTGGTCACACCATATATCTGTATCCATTATGATATTGACAGTTTTATTTTTGATCTCTTTCTTAATGATCCATAATGTGGAATCCACCTTTTTCATAGCTGTTGCAAACATTAAACCTAAAGTATTGTTTCTGGTCAATCACCACCAGTTCAGATCCCATAGGCGTATATATGAATTTAGAGGGGGGGTTTGCCGGGAAATGCATTACTTTACACTTGCATACATTACATTCATTTGCCATTTTACTGTTCATTTGCTCAGTTTGGAAACATTGCAATCACAGAGAAACCCCAGAGCAAACCAGATGAGCAGTAAAGAAATGAAATGGGAGAAATCCCCTTGTCCCTAAATAAAAGTTTACATGAATCATAGCTAATTAAACAATGAGGCTTTCTCTGCATGGAGAAAAGGCTTAAGGGAAATTTGACAACAAAACTGTTGCGGTGGAAAAATGAGAAGAATGACTGATTATCTTCCAAGGCACTGGTGCCCACAATCAATAGATTCAAACTGAAGTACAGCAGATGTAGACTGGCCATCGGGGCGGGGGGAATGATGACTTCCTAATTGTATGAATGGCTGAGCAACGAAACAGGTCTCCCAGTGAAGTTATATAATTACCTTTTGAACAGATTTGGATGGAGAATCTATCAGGAAAGGTTTGTGCATAGGATATCTTGCCAGTTTAGAAGTGTGAGCTAAATGACCCTTGGTTCTCTTCTATCTCTATAATTTGAATGGCGTACACTCTATTAACACAGTAATAAAAGATACGTTACAGGGAGAGCTGCTGATAATGTCAACATTTCATTAGTGACACTGCGATTAAATTTCTGTCAAGCTTAGGAGCATCAATTATATGTTAGGATATGAATCAAAATAAATGGCAAAATTGATTTAAATAGTCTATGTTCACTATTCCTAACTTAGTTCTATCATCATCTGAAAGCACAGGCACAAGTGGCATGTGATACAGTGCTCCTATAAGTGCTCCTATATGGCTCCCCTTCCGGTCCTCATCACTGTTGCAGGGAAAGGAACCATGTACTCATGCAAAGACTCATGCCACATAATCCTTTCTGTTGCAGTCAGCAAAGAGAAGAAGGTTGGGTAGGTGACCCTTCTTCCTCAAGCTGCCTTAGGGTGTTCACTGGGAAGGAAATATTAACACCCCTGACTTCTTGTACCACCTACCAGTTATGAGCAAGGTAACCATGCTCATGCATGCATCCAGTTAGCTAAATCAACCAGCACCACATCCCTGCTTGCTTTAACACTGAGAGGTTGGTGGGAAAGGTGTCCTCTTAGGCCAGTTGTGAACCTCATCCCCAAATATCCTGCTCGGTCCTCAAGCAGGAAGCTAACTAGTTCACCATGGATATATATTAGGATGGGTGGGTCACCATGTTGAATCCAGAGACACAGTTGAGAAGGTGGTGGTGACACATTAAGGATGCCTCCTTCTGATTGCTTGGCCTTCTCAATAAGACATTGGCTCCAGGCTACTGTGGCTTTATCCCAGTTTCGGATCAAAAACCAAAGAGCAACATCCAAGCAGCCAGTATTATTCAGGGAACTATTATTCAGGGAATGTTCACCATTAGGTAGGTTAGCTAGATGGATGGATGGATGGATGCATAGTTTGGCATGAACCCAAAGAAGATTACCAGGCAATTACGCTGAACTATGGCAAGAATTAATCTGTCTGTGCAAGACAGATTGCTAAGTAAATAAGAAAAAAAATGATTCAAGAAACTTAATACATCTGATAAAAGCATCCCTGAAAGCTCCAGTTACACAGTTCATTTAAATCCCTTTTCAAAAACAGCAGCATCACCAAATTACTAACTAACTGGAGCCTAAAAGTTCTCTATTGGAAAGCTAAGCAATTCTACAGGGTTATTTCAAATTATATTACATGTGCAGGAACTCAGTGAAGAAGGCAAATTCTGCATCCCACTTTCCCCTACAAGACCTTCTGATACAATAATGCAATATGTTTAAGGAAGAAACAGGAATATTTTATAGACCAGCAAGACTGAATGGGATTAGGATTTTATATGATTTCTTCTTTTTTTATAAGATATTTATTAAAGTTTTAAAGATTTATATAAAATAGAAAAAACAAAAGAACAAACAGAAACAACAAAAGTACATACAAAACACATACAACAACAAGTATAATTTCAATCCCCTATATTCATAAAACTTACTTTCCCGACCTCCTCATACCTCCCCTTTCTGTATTCCAATCTCTAATTAGTTCAATTCAGCAAATCCTTCCCCTAATTTCTATATAATTTTTGACCTTTCTTTTCTTAATACATAATCATTACAGCTAAAAACCACTTAATTTCAAAATCAACATCGTTCTAACATTCAATAATTTTACAATGTTTCTTAAGGTAGTCCTTAAATTTCTTCCAATCTTCTTCCGCCGTCTCTTTTCCCTGGTCTCGGATTCTGCCGGTCATTTCTGCCAGTCCCATATAATCTATTACCTTCATCTGCCATTCTTCCACGGTGGGTAGATCTTCTGTCTTCCAATACTTTGCGATGAGTATTCTTGCTGCTGTTGTAGCATACATAAAAAATGTTCTGTCCTTCTTTGACACCAATTGGCCGACCATACCCAGGAGAAAGGCCTCTGGTTTCTTCAAAAAGGTATATTTAAATACCTTTTTCATTTCATTATAAATCACTTCCCAGAAAGCCTTAATCCTTGGGCATGGCCACCAAAGGTGAAAGAATGTACCTTCAGTCTCTTTACATTTCCAACACTTATTATCAGGCAAGTGGTAAATTTTTGCGAGCTTGACTGGGGTCATGTACCACCTATAAATCATTTTCATAATATTTTCTTTTAAGGCATTACATGCCATAAATTTTATACCAGTGGTCCACAACCGTTCCCAGTCCTCAAACATAATGTTATGACCAATATCTTGTGCCCACTTGATCATAGCTGATTTAACTGTTTCATCCTGTGTATTCCATTCCAACAGCAAGTTATACATTTTTGACAAGTTCTTAGTTTTGGATTCTAACAATTCTGTCTCCAATTTTGATTTTTCCACCTGGAAACCAAGGATTTTATATGATTTCTTACTTATCTCACTTTCAGGTACAAATTTATGAGAGTTCTATATTAAAGTTGAAGCATTTCTTCATAGTTACTAAATTGACATGTTGTCTAGCATCTTTAGTTAAGTTTGCTATAACAATTTGGCTACTGTAATGCTCTACGATTACATTTGCACAGGCGTGCAAACCCGAATAAAATAGGGTGGGCAGGTAAGCCCGCCCACATAATAAATCACATGACACGGTACACACACACACACACACACACACACACCCATACCCCATTTGAATGGCAATGCCCATCAACTTTAGGGGGGCCCAACCTCCTCAAATATTTTATTGGAGGGGATGAAGACCTTTTAGCCCCTAGGAGTTGGCTCCTACACATCTACATAAAAATATTCTGTCACTGCCACTTATGATGACCATGCCAACTTTGCTATGAACACTTGAAGGACTGCCGGATCTGCTAAAATGTAGGATGAAGCAATAGCATCTTAGAAACCAGGAGGGCCTTGTTGGAAGTTGATTCACAGAATGTGTTACTCATTTCCCTTTCAGATTTCTCTACTAACAAAGACTAACATAAACAGCATCAAGCTGTGTTACTTTTATTGTTGTTATCTGCTCTGAGCCCGGCTTCAGCTTCGGCTGGGGAGGGTGGGATATAAATAAAATTGTATCATCATCATCATCATCATCATCATCATCATCTACTAGTTTATTATATTAGTAGCTTTCATTGTTAAAGATGCTTTCCAGAAATCCCAGATATCCTTAGATTAGGTAACACTAAAATAGTGACTTGATCTGTAATAAGACTGCGATTTTCAACACAGTGGCCTGGTTCACATGACACACTGAGCCAAATGTGTGGACTTTCACAGATGAGCTCACAGTTGATTTGTTCCTTTCCAGTCTAGGCTAGGTCCAGTTTGAAACAAACATTATTTCTTCCACTGATTTCAACTCATGACATTCAAGGCACCAGAGTCAGCATGTAAATTAGGAAAATGCAGAATTCATTAATCCCAACTTCTAGACAATGGATCACACCTAATTATGTGCAGCCTTAGAGAGTTATGTGACAATCACAGGACATTTTTTTTTCTACACTGCAGTTAATGAATGGGTATGAGAAAAAACACATGTTCAAATCTCTGCATTTCACATAATACATTAAAGCTATTCTGTCAAAAAAAATGACCTTAAATGTCTCCTCTAAATTCATAAATACGTGTTTCAATTTTCTCTGAATAAAAATCTGCTGAGTAACACTGTTTGTCAGGCATCACACAAATAATAAAAGTACTGGCACCCTTTTAGCACATTTCTTTTTCTCTCTCCTCCTCCACAAATCAACAATAAAATTAATAAGAATAGGGACATTACCTGATTGTGTGTTTTCTTCAGCAACCCAAATGTGTTATAAAGTAATTTTTCATGAATATATTTTCACATTTCATTGAACACCTAGTGATACTGATGAGAACAAATACAATTTGATCGCTGCCTCGCATAAACCTGTAAAAAATACAATAATATTTTCTGAACTCTGCATTATTTTCTGAAATCTTAGCATCATTGGCAGTCAGATCCACATCACTCTAAAATGGGCACAATGGCTGAAAGTATATGTGAAATAAATCGACTCCCCCATTCAAATAATAACAACAACAACCCAGTTATTGTATAGAGAAAAGGAAATCAACAGCAAAAATTAGATTAGCAAATCAGGGACTGTTCAAAAATAAGAAAGTGTCTGTCTTACAAGTGAACTTTGATAATATTTAAAATATTTATTCTCAATCATACATGCATAATAGGAAATACTTACATAATGATTGCGTAATGCTGGTATGAGAGCGCAAACACTTTAAAAGGGCTGTGCTTCAATGTATTGCTTTTTTTACACTGGAGATGATCAAGGAGGAGATGATCTGGCAGTAAGTAGTCTTATTTCAATAATTATTCTATAAATAGTTAAATAAATATAACTGGACCTTGCCTAGTGATAAAGTACATTTGTTGGTAGCTTGGATCCTGAAAGCAGCTGGTAAATGCATATGGTAGGTGAAATCTGCAAGGTCCAGGGCTTACAGCACTAAAACATTATCCTTTCTTTCTCCCTGGCATGTGGGAAAGGGGCTAAAAATGAGAGTTCTGACACACAGGGGTGGTAGTGATCAGTGAATGTAATAAAACCCCAATTTCCAAAACTCAACAATTACAAAATTCATCCTGTTGTTAGGTCTAATGTGGTATCATTCCTAAATTTGATGTATCTAAAAGACTGATTCATATTAATAGATCTTGATTGATTTGCATTATGAAAACAACAACCCAGGTAATAAGCACGGGAGAAACACAAATATGGAACTCCTTGCGCTGTGATGCCTCCCAATAGCTCCATAGTGTCAACATCAGTTTATACGTTAATGCAGTCTTTCTCAACTTTGAGTTCCCAGGTGAACTACAGTTCCCATCATCCCTGACTACTGGCCATGCTGGCTCGGAGTGATGAGAGTTATACTCCAACAACATCTGGGAAACAAAGGTTGAGAAAGGCTGTGTTTAAGAATAAGCAACAAATTGGCAAGCTGTGGTTTGCACCATTTCCCAGTGATGTAGCACCGTTATCAAAAGATTACACATAATCCCAACACAGGTTTATGGTCCTATGTTATGGACCCATGGAGTTCAATTAAGTTCACTCAGAAAGGTAAAAGAAATTTGTGCACAGATGATGATTGCAGCAACCTATCTCTTTAATCACTCTTGTAAGAATCTGTCTTGAATTGCTTGATTTATATATAAATATAATGGTGAACTTTTAATTTGAAGGTTGGGGTTTTTTTTTTAGGTGGGTGTTGTTTAGTTTTCCTTAGTAACTAAATTAAATTGTCCATCAAATTTAATCAGTCAGTTTGTGACAAGGTATCCCATGGGCACATTTTACTGTAGGTGTCATTATCATTGCCTTCATAAATCACCATAATAGAACTCCATAGTGCCAGGCTATTGCAGAGCATCACATGATAAATCCCTAATAAATTGGTCTGGATTTTCTAAAATAAGAACAGCTCAATCTTCTGAACATAAAAATACAAGAACAATACTGCTTCCTGGCGCAGAAACAAACAGGTCGGGTGTGTGTGTGGAGCGCATTTGTGAGACAGACTGGAAATGTAGCATGAAGCCACTTCCAGCTAAAAGTCTGGTGTAATTGCCAGAGGTTGGGAGGAGTGAGAAGACGTTACTTAGGTGCTGTCCCATACCTCCCCACCCCTTTATTCTCAAGCAAGGCAAGAGATAGATCAATGAGAGACAGCCGGAATTGGGAGTGGCCTAGTTTGGAGGTTCTTTTGGACAGAAAAAGAACTTTGTCAGTGGCAGCAGCTCGGCAGTGGCATAGCAACTGCAGAGGCAAACTCACTGGCCTCATAGAATCATAGAATTGCAGATTTGAAAGGGACTCAATAAGTCATCTGCTTCAACTCCCTACAGTGCAGAAATCACAGCTCAATAATCATTTCAACGTAGTCCATTCCACTGTTGAACAGCTCTTATAATCAGAAAGTTATTCATAATGTTTAGTTATTCATGATGCTTGCGCCATCTTCCATGTGGCAGCCCTTTACATATTCAAAGATATATCTTTTCTTAGTCACTTCTTCTCCAAGCTAAACATACCCAGTTCCCTCAAACGTTCCTCATAAGGCTTGGTTTCCAGACTCTTTGTGAACTTAGCTGTCCTCCTCTGCGCATGTTCTAGTTTGTCTTCTTGAACTGTGGTGCACAAAAATGAACACAATATTCCAATCTTGGGGCCTCAATTTTTTTTGGCAACCTGTGTGACACCAAAATTCAACATACCCACCCTTCTTGCCTTCCATTCCACCTGCCCACAGACTGTCTTGCCAGAGTGGTGCATGCTCCCGCTTGGACTACTGCAATGCGCTCTACGTGGGGCTACCTTTGAAGGTGACCCGGAAACTACAATTAATACAGAATGAGGCAACTAGACTGGTGACTGGGAGCGGCTGCCGAGACCACATAACACCGGTCTTGAAAGACCTACATTGGCTCCCAGTACGTTTCCAAGCACAATTCAAAGTGTTGGTGCTGACCTTTAAAGCCCTAAATGGCCTCGGTCCTGTATACCTGAAGGAGCGTCTCCTCCCCCATCGTTCTGCCCGGACACTGAGATCCAGTGCCGAGGGCCTTCTGGCAGTTCCCTCATTGCGAGAAGTGAGGTTACAGGGAACCAGACAGAGGGCCTTCTTGATAGTGGTGCCTGCCCTGTGAAACGCCCTCCCTTCAGATGTGAAGGAAATAAGCAGCTATCTTATCTTTAAAAGACATCTGAAGGCAGCGCTGGTTTAAGGAAGTTTTTAATATTTAATGCTGTATTGTTTTTAACACTCGATTGGGAGCCACCCAGAGTGGCTGGGGGAACTCAGCCAGATGGGCGGGGTATAAATAATAAATTATTATGATTATTATTATTATAAGATTTTTGGTATCCTCAAGGCTCCGCACCTAGTGCAACTGAACTGGTCATGTTTGCCTAAATCTGCCTGTGGTGCAGCTATTACCTTCCCATTCCACATTAGGATTATAAATATTAAGTGGATTCCTTTCATCCATTGCACACAACTAAGCATGTTCAACCATCCGAACCATGCAGTCAGGGCTTAACCTATCCAAGGGCATATCACTGCCAAGATTTCAGGCTACCTAAGTGTGGTTCTGGTCACAGTCTTTAATGGCACCTCCTCATACCTCTATCAGTCCATCATCTTCAGATGCTACCCCAGCCATGCCTGTAGCAGTGATGTGGCTGGACATTTAAGAAAGAAAAGGAATCCACATTGCAGGTAATAAAATAAAACATCCTATTCGAGATATATAG
Organism: Podarcis raffonei; assembly: GCF_027172205.1. Taxonomy (NCBI): domain Eukaryota; kingdom Metazoa; phylum Chordata; class Lepidosauria; order Squamata; family Lacertidae; genus Podarcis; species Podarcis raffonei. The sequence goes on along the minus strand of NC_070605.1, from coordinate 50,837,312 downwards.
GTAGGCTACCTAACTAGGAATTAGCTGAGGCATGGTAAGCTTAGGGGAGAAAGTAGTGGGAAAGTTTGAAAGACTGCCAGAGAAATGTATTAAAGAGAGTTAAAATTAATACTGTTTGTTCAGTCAATTCTTTTAGTCAAGCAACAAGGCTTTATATTAATGTGTGTTCTCTGGTAATTGTTTTGAATACAAGGGAATGATTGGAAAGGGGACCAAAACCAAGTAAGTAAACTATTAGACTCTACTGCAAATCAGTGATGCACAGAAATGAAATGAGGTGGAAGCATTTAATAAGATGCCACAAATATATCTTTCCACTGCCCCCTAAAAAAGTTAAAATTAATATGCTATGTCAAAAACAGGATTACCACAGACAAAAATTCAACATAAAGAATTATGTTGGGGTGGATTCTAATCAGATGAATCACAACTAGGTTAGTAGTTGCATAGGATATGTTCATTAGAGAAAGAGTAAGAATTCATTTCAAAAGGATTTATTCATGGAGTTTGGTGCTTCTGACCAGAACAAGATTTTCCTGCTTCAAACTGCCTCTTTCACTTATGTATAAGCCACTCACGGAATGCCATTGTCTTTTTAAAAAGCAGCTTAAAACCCCAAGCATATTCTCGTAATAAGGATATCATATCCAAATCAATTTATCATCAAGTTTTAGAGTGGCGTGTATCTGTTCTGAAATTTGCACATCATTCACAAATGCCTGGGTTAGGCTGCCTAAAAGCTTCTGCAAATGTTCATCAGGAGTGACATCATCATTGTCTACAGCATGTTGCTTGCCCGCACCATGTGACTGTAACATCATTTCACAGTCCACATCCTCTCTCATGGGTGCCTTCACTTCTTACCAAACTCCAGGATATTAAGCTAATTGGGGAATAACAAAACACTGGGTCATTGATCCACTATCTGCTCCACAGCAAGGACATGACAGGGTAGGAGGGGTACTCATGGACTTCCTACTTAGGTTGATGTTCTGGCTGTGGAGGAGATCTTGAGTTGGTGTGTCAGGGCTTTGCCTTTCCAGTCTTCACTCTCCTCCCAACAGGCAGAAATCACCATTGCTAGAAGGAGGCATGTCTGGGGTGTTGTTGTTTTTTGCAGGGGTGCCCCCCCACAAGTGATAGGCATCTTTTCTTTCAAGGATAATAGGATCCTGTTTTCTACTCTGACCTTCCTTCCAAAGGTGAAGTGTCTATACACTTGTACCCCACAGAAACAACTTCACACTTCTCTGAATTCTTCAATGCAGATGTGCAGCCAGGCAAAGTGTAGGGGGGAAAGCATTTGCTTTAGAAAACTGTGCACAAACATACATATATTCATGAAAATCACTTTGTAAAAGTTGCTATATTAAACAAAATTTCATAGAGAAATGTGCTTATTAGAAGAAATTCACACAAAAAATGTTTATGGTTTTTTCCCCCCTTGTAAAATTGCAAACTAATGTGGAAATGTGGATCCATAAATTTAAGCCAGGAAAAATGAGAAACTGAGAGAAACTGAAATTGAGAGGTCCACCTAAGGAATGAAAATGGTGGCTCTGTAAATGAATATATGCATGCAGATCCTATTGCAACAAACCATCTCTTTATAATTCCATTAAAACATTTGAGGAGGTGTCTTATATGCTCATTTGTTGATATAGTTTCATAATGAAGAACAGCCACATTGTGGTTGGCAGGAGTAAAAACATCTTTACAATGCTGAAGGCGGTATTGTTAATGGTTGGTGTGGGTGGGTGGGGGTGTGTAGTAAGTATTGTGCCAATAAAGTACCTTGAGTGCTACTTTGTAAAAGGTAACAGAATCAGGCAATTAGATTATTTCAATCTTCACACAGGTTTCTGTGAAGTGGTACTATTATTTAAAAGTTGCACCTTCTTAACATCTAAAAGATCTGGCTCATCAGTTCTCTGTATATGCAAGTATGCATAGCTGTCAAGCGTCCCTTATTTGGCGGGACAGTCCCTTATCCCAGCGCCATGTCCCGCTGTTGTCCCTTATTGATGATGTCCCTTAAATAAGCTACTGAAGGTAATGGGGCCCTTTCTATGTCCAGCTGTCCTTTGTCAACAACAAATTGTTGCTTTTTTGTGTTGAATATATGCTATATGGTAATTTATGGACCTAATAGGTATCTAAAGCCATTTGCATGCAACAAAATATGTATTTTTTTTATTTTTTTTTAAATATTTTATTAAGGGTTTTCTTGTTTTACAGTGTAAGTGTAATGCCTCGTATTTTTTTTTTCTTCCATGTAACAATTTTACAAATCTGTTTCATTTGATGAGGCATTAGGGAGAGAAGAAAAGAAAAAAGAAAAAAAAAAGGAAAGGGGGTGGAGGGAGGGGAGATGGATGGGGGTGGGGTCGGGTAGCGGTGTTTCTGTTATGCTTAATGTATGTAGAGTTTGGTGTCAGCGTGCTTGTGTTGTTCACTTGTGTTCCTTTGGTGGTGAGAGAGGTTGGGGTTGGCCTAGGGTGTGATTGTTTGTTTGTGATTGGCTGTGGTGATCTTTGTTTTCGTGTGTGAGTGAGGTGGGTGGGTGTTTTGGATCAGGTTAGCCATATTGATTTGTATGCTGTTGGTGGATTATTGTCGTTGTCCTGTTGGGCTGTGTATGTGATAAAGGGGAGCCATACCGGGGTGAAGGTGTCTTCTTCTGTTTGTCCCCGTGTCAGTTTCAGTTTATTAGTTAATTTTTCTAGTAGGGCTGTTTCCCATACTATTTGGTACCATTGGTCCATGCTTACTCCTGACAGGTCTCTCCAGTGTCTGGTTATGGTGTTTCTGGCTGCTGAAAGTAGGTGGGTTATGAGTTCTTTGTGGTGTAAATGGGCATTGTTGTCTTGGAAGATGTTTAGTAGGGCCAATTCTGGGGTGACGTCTAATACTTGTTTAGTTATTTTACATATTTCTTGTATGGCTATTGTCCAGAATAGTTGGATTTTGGGACACTCCCACCACATGTGGAGGTATGTGCCTGTGGAGGTGCACCCTCTCCAGCATTTTGGTGAGGTTCCTGGGTGTATTAGCGCTAGTTTCCTTGGTGTTAGGTACCACCTGTAGGTGAGTTTCAGTGTGAGTTCTTTTCTTTTCGTTGATATGGATTTAAAGGGGGGTTTAGACCACATTCTGGTCCATTGAGTGGGGTTAATCTCATAGCCTATGTCATTCTCCCATTGTTTTTTGATTGCGTCTAGGGGATTTGCGGGGTTTTGGAGTAGTATTTTGTATATTGCGGATACCGCCCCTTTACCGTTTCCCTTTGTTGTTAGGAGGAGGTTTTCAAAGGTTGTCAGGGGTCTAGTTGCTGCTGATTTTACTGTTGGGTTGTTTAAGAGGGCATGTAGTTGGTGTTGTGTTAACCAGGGCATTTGGGTGTCTTCTAGTTTGTCTTGTATTTCTTGTGTTGACAAGGGTTTGTTATTTTTATAAAAGTCTATTAGGCGATATAAGCCTTTGGTTCGCCAGGTTTTTATCTGGAGGTTTTGTGCTGCATGGTGGAATAATGGGTGGTACGCCAGGGGGATTAGTGGGGATGGGGTTGGGGATAGTTTGCCTATTTGTGTTTTCCATGCTTTGAGCATGGTCTGTGTGTACCTGTTAAGTGTTGTGGGAATTTTCTTTAGTTTGTTTGGGAGGAGTGGGTATGTTGTGGTGCAGGTATTTTCAATTGTGTCCCTCTCTAGGTGTACCCATTGTTTTGTCTCATCTTCTAGTATGTATGGGATTATATGGCGTATTTGGTTGGCAATGTAATATGCTTCTATGTTGGGGATTCCCCATCCTCCTTCTGAGGTGAGGAGGTGCAGGTATTTGGGGCTTATTCTTGGTTTTTTATGTGAGAAGATGAAAGAGTGTAGTTTTCTCTGCCAACTGCGGAGTTGGGTTGAGGGGATCCAGATTGGGAGGGTTTGGAATAGGTAGGTTAGTTTTGGGAGTGTGATCATTTTGATCATGGCTGTTTTGTCTGAGAGAGTGAAATTCATGTTATTCCATCTCTTTAAGTCTTTGTTAATTTGTCGCCACAGGGGCTTGTAGTTGTGGAGGTACAGTTTATTGAGGTTTCTGGTTATTTGTACCCCTAGGTATCTGAACTTGGTGTGGCAGAGTTTTATTTTGGTGACCTTCGTGAGTTCTTTTTGGGTGTGAGGAGGGGTGTTGAAGCACATAGCTTCTGACTTTGTAAAATTTACCTGTAGGCCCGACACCATTGCAAATGTGTTGAGTTCTCTGATTAGGGAGGTTGCTGTGCTTATGGGGTCTGGTGTTGTGACCATTAGGTCATCTGCAAAGAGCCCTAATTTATAGGTTCTGCCTTTTATTTCCACTCCCTTGATGTCTGTGGCTGCTCGGATGCGGATTGCTAAGGGTTCCAGAGCCAGGATAAATAAGAAGGGAGACAGTGGGCATCCTTGTTTCGTGCCTCTTTGGATAGCTATAGTATTAGAATCCATATTGTTAGTTCTGCATTTTGCTGAGGCTTGGGAGTATATTTGTTTGAGGGTTTGTAGGAAGTTGGGGCCAAATTTCATGTTAGTTAGTACTGCTAATATGTATTTCCACTCTAAGCAATCAAAGGCTTTGAGGATGTCTAGGGACATAATTGTCAATGGGAGTTTAGTTGCCTTGCTGTGTTCGATCAGGTTCAGTAGTTTCCTGATGGGGTCTGTTATATTGCGGCCAGGGACAAAGCCAGTCTGGTCTGGGGCTATTAACTTGTGTAGGAAGATTTTTAGGCGGTTGGCCAAGATTGATGTGAATATCTTGTAGTCTTGGTTTATTAATGAGATTGGGCGGTATGATTCTACTTTGAGGCTGTCTTTTAGTGGTTTTGGGATGGAGACTATTTTGGAGTGGGTCCAGGTTTTGGGGGTGGGGCCCCCTTTTATGATGTCGTTGAATAGGCGGGTCATGTAGGGCATCAAGGGTTCTTTGAATTTCCTATAGAATTCTGCTGTGAAGCCGTCTGGGCCTGGGGCTTTGTGTGGTTTCAGGTTTTTGAGGACCACTTCTATTTCCTCTGGGGTGATAGGGCTGTCCATGAATTCCTGTTCCTCATCAGTTAGGGTAGGCATGGTCAGTCCTGCTAGAAATGTTCTGATTTCCTTCTCTGGTGGGTTATGGGAGGTGTATAGGTTGGAGTAGAATTCTGCAAATTCTGAGGATATTTCTTCAGGGGAGAATGTTATGTTGCCGTCTTTTTTGGTGATGCAGTGTATTCTTGTTTTGAGTGCTTTTTTCCTACATCTATTTGCTAGTAATCTGGAGTTTTTCCCTCCATATTCGTAGAAACGTTGTTTAGAATATAGAATGTTGATCATTGTTTTGTTAATTTCTAGGGAGTCTAGTTCTCTCCTTTTTTGTTCTATAAGTTTGAGGAGTTTTTTAGATCCTGTTTGTTTGTAGCGTGTTGAGAGGGCTGTGATGTCTTGTTCTATTTTGCTAATTTTTGAGGAGGTTTGTTTTTTAAGGGATGTTTTCTCTTTTATGCAAGCTCCTCTGGTGACCGCTTTCATTGTGTCCCATAGGAGGGGGGTTGTTATATTGTCTACATCGTTTTCCTTGAAGTAGTTTTGGAGGGTTTTTGTGAGACTCTCTCTAATTTGTTTGTTTGTAGTTAGGATGGGACTGAAGGACCATGATGGGGTGGTTTGTGTTCCTTCTCCTATTTTAACGGTGACTTCTACTGGGGCGTGATCTGTGATTTTAATGTTACCTATGTTTGTTGATTCCACTGAGGGGATCAGACCCTGTGTGAGCAGAATGCTGTCCAGTCTGGACACTGTATCGTGACGTCCCGATTGGAATGTATGGCTGATGTCTCCCGGGTTTTGCTCACCCCAAATGTCGTAGAGACCCCTGTTTTTTAGCATTTTTAGTAACTTGTAGGAGTTCCTAGTTGTTGGGGGTTTCCTTCGGAGCAAAATATGTATTTTATCAAAGTAATTGTTGATCCCTTATTTTGGCAGCTGATCCCTTATTTTCGAGGCTGCTGGTCCCTTATTTTCAAATCTGTAAGTTGACAGCTATGAGTATGTGACTTAAAGAAAATCCATGCTAAAATGTATGCAATGACAACAGTGTGATGACTAAAAGCATGCAGGAAGCAAGCCATTGGCTCAGTGAGGTTTCAGGGTGTCTGCCAGCAGCTCAGATCAAGATTCTAAACCAGTCTGCAATTACATAAGGTCCAGATCCAAAATGGGTGCTATGGTTCCAGGTCACCTGATCCTGCTGGGCTAAAGTAACAATTCACATGCAATAGGCTGCAGACATTTGAAGCATATATCCAGCTGCATTACAATATTGTGTCCACTTGGAGTATGCCAAGTGGTCCAAGAAATACATTTTCTTCCACCTTTCTCATAACAGGAAGAATGTGGATGCCATGAGTGCATCTTAATCCAAGATGCTATCCTTTTTTCTCTTTTTTTAACAACATAAATAAACTTTCTCCTCCACACCAGGACAAACTTCTGCCACTGAAGTCAAGAAGAAACAAAAGTAAGCAGGTAAGGCATTTTGTCTCTTGGCAGAATTGGGATCACCACAGGGCCATAGCTCATCATTAGAGCATTTTCTTTGCACGGAGAAGGTTCAGTTATTGGCATCTCCAGACAGAGCTATCTGAAACCTTGGAGAACCATGGACAGTCAGTGTGGACAATACGGACCAATACTTGGTATAAGACAGCTTCCTTAGTTGCTATGATGCTACATACAATTTTTGTATGCAGTGTATCAAAAAATGGAGATTGCAGAAGAAACAAATGTATAATAAATGCAAAAGAGTTTCAAATTATTATTATCATTATCATTATCATTATCATTATTATCATTTTTATCATTATTATTAATTCCCTACCCATCTGGTTAGGAACTGTCAGGTGGAAGAGAACTGATGATAGGTTATAAGCATCCTCACAACAGAGGCAGTTTTAGGGTGGCATGACCAGTGTGCTCCCATTGGGTGATGTGCTGCGGGGGCACCATACAAAGCTGTAGAGGAGGGTGTGGGAGGCAGGGGGGATGAATTCTAGCATTGTACAGGGTGCTGCTAATATAGTGTGAGATAAAAGGAATCACTTCCTAAAGAGAGGCACATATCTACCTGAACTGTGCATATCTGCTGATTGAAATTGAAAATGCTGGTGAAGACGGCTTAACAATTATGTTGTCAACTAATGCAGTAGTGTTGCCAATGTAATAATATCACTGTCAAAGCAATTTCTGAGCACAGAAGATTTAAATAAGCTATTGCCTAAATAAAGCTATGTATGAACCAAATTGTAGACTTATTGTCTATGTGGTAGGGGGAACGATCAATAAAAAAGCTCAGGTAACAAATGGAATAGGGTGGATGTGGAGGAACTCCCTGAAACCACCACCTTGAAATAGATCAAGCTGATCTAGCTGAAACTTAGAGGGAGTCCTGAGTTCTTTAGGAAGGTCACAAGTCACATAGATGCTGCAATCCAGCACCCTAGGAGGGATCCCTAATGAACTCAATGGGACTTACTTCTGAATAGATATGCACTGGAAAAACTCCAGAGGGCTCAGATGTGACCCAGAGTAAGGTATGCCAGTGAGAACTCCCAAGGTGAATTAAACATATGCTCCAGTTTCACAAACTGCTTTTCTGCCTCGTTTTCTATTATGTCACTTCAGCAACACAGGTTTATTCAAGCCTAGTCAAAATAACATTATATATTATTAGTACAGTAGTGTTAGCGTTATTAGTGTTGTTATTGTCCCTGCTGGTTGATGGTTGTTGACTTTCTCCCATTCTTTTCTGAATAACAATAGTTTAAAAATAGCTTGCAGTGTAGCATAGTGAGGAAGTTGGTATTTGGGGGGGGGGGAATCGAAGTGGCATACCTCTTCTTGATGTAGGGTTGCAACCAATACTGTAGGTTTGCAGAGCATTGCACTCATACAAAGTGATCTACTTCTCTTAACCCTGCTGCCCTCTGTTCCCTTTCAAAATCTGCTCCGGAAGATTGCAGCAGCAACGTCCTCTTCAAATTAAAGAACTGGCTGTCTCTGCACATACTTTCAGCTAGGATTCTTCCTGTAATTCTAGAACCGAACTCATAGTCCTACCACGGAAATCCTTTCTTGATGTTCCAAACCTCCAGTTTCCTCATCACAGCTGTCTAATAAAGAGAACACCTTTTTATTGTGGCTATTGTTAAATAATTGGGAGTCAGAATTCTTGAGGAAACCTGTCAGACATCTACCAATATGTATGTTGTATTTTTAATTCTTTTTTTCCTAAGCTGGCCTGAAAATGTCAACTTGCAGAGAAGGGTGAGGCATCCATTTTAGAAAATACCTTGCCCGGTATTGGGGGACCTCAATAATTTGGACTATCAGAGCAGCGCGGCTAACAATACTGGAAATTGCAAGTATGGCCAAATCAACATATCAACATATGCAAGTATGGCCGAATCAACATATATGGTCTACTGAAGAAATGGGCACATTATACAAATTGAATGCTTTTCAAAATGGGATTCCTTTATTACCTCTTATAATAATTATTATGTGTTTGGGAGATTGGGTATTTTATGTTTAACACTAGGAGATATATAAAAATGCATGTATAATAATTATTATTAAACTTTTCAATAAGCAAATAAGTGAAAATTTCCCATATGGGCTTGTTTGGTCCAGTTACAATGGTTCTTCTTTCCTAAATAATAAGACAAATTCTCTTGTCCATTCTGCAGTAAACAATATCATAAGCTATCATAAACTAATATCATAAATTGAAACCTATGTTAAAAAACAACAAAACACTTCCCTCAGTGCAGAAGACTTTTGTCAAAGTCACTAGCTGCAAAGGTCACCAATAAAGAGAATGCTGTAGACATGACTTGACAGTTTGAAACCAGATGACTGGCAGACACAATCGAGGCTCATGATGCACTTGGTCTGTGTTTGTTTGCTTCCCTCCTGAGAAATGTCCTGGGAAGTTTAATTCAGATAGACCAAATATACACTGAAGTACACTATCACCCATGTTGTGTGTAACTATACAGAGGGGTATTTTCGCCCTCTGTTTGACCTCCCCCTTTCAGTTATATTTTGTTCACATACCTTAACTGTGCATCCAATATATCTTGTACCACTGCCTAAAATGGGACTTCCAGTAAGCCGACGCCACAAAATATCTTTCTCTGTAGTTTGAGTCTGCAAGGGGTGGGGGAATACTTTGGGTAACCTGATGCCATTGTAACACCTACTGGTTCACAGATGGGCAGTCTCACCCACCTGTCAAAATGCCCCACCAGCTGAAAAAGGGTCTCAGCTCTGGTATAAAGTAGAAATGTTTCAATGATCTGGATGTATGCAGATACCCCATCCTACTCAGAATGCAGATTCTAAAATTAGCACTTGGATCATTCATGGTTTATATATTGAAACTCCAGAATATTCATTTTTGCAAAGAAGAAGAAAAAGAACAGCATTTGTATAATTGTTTAGATTTTCAGAATTTAGAGTAATGTGTTCAGCTTTGATGAATACAAAGCTCATAGAAGATGCTGGATTTTTTTTATTTTTTTAAAAAAACAATTTCCTTTGTTTTTTATATCAGTCTATTTAAAAATAGCACAATGTTCTAGCTTTTAACACAACTCAAAAAATAAATAAATGATTTTTTGATTGATTTTTTTTTCCAATTGGGAAATTTCTAAAGTTCTTTCTTTTCAGTTTCCCTAGGCCAATGTCTATTAAGTTTATGCAATTGTGTCCTAAACACTCATATATTGATTACAGTGTTATATTTAACTGATGTTATTTCAAAGTAAAGTGGAACGTCACTATACCTTGAAAGGGCATCAACTTGAAGGATGACAGCTGACAGTTGTCTGCTGTATTCTCCATCAGCTCTAGACAGCTTTATTCAGGAGGGCCTGGGGTCATCTGAACCTGACACATGAAAGATCTTGTACTGTGTTTACATCAACTTCTGTCTCTCGACTGACAAAGCACTTAGGTAGCTTTGTAACTGTGCGAACACTTGTCTGAGTGTAACTTACATCCTTCAAGCATTTCCTGGTCAAAGGTCTGTTGCTTCTGATAATCACTGAGGTGGATAGATTGTGACATAAGCTGGTTGTATTCATGGTGAATTGAATCCCTCTTCATGGAAATCAGTGAAACAAATAGTTGCTTTCTGATAGAAATCCTGTGTCTGGCATAACAATTACGTTTTTGCATTTCACCAGAAAGCTTTCTTTTTTACTTTATTTTGTGGTATTTAATAATTTGAAGTTCTTTGTATATGCTAGGGGTGTACGTCTGCTCTGCAAAAACCCCTAATCAGAAACAGAAGTGAGCACGGTCTGCAGAAGATGTGCACCTCAAGAGGAGGAAGCCAAGCTCCCGTGGGGCATGATAGGGTGGATCAGGTAACACAAAGAGCATCATCTCATGGCATTTCTGATGTGGATGTAAAATGCCAAATGGGGACAGCTTTGCTTGCAAATTTCACCCAATTATTATTCTTGAAACTAAAGAAACGTTTGAGATGTTTGCTTTCCCCTTTTTTTAAAAAAAGCATGTCATTCTCATATCCTATCAGAATTAAGAGAGGAAATGTGGCATATCCCATGGTACATGGAAATATTCTAGACTGATTCACCTTTGACCACTTGGAATAAGTTCAACATCACTTTTGCCAGTGCAGTATTTATCAGTGACTCTTTGTTGAGGACCATTTAGACAAGATTAAATACTTCAGACCCTGAAGTTGTGAGGTCCTGCTCTTGCCATAACAAATCTTCTGCACCTACATAAAAGTTGGCAAAATACATATGATGCTCTGAATATAATTCAAAAGTGGTTAGGAAAAAAAGCAAAGGAGCACTCCTGTGCCTCTTTACAGTGGTACCTCAGGTTACATACGCTTCAGGTTACATACGCTTCAGGTTAGAGACTCCGCTAACCCAGAAATAGTGCTTCAGGTTAAGAACTTTGCTTCAGAATGAGAACAGAAATCGGACTCCGGCGGCATGGCAGCAGCAGGAGGCCCCATTAGCTAAAGTGGTGCTTCAGGTTAAGAACAGTTTCAGGTTAAGTACAGACCTCCGGAACAAATTAAGTACTTAACCTGAGGTACCACTGTAATTGAATTTTTTTTGTTTAGAAAGCCACCAAAATTAAGCTTTTTTGATGGGAACCTAACCCAAAAATAGTGATTTTAAGCTTTTTGAGCTGTTTCTGTTGCTTTTTCTATCATGTTGCCATACATCTGGGTATTCCCTGACATTTTGCCAGTTCAGCAAAATGCCCCCCATGCCATTTTTACACCCGGAAACCAGGATTGGTCAGGAATTTCCTGACGTATGGCAAACCTACACTATAAGCCTTTAAACTCAAATGTTATAAAAATGGAACCTGCAGACATAATCTACCTGATGGGGTCTACAAATCTGCCAAATTTCAAGCCAATCCAATAAAAATTGCAATAGATACGAGTTTAAAAATGCTGAGAATTGGTTCCAATACAGGACTAAGACAATACAAGACATCTTTGCTGGTCCCAGGCACTCTATACCACCCACCTGAATTTTGGCCTGAAAGACCAAGGAAAAGTGTAAGTTAAAGGTAAAGGTAAAGGGACCCCTGACCATTAGGTCCAGTCCTGGCCTGAAGGAATGGGTTTCCAAAACCCAAAACTGACTGTGCAGGCAGTTTTTAAACTGCACCAAAATCCCCATTTCTCCTTAGCTAAAATGCATAAACTTTAGCCGTTGAGCAAATGCAAAACAAGAACACAGCTCTCTCCCTTATCAGTTTGATGGCAAGACTGGCCTTGACTTTACCAGTAGAACAGACACAGACATATCTTATGTCCTGACCACAAATGACGCAGAGATCCAAGTCTGGGACTAATGTCAGAGCATGTTCTCGGAAGTAGTGACCTCTTGCTCCAAGATAGGAGTAAGAACAGGAATATCCTTTTATGGTCAGGAGTGCAGGAAGGAAATCCCTTTTATGGTTAAGTGTGCCGGAGCAGGAACATATGTGATGTCAACCTACGTATACAAGCTGACGTGGTTGGAAGGAGGGAGAGGGTGCCTGGAGGATATATATACTGCATGAAACTTGTCATTTCTTTGGACTTGCTGTGGACTTGATCACGCAAGTGCCTTCTGCTATCCGGAGAGCAAAATAAACTCTTTCTTTGAATCAACCTCAGGTGTCATTTGACTTCCTTCCTCCTGTCCTGGAGCAACGCTGACCCAATCGGTGAATTCCAATAAGGCTACATTTCTTGGGGGCTCGTCCGGGATTCCGCGTTCTCCGAGGACAAGGACGAAGGACCGAGGCGTCACTGCTTAGCGAACAGCTCGGTCGGCGTTGGTGGCTCCAAGCGCGCACCCTACCATTTCTAGGGGGAGCCCCCCACCCCGTACCTGAGTGGAGACGCAGGAGAGACGGAAAGAAGATAGCAGCTGCACGGGAAAAGGGTGCCCAAGGGAAGGGAAAGGTAGGCTCCACAGCTTGTTTTGTGGGAGTCAGGGGCCTGATCAGCCCTGCCCAGTAGGAGCAGTAGGGTGCCGCTGGGTTCAACCAGTAGAGAGCAGTAGTGTGCCACTGGTTTGCCGGTAGAAGAGCAGTAAAAGTGCCACCGGCATTGGGAAGTTTATGGGTAAAGGGGATTGGGGAGGTGAATGGAGTTTGTATGTGTATGGGGGGAATTCAATCGGTGAATTCCAATAAGGCTACAAGCCGACTCTGGGGTTGTGGCGCTCATCTCGCTTTATTGGCCGAGGGAGCCGGTGTACAGCTTCCGGGTCATGTGGCCAGCATGACTAAGCTGCTTCTGGCAAACCAGAGCAGCACACGGAAATGCTGTTTACCTTCCCGCCGGAGCAGTATCTATTTATCTACTTGCACTTTGGTGTGCTTTCGAACTGCTAGGTTGGCAGGAGCAGGGACCGAGCAATGGGAGCTCACCCCATTGCGGGGATTCAAACCGCCGACCTTCTGATTGGCAAGTCCTAGGCTCTGTGGTTTAACCCACAGCGCCACCCAAAAAACATTTTTTGAAATTGCACAACACAGTCATGAATCATGTGACATGTACGTTAAGGCACTAGTCATAGCTTTCCTGTCTTTGTGGAGCTTGAGCCACCGTGAGATGGGATGGCCTTAGCTCTGAACTAATTGTTTTGTTTTTAATCACTGAATAACAGCTCCTAGGCTTTTCACTGTGAAATCCTGCAGTATGGCAAATAAGAACTGAGGGTGACTAATTATGTGCTCAAATACTTGCTAAATTGGAAGTCTTTGCGCTGATTAGGGATCTTCTTTTGGCACTTGCAAATCAATAGATAATAAGCCATTAAAAGATGCATGGAATATTTTATAGTGTCTTTTCTTGAGAGTTTGTAGCTTTCAGGAAAGAAAGAAACATGAAACCAGACAGCTTTTTTGTAATTTAGGATCCTGTTACTCAAATGTTTGCACAGTTCTAGTAAAAATAATAAATAACAATGGTGGCTATGAAAACACTTGGCACACACACAACCCATTTAACATTAAGCACTGTAGTAATTTTAATTAAGCAGAGCACAGTATCAACGTCAGAGAACTAAAGTTGTTAATGATGCTAAGTTCTGTGTTAGCAAAGGCAAAAGAGCCTGATTCTGCTTGCTTTATTAAGTAAGGGACCCTAATATCTTATTCCCTAAATGATGCCATTGATTTTTAATGGAGCTATTTGCTGAATAAAGTGCTGACTTAATGAGAGTTGGGTTTGCCTAATCTGGTGATGCATGGCATGTGTCATTCCTACGAAGGCCTTGCAAAATGTTAAGTAAAATTGGCAACCAGACTAGTTGATGGGAGGTGTTGTTATAATAATTGACTTAGCTTATTTTGAATGTATGAAATAGTCTGTAAACAATATTTTATCATTAGGCTTTGTATCTGCTTCTGGATCCATGTTATTCAGAGGAGGAATGATTAAGGAGGTTATTAGTAAACCTACAAAGAACAGGACACAGAGCAGTTAAACATTACCCCATCATCTGCGCAAGAAACGTTCGGCATCATTACATTCTCCACAATAGTAACTTGGCACTGCTCTGTGGGGTAAGCAATCAATACATGCAGGCAATGCTTATTATATCAATAGAAAAATGTATGATTTAGATGGCTTCAGCACTGTAAAATCAATATGCATGTCTCTTTATAAGGCCAAGCATTAGTCTCTGCTGCAGCTGAGAGTGGCAATGTATGAGCTATAATTAATTGGAGGGGGGCTTCTACAAGTCTTAATTTGGTTTTGTGCACACTTTCGGTCCAACTGTTGCTGAACATTAAATATAAACATTGTTCTCATCACTATCTATTGTACAAAAAGCTGCCTGAATGCTTTTATTCACATTAGAACTATCCAGTGCTATTTTTCTATAAAAACAGGTGCCAGAACTCACGATGTTCTTTTATAATAGCAATGGTGCCCACCTGAGAGGTGAGTTCTGGCTGAAAAAAAGCCCTGGAAACATCGCTTCTGCAAATATCCACAACATTGCTATGGTGACTGAAAATGTATAGCAAATGGGATTCTTGCCTTTTGGCTCACATACGTCTGCTTTGAAAAAGGTGAACCAGAAAACAAAAACCAACCATAATGTCCCCCATGGCTTGTCTACAGCAAAGGTAATCTCTCATGATTCCGGTAGTTTTGGCTAGTGCTGTGTGGGAAGGCCACGTACCTTTTCTGGTGGGTGGTGTTGCAGCCAGGCATTGGGGGCCCCGCAGTGGTCCAGCTGGGGGCAGAGATTGATGCCCCTTCATTGCCATCTGGGCTACGTTTCCGGCTCTGGGCAGGGCCCCTGCCCAGTCAAGGCCCAGGAAGAGTCTTCTACATTTTCCCCTGATCACTCTTCATCAATTAATGGGGGGGGGGGGAATGGGTGAAAGATTTTGGTAGCGCACTAGTTCTGGTCCCCAGTGTTTTCAATATATTTTGGACACTTGAACATTATTTGCTTCTAAATCTGATGCCGTATCCGGAATACTGCAGTCACAAGCAGCGATTTCCAGGTGGAAATCAGCCAGTAAAAAAAGCTCAACCATTTTTCTGTCTAGATTTTCACTTTTTGAAATATACATCTGAAGAGGAAAGGAAGGAAGATCTGAAACATAAGTTGCAACTACAGGATGGCAGACTTGTCTATAATATTGATTTACAGAACTAGAATGAAAATGGCACTCACTGCACTCCAGCATCTAAAAAAAGTCATTATTATCATCAGTTCATTTGTATGCTGCCTTTCCATGGTAAACCATGCCTTGCAGCTCACAATAATATAATACAGTATTGTAACAGGATAAGATAACAATATATAATAAAACATACAAACAGCATTGTATGGCAATTCAAAGCATATCAAAAATCTCACATGAATACATTCAGTTTGTACTCAACAATCCCCTAACAATTCACAGTAAAGCCTAGAAATAATTACCCTTCCACACACACTAATGATGGAATCCAATTAACAGAGAATTTATAGCAGCACATATTAAAAAACAAAAACAACACAATCATATGAATAAAAAAGTAAGATTGTATTTCTATTTCAAAACAAATGAGAAACATTTCAGTCTACAATCAATATGTTTCTGTAAATTCTCATCTAACAGAAATGACACTTCAGTTTTTTAAAGCTAAACTATAGCAAACTTTTTTTGCGGTTCCATTTACATGGCAAAAGCGTGAATTATTCAGAGTAATTTTACCTAGACAGGGTATATCCATTGCTCATAATACTGGCACATAAAAAGATCGTTTTCATTGAACAGAAAGGAAAAAAATATATATGGTGACATACTCCTCGGAGGACCTTTGTTTCTGGAAATATGTACATTTTTGGCTTTTTATCATTACCATATTTTAAATGAAGATATGGCCACAATCTGCATTTAGGTGTGCTTAATCCTACCAAAAACAAGGTGTTTAAGTACAACCCGCAATGTGGAGTCATTTTATCTGTGCCTTGTTATAATTAGAAGTTTAATTTTAAAACAATGTGCTATTTAATGCACAATCACTATATTATGTAACTTTTAAAAATGGAACACACATTGCTAAGTTATATAACAATCCTGTGTATGACTTCTCAAAAGTTTTGTCCTACTGTGTACTGCTGAACCAAAGCAAATGTCAAATCTTCTGAAAATCTGATTGATGTTTATTCCAATTCAGCAGTAAACAAAGGTTTGTCCCAGTGAAAGCAGCAGGACAAAAACATAATAATAATCATCATTCGGACTGCGTCATGAATCACAATACAAATGAAAGTGTGTTTGGACCCTTACTGGACCCAAGATGTGTATAGGAGTGAACCCTTAAGTTCTAACACCCAATTCAAGCAGAAGCAAAATGAGAAGTATATGTTAATCGCCAAATGTTCTCCAAATGATCATTTGGTCCTTGTGACTTGATTTTGACATTGATGATACTAATTTAAAGTGACTGACCAAACTTCTCAGTGTGATCATAAAACTACGCACTATAATCCAATGAGCTGCTACTTCAGTGATTTTTGTTTTCTGTAAGGCAGCTAGTATTTGGCCTTTCTAAACACATCAGCCTTGATGTGCAGGGCAGTCCTCAGCAGGAGCTGCCAGTCCTCTGCAAAGAAGCGCTTCTAATTTGTACTGTGATAAGAAAGCAAAGCAAAATGCTGGGAATCTGCTCACATGCTTTTGAACTGGGGAGAATGACCCAGATTGCATTCAATAAGGTGTTATTTGTTTAAAATGTTACAGCAGCTTATCTAGAGAGGGGTAGAATTTTGCAGTATCCTTTTAATGACCTGGAGGGAGGCATAGTTATCTCTTCTTTTTTGTCATTTTTGTTTCATCCTTTTCTTTGCCTAATTGGTTATTTTCAGCAAGTCAAACTCAGTTTGGGGATTTTAACTCAGACATAGGCATTTTGTTGCTTCCCAAAATATCAGTAAGATTAACAGCTCAAGGGGGGGGGGGGAGTTATGTTTTAATAGGTCACATAGTTCCACTTCCACAGAGTCTTAAAGGCCAGTATTTACATAATATAATGTTATGTTATTTGCATGGTCCTGTGCTTGCCCAAATGGCACCTTGAAAGGAAACTTTATCTTTTTGATTGTAGATATCTATAATAACTTCCTATGGAAACAGGTTTTTAAACTAAATCTACTGCTATTTATAAGGAAACAATAAATAAATAACAATTTGGGTCACATATCTCGCTTCTGCAAAGTCTGATCTTAGAATTATTTTGGCCATTCCAAACTCTTCCATGCTTTCCGTGCTTCTAGAATAATCATTAATTATGATCATAATATGGACATTTTCAATTGAATCTAACCTTCTCAAACTAAGCCATTATATTTTTACCCAAATTTTAATTTATTGAGTGAAAGCTGCCTACTTTAACGTTGCCATACTACACTATATTCTGCAATGATCTAAATCTTTACATAAGATTAGTGCATCATTAGTTACATAAGATTAGTGGAAATGATTGTTTAGGTAGCCTTACAACTATTAAAACCTGTGCACAAAAACCCCTAGGTCTTTTAGTTAAAAGCCCTACATTCATATCGTTGAATGAGCTGGTGTATAATTGAAACACAAATCCATAGCCTTTTTTCCATTAAGCAGTCTCCTGCTCCAGATTAGGAAACAAAACTAGAAAATTAAATTCTTCAAAAGATTCATGCCCATGTAAATAATGCATTGATCCAAATTTAAACAAAATGTTCATCAATTTTTTTCCTGGAAAGCTGGGAAATGACATACAAGAAGGAAAGAGATTTTTACAAAAATGAAATAAGAATGAAATGAATAGGAAGAAAGAAACTTTATGGGGCAGATTCAAAAGACATTAAATGAAGTTGGGTAGGCCACAGTTTGCCCACCTGTGGTCTAATGTGTACAGCTAGTGTTTGTGCTGTCAAGTTCCTGTTCTAAAGGAATTCCACCATCAGAAGATATCAGTTCCCCAAAATGAACACACTCTGAATTGCAGCTGCATGACAGTCAGAAAACAGAAGATAAATTACACACGTTCCTCAATAAAGTGAGGTGGGACACAGATGAAAAGTCAAGTCACACTTGATAGCATTATATGATCAAGAAGTTAAGTGTATAGAAGAACTGGCTTGCAAACAGCACCTGCTTTAGAGATAAGGATATACTACCAAAACTAATTTTTCAGGAGGGAATCAGACAAGAGAGAATTCCTCAAACATGCAGGAGGCCACCACTGCCAATTGATACAAACAAGCCCATTCAGGAGCAGTAACTTTTCCTCTCCCCCAAATGCATGCACAACCACAAATAGATTCTTTAAGGACTTCTTGATTCTGTATATCCCTATTTTAAGTAAGTTTTCTGGTTTTATGGTAAGTTTTAACTGGTTTTCTCTTTATTGGACCTTTTTAACCTTACTGTGTGTCACTGGGCTAGATGCAGATGGGTCATGTCCTGAATACAAGGTGGAGATCAAATCTAGTTAACAATCCATTCAGTCGACTGTCAATAAAACCCTGCAAAGACCCTGCAGTCTGATCATATCCTCATTGTCAGAATTCAAAGGCACCACAACATTTCTATAGCCAAATTAACCTGGAGTGGCTATGTGGGTTCTTGCTGACTTCATCGTGCTTCTGAATGTTCTTTTTTAATGCCTTGTCTATGGCCTCTTGAATATCAATGTTCTCAGCACTTTCAGCTTCATGGCATTATCCCTGTGGCTTTTACATGATGAATGCTTTTTGATTTTCACAGTCAGATGTGCTAGGATATTAACTGCTTTGTGTGTCCAGCTGTTCTAAATATCCAAAATCAGCCATGAAAGCGAGAGCAAGACAGAGGGAGAAATTTGTCATTGGTCAACCACAAAGCTACTGGCTGCCCCCAGCATATTGGTGGAAAGGTTATATTTATTAAAATGTAACAATTAGAAGATCTGCAGGATAAAAGTCATTCAAATTAATTGCAGGCAGGTGAAGTCAAAGCAACCTCTGGGCATGTGCGCTCATGCATTCTGTGGCTTCCCAGACAAGGATTGGGATAAATTTCCCTTCTTTCAAGGTGAACCCTGGGTATGTGAGTTAAAAATGTTCACTCAGAGATTCCACTGAGGCACACATTCTGGCCCTATGAAGTACCCCAAAGTCACAGGCTTTGGGTGATAACTCCTGAGTACTCCCAAACTAGCAATACCTCAGGGAAGCTGTCAATTACAATCTTAATTTCTTTCCCCAGCCCACAAGAACAATTTGACCAAATGAAGAAAACTGAAGTCAGGGGCTCCCTGCAAAATTCCTACTCAGCCCATTAAAAGGCAGCTAGCAAAAGCCTACATTGTTAAGGGATGGCACCACAAGGATCACAAGGGTGAGGAAGGGGCAAATTGATGTTAAATACGGCCAAATATATCCCCTCCTGGTTGGACAATCCTGCCCAGATGACTTCCCAGGAGAGATCAACTCAAATCTCTTCTAAGGAGATGGTGGGTAGGGCAAACTTCTCCTCACTGTAGGTGGGAATACAATTTTTCTCATAACAGAGAATATTATGAAAATGATTTATAGGTGGTACATGACCCCAGTCAAGCTTGCAGAAATCTACCATTTGCCCAATAATAAATGCTGGAAATGTAAGGAAACTGAAGGTACTTTTTATCACCTTTGGTGGACGTGCCCGAGGATTAAGGTCTTCTGGGAGATGATCTATAATGAAATTAAGAAGGTTCTTAAGTGTACCTTTCATAAGAAACCAGAGGCTTTTCTCCTGGGCATGGTAGGCCAATTGGTGTCAAGGAAAGATAGGACGTTCTTTATGTACGCTACAACAGCAGCAAGAGTTCTTTTAGCAAAGTATTGGAAGACACAAGAGTGGCAGAAGAAGGTGATTGACTATATGGGACTGGCTGAGATGACTGGCAGAATCCGTGACCAAGGAAAAGAGATGGTGGAAGAAGACTGGAAGAAATTTAAAGTTTATCTTAAGAAATGTTGTGAAATTAATGAGTGCTAAAATGTCATGGGTAATGTAAAACAGAATTGCAGCGGTAAATGATTGGGTAAGAGAAAAAGGATTAAAGAAAGTGAATTATAAGTAATTGAAATTAGGGGTTGCTGAAAAAGTTTAAAACAGGGATGCAGAAAAGGGAGGCATGGGGAAGTCGTTGAAATTAGGCTTAAGAAAAAGAGGTTATGAAATTATACGTGTTTATATGTTTGTTTGTCTATGTATTGTGAGTGTAATGTGTTTTAATTCATGTTGGAAAATCAATAAAAAAAATTATAAAAAAAATAATACAATTTTTCTCATAACAGTTTCTGCTAAATCTTCCAATGCATCATTTACCAGACTATTTAACCTCCCAATCCACCTGCTTCTGAATATTCCACATGTGAGACAGTATTTTCTGCTGTTCCTGTCATTCATCTCAAGCCTAGTGTATACGGATGAGACAGATGCTGAAGATGATAAATCTCAACAATGTAGATTTGTAGAACATTAGAAAAAACATTTATTTAACTATATTGATCATCAGGGTTCCCAATGAAAAAGAAGATAGTAACTGCATCCAGCCATATATGAATGCAGTCCCACTTCATACTTTCCCTGTTTACACAGGAAAGTTTCGGGGAGGGGGTCCCCATGACAACTCCACAGATTAATTTAAGAGGGCTATAAGGCAGAGATATCATCACAATGTTGGTGGCCATTAGTATGTTAAGAATATAGACCAATATTGTTATCAACATGTTGAAAAGGGTCTGGTTCTAAGGCTTTGTTAAAACTACCCAGTGAATTCATGACAGTGCTAAGATATGAACTGGAACTATCTGGTTCATAAACATGTGATATTGTTTACCATTCTGCAGCAGCTGTTGTGTCTGAATCATTGAGTCAAAATGGCAGATTCAGCCACAAGTGAAGTTAGGCTTAATGTCCTCCTGCCATGTTTTAAGTAGAACATTAAAACACACACACACACACACACACACACACACACACACACCACAGGAGTAGCAGCCACTTAAGTCAGTCATCTCACTTCATAGCAATAATGAAGAGCACTTTAAGTGACTTTCAAACGATGCACAGAGATCCTCTGTATGTTTTATCCCATAAAGTTTATGGCATGAATTAAGGGCAAAGAAAGTATAATAGACTGAAGCAATAGTGGCAGTATCCATGTTGTCAAAGTGTACTATCTGTCCATTTAAAATAAAGCGTTGTTTTTTATCATTGGTCACAGGAACACCGACTGAGATCTGATCATGTCAGGGCAAAAAATGCAGTTCACCAGCTTTGATTAAAAAAAGGCGGGGGGATTGCAGTTTTGCTGTTTGGAAACTCAGATCTTAACACCATCCTGACTACAGAAGGAAATGGTGTTTGATTCTGTTGTTCCAATATTTATTTGAGAATAGTGTCCTTTTTTATTAAGGATAATATATTTTAAAACTAAAAACAATGAAATAAGCATCTGTTACGTGGGTGGCGCTGTGGGTTAAACCACTGTACCGCTTGGGCTTGCAGATTGAAAGGTCAGCAGTTCGAATCTCTGTAACGGGGTGAGCTCCCATTGCTCGGTTCCAGCTCCTGTCAACCTAGCAGTTCAAAAGCACGCCAGTGCAAGCAGATAAATAGGTACCGCTGTGGTGGGAAGGTAAACAGCATTTCCGTGCGCTGCTCTGGTTTCGCCAGAAGCGGCTTAGTCATGCTGGCCTCATGACCTGGACAAACTGTCTGCGGAAGTGGACAAACGCCGGCTCCCTCGGCCTGTAAAATGAGATGAGCGCTGCAACCCCAGAGTTGTTCACGACTGGACTTAATTGTTGGGGATCCCTTTACCTTTACTATGTATATGTCTGGCCTGCCTCTAAACCAGCCTTTCTGAGCCTTGGGTCCCCAGATGTTTTTGGCCTACAGCTCTCATGATCCTTAGCTCCTAGGACCAGTAGTCAGGGATGATGGGAGTTGTAGGCCAAAAACATCTGGGGACCCAAGGTTGAGAACTGTTTTGAAAAATAGGGAGAGAGGAAGAGACCAGGTGCTGAAGTTGGGCCTGTTTGCCATGACCTCCTTCATCTGCTCTCTGCGCGATCATGGGCAACCAAAATGATCGAGGGGATTCAGCAAAGGTTACGAAATTTGGCTTTTTAGGTTAGAAAATAGTAAGAGGAGATGTGATAGAGGTGTATAAAGTTGGGGATGGTATGGAGAAAGAAATTTTTTTCTTCCTCTTTCATATTAAAGAAACCCTGGTATGTCATCCAGTAAACCTGACTCTTGGAAGGTTCAGGACACGCTAAAGGGAGCACTTCTCACACCAGCACATACTTAAACTATGGACCTCACTAGCACAATATGTAGTGATGGTCGCCATCTTGGATGATTTTAACAAGGGATTACATAAATTCATGGAGAGTAAGACTATCAATTGCTACTAGTCATGATGATTCTGTACTCCCTCCAGTGTCAGGGGTGGCATACCAGTAGCTGGAGATCATGAGTGGGAGAGAACTATACAGCTCATGTCCTGCTTGTGGCCTTCTCATAGGTATTTGGTTGATGGAAGAGGATACAGAATACTGGACTAGATGGTCCTTTGACCCAGCTGGGCTCTTCTTTCGTTCTTATGAGATTCAGATAATGTATTTTTATACTAAACTTCTGTGCCACACCAAAACATTACTACTTCTCAGATTATCATCACAGTAATTCCCCTTCCTTCTTATGTGTCCTTTCCTATATCTTTTCCTATATCTTCCTATTGTACCTTTTGCTTAGCTCTGTTACAGTTTCTTTGTTGGAACTTTAAAAGGGAGTATACACTGGTCTGAAATACTCAGTTTCCTTGCTCAAAGATAGTCAAGAGTATGTTCTCTCATAAATGCCCTCTTCCAAGATAGCTCTGACCTTGGATAGAATCATTAATTTCTTTTCATACACTGGGAGGATACAATGGAAAATCAATCACATATTACCATCACGACATCATTAAAAATGTGATATACCTTAATATATATCTATGTACTGAGGACGAAAGGAGGAAAAAGGTTAAAATGGCAATCGTAACTGCAGTGCATGACCAGCTTAAACTATATATTGATAACTCTCAGTATATTTAACTCTTCCAAACTGATCACAATACATACAATTAACTAAACTTCTGCAGGCATTAATAATCTATTAAAAATGGAACAGCTGAAGTCAGAGCTATGATCCATGTTGTACTAACAGTCTGGATACTGCAAATAATTATAAAGCTCTCAATGAGAAAATGTGGAAACAGCATTCTTATAGGTTTTGTGATTAATGGAGCTCAAGTGGTGATTTATGTTCATGATAATATATAATAATTGCCTTGCAAAATGATTTCCCTTTATGCTTGCGAATGAGAGGCAGTGCACAACTGCGATATAACACATCAGTGCCAGCACTGCACCTGCTTGGAAATAGTAGGGGGATTCTCTTGCATGGTTGCAAATGATGACATTAAGTGGCCTTTGGGTTATTTCTGGTTCGCTATTGAGACCCAGTGCCAGTGTGCAGATGTTGTTTATGTGGCCGACCTAATTTATGTGATTATGATGGCACCTTTTAAAAACTGCCACAATTTGCAAACTCCAGCAACTCCTTGGACTGTCGAAGGGTTGGGTATAGTGCAGATGAACATTGGAAGCAAGCTGACCATTGGTCCCTCTAATTGCTTAATTTCATCCAGTTCATGGAGCATGCCCAGTAGCAGTAGTTGGCCAGCTTGGCTACAGACCAGGTTCTCCAGCACCTCAGAGGAGCACCTCATTGGCCTGACTGGACTGTACAACCTAACCACCTTCCTTACCAAGCAGCCATTTTAGGAGTGGGCAGGCAGCAGTACAGCTTTTGTCATGTTTTAAACCAGGCTTTCTCAGCTGCATTATGCACTAATTGAAGCTTCCTGGGCAGCTCCATATGCAGCACATTACAGAAGTCTGACTGGGAGGGTACCAGTGCATTGATTACCATGGCGAAGCTATTTCTGTCCATAGGCAGTCATGGCACTTCATGACACAGAAGTTCCTTGGGCTCTAGTGACAAAGTTAGATCCAAAAGTATTGTCAGAGTACACAGCTGGCACCTGTAGAGTAGGCTGAGTTGGCAGAGCTTGAAATGTGGTAAAGGAGCCATCCCTCCACTCTTCCATAACCCCACTTAGGATTTCTTCACCATTATTGTCTGCTTGGAATGACTTGCCCTCCTAATTTCTTCCCTACTGGTAAATCATAACCTTCACTTCCTTTTGGGCAGGTTTATGCTGCCATAGAAGTTATAGAGATATTAATATTCAAAATAGTTTATGGAGATGCTCTGAGTCGGTAATGCACAGAAAAACCTTTTCACTCTTTCCTCTTCTTCCAGGAATCCAAAAACTTTCTCAAGAAAATATTCTCGAGGGAAGTCTTAAAATTTTGACTGTGTTAATACCTGCACTATACAATTCCCTTTAGTTTTTCCACTGCATTATAGATTGAAAATTAAAGTAACTTAATGACTCACTGCTTATAAAGTTATTTTCATTAAATTACAAAGTGCAAACCAGTCCCCAAGTGGCTAGAGCTTTAGTACAATTTGTATGTTTTGTGCTGGGAACTTAAGTTTTCAACTAAATTAAAGTCTTTCACCTAGTTACAGATTGTGCATTAATCTGCGCACAGATTCATTTGATGCCTATAATGCACTGTTGATCATTTGGAAATGTCTGAGCCACCACAGCTGAATCAACTCATGCCTGATAATAGGAGGACTTTTTCTTAAAGTACTATCTAGATTTATTTTTGATTAATTGGAAGCTAAACACAAAAGAACTCATTTGTGCATCTCTATCAAAACCCACACAGTCATTGAAAATATTCCTGTCTTACCTTTTTAGTTTTGCAATAAGCACTTAACACAAGAGTGACATTTAGGGAGGCATAGAATTTTCCCTGGTTTTGACGTTTGAATATAATATCTGATAAAATTAGACACAGGGTTAAACATGAATATTATGAAAGCAGAATGTATTCGCATTTCCATGAGTTGCCGTGTTTCACACTATTTATTCTACTGTTCATTCATATTTATATTATTATTATCATTATTTTACAGATTGACATACTGCCCTTCGAATCAGATTTTCCAGGGCTGTGCACAGAAAGCTCTTTCCATTACTCTGATATATTTTACTATGGTTTCTGTATAATTGAGTAACTTTATTATTATGTGCAACATATACTTATGAAGATTGCATCATTTATTTATTTTTATTTGGAAATAAAGAAACACTGGAAAAGGCAAAAAGAAACAAGAAAAAGAATGCCATTTTTTTAAAAAGAAAAGCAAACAATAAAAATAAGTTACCATTATTTTATTAATGCAATGTTGTATATTATGTTATAACTATGAATGTTTGACGAATTCAGTCTGCAAATTCTAATATCTGTTCTGCACCTTTGGACTAATGCTAGGAATGGTATGCAGTTATCCATTAGACTTCACTCTTCCCAAATGTTGCAACATTATACTTAGCTCAAAAAAGGGGGGTGAAATTAGTGTTTTGAAAGAAAGCATTTTTTAAAAAAAAAAGATATTTATTAAAATTTTCATTTTTTATGCAAACAAAAAACAAACAAAAAAATTAAAAAGACATATAGTTCATAATACTTAATTTTCAATAACATATTTCTCTGACCTCCTCATACCTCCCCTTCCTGTATTCCAATTCAAATTATTTGTTCAGCAAATCCTTAACTCAAAGCATTACAGCTTATAAAAACACCTTATTTTCTATCCAACATCTTAAGTTATTATAACCTTAAATTTTTACTTATAAAGAACCATTTTTTCGTATTCCTTTATACCATTACAGCTAGAAACCACTCAATTTCAATCCAGCATCATTCAACATTCCTTAATGAAAGAAAGCATGTTTAAGATATGGATTTAAATCTGTATTTAAATACAAAATTCATTTAGGATAGGGGCCACCACTACAGCCTGGAATTGGGCTGCCCCTGTGAGGGATCAGTCCAAGTAGTGTGTCTGGTTCTTGTCGTCTTGCCACAATTCCTGGAGTGGCTCCAGCCTTTCTAAAAGGTATAGCCAGATTGAACAGCCATTGGCTCCTTCTTTTAAATGTGAAATATAGAATGAAACAATCCTCAGCTACTTTGTACATTTAAAATAACCAGCAGATCTTCTCTCTCAAGGACCAAGCCTCCTCAGCCTGCTTAGGAACTAGCTGAACTGCACAGAGTTCTTAGGATGATATGGGTCCCTGTTTTGGTGCTCCTTTGTCCATCCCCAGTGGGCCACTGCTAATACATTAAAACATTCAGGCCACATGTCCTTTGTTTTGCAAACCTATGCTGCTGATAGAAATATCTTAAAGTAGAATACATTTTTCTCTTTTCTTCTGATCTCATTTTCAGATCCGCTCTTTATCAAGCCAATCTCTTCTGAGAAGAATTGAATATAGTGTAAAATGAGGCAATAATTATGCTCCATTTTAGGCATTTAGAATAAATTGTTTAATATGAAGGCACTGAGTTGTATCTGAGTTTGCAAGAAGATGAGTTTGGATTCCATTGTAGGGCATTTAAAACAGCAATTTCCTCCCTTTTTCTTCACCGAGATGAGGCTAGCCATAGCATCCATTTAATGAAGACTATCCTTATCTGTCGTATTAATAAAATGCAGTTGGTGCAATAATTATTTTTCATCTTGCTTAGGCAAACAGAATAGAAACCCTTTGTCTTGCTTCATTTCCTTTCAGCCACATAAACAGGAGAAAATGGAAACATCACATTTGTTGGTGAGATAATGCTAAAATGTTGGGCAAATTCAAATGATTGAAAGAACTAGGTGTGCTTACACTGGAGAAGGTTGAGAGGAGACATGAAAACACTCTCTAAAGGCCTGAAGGGCCACCACATAAAAGAGGACAATGACTTGTTCTCTTCTGCCATAGGTGATAGAAAATGGGTCTAAGTTACAGGAGGGTAGATTTTGGTTGAACATTAGGAGAAACAAGGCTATGCTGAGTGTAGAGCAATCTGCTTTGCATACAGAAGGCCCCTTGCTCAATCTCTGGCATCTCCATAAAACCATGAGCACATCTTCCAGTCAGTGTGGACTGTCCTAAGCTACAGAGGCCCATATTCAGACTTAGTATAAGGCAGCTTCATAGGTTTCTTCCTATGTTTTCTAAATAGCCCTGCTTCATGTGTTTAGAGCAGGCATAGGCAACCTCAGCCCTCCAGATGTTTTTGGCCTACAGCTCTCATGATCCTTAGCTCACAGGACCAGTGGTCAGGGATGATGGGAATTGTAGTCCCAGAACATGTGGAGAGCTGAGGTTGCCTATGCCTGGTTTAGAGGAAGGGTCATAGCCCAGTGATAGAGCATCTCCTTTGCCTATAGAAAGTCTCAGCTTCAATCCTCAGCAGTTTCAGATAGAACTGGAAAATACCTGCCTGAAACTCTTGAGAGTAATTGCCTGTCACTGCAGATGAGCTAGATGGGCCAATATCTGGAAACTTCCCATGTTCCCTAATTTGATAGTAAGAACAGTTTAGAGGGAGACCTAGAAGGATGACATGCTCTCCTTTTTTTAAGGTATTCAAGTCAAGACTAGGCAGCCATCCATTAGGATGGTCTAGCTTCAGATTTTATGCATCAAACAAAGGATACTGAATGATTCTATGATCAAAACTGCCACCACGTGGCCCAGCTATCTTTAAGGCTGCAGTCACATGAAAGGAAGAACCACATGATCCAGCTTATTCTCATGGATACAGTCCTAATAGCCAGAACATCAAAAGGGCGTGTTTCAGTCATATGCAGACATATGCATCTGCCGCTATTGGCAGGATTACTGCAGCTGCCTGTGTTGGGGTGTCAACCATTATGCCCTCTACACAATCATACACATGTGGGCAACTAAACATTATTTGTACTATATTGCAACTAATATGCCTCATTATACCAGTGAGGAATAATGTCACTTGACTAAAGAAATCTTAGTTAAATCATTTCTTGTTCAAAAACAACAAATTATGGTTTAAATAACCCATGTGTGTTTGGTGAGGATGATGGAAGTTGTATTCCAAAACATCTGAATGTTATCATGTTGGCAAAGGCTGGTCTAAAGAATTAACCATCAGACACCCTGATCCCAAACTTGGCATTCTTGTTGATTTCCATATAGCATATTCCTAATTAAATATGCTTGGGACTGCATCCTAAATGTTATTTTTTTTAAAGTGCAAAGTATCTGTTCTCTGAGCAGCATTAATTTTGATGATGCCACCACTTAAATTGATGGAGTTTTGCAATTTGCAATTTGTGTTAATGGGATGAGCACTGAGACCCAAAAACATGTGTTCATCTTTGGAAGCTAATGAGACTTCTGTGTGTGTGTTAATCAACAGGGAAATATACCAAAATAGATGGAACCTGTGAATTCTAAATGCATCACATGGTTGGAGCATAATTTAAGGGCATTTCTCCCCACAGGCTGCCATTTGAGTGTAAATGTGAGATGCTGAGGATGCCCACAGCTTCAGTTGTGTGTTTGTGCGGGGGACTTTGTCGTGTCTTTAAATGCTTAGCAAAATCACCAGGCATAGTGCATTACTATCACTGGGAAATAGAGATATTACAACTATTTGCTGTAGACACTTATGCCCACATCTGCAAAATGAACAGTTTGAAAAAAGAAGATGGAACAGATGGGGAAAGTTCCATCATTTCCATGAAAAAATCAGATCAAAATATTACACAAAAAGTTACTCATCTATTTCCTGTTCTTTCCCACCATATTTCCCCCATATATCAAAACTCGTTTATGCTTTTTTCTCACATTTACCGTATTTTTTTGCTCCATAAGGCGCACCTAACCTTAAGACGCACCCAGTTTTCAGAGGAGGAAAACAGGGAAAAAATATTCTGAATCAAATGTTGTACTAAACTATTTAATAAACTACTGGTATATCAGAGTGAGACTGAGAGGGACAGGAGCTGTATGTTTGTTTAGTGTGCATGCTCAAGGAGCCAGCGGATCAGCTGAGACGCTGGGGGATTTGTGTAATTTTCCCCTCTCCCTCATCCCCTGCCCTCCAGTCCCCAGCAGCCTTCCTATTTTACCTCCTGATTTTCACTGCGCTTGTGGCTCAGAGCTTGAGGTTGGGGTTTTTTTTTGCTGCTGGTTGCTTAAATTTTATCCTTCCTGATCCAACCCCTCCTGTGCCCTGCTGTCCCTCTGCAGCCTCATTGCTCCATTTAGGGAACACATGGACCTTTGCTAGCTGAGGCTTCTGCAGCTGTTGCTGGCTATGCACCGCTTTTAAAAGCACCTGCTGGCTTTGAATCGCCTGCCTCCTCCCGGCTCGCTGTAAAGCAAGCAAAGGGAGAGCCGCGCAAAGCGGGACAGAAGCCCTGTAAGCGGCTCCCGCTTTGTTTGACTGAAGGGAGCCATGGCTCCAGTCCAGTACATTCACTCCATAAGACGCACAGGCATTTTCCCTTTCTTTTTAGAAGGAAAAAACTGTGTCTTATGGAGCGAAAAATATGGTAGTTCAAAATACGTATGCTTAGCATTTCCTTCCCTCCCCTTGCCCCAGTGCATCCTTTCTCAGAAGTAAAGTTCCAAAACTATTTCCAATTCAGGTTCACTTGAAGAACCACTTTTTTAATTATTTAAAGGAAGTCTCTCCTTTCTGACAATTCATTATATGGTGGACTACTCTACTAAGCTTGTACATTGTTTTGTGAACGAAGTGATTGCCTGTCCACATACATTCTGTATATAGGATGGCTGCTGTTTTGATAGTGGAGATAATTAGTTTTAAACTTTGCCAAACTTTATTTGTTTGTTTCTTTATTACAAATGTGTGCAACCTGCCCTTCACCATAAGGTCCCAAGGTGTTTCACATACAAAATCAGTATAACAAATGAAAACAACATATTCTATAAAACTTTGATGAAAACTACACTTGGAATTATGATTTTAAAAGTATCAATGAAAAAAATCTCATGCTAAGCAAATTCCTGTGCTAAGCAAGGAAATATCAGTTCAGCTTGATCTCCACTCACAGATGTCTGGGCAAAAAGATGTGTCTTGCTCTCTCATCGAAAATTAAGCAATGATGAGGCTAGACACACCTCAGAAATGGGAGGGGCATTCTGAAACTTGTGGGCCACCACAGAGAAGACCTTTTCATGTGCCACCTTCTTTGAACTTCACGGGTGATATCCAATCAATTTGTATGTAGAGCAGCCTCATTGAAATTAATGGGTGAAGTACAGTTGTGATGTCCCACTTGTGCAAATGGTACTCCTTGTCCTTTTACTGAAGCTCCCGCTCCCCTCATAATCTACTCTGGTGAGTTAGAGGACCATGCAGACCAGACTGGGGACTCCATGGATGTAGAAGGGAGAATGGGACATCTCACCTCACCCACTGACATAAGTCCACAGATTTCAGTGGGTATACTGTGAGTTTAACTAATATTGGATGTTACTCAAAAATCTGGGGGAATATTTTTTGAAATGAAAACTTACTGGAAATTATGTGTGTCTATACTTGCAAATAAAAACATTGCATGTATTTGCATGTAACTATTTCTTACATGAGATGCTATTTAATGATAGATAAGAGAGACCAATGTCCTATGTTCTGCTTCAGATAAAAAGCCCGTTGGAGAGTTGAATAACTCACAGTAACTTTCCATGTTGTATTGATTTCACTCTTTCCCCAGGACAGAGAAAAAAATATTGTGTGCATCTTTGCTGTTGTGTCATCTTCCTTTTCTCCGCTAGGTATCTGATCCATTAAAATAGAGTCACTTACTCTCACTGTGCCATTACATGCAACAAATATCACCAACACACTGTCTGAACGCATCCACTCACTGTGATTTTACAAGTGTTTATATTGGAGAAAAGAAATGTATCATTTTAGACAGTTGACAAACTGTAAATGCTGGCTAGCATGTCTGAGGAAGCTGTGAGGTTCCCTTTTCCCTTCACATTCTGCTGGCATGCTCCTTGCCTTCACCATCTCCACATTTTCTTCTCCCTGACCCACTTATAATTCTACCTCTACTGCTTCTGTCAAGCAGGGGAGAGAATGGAAGCTAAGCCACAAAGCACAGGAAGAAAGCAAGTGTAGGCAGAGGATTTGGGGCCACATTTCAGGGTGACAGTTCCTGGGGTGCCACATGTATCCCAATATCTGGCTGCACAGCTCATTAATCAAAGAGTCTTCCCCATAGCCAAAAACCTTTGTTGTGATTTAGACATAAACTAGATATGAGCCCATTGGCTATCAAGATCTCTGACTAGTGTATTTTGGAGGTTTAAGCTATAGAAATCAAATATGAAGGTGGCAAAGTTAATACATGGTTATAAGTTGGGGATGCCCTAAACCCTAGAAATTAATAAATGGTAGGATTTTGATTATTTGGAATATGAATTCCTGGGCTAGCCTATGCAAAGCAATCTGAGGGCCAGCAAGAGAACTGCCCTTCTCCCCTGTCCTAATGTATGAACAGGGACAGGGGATTTGGAAGGCTGCCAGGGTAACTAGGTGTGATGTCACAGGAAGAGTTTGGGCCCTTTGGCATGAGGCTTGGTATAGCTGAAAGAGAACAGATCCATCTTGGGCAGGCTGGCTGAAGGCAGGCTGGGAGAGATGCTTTGGACTCTAGCACTGCAATGCTGTGGGAAACAAGCCCACAGTACTCTAAATAATACTCTTTTTATTTCAATACACACTGTCAAAACAAAAGATTCCAAAAATACTTCTCATGCACACACTCAATTTAAAATGCCTACTTCTGGCTATCTCTGTCATGGTTGTCTTTTTGCTAGTACACTTCTAAAAATACTTTCCCTAGTGCCTATTTATCTAGCAGAAAGTGTCATAATTGTTCCATACAGTAAGTACAAATGCCTGGATGGGGAGGTAATTTACCAAAAAGGATTGTATTATAAGCAACAGATGCTGGAATTCCCTCTCCTATACCATTATTAAAGGTACAGGAACCCTGTCCTCTTTTGCATCTGACCACATCATATACCTATGCATTGTCTTCTCAGAAGAAAGGGTTGTTGGCTAATGTAGATAGTAAGCTTCCTGTTCCTTCATTAATTCTCTGTTATCCATAAGATGTTCTCCTATAAATCACTACATTCCCCTCCCTCGATCCAGATCTTTCCATACCCTCTTATTTCCAGAGTATCCTTGGTATGAAAAACCCTGTATTGAGGGAAGGAAAACTGGGGGTGCAGTGATCTGGAGGAAAACATATGAACAATGGAGAATTAACAGAGGTATAGAAAGATTATCCACATGAAACAGCAATATGAATAAACTCCCTAATTCTGGACAGGAAGCCCCCTTATATAGTAAACAAGTCATTCAGGTCAATTTTTTTCCTTTGTGTTCTTTTGGTATGTTAGCAAAAAACATATTCCTATTGGTTTTTTCCCCTAATCATTGATACTCCACTGCTTGCCATACATAGAACTTACTCAGATTCAGAATTCAGTCTCCCCAAAGGTAGATCTCCTCTAGAAGAACAGACTTCATTTGGCCTTCCAAAGTTACTGTATTCTGCAAATCTTTGGCACATGAACGCCCATGCTGTCATATATAAATGAATATATATTTTCAAAGATTTTCCTTATACTCCTTCTGATAAATAAGAAATGCATTTTTGAAAACATCTCGGTTATTTCTCTGCTTTCTGCAATGAGGTTTTCTTTCTGGGTTCACCGTTTCTATTTTCCCCTTGATGAAAGCTAATTAGTAAACTTGGGACAATTACTGTTGTAATTAAGGAATCCAGGTGAGGCATATTAAAGGGAATCACACTACAAAAAGAGGAAGCAGATAAACATCTTCCCACAGCCAATCATGAAAAAAAAGAAATAAGTAAGCTACAAAAAATTAAAAGTTATATAGTCTGCCTTGCAGTTGCTAATATGTGGTCTGTTCCAAAGCTTATAACCTAAAATTTCACCCAGAGAAGACAATAGAGGGATAGAATAAAAATTAGGGGGGGAGGGGTAGGTAGAGGGAAAATGTGAATTTGTTTGTTTGCTTTCTTGCTTGCTTGCAGTTAGTCTATGGGTACTTAAGGGGCTGTACTAAAGGCTTAATGATTTGAGAATGAATGTGGGTGGTTAAATGGGGTTAAAATGCCATGAAACACCACTTGATGCCTGTTCAGGATTATGATATATGCTATGCTCTCCATTTCAGAAGATGATACTTGTAAGAAGATCAATATGAGGTACAGTGGTATCTCGGGTTACAGGCGCTTCAGATTACAGACTCCCCTAACCCAGAAATAGTACCTCGGGTTAAGAAATAGTACCTCGGGTTAAGAACTTTGCTTCAGGATGAGAACGGAAATCGTGCGGTGATGGTGTGGCAGCAGTGGGAGGCCCCATTAGCTAAAGTGGTACCTCAGGTTAAGAACAGCTTCAGGTTAAGAACGGACCTCCAGAACGAATTAAGTTCTTAACCCGAGGTACTACTGTACTTGGAGATAGAAATGACAGAGAAATTCAGTTGTTACAATTTACCTAGTTGGGTGGTTCCCTAGACCAGATGGAAGGGAGGCAGATGAACCAATATGTACTTCTATAATTTTTGTGAGAGAGTTCTCCATTCTTTTCTAAGCGTACAGAAATGAGTCCATTAGGAAGAAATTTACATTATTGTGAAAATTTTATGAGATATTTCTAGTAAAATGCATAGAAAAAGAATGCATACCAAAAGGTGTATATTAGGAAGAGTGCACTAAAATGCTGACACCTTTTTGTGAATAGCTAAAAAAACAAAAGCAAACTGATGAGGAAATGTGGTGAACCAAACTTCAGAGTAAAGAACGGCAAAATGTGAAACAAAAATGGACAGATTTGTCCATTCCTAGTGGTAACCCTAAAAGTATTCATTTTAACAGCAGATGCTGAATTTTTGAAGATGGGAAAAGTTGGTTCTCCCACAGTAGAAGAAAAAGGCATATTTCCCCAGATTATTTACTTCAAGTCCTTATTCACAGTCATCGTAACTAGAAGATGCGTGTAATGTCATGCAGCTACAACTGCTAACAGATGTTCATTATTTACCTGTACTATGTGGCAGGTCTAACAAGCAGCTTGTCATCCTGTGCATTCTAAAAAGACAGAGGGAGAGAGATTCAGAGCAAAGTAGGATAAGCAGATGCCTGGCACTTGACGGTAATATTTGATTTAGTACCTAATGAAAGGTCTCAGCCTACATACCACACTCCAACAAGAAATCCAATTTACCTCACAGGAGTTGTTTGCATCACTAAACATTGTTTGACAGAGCCCTTAAAAAGCAAGCACCTGACAGTTGCCTCCTGAGCCACTTCCCCACATTTTGGCATTTGCTCCATGCTGTTGGGTGCAGGGAGGAGCATCAACTGGCTCCAGCTGCCGCATCCCTATCCTTAGGTTTATCAAAACAACTTATATCATTAGAGCCAATAAGCCTCCAAATCTAGGGAGATTTCCATTACTAATTGTAATAAGTCCTGGAAATATGATATGCTACCAGTGTACTCACAAAACTTCCCTAATTAGCAGTTGTCCATTAACTCAAATATGCACCTGCCTCCGCTCCAACACAAACACGAAGAAAATACCCTACCCTATTTCTTCCCTCAAAAGTGTCCCTTAATAATATGCCACTGACATTATACTCGGGCAATAAATATGTTAATAAAGTGTCTCATTAGGATTTGAACAGCAAAGCACAGTACAGATAAATCCGCTGCTGCTTGAAGCTAAGAATAGTTCCCAAAAGTTTCTACATTTAAAGAGTGGGGTACTGCAGTATATTTTCTATATAAAATTATACAACACTAATGCAAGACATTCCCTGGCTGACTGGATATCTAAGATAGGGATTCTGCGGTCCTCCAGCCATTGTTGAACTCAAACTCCCATCTGCCTCAGCCAGCATGGCCCATAGCCAGGGATTATGGAAGCTGTAGTTTGGCAACATCCAGAGGGTTGCAGGTTACCCACCTCTACTGTCAATGATAGCCTAACTTTAAGCTATATTCTGTACATGACCATAAAACAAAGAAAACAATATTGATTGTTGATATAGCTGATGTTCAAATATCTAAATAAGTTTGTAAAATCAGGGCATCTTCGATGATTGGAAGAACTCTATTTAGAAAGGGGGCTTCTTGAGAAGGCTCAGGCTATAGTCAGATTTTTGAAGGTTGGACTATGTAATCTATGTAGTATGCACCATACTGAATTCCATCTTAGAAGCAGAAAGGTGGAATACGGTTTTCATGTAATAGATGATAAAGCTCACAGCGATTTTTTTCACCACTTTAGGAAGTATGAGCCTAGATACCAGTGGATTCTCCTTCCCCCCCTTTTGTTCCTTGAACAAGGATAGAGCTCTAATGGTAGAGACCCCTTTCCTGTCCTGTATGGCATATCCTCCTTGCTACCCTGTGGAATGTCCCTCCTAATATGCCCACCTCCAAGCTAACCTACCTCAGGATTGTTGTGTGGGCAAACTTGGTTGGGGGAAAGCCCAATGTATGCCACCATAACCTTCTTGTAGGAAGAATGGAATCCAACTATGATGGGTATAGGAGGAAACAAAACACAAACAGTAAATGAGAATGGCTGGTGATACTGGGACAATAATTTCATTAAGCCTAGTATGAAATAAAGAAAATGAATACAGAATCCATAACACAATAGAGAGATAATAGTGACACCAGTATTTAAATTCTGCAAACAACAGTTTTATTGGGGGCATTTTTTTTCACTACAAAAATGAGGTGCTAGTGTTCATATATTGGTAATAGTGCCATGGGTAGCAACCAAGAGGAGGAGCCTAGATAAGGGACATTTACATTCCATTAAAGAAATAAAAATAGGGGTAATGGTGGGTATAATTTGGCCCAGTAAGTGCACTTACTGGTCTTTCCCACTGCTGTTGAATGTGCAGTTATGGGGAAGGTCTAGGCAGTGAGACACCTTCCCCATACAAGCTTTCAATGTAAATGTGTGGTATAATGACATGAATGAATTAAATGTGCAAGGGTCTAAATAACAAGGTTTGTTCACATATATACTTCAGCATTGGTTGATATTGCATAAAGTACTGCTGAATGTGTCACTAGCTGATGTTTGCTAGTTACAATGATAAAGTTAGAAGATTCAACAATAAGAAAGTGAAGCACTTTTTCTTTTGGGTTGCTTGAAAGGACTGTGTTAGTGAAGGCAACAGGGCTTGTGGGATTTGGTTAAATGTGAATGAAAAGAAGAATGCTAAAAAGGAGAAGGGGGTTATGAACAGAATAAAATTATGTCATAGTATATAAGATGAGGAATGGGCTAAAATAATGAAAATTTGGGACATAATAATTAGAAGAATATAATTTAAGTATGGTTTGAATAAGGGTTTGAACTTGCTGAATTTAATTGGAATAAAGAGGAACACAAAAAAGGGAGATGTGAGGAGGTCAAGACAGAGGGGTATGGAATTTTGTAATTTTAAAAAAGTGGATTTTTCTTTTTTCTCTTTTTCTTTTTTTGTTATATATTTTTCTTTTTTTGTTTTTTTCTGTGAGCTTTATTTAATGGAATGATCTGTGTGAAATGATGAACTTTTTGATTTGTAAAACTTTAATAAACATTTATTTTTTTTAAAAAAAATGAAAGGACTGTGTTAATGGGTCAGGAATAAAGTATGTAACTTTTCTGTTATATATCTAGGGGCGGAGGAAGGGGAAGGGGGCGGTCCGCCCCAGGTGTCTTCGCTGAGAGGGGTGACATTCGTCATGCGGCATGCCCACAACTCCCAAGCCTACCCTGAGCTGTCAGGGGAAGGGGGGGAGCTGCGCCGTTTTGCTGGCAGCATTCCTCCTTCATTTTGACACCTTGGGAGTCACGGGCGGGCAGCGAAAGTCCGCCATCAGTGACTCGCTCCGCCCCCGGCTGCAGGGCGCGTGCATCACTCCATGCACCCAAGCAGCTATCCCGCACCTGGGAGGGCACCCTCTGTGCCCCGGCCCCTCGGGAGCGTGCCCTCCCTGGGCAGCGTGGGCATATGCTCTGCCGCTGTATATATCCTGGACAAAAAGTGTCATTTTAGTGAAGTAATGCTCAATAAATCAAGGATAACATTTCATGTGAACAAGCCAGAATAGAACTGGTGATAACCTTTAAGTTAGGACAACTCTGATATCTCTGATAGTATACAAAAACAATCAAGAATATGTTGGGCTGAAACAGTTTTCTCATGGCATAACAGCACAAACTAAAAGGACTTTATAGATTCCAATGCAAGGTACAAAGATATTGCTTATTAAAACAGTTTTTAATATGTCTTGTAAGCATAAGCATTGTACTATGCAAATGATTATATTGATGAACCAAACAAAACATGAATCTTCTCTATTTATAGCAGGACTACATTACTTCAATTACTAGCTGAACCTGAAATACTCATTTCTATTGACGTTGTGCTGGATGACCCATGAGCTTTTAAGTCATCTCCTTCTGCCCTCTGAGGTCCACCATGATCCATCAAATGCCCTCCCAGTTCATTTCAAAGTTGCCAAGTTCAAAACAAACGTTATTGTTTCCCTCACCTTCTGACCTTGAATTCTGTCAGATGTGTCCATATGACCCCAGTTCAAATCAAATCCCCAGATTTCAAAACAAAGGACATGCAATGCTCTCAGCTCATATAATTTCTGCACCTAAAGAACCCTGGCCAGTATATAGATAGATTCCCTCCAGCAGCTGGGCATAAAAATATGAGCAGTTATGTTATATAAGGAATGAGTGAATGAACTAGGAAACAAAGTTGATTTACGAACAAACTGGGAGTTGCCTCTCTGGGGATTATAACGTGCTAAGGCTATTTCAAGTACTCTAGAGACCTTGAAATTGACGTACTGATATTTTTAATTATCTCTCTTTCCCACAAAATGCTAATATTTTCATACTGGGACAAGCGATTGATCCTTGAACACCTACTGTATAACATATTAGCATACTATGGGATTTGAAGTTTTTTTACACCCAGTTTCCATTATTTGTTTTTTTACCAGAATCAACTACGAGGCAAAAGAACACAGAATGAGTTGAACTAGGGTGACATTTTATTCAAACACTTTCAGAAGGAATGAATATCATGGGAGACGAACTTAATTCAATGTGATGGGCAAGCCCAAGGGTCTCAGCAGGGCCATGACTGCTTTATGTGGACCACACCTAGTGAGCAAGGATTGTTTCCTGATGCCACTCCCAGCTAGGGCCCCAAAACTCAGCCTGCCTCATCTTCCTCAAGGGCTCCTATCTCCTACCATCTGGCCTCCACAGATGTCCATCATCTTTACAAGTGCCTAAGTGCATTCATCAGTACATTTCTTCATTTTGCACCCTCCTTTCAAATGTGACAGTTTAGCCTATTTAAAGATGCTGGTTCACTAGGCCTTTAACACCCTCAAGCACCCGGTACAGAAAAGGTATGTATGTGGTTAGAACCTTCCTGACAAGGTCGATCTATGAACAGGCAAAAAAAAGTTCCTACTAAGCCTCAAAACAACTGGAAAAAAGGTCCTGCACTACAATTGAGGGTAGGCTGGCCAGGTGCCAAAAGGTCCATGAGGCCCTAAAGGAGCCTGGCTCAGACATCAATAGCCAGCTTCTGTCACTGGTGTGTGTATACACTGACCCTGTGTATTTCCTCCCCACAACTCAGCCACTAGCATTACGCAGCCCAGGGGAGTTAGCAGATCTCACCCTGCTGGTTCATGCTACCCTTCTTTAGCTTCTTTAATTGGTTCTTAGCCTCAGTGGAGGCAAGCAAATGGGGCACTGCCCCTTCAACCTCCGTCTGCCTTTAATCAGCCCACAATTGCTTGTCTTCTCGATTACAACCAATCAGGGACTGACTCTTGCCTGTCTTTGGCTCCAGCTACACCTCCTGTTGGTCTTCTGTCCTACCAGCCCCAACGGTCACCAGCCGCTGCTGCTCAAGGCCAGACACTTTGTTCTAGCCAAATTCACATTTTGTTAAGCTCTGGATTTTCTCTTTGAACCTCTCACTTTATACTCCCAGGTCTCTTTCCATTTTTATGGACACAGCACAGTTTCCGATCAGGAGCATTGATGTGTTTTCATAATGAAAAGGTTAAGTGTATTTGGCAGAAGATGTCTGGTGCAAACTTAAATGATCGCAATGTGAAAACGTTGAAGCCATATGACTTTTCAATTATTTTCCCCGTTTGGAAAAGAAAAAAGAAAAGAAAAAAGTTCTATTTTGGAGCTTTCGTTCTCCCATCCTGGGGCCCACAGTGAGATAAACATAGAACCCAGAGAACAAGGAGTTTGAGATTAAGTTCAAGCTGGACCACAGGGATTTAAATTATTAAAACATCTGTTCACAGTGGCTACAATCTGAAGCCCGTTTGTGAGAACCTCTTCCCTTCAGAGTCAATGAGTGTAGGTATGCATATCTGGCCACAGTCTTGCAGCTAGAGTTATCTTAAAACTCTGCTTTGCAAGGGGGCGGGGAGCATTTTCACATAGGACATAGGGCAGGCATAAAGTTAATGGGGCAAGAAGTACTTTCCGTTGAACCTGAATAATTCCAGTATATTTTTTTAAAAAAAACCTGACTCGACTGTAGCTGACAGTTTCTAAAATTGCCCTTACTACATGCTCCTGGCATTGCAAATGATCTAAACTTTTTCTGTGTGGTCAACACATTCACTGAGATAAATGAAGTGTTGGCAGGAGCATTTAATTTAATTACCCTGCTGGTGTTGGAGAGTTAGTTTACTGCTAAGAATTTGGAAACAGGAGCATAATGCAATGCAAATTCAGCTTTAGAACTTGTACCCCTTCCCTATCAAGTCCGGTTAAAACAGCTTTGAAATCCCTTTCCATGTTTTGTTATCCAAAAAGGATTTGCCTTAGGCAGCAGTGGCAGACTTGTGGGGGACGCCAGGTGTTGTTGGATTCCCCTGCTACCATAGCCAGGGATAATGGGAGTTGTAGTCCAACAATGTGTTTTTGCTGACTGTATTTTTATATGTTGTATGCCACCTTGATTTTTTAAAATGAAAGTGTGGATTATAAATCTGTAAATGAATAATAAACATCTGGAGGGCCACTCAGTTTAACAAGCGCAGAGCACTGGGATTTGCCTCCTTCACTGTATGAGGGGTGAATAAATAACAAACAAAAAAATTGTTTTAGCCTTCTCCAAAAAGTAGTTAGAGCTATGGACAAGGGCCAAATAGGTAAAACTTTCCTATCTTGACCCCCCCCACACACCTTTATCCAGCTTTTTCCATTGTGTGTGTTTCAGGGAATTGGTACAGGGGCAAATGGTTAATCTTCCTTCCAGACTCACCATAGACTGAGGACTATTATTGTTCAGTAGTAAAAGCAAAAGCATTAAACAGCTACTGTGAAAAATAGGAAAGCTATCAATGGAAGGAAGTGCTTTTTACTCTAACACATCTGAGCTTCTGT
The DNA here is from genome assembly GCF_027172205.1 of Podarcis raffonei. Classification (NCBI taxonomy): domain Eukaryota; kingdom Metazoa; phylum Chordata; class Lepidosauria; order Squamata; family Lacertidae; genus Podarcis; species Podarcis raffonei. The sequence goes on along the minus strand of NC_070605.1, from coordinate 50,796,653 downwards.
CAGTTTTGCAGCTGGGTGTTTAATGTGGATGCGAGAGAGAGGAACAACCTTCATTGAAAACAGTTTGATTTCAGGACAGGTTAGGATGAGAGAGCCCCACAAAAAGGGTAATTAATGGTTAATAGCTTCTATAATGATAGATGCTGATTTGACAAGGTTGCATTTGCTTCAGAAAACATGTGACCATTGCTTTGATGGCAAAGTGAACTGCTCCTTTCCCTTCCTGACAGATTTTCCTTGTCCTTAAGAAACAGGTGGTATGATTAACTGGAAAGCCAAGACCTGGGTCAGTCTTTGAGGGCTGGAGACAGTGAAACTTCCAGCAAGCTTGTAGCTGTTCTCTTCAAAGGCTGATACTGTTACTCAATGCGATCACAGCAGCGTGACACCAATGATATATGACCTGACAAAAATGTACTAAATGTAGAGGTTGAGGGGAGAGCTCTCAGGTCCTACTTGAAGATGATAGTTTCCTACCTCCTCTAAAGTTTACATTTGTTTCATCTCCTGTCAATTTGTGGGCATTGTGCAGCTGCACTAATTGCCCATTGTTTAGCTGCTAGTCTCTTTTGTGCTGGTTTCTTATTGCAATTATTAATTCTGTATTTGTTCTTTAAAAAGAAAATTGTTCAGCCCTTTCAAGAAAAATGAAATACAGTAGATATAATGACTAACCCCTGACTAATCTATAGTCTATAACAACATTTGTTAACTACCTTATTTGTACTAAAAATGGTGAAGACCTTTTGTTGTTATTTTCTCTTCTAAGTGGACCTGTCCCACTTCTCTTTCTAGGTGGGGAGCACCCCTCGCTCCATGGTTTTCTCTGGAAAACATTTTCCTTCAGGCACCTGCAGTAAGTAAACTATGTATTTTAATCTGAAAAGAGCAATTAGCTATGCAAGGCTCAACTATCACAGTGTTGACAATTTTAGAGTAAGGTTGCTGTTATATTTCAGGCTGGTGCAAGACAGTTTTAAAACAGATAATGAAACACCATTTTGATCTTCCTACTCAATCAAGAACACTCCCGGTTTACTACATCATAGAAGGCTAACAGCCTAACGCACAGTTTAGCTTATTTATTTTATTAGATTTATACATACTCTTTACCATAAGGTCCCAGGGCAGGTTACAACTATAAAATATACAGTTATTGAATTAAATAAAAAAGTTACACAATAAAAACATTAGAAGCATAATAAGAGAAAGAAGTTCTATATATAAAATGAAGGGGGGGCAACCTCATGTTTAACTAATCACAAGTAGTTAACAATTGCAGGGAGAAGGTGACCTCAGAATTAACCCAGGCTTACAAGATTGAAATTAATAATAAACTTTTTCTTTCTATTGGGCAACAGTGAAAGCAGAACTGCTCAACACATACTTTGTCCATGTCTTCACCCAAAAGGAAACCAGTGCCCAACATGGTGATAACAGAATAAATGATGCAAGGAGGCAGTTGCAGTCCATGATATGAAAAGATATGAAAAGACTTTGAATTAATTCACATCTCCAGGGCCTGATGAGCTGCACCAGGATTCAAGTTACAAAAAAAGAGATTGTGCCTAAACATCAGTAAGTACTTTCTGACAGTAAGAGCCATTTGACAATGGAACAAACTCCATCAGAAGGTGGTGGACTCTCCTTCCTTGGAGGCTTTTAAGCAGAGGTTGGATGGTCATCTATCAGATGTTTTTATTGAGATTGCTGCACTGCAGTGGGTAGACTATATGGCTCTCAGGATTTCTTCCAACTCTACAGTTCTGATTTTTTTGAATTGGCACTCAATACTTTTTAATCCAGCTTTTTGATCTTCAGTGCTAGAAAATGATAATCAGTTTAATAATAACAATAAACCACTGATGGTCAAAAAGTTGTTCTAGACAGAGTTTAGTGAACCCCACCCCTGGTAAAGCAACAGCTTGTTTTGTCCCTACTATGCCTTTGTCGCGAATTCCTCGCAGCGCTTTTTGCAGAAACGCTCAGAGTCCCAGGTTTTTCCCAGTGCAGTCTTTTTAATGTGAGCTATATACAGGTATTTACAAAAACAGTCCATACAGAGTACCTGCTCCTTAAGGCAAACAAATACTCTCCACCACACCACAGCACAACCACAGCACAACCACCACAGTTACTGTTGAACAGGCTTTCCTTTTTAAAACAGGTGATAGCCAATCACATTAATCACACTCCTGCTGAGTCACTCTGACCCAGCACTTCACAGAGTATTGCATCATCCTGTTGAAGCCTGCAGACTTACTCAGTATCCTGCGAATCCCAACAGCCTTTTGGGGAGAAGTTGGGAATGCTGTTGTTTTCAACTATATCATACTTGGCACACACATACATTAGACTACATTTTTTTCAGTTTCATCCTGTCCCTAAGACCACAGAAGTTGCATCTTGACTAATGAATATACATATAATGCTAGGGCACATCTTTTTATACCCAACCATACATATATTCTCACCTTTGTGCAGCCTTCCATAAAATGATTTTGGTGGTCAGGTTGATTTGGCAGCAATTATTGGTTGAAAATAGAAAGTTCACAAATGTATCTGAATTTTGAAATGAGGGGTATGTGGGAATAATAATAATAATAATAATAATAATAATAATAATAATAATAATTTATTATTTATACCCCGCCCATCTGGCTAGGCCTCCCCAGCCACTCTGGGTGGCTTCCATAGAAACCAAAAATACACTAAAATATCACATGTTAAAAACTTCCCTGAACAGGGCTGCCTTAAGATGTCTTCTGAATGTCAGGTAGTTGTTTATTGCTTTGACATCTGCTGGAAGGGCGTTCCACAGGCCGGGCGCCACTACCGAGAAGGCCCTCTGCCTGGTTCCCTGTAGCTTTGCTTCTCGCAATGAGGGAACCGCCAGAAGGCCCTCGGCGCTGGACCTCAGCATCCGGGCAGAATGATTGGGGGTGGAGACGCTCCTTCAGGTATACTGGACTAAGGCCATTTAGGGCTTTAAAGGTCAGCACCAACACTTTGAATTGTGCTCGGAAAAGGGCTTCCTTCTATTCACTTTAGAAGAGAAAATTTGTTATTTATCATGTCTAAGCCCCCAGGAAACCTCAAAGGTCGAAATGCATTTTGCAGGGTGTAACTTTATCCTTCAGTATTTATGCTCATAGATATTATTTTAGTTTTATTATGGTAGTTTTATTATGGTATTATGTTTGTTAGAAAACAATTAGTAAACAATTTTTCTTAAAATTACTGTTTTAAGCTTAACTTTTGTTAGGGATGCTTTAAGACCACTTGTTCTCATTTATTGATTTTGGAACATTATTTGAATAGGTTTTTCTATATATGCAGTATTTTTTGTTTTTGTTTTTTTTTTTAAAAAAAAAACACTTTAGGCAATTTTTCTTGGGTTGATTTGTAGTTAGAAAATTTCTCTTTCTTGTTCAGACTAATTAGGATTCCCAAGGGCTCACAAACGAATTAAGTGTTCAGAGCTGGGTAAACTGGAACTAAACACATCACTAATGGGGATGGAAACAATTAGACTACTCAAATTTATAGAATCAATACCATTTATAGGAATCTTTTCAGTGGATAACTTTAGTTCCAGGCATATCTGCAACAGATTGACACATTACTGATATTTCTGGCAGCAAGTCATGAAACCAACCAAAGTATTTTTTTTGCAGGAGCTTAATCTTAACAGATGTTGGTTGTGTTCTTACAGCTGAGACAGCTGGTCACAACATGAATGCTTGAAGGCAGTTTGCTATGTGTCTGTTCCTCAGGGAGCCTAAGTTTCATATAAAGCCCTAGGAGGAGTTGGTTCTGCCTTAGTTCCAAATGGCACCTGCCTTGAAGCTGTTCCTATTGCCACTCTTCTGATAAGCAGATAATTTCCAGCTTGTTCCAGTATTACTCAAGGAGATCATAATAATATGACCATATCCTATGTCCAAATTTGATAAATTATGTGTGGATATGGTATTAAGGCACTCACTGGAGCCATACCATTCTTGTACAGAACTTAATTCTGTTTAAAGGGGGTATGTACCCCAATACAGACAAACAAATAAAAATATTGGCCGAAAAGCACTAAGCACAACATTATTTGCAACTAAAAATGATGAAACAGCAGTCCTATGTAACTAGACTAGCTGCATTTTTGTTTGAGTTAAACCTTTCCTCTAATAAAGCTCCTGCTCCATACCTCTGCAGAAGTCTGGCTGTAGTGGTCAAATAAGGTTCCTTATTAAGTTAATGACCTTAGCCAGCCCTGTAAGAACCTTATTTATGGAGATGCGAAATATTGTCATAGAAGTAACTAGGTAGTGATGTTGTAGTAGTGTAGTGATCAGGTGGGATTGTTATGAGGAATTATAACAATTATAGAGTAAGCCATCTGTGTCACCAATGAAAGCATTGCGTTGACTGGGTTTAAACTACTTTGATATGATTCTTGATCGATCTACACCTCTGCATCCCTTTTCCATTCCTCTTTCTTGACAAGTCATGTACACACTTAGACAGGCAGGCGTCCTGGGTCCTCAAAGACAGTGGGCAGTTTTGTCGATGTAGCTTTTCTGATATGTTAATCTTAGGATGTTAATCTTAGGGCCAGGAAACAGGTTTCACATTAAGGTGATAATGATCACTGTCCTCCTGGCCATCCTTCTTATCATGTGTCCTGATTATTACCTCCGGGGTTGCTGAATGCGCTCCTTTGTAGCTTTCATTCATTTACTCCAAAAGTATGCATGCCTAACTAGTGTTTATAGTTTAACTTTTCCCCACGTGGGGTTTGTTGAAATGCTCAGAAGAAATCTGATTGGTTCTTACGAACACTCTCTAAAAGTTCTTTTGTGAATAAAACGACCTGGGCCAAGGGGGCTGGAGAGACAGTCAGGCAGAGATTATTATACGCACCCTTCCCAGAGTCTTGCTGGTTCAAGCCTCCGTGTGTATTCTTATTAATCAGAGTTCAATCCTTCCTTTACTTTGTGAACACCTCATAGTAGCCGCATCCGAATCCCATTGTCGAGCAAGCAGAGGCTAGGAGTCTCCAAAGAACACTTGCCTGAAGAGCAGAATCCCCATACAAAATCAGCTATTCCAGAGATCAAGGAATCTAGATGATCACAGAGCCAAGAGTACAGATGGAAAATAGGAAGGTAGATCCAGGAACCACAGGCGTTCTTTCCAGCATCTGACTGCTGCTGAGAGCTCTGTTTAAGAAGCCCAGAGCCAGCTGGTTCTCATCAGTGCCGTCTGCTCTGTGTCCTTGAAGGCTGATCAGCTGCAGGTGAAGTCACTCCACCTTCACCCCATTCAGGCAGCTGTTCAGCAAGCAAAACTGATTTCTGGCCCATGGCAGGTGTCTCCAGAAGGAGCGGGTGGGCATCCTCCTGCCACCTAGTTAGCTGCCACATCAGCCTAGGATTGTAGGCTAGGAGTGAGTCTCTGTACTTCTGTACTGCTGGAAGCTGGGATGACGTTCAGTCTGCAGGTGTGTTGCACAAATGTTTTATAAATTGTTCAGTGGTGGAAGGGTTGAGGAAAATGTACCCTCTTTTAAAAATAAAGTAACTTCATCTACAGAAAGCAGCTCACTCACTTAAGCCTAGCTCAACAATTCCAACTTAGAAAGACTGCTACTATTTTTGCTGAAAGGAGAACCCCACTCTGATTTTGAGGGGTTGGGGTGAGGAGATAAGCATATTGCCTAGGAGGCTTCAAGAAATGCATAGCAACAGGTGGCAACTCAGAAAGTTACAAGAGTGATTATAGCTTAGGTTTCCAAATATGACACGATTCAATGTGGAAAGGGAAAGTACCAGATACTGGTTTAATTTCTTCACATTAGCTTTAGAAAAATAATTAGTGCCTTTTTGTTTCATCTTCAACCCATGCTGAATCACAAGTTTGTTCTCCCTCCCTCCCTCCCTCCCACCCACAGAAACAGAATACAATACTGAAAACCTTTCTTGTTAGCTGCCACCCATACACTTGCCATTCCTTCTCTTCACAAACTGCATATTTATTTTTTATATATCTCCCATTTTCTTCCTAAGGCCCTCCTCTTGTTTCAGTATTCTTTTTCCTTTCTTGCTCCCTTTCTTGAACTGTACCATACATGTCCAAGGAGGAGTTAAATGCAAGCAAATGGCACTGTTAGCAACGTACTTTTAAACTTTGCTCTGAAAATACATAAGCCAGTGTACACCCTGCTGAAATCAAAAGAAAGAGTGCTCAATTTTTAATGCTTTTAATCCCGTACCTGAAAATGTACAAAGGTAACTTTTAGTGAAAGAAAGCTAATGGTTGAGAGAGGCTGAAAAGTCCACTTCTCAGTATCCCTCCTTTCTTAAAATTTGGTAAAATTGCATTAATGAGTCATGTTAAGCATAATTCATTTTGTATTAACAGAGTGGATAAAATAGACCACTTCAGTACAAATTACCTAATAGTACCTCAATTGTTGTGAAGTCATTATTCCAAACCTATTTTGTAACCTTCTCACATTGCTAAAATGTATGTGTGTATCTGGTGCTAGATTTGTTAGTCTGCAAAATAAGTTTTCTATGTCTTAGGAACTTTTTATTTTCTTTTAGTGAATACTAGGCCCAAATCCATATAAGTTATTCAAAATGAAAGGTTTGGGACTTTCATTTCTCAAACATGTCGGCATGATATTAACTTTTGGTACCAAGGGCATCTTTCAAAAAGCAGATTGTGTTAGGAGTCTCAAAACAATGCTCTATTGTTTAAAGTAATAATAAAAAATCATAATAATCTCATTGGGGGTACCCAATGTAGCTGTTGTATCCTGCCTGAAAAATACTCCCAGCACCACTAAAATAAAAATCTGGAGAAATTTGCATGTGCTTGGTATGTGTTTGGTAACATGTATTTGAAAGTTTGTCTACAGTCGAATCTTGATGCTTCACAACACAAGTTTATTCTTTCACATCCCTACTTTTCCTAATAAGTGGTCGTAACATGTTTGGATCATAATTTGATGACTAGCTGTTCGACAGTGGAATTTGCTGCCAAGGAGTGTGGTGGAGTCTCCTTCTTTGGAGGTCTTTAAGCAGAGGCTTGACAACCATATGTCAGGAGTGCTCTGATGGTGTTTCCTGCTTGGCAGGGGGTTGGACTCGATGGCCCTTGTGGTCTCTTCCAACTCAATGATTCTATGATTCTAGTTAAACCACTGTGGTGAATGCAGCTCAGGGAGGGGAACAGGGGCTTTGTAACAACTCTCAGCACTCTTAAAATCTCAGTATTTTAGAATAAAATGAAAAAGTCATATGTATTTCACTGGTATTTTAAATATTTCTGCAACTGTTTATTCTCCGTTACCAGATGTGTGTTTCCTTTTATATGATTTTTTTTTCTGTGACTTTTTTTTTAAAAAAAATTGCAGTGATTCTAAGATGAGGGCAGGATATAATTATAGCACTGAAGCTCACATTTTATTTCCGTCTAATTTACTAATAAAACTTTCAAAGTTAATTTTTGGTTGCCTGCCGTCCACTCTTCCTGTAATTGAATTTTACTATAGCATTTTAGGCATGCAGCTGCATGCATAAGCTAGCTCTGTTAGTTGCTTTGTAATAGCAAAAGTAGGTGATTACACACACATTTGAATAAATAATATTTTACAATAGAGCTGTTAGCTCTTTTTAAATAATTTCAGTGTGGATAGGTATCACTAATTAGCTGAGTTATTTATGGCTGTGTTTGGTATAAAAGATGTAAACGATGTTGTGATGCATATTTGTAATATTTCTGATTTATATACCTTTCAGTAGCAACACACCTTTATTGTAGTTATGTGGAACACCTAATTAATTTATCTACTTGCTATTATTTCCTGTAGAGATAATATCTGAAAACTACAGCGGCACAGCAGGAAAATTATATCTGTGCTATGCAGTGTGAATGTATTACAAGGGAATGAAACACATGCTTGTCATCACTAAAGACATGTCTTATGTTTATCACGAATTGCACTAGACTTACATTAACCAACTGATCTAAAAGCTCATGCTGCACCAACTTTGGAGTGGGATTTGGAATAAAAAATAAGCAAGATATAGATACAGTAACCATAATATTGCCAGCAGAGTGCAGTGAGAATTTGCCAGTAGGCCAATCTGATGTTGGGGTTTGTGGGTGAAGGTGGACATGCATAACAATTTAATGCACATTGTATTATGAAGTAAATTCAGGGTAGCAAAACTGTAGACAAGTGGCAAAAGAGATTTCTTGCTTAGGTCTTGTTATTAACTTATAAATCCATGAACAACTTAGGACCAGGTTATTTGGAGGACATCTTTAATGTGCTATACATTTGATGTTAAAGGGACGCGGGTGGCGCTGTGGGTAAAAGCCTCAGCGCCTAGGACTTGCCGATCGAAAGGTCGGCGGTTCGAATCCCCGCGGCGGGGTGCGCTCCCGTTGCTCGGTCCCAGTGCCTGCCAACCTAGCAGCTCGAAAGCACCCCCGGGTGCAAGTAGATAAATAGGGACCGCTTACTAGCGGGAAGGTAAACGGCGTTCCGTGTTCTGCGCTGGCTCGCCAGATGCAGCTTGTCACGCTGGCCACGTGACCCGGAAGTGTCTGCGGACAGCACTGGCCCCCCAGCCTATAGAGTGAGATGAGCGCACAACCCTAGAGTCTGGCAAGACTGGCCCGTACGGGCAGGGGTACCTTTACCTTTACCTTTACATTTGATGTTAGCTCCTCTGAGCCCGGTTTTTGCTGGGGAGGGCAGAGAATAAATAAAAATTATTATTATTATTATTATTATTATTATTATTATTATTATTATTATTTGTTATCATCATCATCATCATTATCATCATCTGCTCCTTTATTTCTATTTCCACAGGATCATTTAGATTTTCAGAATATGGCTTATTGGTTGTGATGTGGTCTACAGATTATGTTTGGTCCCATGCTGTGTCATACTCTGTAATCCATAGTGGAGAAGAACTCCTCCCACTACACACACACACACACACACACACACACACTGGCTTATTTAGCTGTGGAGTGTTCTATAGCTTGATTTGCCAAACACAATACTGAATCAAATCAGGAGTGGGGCAATTGTCACTAATCACAACTAATGAACCGCCCTGATTATTAACATGGCAGGGTAATAATGGGTGTTAAGGGACAGCTAATCTACATTAAGTGGTTTTGATGTATCCATTACTTGTGGGTAACTTTTTTCAGATTTCAGTGAGCTGTACTCTCAAGCGCAGAGTTGAAGTAAGTTGCAATGTGAGAAAAGCACACAGTTTTACAGCTACTGTTCAAAGAAAGCAGTGAGCAACAGAGCAATTAACTGAGTAACCTATTGAGAGGTCACAGCAGGTATAGTGGAATGAAATTAGCACCTGTCTCAATTTAGTACCCCCTCACAAATTAACACCGGCAAAGTTTCATGGCTGAAATTGAAATGCACAGAGATATAGTTAAAAAACACAGCCTTGAATATCTCTTATACATTTCATTTGCTTTCCACAAATGCTGGGAAATTAGGAGTGGAATGCAGGATTGTTGTAGTATACAGTTCACAAAATCAAATATGAAGGTATCTCAATAAATTTGAATGTGTTTCAGGAAACCTTTTGGGACACATTTGTAATATAAACAGAAGGTTGCAAATGTTTTCCCAAATATGCATTCATCACACCGTCATAGAAAAAGAACAAACGATCATTGTAGCACTGAAAGTCGAGATGGATGGATTGCTCAAATTCTAGTTTGTGCCATTTTTACATATGTTCCTTTTTAAAATACTCTTTCATTCTGTTCCCACATTGATCTGGATTTAAAAAATAAAATAAAGCCAAAAGCAGAATTCCATATGGGATTATTACCCATAGAAAGGAAGTAGCTACTCAAGAGGTTATATCAAGCATTGCTGTACCACTTGCACATCAGAAGTCCACCTGTGCAAGAGAACTTCCCCTTCTCTCCTCTGCAGCCCCCAATCCTCAAAATCTGCTCCAGAGAACTGGGGGACCCTCTGGAGCAGATGGAGGGCCATGAGGAGAGAAGAGGACATGGAAATTCTGTTGCATGTCACACAACATTGGATCCAGTCATCAGTTACAAGGTCGTGCAAGGGCTATTTTAAAGAAATTATTTCCTTATTTTTTCATGAACTGTTTTTTTCATGAACTGTTTTTTCCTGGAACTATTGTTCCAGGAAGCGAAAAAGCCCAACTACTGCAAGAGCCTCCCTGTTGGTCTCTTGATTAGGGGGGAAATGCAGGAGAGAAGATGGGTCCAAGGGGACAGCCATGTTTTCTCTATACAATCTTCCTGGGAGATATGGCATGTTATCACATTCCATTGCTTCCAGGAAGGCATTTGGTGCTCCATTTTCAATACTGAGGGCAGCAGCTACATTATTATTATTATTATTATTAGTAGTAGTAGTAGTAGTAGTAGTAGTAGTATTTAGCTGCTTGGAGCATCTGTTACATGCAAAAGAAAATAAGAAAACAAAATTTCAAAGGCAGTACCCGGGACTAGTTGCAATGATGTGTGGAAAACTCAAGCAATCTGAAAACAAAGTTCTCCTCCACAGATGCTGATCAGCAGGTGCTGATCAGGTTGAATTGTTGGAATGCAGGTGGCTTGAATTCTTCAAGCATCCCTAGCAACATGAAATTTGATACAAGGATATTTCTCTTGGCTTGTGCATTTTTGGAAAAGAGAAGGAAATTTTGGTGTAAATATGCATTAAAAGCAGAATCAACATGTTGACGACTCCCAGGAATCTCTGATTGAATCCTTGATGATCAAAGTGGTACATGGAGATAGAAAGTATGGATAGAGAGAATATCAGTGAGCAGCCAATATCAAGCAATATCAAGTGTGCTTACTTGGAAGTAAGTGCTGCTTTATTTAATGGGACTTGGTAAGTATGTATAGGATTGAAGCTTTAGGATCTACATTTTAGCAGTGGCAGTATTAAGCAAATGCTTAACCATTTCCCATTGCAAATAAGGTTTTAAAGTGCTTAACTTCTGCTGGATTGTGCCCACTTTTTTAAATAAAAAAATGCAGACATGAATTCAGTATTTTCTTACATTAATATCTGGGTTAATAAACACTTAATAATTTATATTTAGATCTAAATCAGAATATTTTAATTTCTAAATTAAATAATAATCAGCAGAAGGGGAATTAAGAATGTCATTCAAATATTGGTACATTAATATGATGAAATTCACCTACTACAAGCAGCTGATTCCTAGTAGCTGGTAGAAATGACTTGCTTCTTAGCAGATTATTCTGGGAAGAGCTTCAGTTTGCTCTGTTTCTGGCTGCTCCGTGAGGAGTGAACTCCAGCTATACAACCTCAGGGTTAACAAACAAACAACTACATCCTAGGCCAACCCCAACCTCTCTCACCACCAAAGGAACACAAGCGAATAGTAAAGAGAACCCGCACAAGCGACGCTGACACAAAACCCCACACATACATTAAGTAGAATAGAAACATTGCCACCCGACTCCACCCCCACTCACCATGCCCCCCCCCGTCTTTCCCCCTTTTCTTCCTAAGGTAACACTAATGTCTCAATAAATGAAATAGATCTGTAGAAAATGTAACTTGAAATAAATGACATTGCACATACTTTTGTAAACCAAGAAGTCTTTAATAAAAATATGTTTGCTTGTTTTTTTTAAAAAAAAAAGAATCCTGAGAGTGGGGAAATCACTTTCCATAACAGCAGATGTAGGGAGAAATAAGGAGGAAACTAAACTAGAATAAATTCAGTGGGAACAGTGTAAAATGTTCAGATTGTAGTACTGGAGAAAAGTAGTCATATTTAATACTTTGTTAGGACCAACACATGTATCACAAAATAGTCACCAAATTTTTATTTATTTTATTTTTGCAACCCAAATGCCTGCTTACTATGTTGTGAGGTTTTGGTTGGTTCTAATAAAGGTGTGGCACTACTGCTGCTTTAAGATATTATTAAATATAATCCATCCCCTAAAATTCAGAACATTCCAATGATAACTGCCATAAGAGCCAGGCAATGACTCAATTTCCAATGAATGAGATCCAATTGCAGCTTTCCAGATTCAGCAATCCCTCTTCCTCTTCCTGTGCACTGTTCTGGGGGTTCTCCCCCTCAGCCCGCAGAGGTGCTGACTTGGGCCCCAGACCGTGGGTGCCCATTGGCGTGTGCACACGATTTGACATCAGGACTGCCACCACTGTCCAGTGCCACCACAGTGATTGGGCCAAGGCCTCTGCCACAGGGACTCTGCTGGGGGCCTCTGTGGCCACAGAGGACCCCAGAAGCATGTCTGCAGCTGCAATGGGCTCCAACAGAGGCCCCACAGTAGCGGCTGAGGCCCCAGTTCAGTCACTGCCACAGCTCCAGAGAGTCAGAGGTAAGGCAGTGGGCAGTGAAGGAGAAGGCTTGGCACCCACAGTGAAAATTTTGTGAGTGGCCAGCCCCCCCCCCCCGGAGATGGTGCCAGTGACCCTGAACCAATTTAAGGGGTGGGAGCATGTGGGAGAGGAGAGAGGGGAAGCCATGTTGCACAAGTGGTAGTACTTGCGGAGGACTTTAACTGATGGGTCAGGTTACGTAAAACCCACCTAGTATGTTTCAAAATTAACTTCAGATTAGCAAAAGATTTTACATTAAAGATGGCTTCCTAGAATTCTTTCCTAGAATCTCAAGCTGTATCCCCAAACAGACATTTCATGACAGAGCATTGCACTAGAAAAGTGAAATTAAATCCCAAGGTGTCATTCTGCTTGCACTGTTTCTTGTGAAACATAGCCATGAGAATGGTAATATACTATATCTCTTCTATAACTATGTGAACTCTTGTACATGGATGAGTGGTTGAAACACACAAGGCAAGTGGTTGTTTTCCTTTTGTTTATTGTTCCTTGACTCACTCAGTGTTGTATTCAGATGCCTAGGACTATTTAAAAGCATAATTATCTCAGACTATGCTTATTAAATAGCAGGTTTATTTTCGAGTTCCTTGCTTGCTTATTGCTACACAGACTCCTGTTCTTCCTTCTAGAATTCCCTTTCCACCAGTCTGCCTACTGTATGTCTTGGGGTAGACCACTCCATGCTCAGCCCAGAGCATTCTGGAATCCTAGTCTGGCTCTAGGAATGGATCTGCCATAAACATTACACTCACCTCTGCCCTAATTAATATGATTTCATTGAGGAAATAAGTCTGTTAAGGTCTTAGTGCCTGCCAGGGAGGGAGAATGTGTTTTGCTGAAGAGAAAACTTGGCTGCACAAAATATCATTGATTGCTTTGAAATGCTTCAACAGAAGCCATGAAAGCAAACTCTTCAGCGTTGAAAGACTATCAGTTAACGCTATTGTGACCTCATCTGTCACAGCTATATCTCTGTGGCACAAAAACTTCCATCTACATCAGAAATCCATTAGCCAGTGATCCTTAATGGAAAAACTAACATAATGGATGGGTGAACTTCGGCATCGCTCTGAATGCATTCCCTGTTTTGTTTTGGTTTTTTTATTGTATGTGCTCATTTGCAACACCGGCAGCGCTTGATCAGGCTATTTGAAAATAATAAAATAGTCCAAAATTAACCCAGATTTACATAAACTATTGATAAATGCTGAGATTAATTAGCCTCTGTGATTAAAGAGCAAAGGAACAATGTAACAAAGGGCAAGATAATAGATTTTAATCCATAGCTCCAGGTAAAGAACAGTGATGCGAAAGACAGCCAGCCTTTTGTTCTATCCTTTGCAGTCCATCTGGGGGCATATTTATTCTTGCAGAACACAAGCTCTACACTATTGCTCATGCGGTCTTGCAGAAGACTGGGATGCCATCAGTCTGTCTCTCTTTGATTCTCTTTATTTTTCAGAAGAAGGCAGAAGATTGCACTTCACTTATAATATCTTCAATATTTTTGTCACCATCATGAAAAACCATATAAGGGATTATAAGAAAGACACTTTATTTCCACAGTTGTATGTCACCCCCTGCACCCCTCACCCCCATAGGAGCACATGGGACTGTCTAGAATTTTATTCCAAACAACCCTGTGGAGTTGATTAGGCTGAGATGTTGGAGCACACACCAGATCACCTAGTGAATTGATGACTGAGTAGTTAAAAAACAACAACCTTGGATTTCCCTAGCAAAACCCTAACATTGTAAACCGTACCACAGGGGCTCTCAAGGGTATCACTTCAAAGCAAGAGGAGAGGCTGAGGACCACAGAAGTTGTGTTCTTCTGTTACATTTTGGAACTGAAGTCCATATAGTAGATGTAAATTCTGACTTGGATAAAATGATATTCCTATTATCATCATGCAGAATCCCATATTTTTGCTCCCAAAGGAATCCCAAGGCAGCTTAATCTTTCTGTGAGGCCCCCTTCATTCAAGCAACATATCTGGTTGGATGCTGGGATTGGCTGATTGCATTCTAATCTAGTTAGCTGTAATGAAGTTGAGCAAAATCCACTTTTATTTATTATTCTGAAATGATGGGGTATATTGTCTGAGGAACTTGGCAAACATATCCACACACTATTTCAAGAGTGGTGATGATGGCAGAGGAGAAGAGTTCTGATTTTGATATTCAGAATAAGCAAATTATACTTTGTATTTGCTTCAGGTTGCCCAATTTAGCTTCTTTACATGTTACAATATATAGGATTCAAGAGAAACAGAAAAGTACTGGTATGTGTGTGTGTATCACACATACACACCTCCCATTTTGCACTGTGGGAAGGAGAGATGGCTTGTGGGCTGCAACCATCCATTTATATCCCACACATCTTCTTGGATTGCCCCAGCCATTCTGGGTGACTTCCAATGTACATAAAAATATAAAACATTAAACATTTTTTTAAAAAAATACACTATACAGTGTATAGCCTTCAGACGACTCAGGGTTCAGATAACTCCATACCCGCCAACATTTCTCCAATGAAAATAGGGGCAACCTAAGGAAAAACGGGACACT
Organism: Podarcis raffonei; assembly: GCF_027172205.1. Classification (NCBI taxonomy): domain Eukaryota; kingdom Metazoa; phylum Chordata; class Lepidosauria; order Squamata; family Lacertidae; genus Podarcis; species Podarcis raffonei. Next base: position 50,781,631 of record NC_070605.1, on the reverse strand, counting down.
GATTTCTGACATCAAATCAGAAACCGAGACGGCTTCTCTAATTCAGGGATGTCCCTGGAAAATAGGGACCCTTGGAGGGTCTGCATTTCCATTTCCTGATTAATTGTATTGATGTCTCCCACCTTCATGTACCCTGCACCTCCCCAAATCTGCTCCAGGGGGTTGGAGGAAATCCCAAAGCAGAGTTAAAGAGTGTGCAAGGGGAGAAAGTTCCATTGCACAAACATAAACCCTTGCACCAATGAAACAAGCTGCATAACACAACACTGGATACAAACCATCTGGTAAAACAAGTTATCTGAGACTTTCTACTGGGCCTCCAAACAAAAGCAAGGGACCAACTAACAGTTGAAAATTACCTCTGGGAAGGTTTTTCCAACAATCACCCCTGGCTAGAATAAGATCTTTATGGGCAAATATCCCATTAAACTGGTTGAGAGTGAATTGGTTTTGATTTTGTAATATGCTATGTGTATCACACAACAGGGTATGTACAGGTTTACCTGTCTTATACATTTTAAGGTTAAATTTGTTGTGATTGCCCAACTAACCACCCAATACAAGGTTAAGACACTTGAAAATGAGTCCCAAGTTGCAAGCAGGAGGTTAAAGGTGGGTCCCAGATCAGGGCAGGTTGCAGCCCCCATTCTGGAGAACTTATCAGTGTGTTTCAGTCCGTTTGTTATTTTACATTCTTTCCACAACAATGGTTCCTGACAACTTCTGCTTCACTGGGAAATTGTTCAGAAATGCATTTACCATACAGTTATTTTCATTGCTAAGAGATCTTTACAGTGGGTATTGGTAGCTGAGAATGTGTTCCAAAAAAAGAGTCTAAAGAACATAACTGTTCTTGCTTTTGTTTTGTTTTTTTCCAAAAAGCAAATGGCTTGTCAAAAATAATATCTCATATAGAATGTGTTCCGCTGACATTTGAGTACCCAGAGATTTGGATTTTTTGAAAGTGGGGAACAAAATTTTCTTCAGATACTTAATGGACATTTAAAAAGAAAACTCAAACCTGTGGTCTGCCTGAAATTTGGCCTTGCTATTTTGATTATTACTAAATACAATGTTGATTTGATTGCCTTTATAAAAACATGGCAGTGCTGAGTGTTGTCAGCTGACCCCTACCCCTGCTAGAAACTGAAATATAGTCACACTGCTTTTGTTTGCAGTTAACATTTATAAATGATATTAGAGGCAATTAACACAGGATTCCCAAGAGTAGACTTGCTAAATCATGAATATCTGCTGTCTGCTAGAAAGCAGTTTGCAAAATAAATGCAAAATAAATCTTGAAGCCAGTGGTCTTCAAGATTAGGGAGATAATTAACTATTTCAGTGTACCTTTGGAGCAAATAAAAGAAGAGTTTTCTTTCTACTTTATAAAGAATTGCAGGACAATTTTATACATATCTACTTGGAGTTCAATGAGACTTTATCATAGGTAAATGTCTACAGCAGGAGTAGTAAATCATTTTCAGTTCCATTTCCTCATGGGTAACCTTCTGAGGGATATGTGTCAGTAGCTGGTGGAGCAATGGATACAGCTCTTATCTTTGTACAAGAGAGTGCAGTCCAGCCATTCAAATGTCAGAGATGGGATTTACTTGTGAGTAGACATATATAGGATTTTACTATTAAATGTATCCCAGATGAATAACTATCTAACATGACAAACCCTGCTACCTTTGAGAAAAAGTGTCATTATATATATGAAGAATCATGCATTACTACGGCACATAGTAATGCATGAGTCTTCTGAAATATGAACATTTATTTCCCTTTCAAAGAGTGCAAATATATGTTTTTGTTAATGGGTTTTTTCTTTTTCCACACACACACACACACACAGCATCCATATTCTATAAGGTAATAATTGCCTATAAATTATTATTTGGGATTGTTTCACACTATCTCTTATACTGACAGATATAACTAAGGGTGTTTCCAGGGAGGTTCTATTTTGCAAGTAAGATTTAATCTTTGGGTGTGAGCAACATCATGGGAAAATGCACTGGAATGTGTGAGATAAATGTGCTTGATGTGACATTGTATGATTTCCCCACAAACATATCATAATGAATACCATACCAAGACTGTATAACCTCCTCACAAACTTTGTGCAAACAAGTCAGGATCAAAGCTCAATAAAGAATATGTAAAGGTTTAGTTTTGTTTAAAACTAGGATTGGGAGTGTGTGACTATAATTCAATTAAAATGCACCAACTGCATGAACCTGTTGAAACTGATAAGAAAACATCCGTTGGATACTGGGTTGTGTCTCATTTTCCCCTGAGTTTTCTGGCTTTGAAAGTTCTAGTGACTTTTACTCTCACAATAATGTATGCAATGCTTTAAATTTTAATGAGTCTATCCAATTCATCATTTCACTCTGTCAAAATGTGTTAGCAATGAGGGCTGCTGGTTATTGCAAATATATTTCAGATCTGCTTTATGCCCAGAAAGTCATTCTTGACTCAGATAGCCTTGAAACCCAAAAAGTATTAGCAAATAAAAATGGAGCAAGAGAAACAATGCACTTATTTGGTGGAATAAAAGATTATCTTAAGAGAGACAGATTGGGGCATCCCTGGTGCTGGCCGTTGCCAATTTTATCCCTGCCCACTGTTGGCATACAGTCCTCAAGAGTTTACCTCCAAGGGAATTTAACAAGGGAAAAGAAATTGCCCATTCCAAGCTTAGGTCACCTGACCACAATTTCATTGTAAAATAAATCCTAGAAGGTCAAGAAGTCTGCTGCATGTTGCCTTTTCTCTCCATGCCCTTATTTCCATCTTAATTTGTAAAGTACAGATTCTGATCAAGGCAGTACTGGTGAAATATCTGTTCATTAACCATTGGCCCAAGAGGCTACTGAAATGAAAGAGCATTTTGAGACAGAAGGTGCATTAGTTTGGAAAAGTCTGAAGATTTATTCGAGACTGGAGGTTTCAGTTTAACTCCAAGTCTCAGTGGCTCTGATTTATTTGACCTGTAGTTTAACCTACAAACAGATCTTTCAATAGCTGAAAGTAAGTCACACAGGCAGCGGGGGCGCGGGGTATTCTTGATTGAGGATAACAAGTCCCCTTGTAACTTGTTTTGCTTCAGTTCTGAACAGTGGTTTTCTACTGCAGGACTTCCCAAATCTGTATTAGCTCTGGTCTAGGCCTTTTACTTCTTGGTAGGAAAAAGTTTCATTCACAGATCTCTAGCAGGCATTACCTCACATTCTTCACCACTGTGTGTCAGAAAACTTAGAACTGATGCATTACAAACATTTAGGAGTTGCCAATGTGAAAAGACGGCAGGATCCTCAAGGATGAGCTGACTTCTGATACTAGGCCTGTTGGCAAACCAACTCTGCATTACAAAGACATTTGCAAACGAGACATGAAGGCTGGCGACATTAATCCCTTGCAGATGATCACAGTGTCTGCGGTTAGACAGTCAGAGGAGGAATGACCACTGAGAAGAATGCTCCTGTAGCAGCAAAACTGGACATCTTCATCTGCCTCAGCTGCAATAAAATACGTCTCCCCAAATCATTCTCTACAGCCACAGCAGGTGCTCTAACTTTCCAACAGTTTGACTTTATCCTCGAAGGCGCACTCTTCTATTGTCTCCTGAGGCAGACAGATGCTAAACCCCACAGAAGCCAATGTACATGCAGAGGTCTACACCCACAGTGTCTCCTCTGTTAAACTTAGACTTGGAAAGAGCTGTAGCCAAAATAATAGGTTGCAGTGTGAGCTTGGTTGCAGTGTGTTCCTCAGTTGCTAATGGGGAAAGATGGTCAAAGATGTGATACGTCTGCACTGGCTGCCCCATAAGTTACAGGAGCAGTTTCAAGATTCTTGTATTGGTACACAAAGCTCTGAGCAACTTGGGTCCAGAGTACCTTAATGACCACCTGAGCATTTATAGCCCAGCTCAGTTGCTGGGATCACCCAGAGAAGTTAGCCTTATGAACAAAGGAAAATAACACGAAGGGGATGGGATCACCTAGCTAAACCTACAGTTTCCTTGCTCAAGTCAGTGCTTAGCATAAGAGCAGCCTCTCCTATTTATCTCAGTTTAGTTTCAGGGACCACTGCAGCCCTTTCCATTCTGGTTCCTTTTTAGTTCACCTTTCTTCTTGCTGCAACACTGCTCTAACTCTGACTCTGCCTAAGCAATTTTGCTTTCCACCTTTGCTTATATACATGTATTTCCACTCTGCATGCCCTCACAACATCTTGGCCAGTCAGAAGGGCAGTAGAGGCCTGGTTGAGTTTCAGTTCTCTTTATTTCTTTCGATTTTGTTTTCTTCTTAAGATTCAGATTCCTGGAGCGGACATCTGACACTCCCAATGTTGAATTGCAGTTTTGATGGAGGGTGTGCGTGATTTTATGTACTTGTGCACTGTAACTTACACATTGCTTGCCTCCTTGGTATCAATTGTGATGAAGGGTGGACTATAAATATGCTAAATAAATAAATAAAAAGTAACAACAAACACAACACAATATGGGTGAAGCAGTTTTGTTCTTTCAAACACACCAATGTGTTTACCAATAAAAATTATCTCCTCTCTCTCTGTCTCTTTCTCATATTAAATGTCTTCTGTTGATAAGCTGGTAGGGAGGCAAGAGAGGGAGGGGAAATAAATAAATAGCCAAACCTTTTCAGCATACATTTTTATTATCTATTTTTCTAGTGACAAACTAGGTAATTTAATGACCATGCCAAAAAATAAATAAATAGAATTGTTCCTGTTTTCTTTCACCTCACCATTATTATACCTGACCTATGTGACAGGTGAATATGAGAGGTGAAGAGCAGTGGTATGCCTTCATTACAGATATGTCTCCTCTACTAACCACGTGGTTCCTATACAAAAATATGCATTTAAAAATCCATTTGGAACAAATGACAATCTATGAGTGGATGTTGATTTTTCAAGGACACATACTGTATATTTCCAACTTTGCATAATATCAAGAATCTGAACTCTCTGCAGCTTTACAGGACTCTGAAATTTAGCAAGATTAGTGCAAAATGAGATATCACAGAGTTTAAGAAGGTTTGAGGAGGTGAAAAAAAATCAGCAGGAGGGCCATAAATTGTGCCTTCCCTTTTAATGTGAACGATTCTTGCTACAGGACGGTATAATAATAAATGCCTATTTGTCACAGCTTGAGAAAGTGACTTTGAGCAGCCATTTGTTTTAAGAGATGGACAGAGTTGCAGTCAAACGCAAGACTATAAACTGAATGTAGTGTAAAAATGAAAGCACATTTCTTGATATCTTTCTAAATAGAAGCAGTTTTGATTTGAAAGTAATAAAAATTAACAATGACTTGCCACCTTTTGTCTACCGCCTGTGATACGTATGCCACTCCAGCACTCCATAGCTTATTTTTGAAATTCAGTGCGGGGGTGTGTGCTTATCAACAATGCTTATTATCATACACATGTGGAAACTGTACATGTGTCGGCTTTTCCATATCAACACATATCCTTAAATAGGTGAAGTTTGCAACAGTTTGGACAAAAACCACCATTGTAGGCTCTTTCATATCTTCATCTGGATAAGCATATGAGATGGGGTAAAGATCAGTGCAAATGATCACAGTCGATCTTGACTGTGCATTCAGTTAAATAAATTAAATGACAATGTGTGAAGATGGCACACACTTACTGGCGACTGGTAGATTTAAAGAGTGAACCCGTTTAATGGAATACAAACAGGGATGTCAGGCATGGTGTCAGCATGTGCAAGGAACATATAAGATGCTTCAGGGTCCATGGTCTCCATGAGGGAATCAAAGCAAGCTTTAAATGCAGATCAAGCAGAGCTAGTCACAATTTGTTGAGGTTTCACATTAGATACAGGATCAGGCTCCCAACTTCACCCACTGTTCCCAGGCAGTACAGTCACTGCTATCCAGTTGGTACATCCCAATAGCCCCCTTTCCAAGGATTCAATATTGGGGAGAAGAAGGTTCAGGGGCTCTGATGCTGGCCCCAGTTGCCAGGTCCTCCCACATCCTTGTCTAGTATGGCTGGGAAAACTGCCTCCTTGCAAACAGAACTGCAGTTGAGCCAGGAAAATATTGTGGAGAAGTAACTTTCTACCCTCCTTCATGATTGCTTCCCCAGGCGTCAGAGCCCTTTCTCAGGCTTGGGTGATAGCAGCTGCTCCTTGCTCCACCATTCTTCTGCCTGTGCTGGCTGAGTAGCAGCAGTCTTGGCTCCTTGAGATATGAACTGGAGCCACCCTGAAGGCAAAGTCACAGCCAAAGCTCTTCTGCCTGAGGCAGTCACCATCAAAACTTCACAGTGGGCTCCTTTTTTCACAGATGTTGAACCCCTAAATGTGCCCAATCTCTATCACTATGTGAATGTCATATTGCCAGTGTACATATCATCTTGGTCATGTGAATTCCTGGGAAAGGAAGTATAAATGATGTAAGAAATATTTGTACTGCCATGCATTTATAATCTTCCCATTGGTGCTACAATATGTAACTCCACTCTACTGGAACATAGAATTTCAGCTTTAGTGAATTTCTACATAGCTTTGAAGAGAAGATTCAATCCAGATCTCAGATATTATAGGAACATTATTGAGTTACCCACCAGAACCCCAAGAACACATCTGAGACATTCATTGTCAGTATATTAGTGTATATGTGAAGTTAGGAATCCTATCTAATGCACAGCTTTACATCTGGTTGCATTGAACTGTACTTGACATTTTACTGCCCATATGCCCAGTTTATTGATATACTTTTGCAGCTCTCCACCAAATCTTTCATAACAGGGAACTGATAGCCATGAGAATTAAAAGTTAGTGGCTTGAATACCAGAGGCTGTCAAACTTATCTCCATGATTTCTGTCCCTGTATCAGACATCCAACATTTGAGTAAGGCCTTTAGGCTGACACTAATCACACATTAGTCTGCAGAGTGCATGCAGGGACTGGTGTTTCCCCATGGATTCTCACCCCCCCCCCGTTTGTACACTGAAGAGAGCTACTGTTGAGGCTACTTTAACAGGGCTGTCTTAAGCATATGCAGCGCGGGGTGCAAAGATCCACCCGGCAGCCCCCCCCCAGGTTGCCCAGTCCCAGGTGCGCAGGAGGGCGGGGCCAGCTGGCTGCATCAGCGTCTCACTGGCTTGGTCACCCCTGAACTTGCAACACAGAGCTGCCCTTAGCAGAAGAGCCCACCATGGCACTCTAGCCGACAGACGGGCTCTTCCCCAGACTCAACTCTCGGGCCCCAGACTCTGGTGCCCCTGAGAGCCTGTCGCCCAAGTGCCCCACACCCCTAGTGCCTGTGGTTAAGACGGCCCTGTACTTTAACTATCATAAAGGAATTTCCCTAATCTAAAAAAAACCAAAACCCTTCTGCTGCAGCAGTCCATCCCGTATGTAAATAAGTTTCTTTCTTCTGCCTCATTTGATTTTATTAAATTCTCATTTAAGTAGAGAAGGGAAATTAAGGTCAGTAAAATAGCCTGAGCTTCCTGAACAAAGTTTTAATTGGATTCTTAGCTATGGAAAAACACAAAAGCAAAATAAAACAAAACTTATAATCTGATTGATTCAGCTGTTCTACCTCTGTTAGAGCCAGGAGGAAAATTAGGGGAAAGCAATAGTTTCTATATATTTCTTTACACTACCACAAAGAGAATGATGGATTTGACTTAGAACTGAAAATAGCAAAAAGAGCAGAACAGAAAATCCAAGGGTCAGATGGTATGAAGAGGGAATAAAAAGGAGAAAAGATGCAGCAATATTTCTCAAGTGCTACTTGTAACAAGATCGAAATGGCAATTCCCATATCATAAATTAGATGAGGGCCGACAGTCAGTAAAGGGAACCTTAGTTCAGTGATTGATTTTCAGCCTACCAGGTGAGATCAAGTGTATAAACTTTACACTTTAATTGTATGAGTTCTAATTGATCAGTTTAAGCCACTGTATATCATATGAATAAGCACTCCATAAGTGGGAAGGCACCACTGAAACTTCAAATTTTCATATCACCTCATCCCAGAGGAGGCACACAGAGATGGACCTCCAATGCTGAATGCAGGCCCTGGGCTGGCTCATAAGGGGAGAGGGGATCCTTGTGTATTGGGGTCCTGAGCCACATAAGGCTTTATGGGTCAAAACTGAGCATGCCAGGATTGGTTTTATATGCTCAGACCATCTTGCCTCAGTTAGATCATGGCGACTGAGTTCTGCACCAGCTGCAGTTTCCTAACTGCCTTTGAAGGCATCCGTCTATATAAAATGTTGCACTTATCTTGTCGGGAGGCTACCAAAGCATACATAACAGAAGTTAAATTGTCGCTAGCCAAATAGGGATACAGCTGGACCACAAGTCAAAGCTGATTGAAGGCACCCCACGTTGCCAAGGCCACTTTATCCTCAAACAACATAAATGGATCCAGAAGATCCAGAAATTATTAAAATATACAATCTAGCAATTGTATATTTTTTATTGTTGTTTTAAAGTACCATCTCAGATGAAGACATTAAAATCAATAAACTCTGGAAGCTCTTTAACCATTGTAGAAAACCATTGTAACCAGTCCCCCCCCCCCAAAATTATACACATAATTGTCCATGTCAAGTGTTAACCACTGACTTGGTCTCACAGTTGCATTAGTTTTTATACTGGAATATTAACTTTATTCCCAAAAGACAGGTAGCAGTCAACAATTCAATGGAAAATTGTCCATTACACATTTCTTTCCCTTTGAGTTATTTCACAACATTTCAAGCTTAATAAGGTTTTGACATTGAATAAGTTAAATGGATTATAACAATACATTAGGATTTTCTCCTAAAACCCTAAGGATACTGGGCAATTTTGAACTTCCAATAATCAGAAAAGGAATATATCATGGGACTCCACTGAACTTCCCTGTCTGCACAAAGAAGATACAATTGTTGAAGCATTTAGTCACTAAATGGAAAATCCAAAGGAGAAGATAAAAATGATATGGTGCTTCATCAATTACTTTTAATGAGGAAAAATGTTTTATGAACATATTTGCAGTAATGGAAATGGCATTGATTCATTAACAATGGATGGCAGTGGAGAAAATTATAAGTGCTACTTTTAGGTCTTTTAAATATGCAAGATTAGGAGTTTATAAGATTTCACAGCACAGATAGAGAAAAAACACAATGGCAAGCAACTTTGGTTACTGTGATATGAGCAAATAAATTTAGGGAAAGGGATAGTAAATTAACTCTTGTGAACAGGAAAGCAGGAAAGTAGATGTTCACATTCCTTGTGGTAAGTGAGTATGTTCTCTTCTGTAACAATATATGTATTCAGTTGCAACATGTATTCGGTTGCAAAACCTATTATAGATTGGGTATATTATTTGCTACACAGAAACTGATGAAGGTACAGCTTGAGTATCTTTTTCTATGTCTGATCTTCCAACTTCAATCAGCCCACTTTCTTTGACATTCTTCCACTTAATTGTCTGCACTGGCGGTATCAGTTTAGACTCCAATTCTAAACCAACTTTTTTTGAGTTCTGGTGAGTTCCCACTAGGGAAAAAAAGCCCTGCTTACCATAACCTTGAATTTCTGTGACACTTTGATCTCTTAAGTGCTTTGCTTCAATGCATGATCCAGCTATCACTCCAAAGTATTTTCTGTGAAAAAATAGGTGTAATATTAGTGTTCATATAAACATAATATTTTGTTTCCTAGTGTCCAAATATGTTGACAATACAGTTTTCTGTTACTGTTCAAAGCAGTTCATGTAGGACCTGATGAAACAAAACCATTCACTATGCATGGGTGAAAGGAGATGTTGAGAAAAAGAGACAAGGAAAAAGAGGCCTAGTTGGTATTCTCGTTGTAGTTTGAGGTAAGGGCTCAATGAATGCTAGTCATGTAATCTGATGACCTTTTCCCCTAAGTCACATGCACAGAGAGACCAAAAGGTTGAGAACATCAGGATAGCCATGCAGGATCAAACCTAAATTCTTCCTACTGTGACATTCCTCACCAACACCAATTAGACATTTCTTAAAAACTTCAAAAGTGGGGGGGGGCAGGAATGGGGAGTAAGTGGTGATACGATCTGCCCATTGAGACACCACAATATCTTGCATTGGCTCTGCCTGATTCACATGTAAGCACCAGTCAGACATTCGTGAACTACAACTCCCATCAGCTCCAGCCACGATGGCCAATAGTCAGTTGTTCAACAACATGTGGAGGGTCACTTGTTAGCCACATTTGGTCTAAACCTTCCTCATTTACCATTTAGTCATGTTTCAGAGGTTGTCTCCAACTGTTGTAAGCAAAAGCTGCCAAAAGGTTATTGAATATATATATGCAAATAAAAGGTTCTTTAGCCATTTTTTTCTAAAGAAAGATTTTTCCCCAGGCTCAGAAAATCCTTCTTTGCAGCTATGAAGCATTTCATTCTTTCCATCAGTACTTATTTTTCACTCCATAAGACGCACTTGTTCTCTCCTAAAAAGTAAGGGGAAATGTCTGGTTCTCTCCTAAAAAGTAAGGGGAAATGTCTCTGCGCCTTATGGAGTGAATGCGTGGTCCCTGGAGCTGAATTGCCCAGGGGCAAAAAGCAAATCGTGCTTTTTTTCTTTTTTTAGTAAGTGGGAAGGGGATGTTGAAACAAAGCCGCTGAGCAGCTGATCGGCAAGCGATTGGGAGGGCAGATAAGGGACTCTAGCGATAAAAGAGGCTGCCTGGGAAGGGGGAGGTAAAGACAGTGAACTTGCAAGGAGAGGAGACAGGAAGATTAAAGCAATGAGGAGATAAATTATAAGAAAAGGAGGAGCAAAAAACAGCTCCAGCTAAGGAAAAGACACTAAGCAGCTGATCGGCAAGCAATCCGGAGGGAGATAAAGGTCTCTAGAGATAAAGGAAGCTGCCTGGGAGGGGGGAGGTAAAAGCACATGGATTCTCAGGATTGTTGCATTGGGTCACCACAAATTCACCATCAGATCACATAGCATGTCCATGGCTACAGCCTGCACCAAAAAACACACACATTCACTGTTTTGTGGGGCCGCAATGGTGCAAAAACATGGTTACAAAGCATGGATCCACATGGATCCTCTGGGTTTTTGTATTGGGCTACCCCAAACTCACCGTCAAATCACATATCATGCCTGTGGCCACAGCATGAACCACAAAAATCATACATCCACTGTTTCGTTCAGAATATTTTTTTTTCTTGTTTTCCTCCTCTAAAAACTAGGTGTGTCTTATGGTCAGGTGTGTCTTATGGAGCGAAAAATATGGTACTTTGCTTGTTTGAGTCCCAGTGCCCTTAGAAGGCTTAACTGTAATCCTGAAATAGCTACCATAAGGAAATAATCTTTTTTTAGGAGCAGTCTGACAAAAATGGACTCCTATTTTTCTCTCTCACTGAATGTATATTCAAGCTTATTAATTTTCTTGGGAAGAACAGAGAAACAGTCCACACATTTGCAAGAAATGCGCCAGTCGGCACCAACCTAAGTGAGCTTAAATATTATCACACAAACACAGAAGGTGGTCTGGAGAGGTACCTTACCTGCATTATATTGTGATTTATAGTGCTATGATCTCTAAGCCTTTTGAGCAGCATCCTGTAATAACTGATAAGGAAGAAATATTGAGGCTCAAGCAGCCACTCAGGACAGCACTCTCAGCCAGTTTTGAAGGCATTGCCATCTCTATGACTTGGAAGTTAACTGTACACGCATAGGAACTCTACAGAGGGGTGAATTCAGGAAGTCATCTTCCCCCTGCAAAATGTGATTATTATTATTTCAATCACTAACCCTACTAATAGCTGTGATGGTTATATGAATCCTCTGGATTCAAAAGAGCCTACCAGATTGGACCAATGGGCTATCTCATCCAGCATTCAGAGGCCAACCATATGCTTCTGGGACGACCACAAGCAAGACCTGAGCACAACAGCATGATGCTTCTGAATACAAGTTAATTTCCTGGTTGTGGGCTTCTGAGAAGTATCTGGTAGATTACTGTATCTGGTAGATCTACTGGACTAGATGGTCTTTTGGTCTGATCCAGTATTGCTGGATTTTCTTATTCTATGGTTGTTTACTTGGAAATTGGCCCAACTGATTTCAGTTGGGTTTATTCCCAACTTTCGGGGGAAATTTATTTTAATACAGAGATTCCTTCTCTACACTTCCTGAAATACACAAACCAAAACACAACCAATCATCAAAATTCTTTGAAGTTTGCCATGCAGTTTTCTAACCAAATATTCTGTACAAAAAAATGCACATTAGGAGAAAATGTGGATGAAAATGCATATATTGTACAAAATAGTACAAAATGTTGCATTATATTAAGAGAAACTTCTTGTAAATATGTGCACATTAGTCAATACTGCATGATTACTGCAAAGAAAAAGGAAGTTTCATTGCACAGCCAAAGTGCTTGTGTGAGAACTGTTTAGCTGGGTATATTTTTTGCCGCTTTTGCAGGGATCACTTTATATATTTGATGGCAGTGGTTAGAGAGGAACTATGAATGACTTACATGCTTTGCATCTTCTGTAAAGTGGGATAAGTACTTGTTCCCGGTATTCACCTGTCCGTTTCATGAAATCAGGAAATTAAATCAGGACGTTTTGGTGATAGTTCTCATTGGTATGGAGTACCAACATTACTTTTCTTTTGCTGCCTATGGTAGCCATTTTGTGATGATATCCATGGCACTTTTATCGATATAGGTGTTCTGGCACTGCATTTTTTTTAATTTTTTTTTTACTAAAAAGAGCACTGAATGCAACTCATCTATTCTCTCTCCCACACAACTTCTGATGACCATTTGAAGCATCCCTCAGATATGGTATATATGAAGTTCATTACATATTAAACCCCTGCTTTCAAACATTCTGATATCATTTAATTCCCATGACATAGATACCATAACTGGAGGTAAGATCGGGCCCTTTTTTCAGCCAGAACTCACCAGAACTCAGTTCTGGCACCTTTCATGTGGGTGCCATTGCCATTATAAGAGAACAAGGGAGGCATTCATGGAGAGTTCCAGCACCTCTTTTTCTAGAAAAAAAGCACTGGATAAGATATGTAGATCCATCCATAACTATATTGTGTATCATGTAGCTCTGGCATACCTATACCGGCAGACAGTGTCTGAGTGCTCAGATACAATTGGCTCAGGCCTGGGGTCAATAGATTTAACAGTGAGGTGTTGGCTTAGTAGGAACAAGACAGTACATTTTGTTCGTATACCACAGTTGACTGTACAGTTATGTCTATGCAGTTAGACATATCAAGCAAGAATTTACCTGTTAGTTTTAAAGAGAATTTTAATCAACACCAAATATCTTTTTTTTAAAAAAACCCAAAACTTGTAACTGTGAATCCTTAAATGTAGTTATTTTTCTTCTGCATTAGGCAAGCGGGGGAATAGAAGGGGCAGTTAATTCTCCTTCCAGAAAATAACTCAAGTTCATGAATCAATGACTTGTGAACTATAGCCAAACCACCCAAAGGCTATAACAGTCTATCAGTTTAGAGCAGTTATGATGGCAGTAAATGTTCTTTTTCCTCATTGCAGAAGGAGGGGGAAGAGAGATTTAGTAAAGTAATAAGCTCTGCATACCCTCCTAAGGTGGGGGTGGGGAGCAGAGCTCATGAGCCAAGGAACAAAATCCCCAAAGGCAATGGCACCTCATCAGTGTAACAATACTAGGATAATAGCAAATATCCCTTTCCCCCTGTGAGTATGTATGAAAAATGAGTAAGTAATAAGCTGGGCAAGCAGACTTAAAATATACTCCCACTGCATGTCTCTGAAATGCATGAAGCTGTGTAATAGAGAATAGACAGGCACTCTAGAGGAAAGCGGAGTTGTCAGCGATCTCGCCATTTCTAATTGATATAGTTTAGAAACAATGGCTTTCCAGATAGACTTTAGCAGTTGGGTATTCTGCCATGCTTGTCACTTATGAAACATGTTTTTCCCCAGGCTGCAATACTGATGGAGAGCTGCAAATAGAAGCAGTGAACTGACTAGCCATGGGTTAAGGGGCTGATATCAAAGGACACAAGTTATTTTTCTAATTATGGCAATTATCAAATAAAGGAAAACCACTCTAGATCAGACTAAGGATCCATATAGTCAAGTATTCTTGTCACAGCAATGCCCAACCAGATTAATCTAGGAGCCTCACAATGAGGGTATGAAGGCACCAGTCTGCTCCTAGTATCTGATGTTCCAGGCATAGGCAAACTCGGCCCTCCAGATGTTTTGGGACTACAACTCCCATCATCTCTAGCTGACAGGACCAGAGGTCAGGGATGATGGGGATTGTAGTCCTAAAACATCTGGAGGGCCGAGTTTGCCTATGCCTGTGATGTTCATTATTCAGTATGCCCCACAGAAGTAGAAAGTAGAAAGTAAATCTTATTGATGATATTAGGTTTCAAATAAGCATGCTTGGGATTGTGTGTGTTTAGGAGAAGACTGTGTTTATGAGCTCGTGGGAAGCACATTTGTTAACAGAAATGGGAAGAGGTATCTTAACATGTCTAAAGTTATCCGGATCATGGGCTAAACGTAAAAAATGAACGTATATCAACTTGGGTGACAGCTGAAAATCATGTATAGAAAAAGGAGAAAATCAACACAGTTGTCACAAGCTCTGCTGTTTATTCCATCTTATCATAGATGTAGCTGTTAAAGAGTTAAGGCTAAAGATATAAGCAATATGATCGAGAAAAATATGTGTTGTTTCTATCTGATAAGTTATTTTCTCTTTCTTCTTTTCTTTTTAAAGACCCAGTGACAATCAAAGAATAGCATATTGGGAGAAGTCTGGATGATTAACATGAATCTAGTGACAAACAGAGCATGACATCAATTACCAACACCTGTGTGCTTCAAAAAGACAGTTTTTCATCCAATACCAATGAGTGTTAACGCCAGCATGTGGAGTCAGCACGAGGGCACTCAATTCAATAACAATTATGTTTCTAGGAGTGTAATACAAAAGCGGACAGCAACAGAAAGAGGAAGGCATGTCAGAGGAAAAAAAGAGTGAAATAAAAGTTGCCATTGTACACAGTCATTTACAAGAGCTGGTTGCATGAAAACATGTGGCCACCATTTTCTAGAGTTAGTTCTTTCTTCTTCTTTGGCGATCACTCATAGCCGAATAAGATTGTCTTCCATAAACACAGTTTTAACAATGAGTCCATAAGTGACTGTGGAGGCTAATTCTGGATCCACATGTCCTTCCACAGTGGGGACATTGGTTTCTGGGCAGGAGTTGATCACAGTCTGGATTTGCCAAGCGTGCCTTCCTCTTAGCACATTTCTCCCTTGCGTCCTGAGTTCGAGTGTCTTCAAAGCTCATGATACCTTTGGTAAAGGTGGTTCTCCAATTGGAGAGCTCGCAATTTTCCCAATTGCTGGTGTTTATACTACATTTTTTTAGATTTGGCTTGAGACAATCTTTAAACCTCTTTTGTTGACCACCAGCATTACGCTTTCCATTTTTAAGTTCGGAAAAAAGTAGTTGCTTTAGAAGACCGTAATCAGGCATCCACACAACATAACCAGTCCAACAAAGTTAATATT
Organism: Podarcis raffonei; assembly: GCF_027172205.1. Lineage (NCBI taxonomy): Eukaryota > Metazoa > Chordata > Lepidosauria > Squamata > Lacertidae > Podarcis > Podarcis raffonei. Next base: position 50,765,994 of record NC_070605.1, on the reverse strand, counting down.
GAAGAATCATTGCTTCAACATTGGTGATCTTTGCTTCTTCCAGTACACTGGTATTAATTTGCCTGTCTTCCCAAGTGATGTGTAGTTTCCCAAGTGATGCGTAGTGAAGTTTGCCTGTCTTCCCAATGGAGACACCATTGATGGAATCTTTCAAGGAGTTGGAGATGGCGTTTATAAGTGGTCTATGTTCCACAAGCATACAGTAAGGTTGGTAGTACAATAGATTTGCAAACAAGCATTTTGTTTTTCCTGCGAATGTCCCATCCTCAAACACTCTGCACTTCAATCGGGAGAAAGCCGCACTCGCAGAGCTCAGGCGATGCTGGATTTTGGCATCAATGTCTGCCCTTGTGGAAAGATAACTGCCCAGGTAGGAGAAGTGTTTGACATTTTCTAGTGTGACATGAGCCAGTGTGGTGTAGTGGTTAAGAGCGGTAGTCTCGTAATCTGGGGAACCAGGTTCGCGTCTCCGCTCCTTCACATGCGGCTGCTGGGTGACCTTGGGCCAGTCATGCTTCTTTGAAGTCTCTCAGCCCCACTCACCTCACAGAGTGTTTGTTGTGGGGGAGGAAGGAAAAGGAGAATGTTAGCTGCTTTGAGACTCCTTAAAGGGAGTGAAAGGCGGGATATCAAATCCAAACTCTTCTTCTTCTTCCAACGTTACACCATTGAGTTGGATTTGTGACACTGCAGAGGGGTTATTTTGTACTTGTTAGTGCAGCACTTTGGTTTTTTGGATGTTGAGCAATAGGCCAAGCTTTTCATAAACTTCTGCGAAGATATTTAGGATGGTTTGGAGGTCATCCTCTGAGCTGTGCACACACTACGTTGTCATCAGCATACTGAAGCTCTATGACGGAAGTTACGGTAACCTTTCTCTTTGCTTTCAGCCTGCTCAGATTGAAGAGCTTTCCACAGCAAAATCAAACAGGCATTTTTTGCAATAGAGAAAGGAGGTACTACAGCAACCACAACAACCATTCTAATGAAGAACCAGGCAATTCTGTCATCAGCCACATTCCTGATGACACTGCCATATTAGACATACACAGACCATCAATCAACCAATGTCAATTGATATCACACCAAGAGTATATGACATAGCTTAGTCTACACACAATTTAGAAACAGGTTATCAATAGAAGTTTAGGACACCACCTCTTTTAGTATACCTTGCCAAAGGATTTGGGAACTTGATCCAGCATTTGGGATGAATCCTTATATTCTCCATCCTCCATGGATATTTAACAGGTGAGTGGGACTGTCCATCTATTTTTGCATGTAAGGTTTGAAATCAAACTGCATGGGCAAAGGCACAGCTAGAAAGAGGCCAACAATCATCCCATCCACCTCTTTCATCACAGCCATAAAGGGTGACAACACGTCCAATGACGGCTACTGTTGTGTCACACCAAGCCAACTAGGGTGAATGATATTTAGCACAGCATGGTGGTATATCAATTAAAAAGCCACTGTTCAAGGTAATGAACTAGAAACCGGGACAGAAGTGCCAGCATTACAACCTGGAAAACTAACACACATCTAAATGAGTACCACATATGAATGCAGCCACTGTTGCCAACTTTAAAGAGTTGTTTCAGAGAAAATTATGACAGTGTACTCAGTTACCTCCTATGTGTACACAGAGCTTTGAATTGTGAACAATAACTTGATATTTTTCCTCAGTACATAGAAGCTGTAATCCAGCTGTAGATGAGAGTTTTCCCACACTTTCATTTTGAGAGAAATGGCTGAGAAGCACCATAGGAAAGGACTACCTGTAGAAGAGAATGGGAAGCCCCAACATATGTATGGCTCTGAATCATGTGTATATTTGTAATAGAGAATTTATTTGGCTCATGAGAACATATTTTTTAGAGAATGACATCCATAACATTAAAAGTGAGATTACCCACTAGGATCTATTCTTTGGGGAGGCATGCTCATAGGTTTAATTAGCACTAATTAGAGGTAAGAATATTCAGAGAAAGGAAGGGGGGGAAACACCTTTATAAAGTGCTTGAGAAAAATGCACATTTTTAGCAGGTTACCTGACCTGCTAATTGCCAGTATAAATCTGTATATGGCATTCAGGGCTTGAACTAATTATCCCACCAAGACTATTTCCTATCAAGGCGTTCTACATGAAGTGCATTTAATAAAATGCTAAAATGAAGTGTAAATAGGGATGTTTAGATAAAAAGAAAATGAAAACCTGAAGTGAAGCAATGATTATATGTGTCTAACATATGCAGGTTGGAGAAAATTGTTATACACAAAGAAGCTCCATCTGAAACCTAGCTCCAGCTTCTGCAGGCTGCAATCTTGTGCACAGTGTGCAGTTGAACCCCCACTCCTTTAGTGACCCTCCCCCCAGAAAAAAAATTCCAGCTGAAATGTTCATGTACATTGCTTTTATTTGTTCTCGCTTTCCACTCAGTGATAATGTTCATTCTAAGCAATGTCATTGCATAAATAATCCCAATTGGCTGCATTGCATTGTGCCATCATCATCCTGCTCACTCATGATCCCTCACTCAATAACCACCTTTCAGTATGAGTCCCGCAAACTTCTGTGAGAGGTGCAAATCTCTATCTAGCCCTAAGCGTTACACTGCTGACTGAGCAGTGCTTGTCCTTTCCTGAATGGTCTACTCATCAGACATTTGATTGGCCTATACCATTTTGGCTAGTCAGCCACAGATATGATGGTGCCAACAGGGTGCAAGAGGAACTCCCTTTCCACAGCCCATCTTGCAGGTTGGCTGCAAGAATTTGGCTGAATAGAGATCCTCCAACCCAAAGTGGCCCCAGGGAGCTCACCAGACTGAGCTCACATTACACTTGCCCCTTTTGTCAAAATAATATTGCTCAACAAAAATCAGCCAAATCAGCCTACTGGCACACCCACCCACACCCCGAATACTACAGCAAAGGTGGAGATTTGTTTTTTAGCCTGAGAGTTGCATTCCCTTCTGGGCAACCTTCTGATGGTCACATAGAGGGTAAGGCCAGAGACCAAAGCAGGCCAAACAATGAAAGTTTTCCTTTGTATGCTAAATTTGTTTCTACACTCTCCTCTTCCATACAGACAAGCAAGATGAATTATCAGAGTTCTAGTATACTCAGGGTGTAATACAATGCCAGAGAGGTATGTGGCCATGGAGAATTACGAGGGCTAGATAAGAGAGGACCACATTCGGCAGCTGGGCCTGAGGATCCCTAGCCCTCTACTACAATATGCAGCTGATGGAGGGAAATGTTCTTGTTCTTGCCAAGTGTGAAAGCATCCAACAATTTCCTACTTAGCCCCACAATTTGTGGCTTACTATTCCTACAGTGCAAACTCTTAGGAGTGATTTAGTGAGATTCTACATGCTCACTTATACTGAGAAGGGGAAGACTGGGCCGTATGAAACACATTTCAAGGGGGAAATATACATTTTCATATAATCATAACACATAATTAAATATGTATTTTGAGAGATAATTTAAGTTGCACATTAATGCAGAAATGGAACAAAATGAAAAGGTGGGCACAAAGAGGTGAAAGTGACTCAAACAAGAAAGAAACAAAATTCACCCATCTTAGATTGGGGTGTTTATGTTTTATGAATATGTGTATAGGAGTTACAGCCATGTTCTGCAAAATGGGGCTATTCTTAGAGAGCTCATTTTGTGTAGTTGGATATTTCTTGCTATAAAATCATAATCTAAATTTATCCAACATTGGTATCAATTTTAACAAAAAATAGAATATTAAATAAGAAAATGTGTATGTATGGTATATGCTATGATTGCTTGGTGCCTTCACTATACACCTTTAGTCATCAAGTAAAAACGTTCCTTTTCAATCAAGCCTTTGCCTGACTTGATCTACGTCCTATACCCTGTTTAAAAATGCTGGCTTTTTGGGGGTATTATTATTATTATTATTATTATTAGTTTGCTAGTTTTGTTTTGATTTTATGTATTTTGTATGTATTTTATATTTTATGTGAACTGCCCAGAGACCTTCGGGTATAGGGTATAGAAATTAAATAAATAATAATAATAATGATCACAGAGCAGATAATTCACAGTGAATAATTTACTCCCAGGAATCGCTGTGTGGGATGCCTATGAGCAGATTGCTGGATCTTGTAATTTTGTATTCACAAATGTATATTAGAATGTATGTATAAATTTGCTTTTTAAAACAAAAAACAAAAAAAACACTCTTTATGACAGATATTCATTATTTCATCTTTTGTCATGGTTGTTTTGGCTTCCAACAGTGGTGGGCAAGGAGCTGGATAGATGGAGCAGTGTTCCTTTCCTAGGTTCCCAGTGTGAAAGTCGCTGCCAGTATCCAGAAGAGGGATGGAGACAGGGATAATTAATCAATATGGGGCTTAGATGAGTACATTGTACACTAGGGTGGTTCTTATCTTATCAGTTAATATCTTGACCCTCCTCCACGAAAACAGCTGTTTACTTGGCCGTTTTCCTATGTCGTGAAGGCTGAAATTTCAATTCAGTAGAGCAGGGTCAAGATATTAACTGACATGCATGAAATTTCAGATATAGCTATATAATCCCTAGTGTAGCAAGATAAGACCTTTGTTGCAGGCACATTTTTAAAAAAAGTTTTTTTTATGAACTGCCCTATTATACACATAGCACACAACTGCACAATCAATTCTGGGAATTCAGTAACACACATTGGGTCTATATGTATAGGAGTGAATACATGAAAACTCTTTTCATGTGAGATGTGAGATCTCTGCATGGATGACAGAGTTGGGGCTGGTGCATCAGTTCCACATGTACTGGATCTCTGAAATCATTGTCCAAATTGGTCCTTAATCTGACCATGCAGACCATGCAGTAGAGGACAGGAACTGCAGTTGGCTCTCTGAACTATTTGTGTGTAGTAGCATATTAGGTGTGCATTCAGGTGTGGAGATTATTGAGTTAGTTTTTCTGCTTATAACACTTCTGTACCCATTTTGAATGTTCTCTTTACACTTCATCACCTGTTGTGTTATGAAACTGTTGCTTTCCAATTGCTATGCCATCATGTCACACTAAATTTCATTCGTGCCAGTGGATGTGGTATGACAACAGCAGACATCATTGGACCACCACCCTTTATGCACTCATGTGCTTCTGTTCCCCCATAATTCACACAAGAAAATTGCAGGAAATAACTGTATGCCAGAATACTACCTTTTCCTCCTACAATTTTCCAGGTTAATGACATTGAAAACACATTCTTTCCGGACACAATTAACAGAAATGAGCATGAAACATCCACTAGGTTTTCTTTGAAAACAGCTTTGAATGGCAATAAAGTGGTATATAAATTTTATTAAATGAATAAATAACTTATGCTAGGTTTCCAGACTGATATGCAATGTGAAAATTATCAGGCAAGGAAACATCAGGAAAATGGAATAAAGTGCTATCTAAATATCATCTAAATAAAGTGCTATCTAAATATCATGTATGACCATCCTGCATTCCATATGAAAAAGTTACATTATATATATATATATATATATATATATATATATATATATATGTACGATTCTTGTGGTGTACAGAGGTAATTGGTGCTCCAAATATTTAAGCAAATAAAATGTGATGACATTGGAATTTTTAATGGAAAAATTAGCATAAAGTGACATGGGGGAGCAGATGTTAATTCAATGTATAGACATGTGAATATTTATGGATAATTTATGGTAGCATTAACATTTCTATAGCAGTTGTTACTAAGAAACTAAGAGCAGCTTTCCAAAAGTAAATGTTAATCATAGTGCCCTGGCTAAATTCCAATTCAGGTAATTACATTTTGCTTATTTAATTCCCCCCCTGCAGTTTTAATTGGATTCAGCATTCTTCTCTTCTCGTCTAAGTCATTGTACGGTATTGCTATGCTCCGTTAAACACTTGCCACGTTCTCCTTCTGAGAGACATTGCATAGATGGGTGAGGTGATTCCTACCCATCTTGCAATATTTGTAGAACAGTTTGATGTCTTGCGGAAAGAACAACACTATGTAAATATTCAGAGGCATGAATGAAAGGAGATAATTTGGATTGTAGATGGGAGACTTAGCCTTGTATGTATGTTTGCAATCAGAGTCACATGGCTGGAAAGGAACAAAACGAAATTATGGCCGACTCCTAGGCAAGCATTTGAACGCATTTCAATCATTTAATGCACATTTCTGTGAACTGTAATTTACCCCTACAGTTCCCAGCACCCTTAACAAACTACAGTTCCCAGGGTTCTTTGGGGGAAGCCATATGCTTTAAGTGTATGATATGGATGTGAGGAAACTCATTGGTGTGAGCAAACTCATTTACTTAGCTTTATGGGTAGCAGGCTAGGATTCAAAGGACTGCTGTACAGCTGTTTTGGGGGGAGGGGGGCTCCATTCAAATGTGGCTCCTCTCTGCCTGACAAACCAATTTCAAAACCAAGATTACTTTCCAATTCATAGTAGTCTGGGAGGAAAAAAAAATCAAGGTTGGAATTCAATGTAGTGTTAAGGAGGACATTGATGTAAGGATTTCTCATTGCATACTTTTTATTTTTAAATATATTATTCTTAAGGCTGGTAGTGTTTACTCTCTCTCCCTCCACTATGTAACTTAGATGTTTGGAAAAGGAAGGAAAGAAAGAAAACAGATTAGGTTGCACTACCATTCTATGTTTCTTTTTCATTATATGAAAAGAATCTATAACTTTCTACAGCAAAGAAAACTGATTGCAAAAGAGCCCTAAAGGGTCTCAAACAATCTTTGGTGGTGAAATAGAAATACATTTCAGTTTCCCTGTTACAAGTGCTAGATGCACCTCTGGCCTTTGTCCTATAATATATGCGATTCACATAATAGTGAAAGACATAGTTGAAAAACCAGTAGCCATAGCTATGCCTTCTCTCAACTCGCAAAGAAAATCAGCCTAGAATTTGAAAGTGATATTTAAAGGGTTGCATTTCAATTTTGTACCATGCCATCAAAGCCTGTGATTATTACATATAATATAATATAATATAATATAATATAATCCTTTATAATGCAACATATCCTTTTAAATTAATCAATTTGAAATGGAATCTAAATTATACACTCCCATTAATCTCATACAACAAATCAATTGATAAACACATTGTTTGTGTGCAGGTAGAGCTAACGTGTTTGTATGACTGATACAAGGCTTCATTAAAAAGGTAAAAAGTGTGTTGAGCCAATTCACCCTGTAGATATATTTCAACATGCCTCTTGACTGCTCATCGCTGCACATTTGTGAAAGCTTCACATGCAAATGTACATATCCCAGCGCATCGTCACTCAGCGGTTCTGAACTGAATGTAAAAATCACAAGTTTGTGGAGATACGAAAACCCAGCCTTAGCAAACTGGTTTTATACATTTAAGATAGCCTCTCCTCCTTACAGCGGGGAGGAGTTGTGAGCAGGATCCGTTTCTTGCGTTAGCAGTGGGCGTTCCAGCCCCTGCCCAGCTGGCCTGGCTGCCGCGCCACGGCCCCAGGTAGCCAACCAATCAGGTGGAGGCTTGGGGGTTGGGTTTAGCCTCTCAAATGCGGCCACGGAAGCACTGCCCTTTCATTCCGCTGCTAGTTTTCGTCAGATCAAGACCTCTGGAGGAGCTTGTTGTTTTGGGGCTGGTTTGGGAACGTGGGCAGCGAGAGCCAGGAGGAGCCGTTCCTGCAGGGAAGCAGGGGCTCAGGTATTTTGTCTTGGCAGCAGATTTCTGAGTGGAGTGCCTCAAGGGAAGCGCTGGTCTCTCAGCTTTCCCCTTTTCAGACCCAGAAAGCCTGTCTAAAATACAGCTTATTCCTGCCTGCTTTCCCTCCTTTCTTGGCAGTTGGCGCAGCTTGGGGTTTTTGTTTACTGGGGGTTGCTGGTTGTTGGTTTGTGATATAATATTTTGGTAATATGCCTGTTGTCTTTGTCCATGGAGTTTTCTTGGAAGGGATACTGGAATAGATTGGTGGTTCCTGCTCCAGGTGGATCACGTTTGGTTAAAACTCTCCACTATGACCTGTCCATCTTGGGTGGCCATGCACAGCATAGCTCATGGCTTCTCTGAGTTATTCAAGCCCCTTGCCACAGCAAGGCAGTGATCCATGAAGAACCATGAAGAAGGCTGATCGCCAAAGAATTGATGCTTTTGAATTATGGTGCTGGAGGAGACTCTTGAGAGTCCCATGGACTGCAAGAAGATCAAACCTATCCATTCTTAAGGAAATCAGCCCTGAGTGCTCACTGGAAGGACAGATCCTGAAGCTGAGGCTCCAATACTTTGACCACCTAATGAGAAGAGAAGACTCCCTGGAAAAGACCCTGATGTTGGGAAAGATGGAGGGCACAAGGAGAAGGGGATGGCAGAGGACGAGATGGTTGGACAGTGTTCTCGAAGTTACCAGCATGAGTTTAACCAAACTGCACGAGGCAGTGGAAGACAGGAGTGCCTGACATGCTCTGGTCCATGGGGTCACGAAGAGTCGGACATGACTAAATGACTAAACAACAACAACAATTTTGGTAATCTGGTAAATTTCTTCCTGTAAAGCTTAACTTATTTTTTGTTGTTAAGGCAGAGCAATGTAGTTCACATTTAAAGGTGAACCTACCTAATCTTCACTTTCTGAAACAATGTGGGAAGTGGAAAACAATATGGGAAGTGAAATTTGCATTTCTCTGAATGTTGTAATCCAGTTCTCCAATCAAACAGTGTTTATGAAAATGAATATATGGGAGAAAGTGTTACATTATTAAAAATAACTTACAGCATGCATTATATTATGGAAAGCCCCTTGCAAAAATGAGTACTTTAGTGGAATCTCATACCCAAAAATGTGTTTATTAGGAGAAATTTTCACAAAAATACGCATGAATTTTCATGAGGATTTTAACGAAGCAAATTGCTGCAGTACTGTGGAGAACTGAATGAGCAATTGAAAAAAAAATAAAACTGTGAGGACAAATATTGACAGACTATCAGTTTCTATTTTTCATTGGCTAAGGTCCTTCCATGCGAAAAGCCTTATCCAAGTGGCCATCCTGGCTTTATAATGTGTGAAAATATTGGATAGGTCGCTCTTGTGATACAGTTTGCCATGTTTTAGAAATCAAAGTCATTTGGCTAGGTCCTATAAGTCTCTCTGAGCAGATCTGAGAAATAGTTTTCAAGTGAGTTTTCAACAGGGGCTGCCAATAGGTTTTTATCTATAATTAGGCATTTAACCTCTCTGGTATAAGTTTTTTATTGTGCAAAAGGTCATTAGTAATCTTCCTCTTTTTCTCTCACCCACTTTCCTGCTGCTCTCTTACTGCTTCAACATGTCGGCTTTAGCTTCTAACTGCAGCTAATTTGGAAAGATTTGATACATACTAGCCATAATGAGAGAGCAGAAGAATTTTAAACAATCTTCTTAGCAGATCAGGAAAAATAAAACTAAACAAGCTTTGTCCAATTAGCATTGGAAAGGGGATCTTGGGCCACTTGGGAACCACATAATGGCCTCATGCTGCAAAACGGAGATGACATAATTACCTACATAAGCACTAAAAGGTATAAAAAGCAAAGTACGAAGCATGTAAATATATTGCAGACATTAGCACAAAAGTTTTTGCTGAGGTTCTAAGCTGACAATAGTTAGATGCAGACATTTTCTGTCACAGACATCTGCCCAAAGGCAGAGTCAGGGAATGCTCACCAATCTTGAAAATTATTGTGATTGTTATGCACTTTGCTATTATTTTTACAGTGAAAAGCAGGTTAGAATTTTACATATACATATACATACACACCAGGTTGCTCTCCATATGTGTGAGGACAATGAGACTAGCGAAAAGGGGGCAGAGTGAGTGTGCTCATTTTCACTGCCCCTCACATGGTAACAGCCTCAGCTCAGTATACCTGAAGGAGCGTCTCCACCCCCATCATTCAGCCCGGATACTGAGGTCCAGCGCTGACAGCCTTCTGGTGGTTCCCTCACTGCTAAAAGTGAGGTTACAGGGAACCAGGCAGAGGGCCTTCTCGGTAGTGGCGCCCACCCTGTGGAATGCCCTCCCATCAGATGTCAAGGAAATAAACAACTTCCTGACTTTTAGAAAACATCGGAAGACTGTTTAGGGAAGTTTTTAATGTTTGATGTTTTATTGTGTTTTTAATATTTTGTTGGAAGCCGCCCAGAGTGGCTGGGAGGCCCAGCCAGATGGTTTATGCCTTAAGAGGGTTACTGTCACTTATGGAAAGTGTTAATGTCTATTTTGGAGGCACAGCACACAAATACCTTTGAACAGTGTACACATCCATAATGGCTGCAACTTTTATTCTGAAGGAAAAGCATATGTGAGACTCCCCATATACAGCCCAATGTGTGCATCTGATATGGGTTGGATTTATGCCAAAATCCAGTTCCAGGATGACTAAAAAGTGCCACTTGCTGCAAAGAGTACCATTGCAAGGAAAATTCAGCCAATGTGGGCAATAACCATGTGATCCTATCTATATTGGCACTAGGTCAGGCCTCCACATCTTCAGGATAAAAGGAACAGAATGAAGCAAACTCATGACTGTTGGTGGTGGGACACTGCCATGGCAAAAATCCCAAGCTTCACCCTGGTGGATGGGAAGCTACTGGAGTGGGATTTCTTGCAGTGGCAGCTAGCACAAACCCCCCAAATAGGGCACTTTAGTTTGTGTAGATCCAGCATTCTGGAAGTTTTGGATCTGCTTGATCCTAAGCCTCATAGATTCCCCAAGGGGACCTATCCTTGGGTAAATTAGCTGTACCAGCCTGGAATTGAGGCAAAAAAGGGGGGCATAGGGCTGTAGATGAACCTGGTGTTCTGTGCTTCCCCAGTAGGATTCCTCTGTTCTTTTCAGAGGGTGCAACATGCTACAGACAAATAAGAATTGAATTAATGTGTTTGACCAAACTGTGGGAGGCAGTGGAAGACAGGAGTGCCTGGCGTGCTCTGGTCCATGGGGTCACAAAGAGTCAGACACGATTAAACGACTAAACAACAAGAATGTGTTCACACAAAATTATGCTCAAATGTTTTCTTCCAAACCGCTTTAGCATGAGGCAACCACACACACACCAGATCCAGCCTGTTATTATACTCGGCTATCTATTGTAGAGGACGGATGAGGAGTATGTGAAGACTAAAGTCAAATGTACAAACAGCCTGGATGATTTCAATTTACAAAGTTGTATTTTCCTTCATTTCTGACCTCCTATCATTCTACTCAATGTTCACCTTTAATGAACTGGTTGTTTTTGCAGGAAAAGCATAATAGCTGGCATTGACTGATCGTCGGAGGGTGAATCTACACCGATTAAAATTTCTAGTCTGGTTTAAGAAAAAAAATGTAGAGGCAACAAGGCCAATGCAGAAAGCTTTAGCTATTAAGTATGGCACAAGAGAGATCACAGGCATGAAACCAGGGCACCCAAACATAAGTAGAAATATTTTGACATAAATTTCTAGAACCATTGTTGTTCTTATTGTCTGCCAGCTCTTTCAATACAAAAGGCTGTTACAAAATGATTACAAGACAAATTTCTTATTAACGCATAAACATAATTACCAAAGCCAATACACATTTAATTAGGACAATGAATTATTGAAATTTATTTATTGTACAAATAGTATTTATCCTGTAATCAGATGCCAGCACTAATTTTAAAAGCTTGCATCTTGAATCTTAAAAAAAGAAAAAGAAAAAGAAAATACTCGATTTTGCAGAGATATCTTGGACTTTTTATACATTTTACAGCCTGTGTCTGCTCACAAGAAAGTCACAGAGTTAAAGAATTGTAGAATTCTAGTATAACCTCCAATGACCAAGAGGCTACCACCTTCTTAGGCAGTCCCATTAAGTCCAATATTATCCTTGTTTCCCCAAGTCAGTGACCTTTAATATTTATGTGCTTTGCTCCCTCACATAACCAGGAGTAGTTTGTTTGTTTAGTTCATTGAAATAAATGCAATATTTCCCCAAAGCAGCATATAGAATCTAAGAAAATCAGTTTAAAAGAAATATGATATTAAATAATAACTGCACCTGCTCTGATGATGTATTAAAGCAAAAAAAGAGGCTGAACCAACGTCTGTCTGCCATAGACTCACACACAAAGCCAAACCTCACCCCTAGTATTTGGAGGCTAAGAGTTTACTAATTGATTTAATGAATAATCACAGAAGAGTAATCAGAAGGAATCTTCTAACAGTAAAATTAGATGAGAACTGAATGAAGTAGTTAGACTTAGGTAAGGGTAGCATCACTGCTTTCTATTATTAGTAATTAATACTAATAGCTCCGCGCTGGGCCCATTCTCCATATCCAGATCTTCAAGAAGTGTCAATGCTGTGTCAGCACTTCTACCTTCCAGAAACTACTTTCGGGTTAGAAATAAGGATCCCTACATACCATCTTTCAGTTCTATGTGGTATCATTCAATGCTAAGCTTTAAAAAGCACTGATAACAAGAGCTTATAATGGAACACTCAAAGTCCCTTAACTGTAATATCATGAACAGGAAGGTGAAAGTAAGGAAAGCTTAAGTGATAACTAGCCTTAAGAATTCAGCTGCTGTCTGTAAGACCATGATAAAAATAAATGCTGCTTTCAAAGCAATAAATTATTAACTTAGGAATGACTGAACTGAATATAGGAAAGTAAAGCTGTCAAATGAGGTAAACTTCAGATTGCTGCATACAGGAAACCTTGAGTTCTTTAAAAACGAGACCCTCAGTCCTAGATAATGGATTTGCAAGCTGTGGAACACAGGGAGATCTCGTACAGAATCAGACCATTTGCCCCTCCAGCGCAGTGTTGTTACACTGAATGGCAGCATACAGGAGCCTTTCCTGGAGAAATTAGGGATTGCAAATACTAGGGATTGGAACTAGAACTTTCTTCATGGAAGAATCTGAAGGTCATTTGTCAAGGGATATATCTGTTCTCTACCTGGAGAGTATTGGGTGTGGGTATTTCCATTCCATCCCTCTTACCTTCAGGGGAAACATTCTAATTTTTTCCTGTCAGCTAACAGAAAACAACAGATGCCTGTATGATATCTGGATCTGGCCAATATATACTAATTAGAAGAAAAAAAGAGCATTGTAGTGAATCCGATTTAACCTAAGGACTATTATTGATTTAAATGTGTTTGAGGATCTGGCTGCAAACAGCTGGCAAACCAAAAAGGGAAATAAAGAAATGCAAATGGGTGAATTTTTATTTCCCCAAATTTATAATAAGCTTCAAATGCAAATTTCAGCCGTAAAGCTACCAAAATAGAAGCACAGGATAGTTGAGAATACATTCACCACCTCCTTTGTAATTACATGTATTGTTTGTGCAGGTGCAATGACTGACAGCTTGGTTTGTTCTAGTTGTGTAACAAAAATTTCAGAATAGCCTCCAATATTTATGCAATTTTACTAAAAGCAGCACATTTGGCAAAGTTGGCAAAGTAATTTTGCTTTAGAAAAGTTTCATTTGTCGAGCGACTTCTGTCAACTCAAGTGAAATATCTGTATATTTCTACATGTCAAATGAACAAGCTATGTGTAGTTATATATGCTGCTCTCGTCTTTCTATGCTAAACTATGTTTGCACTTCAAAGCCTTGAGGAGTTAGTTTTCTTTTCTACAATAAAGTCAAATCAAACTTTCACATTCTTGTGGTTGGATAATATATGTAGGAAGTATTGATGCTGAATTTAATTGGAATACAGGGCCAAGCAGAATAATCTGATCTTATTTTTAAAGTTATACCACAGACTATTTGGGATGGGTGGGAATATAGTATATGAACAATTTTCATCTGATGGCATATAGCTTGCCAGCAGACTTAACCACGGAACATTCATTTAAATGTTAATATATCAAAGCTTTAGCAGAATATTTAAAATTTAATCTGAGCAGCAACACTGCAGAATCCATGCTGTAGAATCAGTACTTTGAAATCTGATCTTTAAACATCTAGGCCTTATGGATGTTATACCATTAACACAGTTAATTTAAATGAGGGCTCCTCCAGCCTAATGCAAAAGCAGGGAGGGAGGCCCAATCCAGGAAGAAGAATTATGGAGGAATCATTTTGTTTATAAGGTTATATATATATATATGGATTTATACATAGCTGCATGGAATTGGCTAACAGTTTGCAAACTGGCTTTTTTGCTGGGAGTTGTGGAGATACCAGCAGGGTGACAGTTTAACTTGGTCAAACCAGGATTCTGCTAATGAAGTTTCTGTCTTTTTATGCAGACACCAAGGAGCCAAAACTTGATGAGTTCTAATCATCAGTTCTGGGACTATATACCTCACCCTATTGGATCATAGTTGTATGCCAATGATGGGATAGAATTATACCCAAACTGAAATGAGTGGTTAAGGGGGGGGGGGCTCTGCTATAGAGAATAAAAGTCCTGGCTCATCCAGAATTTCAAAGGCGTAACTGATGTCGGGGGGGGGCAAGTCAATCGGAAAATGAAGTTTCTTTGGTGTTTATGTAAAAAAAAAAGCTCAACAATTTTGGGGTCTTCCTCAAATATGACAATCCTATCATTGGCTAATGCTGAGAAGAGCTTGTGACACTAGAGGGAATTTTTATAGCCAGTGCTCAGCAACTTTATTCAGAACCTAAGGAAACAGAGATTGCTACACGAGAGTAAAAATGCAGTGAAAGTTCTGAAAAATTCCAGTGGAGATTGCCACAAAAGACCTGAGAAAAGCCTGAAAGACTTTAAAGGCAAGAAGAAAAATGACCGCTGGGAGGAGCACAGAAAGAAGAAACACTGTGTTGCATCTGTAGCGGCGAAATCAGATGCCTTCATCTGTCCCACTGTCAATAAAACATGTGTCTCCTGTACTGGTCTACACAGCCACAGCAGGCACTGTGACTCTCCAATGGTTTGACTTTACCCCCAAAGGCACACTCTTCCATTGCCTCAAGACAGATGGATGCCCCAAAAAACCTGATCAAACAAAAATAAAACAGATCATAGCTAAGGTAAAATAACTAATGCGTGAGGCATCGCTCCATCAATAACAAAAAATAGTGGCAAATTTTCCTCAGGGAACATTGCTGAGGGCAAAGGATCAAAACTGCTCTAGTATTTCACCAATCCAAAGGCTCTATTTACATTGGGCCCACACACCTGCAATTTTACTTCTTAGGAGCCATTCACTCAACTACTTGTGTGAATGTGGTTTCATTGAGTAAGGCTCAAGGAAGCTTTTTTCGGAATGTAAGGGCCAAAGTAGATGTGATGGCAAATGTCTAATTGCATTTCTATACTTTTTTATTGTTTTAAGTGCTTAACAGCTGGATAGTGTTCACTCCTCTTGACACATTAGAAACTGAGAAATTGGGTGCTGACTTCACCACTACATATTTCGCAGGCCTGCAAGTGGCCTTATTGCCACCTTTTCTAGTTTCTGAATCTGTTTGGGTTTATTTTTGAAAAGTTTCAGCATTGTTTTCAGTAAAGGGAATGGGCTCCCCCCCCCCCGCCTTACAAACTGAAAGTCGGATGATGGGAGGGGGAAAAAGCTTTTCAGCATGGTTAACCTGAAGTATATTTTACTTTAATCTCAAACATGAAAGTATTTGTTTTGATGGCTTACATAATAAAGCAGTTGGAGATTGCTTTATATTTCTTTATGCAAGGCCCCTATAGTGTAAATTGCTGCAAGCAATGAGTCCTGTCCTTCTACAAAGAAGCAAATTAGTGTTTGTTTCCAGGTTCCACAGTGGGCAAAGTTAGTCCCATAACCATTTACTTAATCAAAAAACAGCAGGTTCAGAAGTGGCCATGTAATTTAACATTTTCTTTTAAAATGCACAGTTTGTTTGACCTTTCAAAGCTCCCGAGAGTCGCGGCTGAATACAATATGTATAGTTTTCGTTCAAGATAATACATATAAATAGCTGCTTATTAACTTGCATAAAGAAGCGTATAAGGAAGATTATATGCATACCTTCTAATGATCTTATAAGCAATGAAGAAATAAAATAATAATAATACTAAATGTGTGCCTACAGGTAGCAATGGGGGGCAATCATCACCCCACCCAAGGCAGGAAACCCTTTTAATCAAAGTAGAGGAAAACAGTCAGCTACACAGCATGATTTTTTTTTCATGA